>NC_082701.1:54338762-54941006 GCF_949987515.2 Delphinus delphis
AGAGCCATCAGGGAGCAGATGTTTTCAGTGCCCCATGTGCACTGCAGCCTCTGTTTCCTGAGCGGGGGTTGGAGAAAGGGAGCCCACCCATCTTGATCAGACTCACCTGGGACTTGGCCTCCGACACCGGTAGCTGGAGGCAGCACGAGCACCTTTGGGGGAGAAAGTAGTCTATCTGGGAACGGGGAAGAGGGGCCTGTGGTTTTGGCTGCAGTGGAGCCTCCTCCTTGTCGAACTGAGATGGGGAGAGCCAGCAGGTCTTGGTTCAAATACCACAGACTGACTTTTCTTACTGAATTTTTGTAGGTTTTCTTGAATAGATGTTTGTTTGTTCTTTGCCTTTAGGACCATTAGCAGAGGCTTAAAATTAAAAAAAAAAATTTTGGGGCTTCCCTGGTGGCGCAGTGGTTGAGAGTCCGCCTGCCGATGCAGGGGACACGGGTTCGTGCCGCGGTCCTGGAGGATCCCACTTGCCGCGGAGCGGCTGGGCCCGTGAGCCATGGCTGCTGAGCCTGCGCGTCCGGAGCCTGTCTCCGCAACGGGAGAGGCCCCAACAGTGAGAGGCCTGCATACCGCGAAAAAAAATAAAAAATAAAATTTTGTTTTCACCAGTTTCGCTGGGGAGGGGTCAGTGGAGCCCTTCTTAATGTATGGCAGACGTTGATCTCTTCTCTCTGATTTTAGAATAATCTCATCAAGTTCTTTGAAAATTCTGTTTTAATTTTTATTGGAATTGCAATGAACGTACAGATAGTCGTTCTCTAACTTTAGCATATAACAGAATCACCTGGAGGGATTGTTAAACCAGGAATTGCTGGGCCTCACCCCTAGAGTTTCTGATTCTTGGGCGGGGCCTCAAAATTTGCATTTTAAACAAGTTCCCAGGTGATGCTGATGCTGGTGGTCCATGAACCATACTTCGAGAACCACTGCTGTAAATCAATTGGGAAGCATTGACATGTTTACCATGTTATGCCCTCCTATCATAAACATGATGTATCTTTCCATTTATTTAAGTCTTCTTTAATATCTCAATAAAATTGTGTTTTCTGTAGAGGTCTAGCACATTTTAGTAAGATTATTACTAGGTAATTTATATTATCTGGTATAATAATATGATCTACTCTTTATATTTTTTACTTGTATGTAGAAATTAATTGAATTTTGATATATGAATCTTACATCCATCACATTGCTAAACTCCCCTTTTTTCCTCTGATAAGTGGCCTATAGTTTGTTTTGGGTTTTCTATTTAAGTGGTTATATCATCTGCAAATAATGAATGTCTCATTTCCTTCTTTTTTTTCCTTAAACCTTAATTTCGTTTTTATCATCTTATTA
Source organism: Delphinus delphis (assembly GCF_949987515.2). Classification (NCBI taxonomy): domain Eukaryota; kingdom Metazoa; phylum Chordata; class Mammalia; order Artiodactyla; family Delphinidae; genus Delphinus; species Delphinus delphis. The sequence goes on from NC_082701.1 coordinate 54,340,104, forward strand.
TTCTGGCTGTGACCTCTAATCCCACAGTAAATAGAAGGGGGATAAAAGCCATGTTTGTCTTATTCGTTATCTTAATGAGAGTGGAGCTAACGTTTCCCCATTTAGCATGATGTTTGCCCTGTTTTGTTTGTTTTGTTTTGTTTTAGTAGATATTCTTTCACCAAGTGAGGAAGTTTCCTTTTACCTTAAATTATGAAGAGTTTGTTGTGTTTCTAGTGAATGAGGTTAAAGTGTATCACATGATTTGTTTGCATCTGCTGAGATCAGTATATGATTTTTCTTATTTAATCTATTACTGTGGGGAATTTTTCTAATATTCAACCATCCTTTAAACCATCCCTTAATTACTAGAATAATCACAGTTGTGTTTAAAATTTTCACATCCATAATCCATAATCCTGTACTTTTCCATTCCTCTGAGACTTTTTTTTTTTTTTAATCAGGTTACTTTTGCCTGACAGAATGAATTGGGGAGTTTTTCCTCTCTTTTCTCAGACTAAGAACGCCTGGGTTTGAATCTTGGATCATCACTTACTGTTGCCACCTTGAGTCCTTTGTCTCAATTTCCTAATCTATGAGCTAGAAATAAAAGCAGTAACTGCCTCTCAGTGTTTTGGTGAAAATTTAATGAGAAAAAAATGTATCCAAAATGGTGACCGCAGTGTTTCACCGGTGGAGCTCAATTATTAATAATCACGGCCTAAAACGCAAGTTGCATTCATTCCGTCGACCACTTGGGGGAGCCATATAGCTGAAAAACAAACAAGTTCCCAGCAACGTTAAGTAGTCTGAGAGGGAGAGTTAAGGGTCATCTAGTTTCATTCTCTCATTTTTGCATTCGGGGAAACAAGCTCAGAGAGGAGAAGTGATTTGCTCATAGTCATGCAAGTAACTGGTAATCTAAAGACTAGAGTCTTTTTATTCCCCAATTCATTAACGAATCACTTGAAAAAAATCAACTTTTGTTACAAGCCTGCTAGGTTCCAAGCATGGCTAAATTTACTGCTCCTCCTTGTATGTCTGTGCAGAGTTGAAGATCAGCCTGCCCTTCTCAAGTTCTTGGCTGATGAATTTGTGTTGTACTTTTTACTTCGTGGAGATCTGTGCTTAAAAAGAAATAGATTAACAGATATCGTTTAATACATCCCATGCCCTGATATATACACAGTTCTTACAAAATACAGGCAATGGGCATTGCTTTCAAGAAACTTACTGATACACAAGGATAAGGACACACACACACGCATACTCCCTTGGTGAGCTCATCCAATTTCAAACTTGAAGTATTCCCTGTAAGTGGTTAACTCTCAACTTTATATTTCCACCTGGATCTTCCCCCTGGACTTCAGGCTCATTCATCTAACTTCTTACACAACCTTTCCACTTGAAAGCCCGTGAGGCATCTCATGTTCTTGTTGAAAACAGGCTCCTGGGCTTCCCTGGTGGCGCAGTGGTTGAGAGTCCGCCTGCCGATGCAGGGGACGTGGGTTTGTGCCCCGGTCCGGGAAGATCCCACATGCCGCGGAGCGGCTGGGCCCGTGAGCCATGGCCGCTGAGCCTGCGCGTCCGGAGCCTGTTCTCCGCAACGGGAGAGGCCACAGCAGTGAGAGGCCCGCGTACCGCAAAAAAAACACAAAAAAACAAAACAAAACAAAAAAAACAGGCTCCTTATCTTCTCCCATCCTGCTCCTCCAGCAGACTTTCTTACTTCAGAGCAACCCCATTCTTATGTTTGCTCAGCCAACCTTCCAGTTGCCTTTAAACCCTTTCTCTCATTCTCACATTGAATTCACCAGCAAAAGTGTTGGCCGTGATCTTCAGGATAAGTCCAGAAACCGACCACTTCTTTCCACCTCCACTGCTCCCATCACGGTCCATGCCACCATCATCTCATCTCTGGTTGTTGCCATGGCTCCTAGATGATCCCCCTGCACCTGCCCTTCTGTAGCTTACTCTGCAGAGTGGCAGAGGGATGCTGTTAAAAATCTCTGTCCTGTCACTCAGTCCTCAGCTCAGAGACCTCCAGTGGTGTCCCATCTCACTCAGGTCCTTGTAACTGCGCTTCCGCTGGTGTCTCCAAATATCTCTAACCTTGTCCCCTACTCTTTCCCCACCTGACCTCTCAGCTTAGCCACACTGACCTCCTTGCTGTCCACGGCACATTCCAGGAAGCCTCCCACCTTAGACCTGTCTCCCTCGCCTGCCATTCTCTGACCCCAGACGCCTGCAGAGCTCCCCCCTCACCTCCTTCCTTCCTGTCTGCACCCTCACATCGCCCCTCACCACTCTTCAAAATTGCAACAGCCCCCCACCCTCACTTCCTTTCCTTCTTCCATAGCATGTACACCCCAAATTCTAGATATTCCATTTATTTTGCTTAATGTCTATCTCCCTCCTGGAGAATGTTAGCTCTGTGAGGGCAGGGCTTTCCATTGTTTATTGCTACATCTCCAGCACAGAGCAGTGCTTAGTGCATTGTTGGAATGAAAGATACAGACTTCAGGAGCTAGTCTGTGTGAGGCAAGGGGTGCTAGGAAAGCATTAAAACAGTTTTGCCCTGCTTATCCCTGTTTGGTTTGCAGCAAGTTTCTGACTCCCTCTTGGTGTGGGCAATCATCTAGCCCTGTCCTTGATCTTACATATGAGTGTGAGGGTCTTTTTTTTTTGCTCTAAAATTATGGGATGATTATGCAAAAGTTGCTGTACTGCACTCAGAGCCCGCAAGTCCTCTAGTTATTGTGAGGCAGGAGGCGGTGCTTCTCGGCTGGGAAAGTCACTGGCCACAAGATGGGTAAGATGTGATGAGGCAGACAGTGATGCTGCATTCAGGAGATGTCTGGAGATGGTGGAAGGCAGGTCAGACAATGACAGAAGGGTCCTTGAGGGGTATGATGGGAAACAAATCTAAAAAGATAGGTTGAAGCCATGTTTGCAGAGATTTGTCTCCAGGTCAGAGTCCAAACTCCTTAGTCTGGAATTTCGTGGGCGAGGCGCAAATGATTTCGAGCAGGAAAGGACCCAAATGGTATTTTAGAAAGATTCATCTATGCAGGATGGATTAGCAGGAGGTGATTCTGGAGTCAGAAGACTGTTAAAGATTTTTAGTCTTGGGTGGTAAGGGCATGGACTCTCATGGGGACAGTAGGACTACAGCTGGAAGAACAAATGTGAGATGCGTTCTGAGGGAACTTGGAAGAAGACCTGGAACTAGAAGGCTGGAAGTAAAGAAAAGCAAAAAGAGAAAAGTCACTTAGATACACAGCCAAGAATGAAAGGAAGAAAGAGGAAGGCCAGAGAGAAAGCTGCCTTGTGGAGGAAGATGAGAGTTGCAGGGACTATATCTTAGTGAGTTGGAGCCGCTATAACAAAAGTACTTTAGATTGGGGGACTTCAAACAGTTATTCCTCGCAGTTCTGGAGGCTGGGAAGTCCAAGATCAAGGTGCCAGCAGATAACGGTGTCTGGTGGAAGCTGACTCCTGGCTGGTAACAGCCACCTTCCCACTGTGTCCTCACATGGAAGAGAGAGGTAGTGTGTCTCTTCCTCTTCCACTCCGGGGACCCCACCCTCATGACCACCTGTAACCCTAGTTACCGCCCAAAGGCCACCTGCAAATTCTGTCCCATTGGCGATGCGGGTTTCAACATGTGAATTTCTGGTGGGCGCCCACATCAGTCCGTAGCACAGACTCTCGGTGTTTCCCAGGTGAGGAGACTCAGGGTTGGGGTCCCTTTCTGAGTGTTCCCGAGCAAACCACCAAAGTTCAAGAGAATATTCTTTTCCACACGGGAAGATCTGTGTTGCCTGAAAGCAGGACAGTAGGAGGAGATCAAACATGCTGGGTAAGGAGCAAGCCGGAGAGGTCGTCCTTTAGGAGGAGAGCGGTCTCTCGCTGGCGGAGACAGAAATGTGGCCTGGCTGGAGCAAAAGAGCAAACATTCAGAGGCAGAGGTCAGGAAACACGGGGGAGCTTATTGCTAGGTGATGCTTCCCAGGGAAGAAGGAAGCACAGTTAGCTGGCAAGGGTGGGATTGGGGCTTGTTTAAGAGGGGGAGGAACCTGGCAAAGGACGGTGATTGCAGAGCAAGTGCCTGAGCTGAGTCTTCCTGACCAGCAGGGTTAGATAGCCGTCACCTCTGCCCCGACTCTCCATGCCCGTACCCTGCTTTAGTGGATTGCTTGCATTTATCGCTATGTAAAATCATCTTATTTATTATTTGAATGTTAACTTATGCCTTCCTCTTTAGAATGGAAATAAGGGGAATCTAACGTGTGAATGACGACAACGGTGAGGTTACTGGCCAGGAGCAAAGCCCGGGTGCCAAACGCACTAGGATCCAGTGGAACCTTCCAGCCGTTGATCTTACCATCTTCTCACTGTTACTCACTCCTCTACTGTTCTTGCTTCCTTCAGAGCCTGCTTAAAATCCGTGGTCAATCACTGAAATCATTTTCTTGCCCCTCTTCCTTGTGGGTGTGGTTTCCAAACCGTAACCCTGATGTAATGTCACTCTTTACCCAACCCAACTGTCTACCCATCTGGCACCGCACAAGCTTACATGGTACAACGATCCTGTGTCCAACAAAAAATACGCTTACCCTTTCTACAGAAGAGGGTGCAAGGTCCCCGGGTGATGTTCAGTCTTCTTGCTATCCTATAACTTAAATAATGTGATATAAAGTGAGCTACTATTAATATATCTGTATTAGATGATAAGGGGAAAAGAGAAGAAAATTAAAATGTTTGCTACATACACATACAGAGACGTATTCATAACAAAGTTAGGAAGAAATACTTACAACAATGATAGTCCTTCATAACAATGATGGGCTTCACTGGTCATGTGATTGTAGCTGATATTTATAACTACCTTATTCCACTATTCTTTCCATATTTCCTCAGCAGGCACCTTCTAGTCATGCTTCTTTGCCTGGTGAGGTGATCCAAACCTGCATTCCTGAAAGGACGGGTCCTGCCTGAATTGGATTGTAGTTTTCCACAGGGCAGGGTAGTACTGAGACCCTAAACAATCTCCTGTATTCCAGCCTCCAACTCTTGCTCAGCTCTGCTGTGGAGTAGAGTCCAATTTCCCCTTGGGAGTCGAGATCAACCACCCTCGCCAGTACAACAACGCCTGACTCTGCCTGTCAATTCAGCGGCATGAGGGTCTCAAAGTGGCCGAGTGGGAATACTCTTAACTTCCAGTTTAATGGAGTCACTATTGTATCTCCTGGTGGAAGCACTCCTGCCTTTGGAACTCAGACCTCTAGACCAGCAGAGCGTAAGGTCATGGGAACAGGAAGCAAAACTTTTGCTAGCGGATCAGTAGGGGTAAGAGTGAGCGGTACCACTGCCATTTCCACCTCTTGATTCCTGGACCCATGAATCCTGGCTATGGGAGAGAGAGCACCATAGTTTAAAAGCTCATTTAGAGCATATACAGACTCCTGAGAACATTACCCCAGGCTTGCAAGGTTAGGGAACCAAGGTGGGAATTCTGCCAGCTGCTGAGTAGATCTATTCCAATTTTGCTTTTCAGACTGGGTGAAATAATCACAGGGTGGGTTCAGAGATGCACTGGACCCACTGTGAGATGTACCTGAACTAAAACTCCATTGACCACCTGACCTCCATAAGCCCCTACCCTGACTAGTGGACCACAGGGACATTTTGGGTCTCCTGGAATTAGTGTCATTCTGAGCTGGTGTCCAGTAATTTCCCAAAGTCTGATTATTTTCTTTCTCCAATGCACAGTCATTGGTGAAAGGCTGTAGGTGCCTTTGGGGGAAGGCTAGGACAAGGATTAACAGTATACACTTTTGACAGTGTCCTGGGGTCTTTCCTCAATAGGAATGAAGGGAAGGTGGTCTTCCCTTCATTCAAGGGGTTCTGATTCTGTAAACCGGTTCAAGCTGGGGAATTGATTAGGGAGCCATGACTCTTTGTTTTGGTGATTCAACTTAGCCTTCTGTTCACTCAGCCTAAAACTCCTCTGCTTATACAGGTCAAGCAAGCATTTTGTAGATGGCTCATCGCTTTCTCCTCTGGCACACCGTGATCCCCTGCCAGCACCATAGGTCTCTGTGACTCAGGCTCTTCTGATCGCATATTTGTCTCCACTGTCCATTATGGTCGTCACACCCACCTTGTCTTCAGCAATTAAGGGCCAACATTTGGTCCCTGCCACTCCAAGGTCCAATGATCCCTCTTGTATTGAAGGATCCCAGCTCACTGGCAGCAGATTCCACTGTAACTTCTCACCATCAGAGATGGACAAGCACAGAGCAATTCAAGGATGCTAGGCTCCCCTCGTATATTCTCACAGTCGTGGTGATGGGCGTGTCCTCTGGACCCTCCTGCAGTAAGTGAGCAGGTCTTACGGGACAAATCCGCTCGAACATTCCAATCTCCCTAAGCCTTTGGCTACCTTCCTCTACAGTATACCAAGGCAGTTCTGATTTTTCACCTTCATGTAGTATTTACCATCTTTTTGTCCATGTTTTAGCCACCAACCACCAAAAGTACCATGAGGACCCTTGCTAACCCCTTGAGCTACAACATCAAGTCCAGAATTTCTGTTTAATGGGCCCATATCAGTACATTCAACCTTATCCAACTTTACATTCCTTCCACCATTATCTCTGGGCTTTTCCTGGTGGGAAATTTTCTGATTACTAATTCAACCTTTCTATTTGTATAGTCCTGTTTATATTTACCGTATCTTCTTCTGTCAGTTTTGTACAGCTTGTATTTTTCTAGGCATTTGCCTGTTTCATCTAAATTATTTACCTTTTTGGCGTATGGTGGCTCACAGCATTCACTTCTAATCCTTTTTATTTTGGTAACGTCATTAGTGATGTTGCTTCTTTTATTCCTGATTTTAATTCAAGTCTTTTCTCCTTTATGCTGGGTCAGTCTAGCTAAAGGTTTGTCAATTTTGTTGAACTTGCATTGATTTTCCTCTATTGTTTTTCTACTCTCTTCTCTTCCCCAGAACTCCCAACACAGTTCCACGAGCAGCCTTTACCACTGAAGCATGGGATCATGGAAGATAGCCCTGCAGGTGAGGATCCTTTGCCATCCATGATTCCTTTTCCTACTTAAGGTGAGGTTGGTGGATTAACAGCATTGAAATCACCTGTGAGCTTGTTAGCCCTGAAGACGTAAAGGCCTCCATCCCAGATCCCGATACTAAACCACAAGCTGTATGTTGTTAACAACAGCCTCTGGGGAATCACTTGCACATTCGAGTTTGAGAAGCACTTGGTCTGACACCTTCATCTTGCAGGTGAGAAAATAAAGGGCTTGAGAGGTAAAGTACCACAGACTATGCGCCAGAAGGGGGCTCTGTAGGAAAATTAAGAGATGGTCAGCGGAGGGAGAGAGAAGGGAAGCCAAGGGGATGGGAGATGAGAAAACATAAACAGGGAGCTGGGATGGGGAGGAATCGTCACCCGGTCAGGGAGGGCATCGCTCATCTAAGGCCAACCTCTGGACGTGCTGTGTAGCCAGGAGACGTTTTATCACACAAGAGCACAAGTGTGTCTCAGTGTTCTTGGTATCAGACTGAATGTGCCTGTCAGAAAACACATCCAGATTTCCATAAACCTCCAGTTCTTTTTCTGGCAGTGAAAGTCACTGTTAAAAAAGAAAAAGCTAGAGAATGGAAGCATCTGTTACATGGCTCTCAAGGTGGCTAGGTGTCACTGCTCCAGGACCAGCTATCCTTCTGTAGTGTTTGCTCCTTGGACCTCCCAGAATCCGCAGGCCCCTGCCCCGGGCCCTGGAGAGCCCGCTGCCATAAATCTGCAATGACCCTACCCTGTCTGTGCACAGAGCTCCTTTCCAGGGACATCGGGGATTATTTATGGCAGCCCATCGAAATCTCTGTAAGGTTTCAGCCCCAGATGCAGGATGTGCATGTTCTATTTCTGTTTGACATCCCATGTCAGGAGTGAGCCCTGGACAAGGCATGAGTGATTCAGCATTAGACACAGAGGGTGAAGTTATGTGGTTACCTATCAACCCCAGGCCCTGGAAGTCCTTGGGAATCAGGAGAGTATAATTTTAGAATTAACGTAATGAAAATGTTAAAAGGAGATCCATTTTTCTCCTCTACCGCTATGATGGATTAATAAATAATTAGGAGAATTTTCCAAGGGTGGACAAATGCATTCTGCTGGAGTTGTTCCCAGGAGAAGAAGGGTGAGCTGGGAGAAGGGCCTTCCTCCCACCAGCCCTGACCTCTCTGGGGTTCCAACACCAGAATTTCCTGCTACTTCTCAGACATCTTCCCAAGAACTCCCTGTCAATAGCAACCCAGACTCAACGCGTTCGAAACTCGTCACTCTCCTTCCAAGTCCCTCCTTCTCTGCTTCATACCCGGGTTATCGAAGCGTTCAGTTCCCTGTTGCCCCAGCTGCTGCGAGAAGTTGCCCTCCTTGACTTCCGGTCCCCAGCTCCTCCCATCCAGTGGGTGCCTGGTGCCTGTCCATTCTCCCTCCAGAGAGGTTCCCAGATCCATCCTCCTCCCACTCCAACCACAGCTGTACTGGGTCAACCCTTTGTCTTTCATTGGGATTATTGTAATGACCTTCAGAGGGCCTCTAGCCTCTGCCCGCACGGTCCTCAGATTCACCTTCTGAAAGTTCCCACCGGACCACATCTGCCTCCTCAGAGAATGCCCTTCTCTCCGGCAGAACAAAGGACACACTTCAGAGCATTGGAAACGTCTCCCTGGGAGCTGGTCCCGTCTACTTTCATCCCTTGCTTTGCTTTGGCCTCATCAGCCTGCCTCATAGCCCCCACCTTTGATGCCTTTTGGCCGTCCTAGTCCGAAGGTCCAGAAGGCCTTCCCCTCTTCCTCCACATCAGAAAACTTCTACATTAACAATTTTGTTCTTTCCCACAACATTCCGGGGAGAATGTCTCCTCTGCACTTTGATGAAATCCTGGGCCATCAATGGAGGTGGCGAGCTCATTCTTAAGAATTAAAAAGGCTTTGGGTCATTTTTAGCTTCAAGAATATTCTCTTTTTAGTAATTAACATATCCAGTCCAATGCAATGTTTAAGGGGAAAAGATGCTTTCAACTTTATTCAAGGTTGAATTTTCTATACCCTCTCCCATCCCAGCTTCGCCCATCGTGGAAGTTGTGGGGGGTGTGTGTGTGTGTGTGTGTGTGTGTGTGTGTCTGCACTGGGTGGGGTGTGAGTGGGAAGCTTCTCTCCTGTTTTTCCCCTGTACTTCTCTTCCTGCCGCCCTGCCCCCAGCTTACTAGTTGAAATTTCTGACGCTCCTGGTCTTAATTAGGGGAGGGAGGACAGGAGGGCGACAGGAAAGGTTTGGCATGACTGGTATTTGTGTCATCGACTGTTGACTGTTTCTGACCATGGCAAGTTGGTAGATGGGCAAAGCTGACTCTGCTTCTCGGGATGTGTTTGTGGGTCCTCTGGGGTCTTCTCTGGGAATAGTCAGCTATGCTTGTAGCGTATGAGATACATTTCCCTCCAGCGGCCACTTCTGTCTCCTCCCTCTGCCCTTAGGAATCCAGGTCTAACCACCCACCTCTGGTTGGGGCCATCACACCTCCCGGACAGATCTCTCGGGCAGGACCTAAGTGGTCCCATGAAAGTTCTTTCTCTCCTGTGACCCACATCTGATCCATTAGACACATTCTTTGTCCCCTATATGGGTGGACATCTCTTCCTCTTCGGGCTGAAAGCCACGGCTTCTCTTATTTAGACAGAGGCACCATTATAGAAAGGTGGAAAATTCCTGAACACAGTCCGCAGAGCCCTCCAAACTCCAGGAGATGTGAGGGAAGCTCTCTAGATGGTTCCATGACATCACGAGGCTTCGACGAAGGGAAAATGCCCTTCCAACCTCACCACCCACTGAGTACTCTTAAAAGACAATTTCTCCCCGATTCCCCAATTCACCTATTTTTAGCTTTTAGGAAGGTCAAGGTGGGCTACGGGTCACAGAATCATTCAGTTATTTCCTTTGCGAGTCCCGCAAAGTCGGCCAAATCCCTCACTTTGGAATGTGGGAGTACTTGCTTTCGGCTTTCTTGGGGCATCTGATGAAACTGACTCAGCCCTTTGACATCCATCCATATTATCATTCAAGATTTTGCTCGAATGTCCTTTCCTTAGAGAAGCGAGGCCTCCGTCATCCCTAAGTACAAGCGTTGGTGGCGGGGGGAGGTTTGCTGCCACAAAGCAGAAGTTACTTGCTCCTTAAAAGGGCCTGGGAACTGCAGAGTGGTGCCCCTGACAGGCTGACCTACAGCCTGTCCTTTTAAAATCATTCACTGGTGCCCAGGAAGACACGATTGTGCCAGGTGTGCCCAGGAATGGCTTTCTGGATCTCACCTCTGTGTTCCTGAAGGGTCAGGGCTGCCACCTGGATATCAGAGCAAAAGTGGAGATTTGTTCCAGATGCCAGGCTTCTTTTTGGGCAAACAGAGGGAGCCTGGGGGGAAGTGATCCAGTCAGTCCTTCAACCAATATTTGGGGGCATCAAATGCGCCCAGCTCTGGGCTAAGCGCTGGGGGTGTGATGATTACAAGAAAATACAAAGACAGAAGCAGCTTCCTCCTTCCTGGAAGGTGTGAGCCCCACCCGCCTCCAATGGAAAACTGTCATTTCTAGTGTTTTCCAGACCAGAGCTAATTAGTGACCTAGAGGCAAATCCTGGTCATTGATGTGCTTTGGCACCAGACATTAATCTAAAGTACATGGAATTAGCTGATGACAGTTAATAATCGAGACTTTTTATGTAAAGTTCGGTTTTTCTGGTTTCTTTTGAAAATGGGCAGGTCTGGAAACACCAGGTTCTCAGTCCCTCAGCCCCCCAGCCCACTGGCATCGCGGAGCAGCCGCCAGTTAGGGGACGCGTGTTCTCCAGTTTGCGCAGAGTCCTCAACACTCCCTTCTATATGCTTCTCCATCTTCTTCACTCACTTATGTTACCTCTACTCTGTCTCTGTAGAGGCCTGATCTGGGGATCAGTAGTTCTGAATGAGTCATTTTCAAATTGCTTTTAGAAAGAAAATGCTTTTAAAAAAAAAAACCAACAAAATCTTGTGCACGCCTGAATGTATAGAGAGAACACTGAAAAGCAGAGCTGCTTTGGTTGAAGGCAGAGGGAGAAGCCGGAAGCCCCATGCGCCCTCCCATCCATGGTGGGGTGTCGTGTGCAAAGCCCTCCCCCGGCCCCTGGGAGCCTGTCTACACTCTGCCCCTGCAGCCACCTGCCGACTCTGGCCTGACCACCTGTAACCACGAGGATCAGGCCTTCAGATCTGCCCACGTCCCCTTCCCCCATCCCAGCCTGTCCAGCATGCGACGCTCTCTTTCCTCCGCCGATTTGATCATGGCCCTGTGCATCCGGGTCTGTGCGGCCTCACGGTCGATGAGGTCAGCAAGGGACTTGCAGGGGACACTTCTGCAGAGCATTCCACTGCTGTCTGTGTTTCCTCCGGCCTTTTACAGAACTGTTGGGTTTCATGGGGACTTCAGTCCTCATCTAATGAATTTAAACAAATGAGGCAAATATGCATCAAATACTCACATAATGGAAACACTTCACGAGGAGGGCTCTTGGTCTGTCTGTAGAATAATCCCCACGCTCTTGTTCCCTAAATATTTGTACTTCTGCATGCCAAACACTGAACACAAGGATGAAGAATATGAGCTGGAGAGCAAGGAAATTGTTTTCTCTTGCCTTTAAGATGTACTGAGATTACGCCAACATGAGACCCTGCCTTTGGTTTGGGCTCCAACGGTAGGTGTTCGTTTGCTCTGTACTTCAGCTCTGTCTCTGTCTTCCTAAGGTTCTATCTCAGGAGGAGAGGTGGCTCTTCTGCTCTACCTGACACCACATGTGCATCTCTTTAGAAGGTCCAAGGCTAGCCCAGGGGACCTTCTCGTCCTCATCTTCCTCCCAGTTAGGCTTAGAGGCTGTGGGAATGCAAAATCGTATGACCACTTTGGAAAACAGCTTGGAAGTTTCTTATAAACATTCTCCTATCCTATGAATAGGTATTTATTTACCCAAGTGAGAAGAAAACATGTCCATTCAAGGACCTGTACTCAAATAGTCACAGCAGCTTTATTCATGGTAGCCCCAAACTACACATAATCCAGGTGTTCACGTGTGAATGGATTAAGAAACTGTGGTGTGTCTATACCACAGAATGCCACTCAGCCGTGAAAATGAACAAACTTCAGAACAGTGCAAGAACGTGGATGCATCTCAAAACCATTATGGTATTATTTACAGCAGCCAAGACACGGAAGCGACCTAAATAAGTGTCTACCGACGGATGAATGGATAAAGAAGTTGTGATATACGTAGTAGAATGCTATTCAGCCATAAAAAGGAGGAACGCCTGCCATGTGCCACAACGTGGATGGACCTAGAAGACATTATGCGAGGTGAAATAAGTCAGACAGAGAAAGACAAATACTGTATGATTTCGTTTATATATGGAATCTAAAAAACAAAGCAAAACACCAAACTCAGAGAAAAAGAGATCAGATTTGTGGGTCCCAGAGGCTGGGGGTTGGGGGAAGGAGAATTGGATGAAGGTGGTCAAAAGGTACAAAACTGTTACAAGCTAAATAACTATTAGGGATCTAATGTGCAGAGTGATGACTGTAGTTAACACTACTGTGTGGTATAAATGAAAGTTGTAAAGAATAGATCCTGAGCGTTCTTACACAAGGAGAAAAAATGTTTTCTTTGTCTTCTGTGAGATGATTGATGTTCACTAAACCTATTGTGATGATCATTTCATAATGTACGTAAGACAAGTCATTAAGCTGGAAACCTTAAATTTATACAGTGCTGTATGTCAACTGTATCTCAACAAAACTGTTAGAAAAAAGCATTATGCTAAGCAGAAAAGGCATACACAGAAGACTAAATACTGTGTGATGTCACTTTATACGGCATTTCTTATAAAAAGCGGAACTGTAGTGACCGAAAGCAAGCTTGTAATGGGTGGTCAAGGGGGAAGGGAGAGACTGCAAAAGAATGAGGGAGTGTTTGGGGATGAAGTTTTGTAGTTTTAGCTTTTACGTTTAGGCCTGTTGTCCACTATGAGTTAAACTGTGTGTATGGTGTGAACTAAGGATGGGGATTTGTTTGCGTATGGCTATCTAATAATAATTAGCACCTTTGGTTGAAAAGATTCTCATTTCCCCATCAAATTCCTTTTGTACCTTTATCAAAAACCAATTGACTGGGGCTTCCCTAGTGGTGCAGTGGTTGAGAGTCCACCTGCCAATGCAGGGGACACGGGTTCGTGCCCCGGTCCGGGAAGATCCCACATGCCCCGGAGCGGTTAAGCCCGTGAGCCATGGCTGCCGAGCCTGCGCGTCCGGAGCTTGTGCTCCGCAATGGGAGAGGCCACAACAGTGAGAGGCCCGCGTACCGCAAAAAAAAAAAAAACAAAAAAAAACCCAATTGACCATATATATGTATGTTGGTGGGTTGTAATTATTTTTAAAAATAAAATCATAGATTTTATCTGAAGTTTATAATTGAAAAATATCTGAGTTTCCCTCTAGTTGTAGACTCTGCCTTTTACATCACAGCTTCCTAAACACAATAACTAGTCATAGAGATAACTAACGCTTATTGAGAAATTACCATTGACCCGGCACCACTGTGAAACTTTTACGTATATTAACTAATACAGTCCTCACAACCACCCTGTGAAGGATGTCTTATGATCTCCATTTTGCAGAGGAGGAAACTGACACCCTGTAACGTTAAATCATTTGCCCAAGTCCCAAAGCTCAAACAGCAGAGCCGGGACTTGACTCCAGGTGCCAAGCTCCCATCCACTGCTGAAATTCCACACCACAACCACCTTCCTGGCTCTTCCCAGCTCCTGGCATGTAGCAAGTGCTCAACAAATATTAATTCAATTAATGTCATTATAGTTTTAACACTGTAGTTTGATTGTTGACCTGCTTATCATTACAACTGATGGTATGCTCCGTTTTTAGAAAAGGACCTGTGCCAAAAGAGGCTTACTGTTATCTTAAACAGGGTGTCATTTGGGAGGAATACAAAGATCAGCAAACGGACATGTGACTGAATGAATGAACAGGCACGTTGGCTTCAGCTGGTAGATTCTGTCCCCAGAAGGGCAGACCTCACTCACAAAAACTGCCCCTGTGGTTTAGATTCTGAGTGGGAATCCCGTTGACTGCTACATCTTCAACTTTCCTGACCTTTAGTTTGAACATCCATAGCACAGGGCTCATAAAAGCTGCCTGTGTACCTCTTAGGGTTATGGTGAGGTCAAAATAATGCCACCCGTGAAAGAATCTAGTGAAATGCACAGAGCTGAGCAGGTGTCAGAGACAATTACCTTCGCTCTAAACTTGTTCCACGTGGTGTGAGGCCAAGGGTGTGATCCGCTCATGTGTGCGATTTGCCGCCCCGTCTGTGGGCAGCAGGGGCGTGGGGTGCAAATCCAGGATGGTGCCCAAGGAGCCGTAAGGGGAGAAGAGGAATCTGGTCTGGAAAGCAATCAGTTGATTCTCTGCTGGCCACCAGGGCAGTGACAGTTCATCCTCACACCCTGGTCTGTGGCCTGAATATAATGCCCACAGGTTGCCATGCTAGGTAAAGATTGTGTTAGGTCCTGTGCGCCTGGCAGTGCAGTGGACAGGGCTGGGCCAAGGAAAGGCTCCGAGGGAGAGTGATGGAGAGAAGGCTGGACAGAGGCTTTTATGTCCTTTGGACTTTGGGGATGAGCGTTAACTCAGCAAGCTTCAGCTTATCTCTGGATTAGAAATAATGGGGAAAAAAATCCATCTTAAGCCACAAACACTCAGTGGAGAAAGGATAGTCTCTTCAACAAACAGTGCTGGGAAAACTGGATAACCACATGCAGAAAGGTGAAACTGGACCCCTATCTTATACCACTCACAAAGATTAACTCGAAATGGATTAGAGACTTAAACATAAGAACTGACACCATAAAACTCCTAGAAGAAAACATAGAGGGGATATTGGTCCTCCCTTTGTCATTGGTCGTGGCAATGATTTTTTTGGATATGACACTGAAAGCATAAACAACAAAAGCAAAAATCAACAAATGGGACTACATCAAACTAAGAAGATTCTGCACAGCAAAAGAAACAGTCAACAACATGAAAAGGCAATCTATGGAACAGGAGAAAATATTTGTAAACCCTATATCAGATAAGGGGTTAATATTCCAAAATATACAAAGAACTTATAAATTCAATATAAAAAACCCACAATCTGATTAAAAACTGGTCAGAGGAACTGGAAAGACATTTTTCCAAAGAAGACATCCCAATGGCCAACAGCATGAGAAGGTGCTCAACATCACTAATCATCAGGGGAA
Source organism: Delphinus delphis (assembly GCF_949987515.2). Classification (NCBI taxonomy): domain Eukaryota; kingdom Metazoa; phylum Chordata; class Mammalia; order Artiodactyla; family Delphinidae; genus Delphinus; species Delphinus delphis. Next base: position 54,355,503 of record NC_082701.1, read on the forward strand.
TGCAAATCAAAACCACAATGAGATGTTTCACACCTGTTAGAATGGCCATCATCAAGAAGATAAGAGATAGCAAGTGCCAGTGGAGATGTGGAGAAAACTGTCCACGACAGTTTGTTTATGGACCTTTGAGTAGTACCTTTTCATCTCGCAAGAAGGAGACAAGGTGTGGAGAGACACACCCCTTGTCCACACCACTTCCACTCACATCTGTTGAAGCCTTAGTGGCCTGACCACATCCAACTGCAAAGTTGTCTGGGAAATGCCTTTAACTTACACAGTGTTATATGTTTATTATATCTCAATTTAAAAAATCCATCTTAATACAATTCAACTTCATAAATGTGTTTATTGAACACCTACTACACACCTGGCATTGTATTAAGTACTACAGGAATGACAAGGATGGACAAGACCCCAACCATGTCCTCACGGAACAGGTGTGCCCCCAGTTAACTGAGGCACAGAGGGACCTGCCTTCCAAAGAAGCACAACCCACTGTAGGCTGTCCTCCAGGTCCCCATGGGCTCACCCTTGATCTTGATTCATCTTGATCTTGACTTAAACCTCCTCCTCTTCTTGGCTTCCACAAGAAAATGAAACACACTAAGGATGCCTCAGCTAAGCATCAATAAGCAGGTCTGATGCTTCACTGAGGGTTTGTGAAGTCATGATAGAGGGATGACGTCCTTCAGCACTTAGGATTTCCACCCAAATATTTTCACTGGACAGGTTCCTCCCTAACCTCTCCTCCAAGCCCCAGTCATGAGGCGCAGCCCCGCTCAGGCTTCCCCACACAGTGCCCTGCCCACCCCTTCCTTTTCCTCTTGGAGAGATGTCTTTCCTTCCATACAAACGTTGGCCTCCAAGCAGCCTTTTTCTCCTCCTGCAGCAACTCATCAACACCAAGTGTCTTCTTTACCCAGAAGGAGTTCTCAGAACACCTCTTTGAAAGCACACACATATATAGGATTTATCCATTATCACTGTAAAAGATCGAAGTAAAATACTCATATGGTAGATATTCATCACTTTAACCAGTTTAAAGTATACAATTCAGTGAGCCTTATATTATTTTATTTTTTCCCAGTGGCTTTTAGTACATTCATGATGTCGTGCAACCATCATCACTATCTAATTCCAGAACCTTTGCATCACCCCAAAGGAAACCCCATACCCACTCATCAGCCGTTCCCCATTTCCCCTTCCCCATTTCCTCCTCCATGACTTGTTTTTCTTACTTAACGAGACATCAGGAACCTCCTGCTGGTTGAAGGGCTCATTCTTTTCTAGGATGGTGATAAGACTTTGTAGCTTGTCTCTACCGCAATTAACCCGCCCTTTCCCTGTGGATGGGTGTTAAGCGGTTTCCCAGCCTGCGCCTCTTTGAGCTGTATCGCGGTGAGAACCCTCGCTTCCATGTTTTCATGTCCTGCTGCAGCTCGTTTTTATTTATTTATTTATTTATTTATTTATTTATTTTTGGCTGCGTTGGGTCTTCACTGCTACACGCAGGCTTCCTCTAGTTGTGGCGAGCGGGGGCTACTCTTCGTTGCGGTGCACAGGCTTCACAGTGCAGTGGCTTCTCGTTGCGGAGCACGGGCTCTAGGCACACGGACTTCAGTAGTTGTGGCACGCAGGCTCAGTAGTTGTGGCGCACGGGCTTAGTTGCTCCGCCGCATGTGGGATCTTCCCAGACCAGGGCTCCAACCCGTGTCCCCCGCACTGGCAGGCGGATTCTTAAACCACTGTGCCACCAGGGAAGCCCCACACCTTTTATTTTAGAGCAGTTTCAGATTTACAGAAAAATTGCAAAGATAGTACAGAGGGTTCCCATGTACCTCATACCAAGTTTCCCTGTCTGATCACCTCTGACACAGGTGTGGGACATTTGTTACAATCCGTGAACCGTGGTGAGAAGGCTTTGTGAAGGACGCAGTATTGAGCTGGGCCTTGGCAGACAGGGTGAGGACTGAGCATCCCAGCAGAAGAGACCGTGTGAGGAGAGCGTGGAGATGGGTGAGCTCAGGGTACGGGGAAGAGTCCAGCAGGGGGTGTGCGGGGTGACGGGGAAGACTTTTCAGGAAGTAAGTGGATTGTTCCGGGCACACAGAAGTGGCTGTTTTAGAAAGAGTTCTTACCCACGTTCCCAACTTCTTCCTCATCTCATTCCAATGTGGCGAATGAGATGCCCTTTGCTGGACCCGCCCTGAGTATGTGTTTTGTTGGAGAGCCTTCCTCCACAGATGTACTCTGGTCTCACCTGTCTCAGTGATCAAGAACCCAATCTATTTCTCTATTATTGCAGAGGCCTGTGGGCTTTATGTGGTTAATAAGGGACACAACTTTTAAACCGTCTTAGAGATTACTTTAAAGTCAAAAAAATGCACCATTCTACCAGCATTATATTACAGTTGCTAAAAATATCCCATGCCCATTGGTTAGCTCAGAGCAATAGATATCCCACAGGCTAATTTCATCATTGGCAGAAGGCCATGCAGTCTCCAGACAGGATCAGAATCAAACTGGGGGCTGCTAAATATAGAAATATAAATTTGGGTTTGTTTAGAATCACTTGAAAACCGAAAGAACACATAAGCCGGCGCGCAAGCCTGGTAGCGTCTTTCAAAGCATAGCTCACCTTGTACATTGGTCTGTCCTGCACCCCCAACCCTGCTTTCAGCTTCTCAGTGGAAATATTAGGCAGTTCTCCATGTTTGAAAGTCACAGCAGACTTTTGAAGTAGTCTGGGCTGGAAGTAGACTTCTCGATATCGTCATCCACTCCCAGGGGTTACGCTAAGGCCTTGGCGGCAGCAGACGGATTTCAGAGATGACTTCAGCGATCCTTGGAGGCCCCAGGCTCTTTGACCTCGTGTCTTTGCCACTTTCCCATCCAGATGGAGAATGAGTGTCTACAGCTTCTCCTTGAAGTTTCATCCAGGGCCAGGGGTCCCAATGGGCAAAGGACTGGGAAAAGGGGACAAAGAAAAGTGCTTCTTTGTAAGCATCGTACCCTACACGTCCCTCTTGTTCAATGTTTATGGCAAGAAGGTACCTCAAAGCACAAATATACTTGCCCCGAGGACCTCTGGGTAGGCAGGGATTTTAGTAGATGATGACCAGGTGGAGGAAGGAGATTGAGGGCGGGGGGTCACTCGTGGTCCTGTTTGGGACACCGCCCCCCAAATCCCCGAGGGAATCAGCACGGCCGAGTTCCTCTGGAGAGCACGCCAGGACAACTGACCAGTTTAACTGGTCCCAAGTGTCTCTCGCGTGGCTTTCAGGCCACAGATCTGTCCTCTGGCTGCCTCCGTCACCTTGGTTAGGACAGCTCTCCTTGCCACGTGCTCTGGCACACCAGGCCCTTTATCCTTCAAATATGCCGATCCTTCCATGTCTGGGCCTCTGCCTTCCCACCGGCCTGCAGAATTCTTCCCTCAGGAGTCAATACTTTTATGACCTTCCTCTCTCTTCATTTAGGGGTCGGTTCAAATGTCACCTACTCAGAGAAGACTCACTGAAGCTTTATCTAAAGTTACTCTTTTAAATTCGATCCTCTCTCCCTGCTTTATCTTCTCTGATGTAACTCATTGGTACCTATTATAGATCATATCACATCACGTCACACTCTACATATCTTTTTTTGTTTTTTGTTGTTTTGTTTTTTCATATACATATCTTTATTATCTGTCACCCCTACTGAAACGCACACTACCTAAAGGGGCGTAAAAATATTTGTCGATTGACATACTACACAAAGTAAGTGATAAAGAGAAAGACAACTACCACATGGTGTCACTTATATGTGGAATCTAAAATATGACCCAAGTGAACTTATCTATGAAACAGAAACAGACTCACAGACATAGAGAACAAACTTGTGGTTGCTAAGGGTGAGGGGGGTGAGGGGGGGATGGAGTGGGAGGTTGGGATTAGCAGATGCAAACTATTATACATAGAATGGATAAACAACAAGGTCCTACTGTATGGCACGGGGAACTAGATTCACTATCCTGTGATAAACCATCATGGAAAAGAATATGAAAAAGAATATATATATATATGTATAACCGAGTCACTTTGCTGTACACCTGAAACTAACACAACATTGTAAATCAACTATACTTCAATTACAAAAAAAAACTGAAAAAAAAAGTGAATTTAGAAAGAGCATAACAAGGAAACAGAAATCTGTAGAAAATAATTATAAGGCTCTGAAAGCAAACATAGTTTCTAAAATTAAAAAAAAATTGTTGGTTGAATAAATGAGTTACAGTTCTGTTCATTCCTTACACCTGGATAAAACTTGACTGCACATGGACGTACCTCTGCGTGCAAATTCCATCAGCAATCACACTTGCATCTTTTTCAATGCATCTTATATTCCTCCCATCGCATGGTAACCAGACTTGTAAATGGGTAATTGCAGACTGAGAGACAAGCCCTGAAGGAGGGCAGGATAGACCTAGAGCAGAAGGCCCCTGGGTAGTGAAGAACCAGAGAGAGGACGTTCCGAGGAGCCAGCGTCTACCCTGTGGTCTCTCAGGGTTAAGATACGCACGTTCCCGTTTCCGGATTTGGGATGAGTCTGAGCATTGATAGCATCTCACCCTGCCTTTTGACCAGGTGGCAGTTGTGATGTACCGTCATTGCCTGCACACAGGAGAAATCCTCTGGTGTTTATATTCCTTTGAGAAAGGAATATGTCTCAATTGTCACCTGAAAACGTGCACTGCCATCTCTCGTTAGACCAAGGAAGTGTCCGCTTCAAAAATTGCAGGATGAACGCGATTTCTTCCATGACTGGAAGAAAGCCTTGCTGACAGCGGAGGACCCACGATAAGAAACCCAGCGTCAGCAGCACTCTGGTGGGCGCAAGGGATGAAAAACCAAGAAAGAGCACAGACGCGGATGACTCAGAAGAGCTGGCCTCTCAGCTTGGAGAGATTGTAGAGATACCGTAATCAATCAGTCGAGCATGTATCTTCATTTTCATGTAGGCACAAGAGCCATAAACAACCCAGTCCTACATCTAATTAAGCCGAAAAGACTGTCTTAGGATAAGTATAACATAACCATTCTGAATGTTAAGAAAGCATAGTGTCAAAATTTCATGGGCAGGAATTTTGTATTCCTTAAAGTTACAGAAAACAGTGGGGCGTTTCGGAAGCGGTGAGACCTCGGATTGGATGCAATACAGTAAAGTGAGCTTGACGGTCTGGGAGAAAAGCAGCACCCAGCGACAGGGACAAGTGTTGGGGGGCACCGCGTTCATGGGGGCGGGGGTCCCTGCAGGAGCAGATGTCACTCTGCAAGGGACAGCTCCTCCGAGATGGGCTCTTTTCTGCAACGTCACTGCACTGCCATCTTAACATCCCTCGGTGCTGTTTAAGTGTAAGAATTACTTTGCTACAGACGTTGAGAGAAAACACATGGCAGATAGACACAATACTCGCTCTCCAGATTACCCCGAATAAATAAATAGAAGAATGTTCTAGGCACCTGAGGGATATGTAGGGAAGCGAAAAAGGCAAGTGCGAAGTAACAGCTGTGGCCGGGGCGGAGAGGGAGCTGTTTAGTTCTCTCTCCAGGTCATTGAGTATCTGCAGGCAGTAAATGAAATCGTCCCAATTTGTTTTCTCATGAAAATGTCAGCTTGAGCGCTTAAAGGAATTCTTTTCTTATGGGCCAAAAAAAGAACCCTTTTTTTATTGTGTGGCCCTCGAGACAGAAGAGGCTTTTTGATCTTGTTTCATGTTTCCACATTGCTGGTATCCTTCAGTTCAGACTGGCTTACCCAGGGGGCTGACACGTTTGTTTGGTTTAAGCCAGAGCTCCCACCAGGGCCTGGGGGGAGCGGGCTTCTTGGCTTCCCCTCCGCCTGCTGCCCAGGTGAGACCCGTGGCCGCAAATGGCCCTTTCTTGGCAAGACATTTTAATGGGATAGTGCATAAAAGGGATATGGCAACATAATTCTTGTTAATAAATGTCTTATTTAGTTACCTCATGTTAATTATTCACCAAGCAGAGACAGCTGTAACGTGTAGCTCTGGTGTGAACGCTCTTTGGGCTTTTTCTTTCCCCCTTTCGCCTTCCTCCCCTCCCCTTCCTCTGGACAGTTCTTTTCCAAAGAAGAGACCAGAGACCAATATTTAGTCGTCCAGCTCCCGAGACAATTAGCAGCTATTACAGCTGGAAAGGATGGCAGAAATCACAGAAACGGGTGATTTCCAAACTGCTCTGAGGAGTCTGAAGGGTTTTCGTGCCCAGTCTCTGGGAGGCGATGAGAAGGCCCGGTGCGCAGGGCCTTCGCCCCTGCCTCTCTGCTTCAGCTCCCGTGGTTTGATTTTCGTTCCCCTTGCAACGTGTGCGATTTCTGGCACAGGTTTTGTAAGGAGAAAAAGATTGGAGTCTTGGGAAGGTCTGAAAACTGCTGATGCAAATCAGGCCTCTCATTTACAGGCAAGGACACTGATGTCCGAAGAGGTAGAGTGATTTGCCTAGGGTTGCACAGCTGCTTGGTAAGCGAGTCAGGACTGGGAGGCCTGCCCTCTCCCTGTTGCATGGCTCGGGGTGGAGAGAGGAACCCTGAGAGAAGAGAGAAACCGGGAAAGAGGAACCCTGAGAAAAGAGAGAAACTGGGAAAGAGGAACCCTGAGAAAAGAGAGAAACTGGGAAGGAGGAAAGCGGTCATGTGTTTCTGTCTCTCCGTGACGCAGAGCAAGATGGTTTCTTGAAACACCTCTCAGGCCACAGAAGATGGTATCTCCTTGTGGAGAACGATGGTGCAAATGTGACCTGGCTCTGTGAACTCTCTGATCATCAGACGAAAATAGGCAGTGCGTGCTCGCGAGGCTTCAGGGTTTGTGAAGCTGCAGCTGTTTCCCAGTTTCACTGAAAATGAAGTTTTCTCTATTTTTTGGTTTATTATTATTTTGAGGGGGTGAGTTTCTAGGAGAGATTTATGAAAATGTACCCCAATTTTACCATATTTCCCAGTAGTGTGAATTTAGTCTTTGGGATGGAGTCATATTTAGGTCTATTGACCTAGAGTAAGTTTTAAAGTAAATAATTAGACGTAAATAAAAATATTCAGTATATTTTTTAAAGCATTGCCTTTGTTGTTTTTGTTAAAACAGTACAGATTTTTCAAAAGTTAAAAGAGTATTGTGGTAAGAGACTCTGGAAACCTACCTCTGCTCCTTACTAGCTGTGTGACATTGGGCAAGTCACTTAACCTCTCTGAGCCTCGAATGTCCTCCTCTGTAAAATGGTGATGATAACAGTACCTTCCCTATAAGGTTGTTGTGCGCATTGAATGTGTTAATATATAAGCCTTTACAACAGTGCCCAGTGTGGGATTCTCTGTGCTTCATGAATCTCTCAACAATTCTAGAAAATTCTTGGTCTATATTGCTTTAAATATTGTCTCTTCCCCATTCTGTTGGGCCTTTTCCAAGACTCATAGCGTGTCTTTTATATTTCCATTTCTTTGTCTCTGGAGGGTCTTCTGGATGATTTCTTTGGCTGCATCCTTCAGTTCACTGACATTCTGATGCACTCCATCCGGTATGTTTGTAACCCATTTGTGATAGAGACAGTTGACTGTACACAATTCATCGTCCCCTCCTTCTTCTGTATTAATACGATTGTAGTTGGACACCTGGCTACTCAGCTCCGTGGAATTTCCCAGACTACTTTGCAGTTGGATGTGGCCAGGACCCAAAGCCTTCAATAGATATGAGTGGAAGTGGTGTGGACAATGGGTGTGTCTCTTCCACACCTTGTCTCCTTCTTGTGAGATGAAAAGATACTACTCAAAGGTCCATAAACTCATGGCTTACAATGGGATTAGTTAGAAAATGGAGAGAAAAGTGTTTCGACACTTTATTCAACATTGTCACGATACCTAAGCACGTAATCATTTTGCAAGTCATTCATTTTTTTTTTTTTTTGTATTTTATAAAACTAATAGTTCAAAAACAATTGGAAGAAAAAGAACTGTTCTGTCACCTGTGCCTGGGACCAGATGAGGTTAATGTCTTAGGGGATGGATGAGAAAGAAGATGGAAAGAACCTGTGGCCCTGAATGACCACATGGAGCAGAGCTGCCCGCCAACCTGGAATGCTCACCTCAGTCTATGACATGAGAGGGAAATAAACCACTCTGCTCTTTAACTGATTGAATTATTGTCGGATCTCTTCCGGTGGCAGCTGAACCTTACCCACTGCATGTCCATCAGGTTTTTCATTCCGATGAGTCTAGTTTTACTTCTAGAAATTATGTTTCGTTCTTTTTTCAAATCTCTTTGGTTGTTTTTTTTAAAATAGATTCTCATTCCTTGATCGTGTGTGCAAGCCTCTGTTGTCTTTTAATCTTTCAACATTTGTTGAAATAAAGTCTTAAGCACCAAGATACAACAGATATGAACTTTCAAACAGAAGTGACAAATCACCAGAGGCAGATATTCATCAGGAATTTCTGAGAACTTGTTCTGCAGCACTTAGATTCTTTCAACCACTTTGAGAATAGAAATGGATTCAGAGAGCTGGCGAGAAAAGATTTCTGCCACAAAGAGCTCTTTAGAAAAATCGATATTGAGGGCTCCATCCTCTCTCCACCCCAAAGAGGGTCCTGCATCAAAATTGGTGCAGGCCAAAAAAAAAAAAAAACAAAAAAAAAAAACAAAACTGGTGGAGGGCAGAACAAAGGCTGCCCGTGGACACAGTGGATGTCTGGGTATCTGGGTAGACTTTGGCTAATTAGTGTAAACACTGGCTGACAATCTCTTTGTTTCTCTCTCCTGGAATTGGCTGAGGTTGAACATCATCAAAGCAGTGTGTATTAGTTTTCTAGGGCTTCCATAAAAAAGTACAACAAACTGGGTCCCTTAAAACCACAAAAATTTATTGTTTCATAGTTCTGGAGGCTGGAAGTCCAAATTCGAGGTGTCAGCAGGGCCACGTTCCCTCTGAAACCTCTAAAGGCAGATCTTCTTCCTTTCTTTTTTAAAAAAATAAATAAATTTATTTTTGGCTGCGTTGGGTCTTCGTTGCTGTGCACAGGCTTTCTCTAGTTGCGTTGCTGTGCGTGGGCTTCTCATTGTGATGGCTTCTCTTGTTGCGGAGCACCGGCTCTAGGCGTGTAGGCTCAGTAGTTGTGGCTCACAGGCTTAGTTGCTCCATGGCAGGTGGGATCTTCCTGGACCAGGGCTCGAACCTGTGTCCCCTGCATTGGCAGGCAGATTCTTAACCACTGTGCCACCAGGGAAGTCCCAGATCTTCTTCATTACTTCCAGCTTCTCATAGCTCCAGGTGCTCCTTGGCTTACGGCAGCATGACTCCAATTTCTGCCTCTGTCTTCAGTTTCCCTGGTATCTGTGTCTTCATGTCTTTCTCCTCTCTGTGTGTGTCTGTCTCCAAATATCCCTCTTCTTATAAGGACCCCAGTCATATTGGATTAGGGGCCCAACTACTCCAGTACGACCTCATCTTAACTAATTACGTCTGCAACAATCCTATTTCCAAATAAGGTCATCTGTGGTGCTCAGGGTTAAGACTTCAACATATCTTTTGTGGGGACACAATTCAACCCATAACACAGGGAGGAAAAAGTAAAGGGGGTGGAGTCTCAAAAAGGATGAGAAATCCATCTTCTCAGGTTCTACTTCCTATAAACCCCCCTTCTTCTGCTCTGCTCTATTGGTCTAGGTCCCTACTGGCTCAACAAAGTTCCGGTATAAACCTCCTCCTTACAAGACTCTTGACCCTCCAACCTCCTGCCTGATCCTGTGCCCCGCTGCTGAAGACTGCCCTCCGCTCCTCAGCCCCCATTAACACGCCCCTGCTCTCCCTGCCCAGATCTGCTCACCTCCCTTGTTCAGCCGGGCATGCAGACAGAGTCACAGCCCTGACCCTCCTTCCACTCCCAGCAGCGTACATATCTTTCCTCTTGGGCTTCGTTCCCAGCACACGGTGAGCCTCACAAGTCTGGAAGCCTTGCCCCAGAGTTCCCTTCCTCCCTGGCCTCCCTGATCAAACCATCTGCTGGAGAACTGTTTCCACATCTCAGAGCTTAGCATCCTGGAGGAAACTGCTGGGGTGAGAAAGTTCTCACTGTAGACCTTGGGATGGTCAGTAGTTTTCCTTCACGGCTGGTGTGGCATGACATACATTTATCAAAGCACAGGGACTGGGGCTTACAAAGGGGAGGGATAGAGCTGGAGAAACAATGTGAGAAAATCTTGTGTGGAGTGAGTGAACTTCAACTGAGGACCAGAGTTCAAACTTCCTGCCTGATCAATCCTTTGTGTTTCTACAAAGTCACTAGTAAAACATAAGCCTAGTATGTCAGGAAAAAATATACGTCAAGCTTTTAGCTCAGGTTAACCCAGGAGCACTGATTAGCTCACTTAAGATGGTATTTCCCTGAAAAGATGCTCCCAGAAAAGGAAAACCATATATTCGGATGGTGAGAGCTTTGGGCTGAGTGTTGGAGAATCGATCCAAGCCATTTCACCCTTCTTTATTTCGTTTTCCTTATCTGCAAAACAAAAAGATGAGCCAGCCAACAAAATCTGTTTAGTCCTAGCATTCTAATAATAAAAAAGAAATTGATCATAATCTTAAAAGGTGCATTAACACATTGAACCTATTAAATATCTACATCTCAGTATTTATACACTTTTGTTGCCACAGAAAAATCCAGCGACTTTTAATGTCTGTAATAACACTTACTCTACTGAAATCCAGGAGAGAAACAAATCTACACGTTAGTTACAGAAAAAAAAAAAAGAAAAAACCTGTAGAAATCTGGAAAACTAAAAACCCTCAAGCTTTACAAAATTCACGTTTTCATTTTTCTCCCCCTAAACACGTGAGCCAGTCTGAACTTTTTTTTAACTGAACACATTGTCCAGATTTATCTTGACCCATCCGTCTCTTGAAGGAATGCAGCCAAAAGGTCCTTCCTCCCTGTAAAGCAATTCTCTAAATCAAAACTAAGTTGTTTTTTTTTTAATGATTCACAGTTGAAAGAAACATTTTCGGATGCTGCAGAAAGCCATTCAGACACCAGTGTCCTTCTCATTTGCCCTAATGAAGTCATGGTTTAAACTCTAGGAAAAGTTCTTTGAAGGTTCTGCACAACTGTAGGGACATACGGATAGGGCCATTCAAAGCAGAGTTTTACAAAAATGTTTTCAGTCCACAACAGAAGTCTCGCAGAAAATCAATTCTTTGTTTGAAACAAAGTATACTATCTAAGATACACTATATATGTGCCTAGACTAATAATCTGGCCCAAAACGGGTATGGTCAGTGTGGGCTTCAGGGGTGGGGTGGTAGCTGGGAAGCAGACGGAGTTGGCCGGTTGCTGTGGATGTTCGTTGGTTGTGCACTCGGCATCCATTTCTCTTCCTCTTCCTTTCAAATGGCAGCCAGATGTTCCTCTGGGAAGCCTCCCACCTGCATGGTGTGTCTGCCCTGCATTTTGTTTGGAGCTCCAGGGTTAGCCCTGCATAGAGTAAGCCAGTCCCGGAAACCGCATCTCCCTTGCATCAGCCAATCAGCCCCCAGCCTTCCTCTGTCCACGGGGATTGGTACCAAGGGCTCGGGGTGTGAAAATCTGTCCTTTTGTGGATGTGAATGAGGAAACACAAGGGCCCCATTTCTGCTGCTAGCAATGCTTTCCCATTAGGAGAGAAGCACATTTGAGGATGAACCTGATACGGGCAAAAATGAAAAACAAAAATGAAAGAATGCAGGGAATCTTCTGGGGAGAGTGAGAGTAGGGAGGAAGAGATGGTAAACCTAAACAGACAAATGTGGTTGCATGCATCAGGGTCACATGATGGGTGGAGACCGGGGATGAGAACCCACCTTTGATTGGATAGGCAGGGAAACCTGTGCCACAAACCCACCGTGGAGGCTTGGGACTAAGCAAGAGCCATTTCGCACTGATAAGGGAATTTCCCACGTGTCTTCGTAGCAGACTTCCAGCATCGAATATGTACATGTCAGTTTCTTGCGTTGTGACCTGTGGACACGCCTAATCCCCTTGCGGCCTTCCTGGCCTCAGGTACCACAGTCCCAGTGTCCTGCTCCCTTCCGTGGACCAACGTTTTGGCTTTTGCAGTTTACCACAGAGGGGTATATGCACAAAAGAAAGAAATGCTTCCTGACTTGCCCTTAGACAGTGTGAGCTGGGAGAGGAGGAAAGATACGTTCACCTCACAGCTTCCCCTGCTCGCAGGCCTGCCAGGGAATGTGGTCTTGATGGAAGACTCTCCACAGCTGTGTGCAGGGCAGGGGTGATGCTCTGATGGCCACGCCTCTACTGGTGGTGTTATACCATGTGGAAGGCTTGACCTTTGCAAGAAGGTCAACGAAACCTAGAAAACAGTGATGGATGAAGGCGAGAACGGTGAGAGAAATATGGAAAGAATTGGGAGTATTTCTCCCGGAGGAGAGGACTAGAAAAGCAGGCCACTCCCATAGTAGCTGGATTGGAAGACCTTATCTCTTTCTGGGCCTTTGTTTGCTTCTCTGGGAAATGAAGCAGATAAACTCTAGCATCCATGCAGCTGCTTTCAGCCCTAAATTCTGTGATCCTGGGAATAATTTCCACATGTATGAAAGATATTTATGCACAAGGGGGGGGGGGCTGTGTTTCCGACTCCATTGCAACAAAAGAAGAAAACAGGAGACCTGAGGTGAAATCTTTTGACCTTGAGAGTTGTTGCAACAGTAGGAGAAAACAATTGGAGTTTTTAAAATTCCAAGTCCCAGAATTATGTAAGAAAATAATATTTTGTTATTTTTCTGGGATGGAATAATCCCAAGAATCCACTCCCTAAAAGTGTGAATCTGAATTGCCTGGACGTTTATATGTTAAAATGTAAATATGATGTCCTAAATTCGGAAAAAAAGTTCTTGCACAGTAACAGGAAGGCCTAAGGTGACTTAACACGTTTGCTCTGCATTTTTAACAACGTAGCTGTGAATCACTCTTAAAAAGGAGGTGGCCTCCAAGCTGGGGAAGTGGGGTTTATGATGCTGAGATGGGCAAAGAGGAAGGTTTGGGAGAAATAGGGTTTCTTTTTACTAAAACAATGCTCTAAGTTTAAAGAGTGTGGGAGGGAGTTAATGACCCCCAAGATGTTCAAGTTCTAATCCCAGGGATGTGTGATTATTTCCAATGGCTGAAGAGATTCTGCAGACGTGATTAAGGAGTCTCAGATCAGGAGTTTGTCCTGGGTTACTTGGATGAACCTGGTATAATCTCAAGGGTCCTTAAAAGATGGCAGAGGGAGGCAGGAGGGTCAGAAAAGGAGATGTGATGATGAAAACAGAGGTTGGAGTGATGGAAGGGGCATAAGCTGAGGATTCAGGAGTCTCCCAAAACCTGGAAAGGGAAAGGAAATAGATTCTCCCTTAGAGCCGCTGGAGACAGCATGACCCCTGACCCTTCTCTTGGCTCAGGAAAACCCATTCTGGACTTCTGACCTCCAAATATATGTAAGGTAATACATTTTGGTTGTTTTAAGTCACTAAGTGTGTAATAATTTGTTACAGCAGCCAGAGGAAACTAATACAAAGAGAGAAGTTAGGATGGATTGATGCAGGGAAAGCAAAACAAAACACTACAGAAATGGAGCAAGAGAGGCAAGATAAATGGAACAGGAAACAAGGCGCGGGGCTTGTGAAGGGGAAAGGCTGGGTGTTGGAGGCTGCCCTGGACTGGATGCCTAGGGGTCACGGGTGCAGAGCAGTGCGGGGAATGCAGAGGGTGCCTAGCCAAAGGACAGCCAGCTTATCTCCTTCCTAGTCATCTCAGCCTACGTTCCCCTGAGGGCAGAGCCTGAGACGGGTGTCTGTGTGAGTAGTTAGTCTGAGGGTGAAGGATGAGAGTGAGAGGACAAACAGGGAAGGAGGGGGAGGCAGAACCAAGGTGCAATCCTGAGGCTGTTACCCAGCAAGGGCCCGCAGCCCCAGATGCACAGGAGTCAAGGCTGTGGTACCGGCTCCCGAGGGGTTAGGGGAAATTTCAAGCTTGGAAGTGAAACCATGGGTTAAATCCGTTTCACCTGCCGTCACTAATCAAGGTTGTTTTAAAACTCACATGACCGCAGAGGGCACGTAGCCTTAACAATAAGACCGCTCCTTGGAACTTGGCGTCAGCTGGGTCTAGTTGGAGCTGCGCCGGTTAAGACTGGATAGGACCACTGACCCTTCAACCAGGCATGCGCGAGTGTCCCGCAGCGGCCCGCACGTACGTAGCTTGTTACGCCTGCGCAGAGCGAGGATTCTTTCACCTTTAGCCAATCACCTTGCCCCATGCCTCCCACAGCCCTGCCCCCTTATTCCACATCCCATAAATACTCCGCGTCGCGGCCTTCGAGGTTGGCTTTGTTTCTTTGCTTTGCGTGTGAGCCGTGTTTGCTGCGAACCTGGGTCGCAGCGTTCGGTTTGCCCTGGTTCAGAAGCTGATGGGCTGGTCTGGAATCAGTCTATAGAAGCTACTTGTGCTGCTGGAAGCTAGATTTTCCTCACTGAAGGACTTCTCGCTTTGTAAAAGGCTGTTGTGGCGTCGCTTTTATTCTGAGTGAACGAGAGTGAAGGTACTTGCTTCGGCGTCGTCCTGGAGACGCGGTTTCTCGTCTTGCGGAGATGTGGTGCCGTCCTTGTAAAATAACTCAAGGTTTGATTAAGCAACACGCTATTTAAGGAGGCAAGACCAGTTGAGGTTGGTCCTGCTTCAAAGTGTCCACCGGCACGCCGCCCTGACCAGGGCAGGCGGCGGGAGCGGCCGTGCTTTTGGTCCGAGCACAGCCGCCGCGTGCTCTTCTACTCCTTACATTTATTCGTATTAAGCAGCTGCTTTTTCAAGATGCAGCTCACTGCTGGTGACGTTACTTCCACCAAATGATCGGATGGACATCTGCCCTGAGAACCTGAGTGCTGCGGGGAGAACAAAGGCCATTTGGAGGGAGGTCTCACCCAAATTGGTCACAGAGCACAAGGAGACTAGAAAGTGGGAGAGAGAAACCCGGAGGAAAACGAGGGGAATCACACAAAGAGGTAGGTGGACCCCCCAAATACACTGTTCTAATGGCTGGTTTGCTCTAAGCGTTTCGGTGGCGGTCAGTGTGCTGATGCCGGGGTCTGGGCACTGTAATTACTCTGTGTTAACCTCCATCAGGTGGCCTTCCTGTCCTACCCTCTTTCCTCCTGGTTCTGGCATTCCTGCGGTCTTGTGTGATTTGAGAGCAGGGAATGCCTTTGGCCTCATATCCTCACCGTCGTTACGGGAGCAGTCCTGGTCGTACTTCAAATTCAGGTCCTAGGAGTCCATTTGGACACTTTGCCCCTTGTCACCACTGCGGCGTTTTTATAACTTCGGGTTTCATCCACTCACTCCTTTCCACGTAACAACGCATTCCCCAGGATCCGTGATGGGAGTTATCTGAAGGGATGGGGTAGTGAGTTGCAGTTGTGGCTTTTACTCCCAGTTCAGCGATGTGTGTTCTGGGAAGGTCTTTCACTAATCCTATTTCATTTGTGTGATCTCCTGGCATTTTAAAAACATACGCCCATTTACAAGAAAGTCCCCTGGCGGGTGTGGGCATTTCCACCATGGGGCAATAAGGATCCTGCTCAGAACCCTCTGTGTCCTCTCATTCCTAGTACAGGACCCAGCGTCAGTAGTTGGGGAGATGCTGATAGCCATCTAGAGCAACGGCGGGGAGAGATGGGTGCTCCGAGGCTAAAGGGGATGCAGGTCTTTCCACGTGGCCTTATCCTAACCAGAGATAAGGAAATGCAGGATGCGTCTGACCTGCAGGAACCATCACCACAGAGGGAGTCCTGGTCACTCGCTTAAAGCCCCAGGAGTGGAATCTGGGCTCTTGAGGGGCGTGGGGCACGGGGTGCAGTGATTGGAAAAAGGTGCTGTAACTGTTGCCCGGCGCAGGTGTGACTAGGCTGCCGGCCTCTCCACGTTCTGGGGGTGGAGCTCCCGGCCCTCAGATGCCGAAAGGTCACTGAGGAGGGTGGGTGGCCTATCCCGTCTTAACCTGCTCAGCTTGAACTAGACACAGCTGCCTCACGTTCCTGAAAGATAACCCAGGCAAACATCTCGTTTCAGCTAGGAGCTGCTTGGAGGACACAGGAGTCTTAAAACAACCTTGATTAGTGAGGGCAGGTGCAATGGATTTGACTAATGATGATGTATGCTTTCAAGAGCAGTTCTAGACTCGTCTCTGCCATCTCACGGCAGCCTGATGGTGTGGCACAGACAGTGCCATGCTTTCTGTCTCCCTCTTGTTGGGTACAGGGGGAGGCCCGTGCTCCCAGCTCCCTGCAGTTGGGTTGAGATCATGTGACTGATTCTGGCCAATGGGCTGAAGTGAAGGTGATGTGTGTCACTTCCAGGCTGAAACAGGTGAGTGCGCACGAGGTCTCCGTGCTCGCTCTTCCCCTCACCTGGTGGCTCTGAAAGCCAGGTATCGAGACCTCAGTTCACGAGACGGTGGCACCTCCGTTGACCCGCATGCCTGTATTTGGAGCGAAGGCTGCCATCGACCTGCTCTGTATGTGTGGCATGGAGACAAAAGAAGTCTTCGTGGGGCTGCACCACCGACTCTAGAGATTAACTTGTTACCTCAGCATAACTTCACTTATCCAGACCAATACCAGATTTACCTCATGTGGTGTCTCTGACGTTCTGAAAACTCACTGAAATTTCCCACCTTTTCTCTTTGCTTTGTACACCTTTAAATGCTTCTCCTATGGCAGCAGTAACTGTAGGAGTAGACACATGATCGCTGACAAGAAGACAGACCCAACCCGGGTAACGTTTTAATGGGATTTTCCACATCTGACAGCCTGTGGGAGTATAGATCAGGTAAATGGAGGGTGACACAGATTTTGGTCAGACCGAGCCCTGGAGAGTGGTGTCTGGGGCAGGATGCAGATGTACTGCAAAACCGGCATTCTGGGCACAGTGGTCCTCTATCCTTTTCATGGTTTCTGTGCTTCTACTCCGTCTGAAACAGAAAAGAGCCCTTATACCTCACCTGGGTCTTCAGAGCCTAGAGCGACAGGTCATGTTTGCCAGGATTGGAGCAGGTAGGGAGGAAGAATTCATTGGCATATTCGGGATGTAGCACAAATGTGGATTTTTGGCGTACAGTTTCAAGCAGCTGTGTGAGGGAAATGCAGTTCTCCCTTCACGACTGCACCCTCGTCTTACCTTCCACCTGGACTTGTGCCACTGTGGGAATCGGCTCTCAGGTCCACGGGGCCGGTTTCCTTGCTGACCCTCTAGATGCCCGTGATTGCTGTTACTTGTTAAGATGCCTTGTCCTTTATCTTAATTCTAGTCCCGGCCCCATCTTCCCAGATAGCCTTTCATGCTCCAAACGGATCCGGCTCCTGTAATCCCAGTCACTGCTTACCTGTCCTGTCCTCATGTTGTGGTGGTGAAAGGCTGTGCTTTTTTAAGAAATCTTTGTCATTTTTATTGACCCGTAATATACAGTTAGGTGGTGGCGGTCAACACTGAACATACTATATAAGTAAAGAGTGTTTGTTACGCAGAAGCAACGCCAAGAGAGATCCCCCACTCTGGCTTTTCATCCAGCAATTCCTCTCACATCCCTGAATTTTGACTGATTTGTTTCTTAGCAAGTGACGCGCAGTTGATTTGGCTGATAGATTGAGGTGATTCATTGTGTAGTTACCATTTTTAGGTTTTATTTCCTTGATTTCTTTTCACAGATTTGAATAGCTTGTCCTTATGAGCTGCTTTTTGCTTTGTGTGATGGTCTCTGGCTAGTTTCCTTTCTTCCTTTCCTTTGGTCTTAAAACTCATGACTTGCATTTTTCAACTTAATGTTAAGATGTCTGACAACCTTGAAAACCTTGTGCCCTGCTTTCCAAGATGACAGCTAGATGACTTAACTCCTCTGTCACTTGGGTGTTTATGTTGATGGCTGAGGGCATAGGAATGCGAGGAATACAATAGGCTCGATCTCTTCCTGCCACAGTGGGTCAGACTGTCCCACAGTCCTTTCTCCAAAGAGAGACTTAAGTCAGCTCCAAGTATCTCAAGACGAGGGTTCTCAGCGCTGGCCGTGAGGAGAATCACCTGAGAGACTTAAAAAAAATTCTTTTCACAGGCTCATCTCAGTACAAATGAATCACTTTCTCTTTCCTCCCTCCATCTTCCTCTTTTTTGGAGCTGGGTATTTGAATTCAGTTGTGAATTTAATGTTGATTGATGAGTGAATATCCAGTACCATCTCTGTGTCCTACGCTGTTCCAAGCCTGAGGATACAGTGACAGAAAAGACAAGCCAGTCCCCTGCTCCAGGCGAGGTTGTCTCCTAGTTGAGCAGTGGGGACAGACGGTACATAAGCAATGAAAACAACCCGAGCAATCTCAGAGAGTGAAACATGCTGTGGCCGAAAGTGGGGGGATGTGATGGAGACACTGAGGGGGTTTTGTGAACTTAATGTAGAAGCTTCTGGAAGGCTCACCAAGGAGGCAGCGGTGGAGCTGATACATAAAGGATGAGGGGTAGCCATCATGAACTATCTGGGGCAGAGGGTTTGAGGTCAAGGGAACTGGAAGTCCCGTTGTCGCCAGGCGACTTGTTAGGTGTATTTCAGGAACAGAAAACCAGGCCACCGTGGCTGGAGTGTTAAACTGAGAGCAGAAAACTAAGCTGGAGGAAAAAAAAAAAGGGGGGATATAGAGAGAGTATCGTTAGGGTGCAGGCCGCTGGCGGGAGGCTGCCTGCTTTCACGGCAGTGATCTTCTAACGTGGAAAGCAGGCACCCTGCTCCCACCCCCAGGAACACACCCGCGTCTACAAGTTGGTGCTACAGGTGGTGCATTGCCCCACACTTTCCTCCTGTCTCCAGGCTCTGCTGGGCTCACGGTCTGGGTGGGACGTACAGCAGCGTCCTCCAGCCTGCCTCTCTCAAGAGGAACGTGGGCTGCGGGTCAGGTGGTGTCCTGCTTCAGCCCTTACCCTTGACCTTCAGGATGATAGGAGGAGACAATCTGATGTAGGCGTGGGTGCCTCCCTCAGCTGTCACTCAGCACGTGCTCAGCGAGGGCTGCTTCCTCTCCTTCCCGGGAGACAGGACGCTTCCCCTCTCCAGCAGGTTGTGAACGAGAAAGTAACAGACTTTTCTGTCTTGACGAAATGGAAATGAACAATACCCTCTGTAACTGTGACTTTCAAACCCGGAGACTGGCTTCTGCCCTTGGCGAATGAAAAGGCGACAGGATTTTCCTGTCTGACCCCCAGACTAGCTGGCTCCCCCCGCTTCACCCTGGGCTCCTCTCCGGCCCGGCTCGCGGCACCTCCGTATCACTTCTCGGCTCTGCTGGTGACCCCGGCGGCCCCTTCCCTACATGAGGGGATGCACTGTTAACAGGAAGATGGGAGGGGGGGCGATGCCGGGGTCCGTCTTCGTTTAACACACAAATGGGTCGTGTGGCTGGATTTTGCATTCTGCTTCCCAGGGTGAATGATGCTTCACTCCATCCTCCTTTTCTGACAAAAATTGTGGGACTTGAATAATTGAGTGCTTTCCTGTCTCCATTTGGACTGTGAGACGTTAAAATTATTTTTAGAAAAGCAGTTGCCCGGAGTTGGTGGAATTCTAACCGTTCCTCAGGGCCGGTTCTCACTTGGTGTGAATGTGAAAGCGACCCAACCGCGGCCCCCAGGCCACCTGTCCCCAGGCTCCAGGTACCTGCCATCCTGTGTCTCCTGCTCGGGTTGGCTGGCTTCTTGCTGCGTGCGGTCACTTGCCTGGTAGGTGTCAGTTTCCGCGTGTGTCCTGTTCTCCAGGCACAGCCCATCCTGCAGGGGCTTGGCGGAGATGGGGGGTGGGTGGGGGCCTGGCATAGACCCTGCACAGCTGGGGCGGCGGCTGTGGCTTTGCCACTTGCTAACCCGCTGCCTTGCACGTGTTGGACATGGAGAGAGGGACCTGGCCAACCTCAACTGCATCAGAACCGTTGTGACAATCAACATCTGCGTGGCGCCCATTCCAGGTGCTCTCGGAATACTAGGTGTTCCTGGCAACTGAGGAGCCCATGAGAGAATGTCCCTAACTCTGTTCTAGCAGCGTCAAGCAGCCAGAAAGAGAAGGGAAAACCTGCAGAAGCATGGGCTTGAGCTGGGGAGGAGGTGATGGAGACCCTGCGGGTCCTCCCAGCTTTGGCAGGCGGGGGGTCTGCTGTGTGGTCTGGCTCTGGGCTAGGCTCCTTCCTGGCTCAGCTGGGGAAGGGCCGCTTCCCCCCTGCGCAGGGCCAGGCTGCCTGCGAGGCTCCAAGGCGCTCAGAGGGGAACTGGCCTCCTCCCCTAACTGCCTTTACCTTCTTCATGTAGAATATCATTTCCACTGCAGTGGAAGTGAGTCCGTCTTAGCTGTGTGCACCTGGACTTCTGTGTCCAGAGAAAACAAGGGCAAGTTACAGCATCGCCATGCAGAATGGCTGGACCCTGAGACCTCAGTTGACCTTCCAGGCTCCTCACTTGTCAGAGGTGTGACCTGTGTGAGGGCTGTTCCTGAAGATTGTAGGTGACCATGCCTGTCAGTGGTGAGCCCAGAGCGTGGTTCAGAGGAACGCGATGGAAGAATCAGGTGCTTTCAGGATGTCAGCCTCCACTTGACCATTGGTCCGAGCTCAGACAAACAGTCAATGGCAGGGCTGGGACAGAGGTCCTGGTCCCGTGTCTGCCAAAGTGCTCTTCTCTTGTATTTGTCTGAGAACACAAGGAGAGTGTCTGTCCCATCTTTACAGCCGGGGTAGAGCACAGTGACAGAAACATGACAGGGCTGTGTGCCCCAAAGTTGAGGGCCACCAGATAAAGTACGGGATGCCCAGTTCAACTTGCATTTCAGATCATCCGTGAATAAATGTTCGGTATAAGTATGTCCCAAATACATGTTTTGGGATATACTTATGCTGAGCATTTACCGCTTATCTGAAATTCAAATGGAACTGCACGTCCTGCATTTACGTTTGCTAAATCTGGCAACCCTACAGAAGAAGAAATTCATGTTGAAAATATCTCTGACTGAATTACGCCTGCTTAGACCTGTCCTGGGTCTTCACTTAGAGGCAGAGTCTGCATCCTTTCTGGGAGTTCTTAGGACCGTAGCTACACCTGGAGCAGTGCCAGACCTCGATATGAAACCAGGGCAGTTCAATCACTTATCCACCGTCTAGTTGTTTGCAGCCGGTAGACAAAATATTGAGATGTTTGGCAGAACTGCTCAGTTGTCCTCTGGAAGTCCGGCATCTTACATCCATAGATTTCCAGGTCGCCCCATGCTGGGACACTGTCTACCACTCAGTTCTCTGATCTATGAGGACCTCGTGCCCCCTCCCCGCTTCTCTTCCAACGGGGCCCAGGACGTGCTACTAGAATCTTCAAAGATTCAGCCGAAGTCTGGACGTGCTTTGCATTTTGTTCATTTCTTGGCCCAAGACTCCCATGTACGTCCAGTTGTTTTATTTCAGTCTGCTGATAAAGCTCAGGTCTCTCCAGACTTTTTACTTAGTTTCTGTTGTGTAGGAAGCCCAGCAAGAAAATCAGATTTGTTGTTGCTGTTCCCCTCCGAGCACAATGAACTGACATAAATCCTGTCCATGTAATGACACTCTGACCCTGTTAAGACGATGGATGAGAACAGTGATTTCAGACAGCACGGGAAGCCCCTAGCAGGTTAGAGCTGCTTCTGGGAAAAGGCATTCATTGATTCAATTACTCATTCAACCAGCTTTACTGCCCGCACCTCATGCCCGTGGCACAGGGGAGAGGGGAGCAGCGGTGGGACGCAGAAGCTTGAGACCTGGCCTTCTGTGGTCGGTCTGCCTGGATCCTGTTCTTAGCTCTGCTGCCCACCAGCTGTGTGGCTGAAAGTTACGTGATTTCTCTGCACCTCCAGTTCTTCTGTAAAATTGGATTAATAACATAGGGTTGTTGTGAGGATTAAATGAGAATTCACGGAACCGCTGAAGAACAGTGTCTGACATTTAGTAAGTACTTTAACAAATGTTAGCTGTTGCAGTGGATACATAGCTGTGGAGATGCTTTGATCTCGGAAAGGGCAGGCTCTTGTCCCTAGAGGTAAAGTGCAGAGTTATTGTTTGGCAAAACCTTGTTCTGAGTCATGGCCGAAGAGCCTTGTCCTGGGTCTCAAAACTAGTCACAATCACCTCATTCCCCTTCACTCGCAGTTGGTGTAGGAATGGCCCTGACCCAGAGTTGTGGCCATAGAGATACAAGAATCATAACAGTGTTCCAGGTCAAAAGGTCTTTTTTTTTTTTTTAAATCAGGAGAGCAAAAGATTTTCTAGAAGTTTCAGCAAGAAGATCAGGTTATGATTCGTGGAAGCACAGCAGCCATTTTGTGACCCTGAGGTCACAGCATGAAGACAAAGGCCAACATGCTAAGGGTGATTTAAAAAAAAAAAAAAGAACCCAGGTCTCCAAGGGTATATTCAAGTAACTCCAACAGATCACCTACCTCTAGACTTCTTACTAAGTGAGAAAAATTAACATCTATTTTTTTTAAAGCTGCCGTAACCACATTATCAATTGTAGCAAAACGGATTGTTTTCACTGTTACAGCCAAATTAAAAGATGCAGCCTTTCTTCAATGAAATCATAGCCAAACGAAAAGAAAAACAATGTATGGCAAAACTAGCAAAGTGCTTTGTGCACATAGGAAAGGAAGAGTTAGTGGGTGTTGGGGGTGTCTTACCGCATGATAAAAAGTTCTTTTCTTGTAAGGTAGACTCTTCACCCCAGTGCATGGACCTATCACTGTCACCTGGTTCTCAGAACCCCCTTCTGGAGAAAGGAGAAAAGGTCCCCACCTTAATGGCAGACAGTGATCACGTAACCTTGGTGCTTCCCAGGTCAGGGCTGAAGCAGTCTGTCTTCCCCTCAGTTCCACCTCTCAGGATGCGGACCCTCGCTGCGTGGCCTGGATCTCACTGCTTCGCTCTTTCACCACGTACACCGAAGCCAGGCCTGTGGGCTGGCCGTCTGTGACACAGCAAGAGATGTGTAATTGGTTTCTGCCCCCAGGCCTGGTACAGAGCTCCTAACACCCTTGTAATTTCCCGACTTATAAGGTGATTGGGAGCAGCTTTTGTCCTGATATTTGGTCTTTTTTTTTTTTTTTTTGGCTGCGTTGGGTCTTCATTGTTGCACACCGGCTTTCTCTAGTTGCGGCGAGCGGGGGCTACTGTTCGTTGCGGTGTGTGGGCTTCTCATTGAGGTGGCTTCTCTTGTTGTGGAGCACAGGCTCTAGGTGCGTGGGCTCAGTAGTTGTGGTGCACGGGCTTAGTTGCTCTGCGGCATGTGGGATGTTCCCGGACCAGGGATCGAACCCGTGTCCCCTGCATTGGCAGGCGGATTCTTAACCACTGCGTCACTGGGTAAGTCCCTAATATTGGGTCTTTGACCCTGGTTCCTGACACAGAGCACCTAAATCCCTTGGAATTCCCTGGGAACCTCTAGTGAGGAAACTTCTGGTGGGTTCCTGGATGGCTCCAGGGTGGCGACTGGTCATCAGAAAGACCACTGATTAGAAGCATGGAACTTTATGCCCCAGCCCCCATCCTTAGGCGGGTAGGTGGGGAAGAGGGACTGGAGATAGAGTCAATAATTGATCACACCCATGTGATGAAGCCTCCTTAGAAAGTCCCAAACTACGGGGTCCAGAGAGCTCCTGGGTCAGTGCACATAGCCGTGTGCTGCACCCCAGCTCCGTGTGGACAGAAGCCCCTGCACTTGGGACCTTTCCAGACCTCACTCCATGTACCTTTTCATCTGACTGTTCATCCGTATAAACCCAAGTGTTTCCCTGAGTTCTCTGAGCCGTTCTAATGAATCTTCAAACCTAAAGAGGGGGTCATGGAACCCCTGTTCTACAGTGAGCTGGTTATAAGTACAGATAGCAACCTGGGACTTGGAACTAGCATCTGAAGTGGAGGCAGGCTTGAGGGACCAAGCCCTTAACCTGTGTGGTCTGTGCTAACCCTGGGGGGTTTGTATCAGAGTTGAGTTGTAGGATGACCAGCTGGTGTCTGGAGAGTTGGAGAATGGGTTGGTGTGGGGAATTCTCCCATGTATTTGTTGTCAAGAGTGTTGTGAGAAGAGGGAAAAAAAAAATGAGGGCTTTTTTTTTTTTTTTTTTTAGCATCCTTACCTCCTCCAGCCCACAGCCCTTGCTGGGAGAGCCGTGTTTTGGCTTGGGTTAAAGGTGGAGGACAAGATGATCGGTAGAGAGGAAGGGGACAGGCTGGGGACTAAAGACCTCCCAGAGAGCCCCCTGGAGACAGGTGTGAGCGCAGAAGTTGGCTGGAGAGGAGTGAGAGATGACCCGGGAGAGGGTGGAGCAGCTGATGGCAAGACAGCTTTGCGTGTAGCAAGGGGCTCAGAACTGGCCTGCCTGGGACCAGGCAGACACCCGAGTTCCTGAAACATGAACGTGATGATGGCGGAAGAGTCTTTTGCCAGATGTGGGAATAACATTGACTAAAGAATCAAGGAAAACTGTCAAAAGACTTGCAGTCATGGAAAAAAAAAAATCTTCAAAAAATTCTTCAGGAGTGTAATTGACCACTTGCAGTATCTGAGTCAGTCTGGGGCTCCAGTTTGCTGTCTTGTAATAAGCTGTGCTGACAGAACTTACCGAATTTCTGATGAAAATAACTGACTGGAAAGTGTAAACCTCACTCGGGTAACGTCATAGCTACACAACAGATTTTTCTCTCAACCAGGAAGTGGTTTCTGTGTCTTAGAGACAAGGTCTATGAGATGA
This sequence comes from Delphinus delphis, assembly GCF_949987515.2. Classification (NCBI taxonomy): domain Eukaryota; kingdom Metazoa; phylum Chordata; class Mammalia; order Artiodactyla; family Delphinidae; genus Delphinus; species Delphinus delphis. The sequence continues at coordinate 54,380,371 of NC_082701.1, forward strand.
CATCTCCTCGATGAGTTGACCTGTCTCTAGTAAGAGAATATCAACTCAAATGGAAAACTTAGAGGTGGTATGCAATACGGCAGTTCGTATGAGTTTTTAAGTCTTAAAGAGTTAAGTGTGTGTCAGGCACTGATTAGAGCTTTACGTATATTAACTCGATTCTCTGAGAACATCTAACGAGGTTGGTACTAGCCCCATTTAACAGATGAGGGAGCTGAGGCCCAGAGAGGTTCAGGATCCCAGGTTAGGTAAGTATCACAGGGCTATTAACTCCATGCCACAGAATCTGATCTTCACTACACTACACGGCTTCTCATTAAGTGAAGTGGCCAAAGAGTATGACGAAGTCCCCAGGGCATGTGACAGCCACTTCAAAGTCTGGATGCTGCCCAGAGATTAAAGGGAACACTACATTGAAAAATGTCTGTCCTCTTCATCCTGCTATTACTGGTGCAAGTGCTGGGTTTCGACTTTCAGTTTGAGAAGTGACCTGGGGGGCCGTGTAGGATGGTTACATCCCAGCCAGGGCGAGGCTTCCCAGCTTCTAATGAAAACCCCTTGTAACCTCCCTTAAACAAACTGGGGGAAAGGCAAAGGTCCTCAAGGGATGTTGCCTAACAGTTATGAGCATTTTCTCAAAACAATGAAAAGGTCTAATTGGCGCTTAAGCTTTTTGCATTTGAATGTAAATTACATCTCAAAGTACTGTTGAATATGGAATTTGACGTTCAAATAATCTTTGAAATGTTGAGAGTCAGTAGGGGATTGTTTTATGAGAGGTAGGGAAACAGCTTGCAGGTCTGGAGGGAAGGGATGGGTACTATTCATGGCTGGGACCTTTCTGGCAAAGGATTGTGAAGGGTTCTGTTAATAAAACAAATCTACACCTGCGAGGCCATGTACAGATTCTATCCTTACCCCTTCAGAAAAACTGGATGATGGAAAGAAGATCCAGAGTTACATCTACATGGTCAGAAGGACAGAGCAAGGTTAAGTTGGGCTTCCGACATAAAGTCAGGCTGAAAAGATCCCAACGCTTCAATGCAGAGCCCATTAAGAATCTTTGAATTCACCGATAGCACAGGTCTTTTCCATTTTCTTCCCAGGGGGCAGTGGAGCAGATGAATACCCGTTCTCCTGATTCAAATTACAGTTGACAATGGGCCTCCTTTCTCTGTGGCAAGAAATTCCATCTGAGGCAAAACTGAGGTCCCCTTCCCTCATCTCCCCGACCATGACCTCGGGGCCTTTTCATGATTCCAAAGACCTCGCTCAGCGCAGAGTGCTGACGAGGTTCTGTCTGGGTTTTGGCCCACCCTTGTTACTTTTGAGGTGCTTGTTATTCAAACTTACGTGACCCTTTGATGTTTGAGAGTTTTTCATGCTTCTTGGGTGTGAGAATCTCTGCTTAAACTGGGACTTCAGTGTATATAATTTCCCCAAACTGTAGAGCTGAGCCGTTTATAGTAAGGTAGGGGCTCTTCAAATACCCGGGTTACGTACTGCTTCTGATTACTGGTCTGAGGATAATAAGCTGTGTTGAAAGAAAACATTTTTTAAAAAGGGAAAAATACGCAACTAACACAGAAACATAAAATGAGTAGGTACTAACGATTTTATTTAAGTCACTAATTAGTGAAGTAACCAGTAAGAGGGGGGAAAAACAGTTCAAAGGAGCATTCAACAAACATTATACACAAGCAATTAGAAATACTAAAATAAATTTTCTAATACAAAACTGGTCAGTTATCTACAGGGAAATAATCAAGTGTGCCTTTAGCAGACAAAATTCATTTGTATTTCTAGGTTCAAGAATCATCTGTATTACTATCCATTTTCCTCAACTTGCAGCGTGGTAAAATAGCTCAGTGACCAGATCCTTGTAGAAAGCAGTAACCCAGAAGGGTGTACTTAGTGTTTAATTGAAAAGACACTCACAAAACTTTCTTGCTTATTTCCAAGCCTTTTACAGCTTTTCTGATGGCTGAATATCTATGTTGAGTCAAAAATGTGGGTTTCAGGCAGGAATCGAGCAACCGGGTAAATCTTGGTGCCTGAAGTTCGTGGTGAAAAATGAGTTGGCTCTAATTAAAGGGATCGGATGGCTGGCGTAGAGGATGAAGTGGATCCCATGATAGAGGGCATCTGCTATCAGGTGTGTACGTGGGAACAGCGGGCTCAACAACTCTATCTAGGGAATCGTATGGGGGTGCTTTTGGGGTCAGCAGAGGGGTAAGAGGGCTGCAGTCCTTGATCTGGGGCCAAGTAAGACGTCAGTTTTGAGAGGGGAGTGCCAGAAATCATGCTCTTTTGTAGAACAAACTGTTTGGGATTTGTCTTGATGAAAATTTACAGAGGAAGAAAAAGAAAACCCTCTTTAGAGGTGGTTAGGTGTTGGGTTCCTAAATTGGAGCCTGATTTTGGTCCCATTTCCCTAAGTTTTCATTCTTTTTTTTTTTTAAAGGCAAGTGTAACCTCTATCCCTCAGAAGGCTCCCACTAATTTCTAAAAAAATTTATTCATTTATTTATTTTTGGCTGCATTGGGTCTGTGTTGCTGCCCACGGGCTTTCTCTAGTTGCGGTGAGCAGGGGCTACTCTTAGTTGCGGTGTGCGAGCTGCTCATTGCGGTGGCTTCTCTTATTGCGGAGCATGGGCTCTAGGTATGTGGGCTTCAGTAGTTGTGGCACGTGGGCTCAAGTAGTTGTGGCTCACCGGTCTAGAGCGCAGGCTCAGTAGTTGTGGTTCGCAGGCACTAGAGCGCGGGCTCAGTGTTTGTGGTGCGCGGGCTTAGTTGCTCCGCGGCATGTGGGATCTTCCCAGACCAGGGCTTGAACCCGTGTCCCCTGCCTTGGCAGGTGGATTCTTAACCACTGCGCCACCAGGGAAGTTCCAAGTTTTCATTCTTTAATAGGGGAAACCCAATACTGCTTTCTTCTTCTTACCCCTTGGGAGGTGTCTGCAGCATCACACCTCCGTCTCCGTTTGCTACCTTTCAAGTCATGGATCACAGTTTCTCAGAGCAGAGTCACACCTCAGATCTCGTGACCAGCTAAGCCACAGCCTGTAAAGAAAAAACAAAGTTTCTTTTGCTTTAAATCTCCCCCGTCTGCCCGTATAATCATAAACATTTTCCCCTTTAACTTTTTATTTACACTTTTAATTTAGGAATAACTGTAGGTTTGCACAACAGTTGTAAAGACAGTATAGAGAGTTCCTGTGTGCCCCTCACCCAGTTTCTTGTGTTACCATGGTAAAGTGGTCAAAACTAAGAAACCATTACTATTCACTAAACTCCAGACTTGCTTTGGATTTCAACTCTCTTTCTATTATTGTTCTCTTTCTATTTTGTTTTTGGGCTCCTTTGGTCTGTGATAACTTTGGTTTGTTATTCCTTGTTCTTAACAACCTTGACAGTTTGGGAGAGTACTGGCTGAGTGTCCTGTAGAATTTTTTTTTTTTTTTTTTTTGCGTTACGCGGGCCTCTCACTGTTGTGTCCTCTCCCCGTTGCGGAGCACAGGCTCCGGACGCGCAGGCCCAGCGGCCCTGGCTCACGGGCCCAGCCGCTTCGCGGCATGTGGGATCTTCCCAGACCGGGGCACGAACCTGTGTCCCCTGCATCGGCAGGCGGACTCTCAACCACTGCGCCACCAGGGAAGCCCTAGAATTTTTGTCTGATGGTTTCCTCATGATTTGAGTGGGTTTATGTTTCTTCCTTTTTTCTTTTTCTTTTTTTTTTTTTAAGACAACCATAGAAGTGCCCTTCTCATCACATCGTATGGCATCACAGGGGAAGTAAACCTTTATCACTAGGTTAAGGTGTGTTTGCCAGGCCCCTTCACTGCAGAATTGCTGTTTTCCCCTTTCTCTTCTCTCTTCTTTGGAATTAAATCACTAAGTGATTTGTAATTTCTACCTCCAGTCTCTGGAATGCTTAGACAATTCTTTTTCATTTTTTCTATTGAAGTTCTAAAATAATCCACTCATAAAACTCTCTGGGCTTAATCTTTTTGGAGATAAAGTTTTAAGAAACTTTTTCAAAGATGTCCTTGATTACGCGTCTATTGAGGTCTTCTATATTTTCTAATGTCATAATATCTGGTAATTAAAGTAAAATGAGCCATTTCATTGTGATCTTGAAATTTACTAGACAGTGTTTTGTCTAACATTTTCTCTTGTATATTTGATACCTTTTTTCTGATTAATACAGATGTGCATTTTCTTTTCTCGAGTAGGCATGCTATTTATGTTGAATTTATGAAGGAAATGGTAGGGCACTCTGAACACATGAAAGCCCAGAAATGAGAATTAGTAAAATTTATATCTTTAAACAGTGAGCTAGAGACTTCGCTGGACCCCGGGGCAGATCCTGGGGTCCTCAGAGCAGAGCGCTTAAGACTGAGTTTATCCTTCCTTCTCTTAGAAGCTCTTTTTGGCAGACATTCTAGTTGGAGAGCGAGAAGGAGCACAGCGCTTGGGGGACAGAGCAGAATACGCTGTCCACCCACACCCTCTATTTTCTGCCGACCATCACACAAGACCTGGTCATGCCGTCCACAAAAGAGCTTCCCGCCAGCTTGAGAACTAGTGCCCTTTTGCCTCACTATCCTGATGGGCGAAGGGATTTTTTTTTGGATATTTGGGGCAGGAGAAATCAGACTCTAAGGTCTGCATGGGACCTCTGGCTCCAAGCTGTCTCCCCTTCCCCTCATTTTAAGGCTGTAAAAACAGAGGTGAAGCAAGGCAAGACAAATTTTCCAGGCATGCAGAAAATCAGTGATGACACTGGGACTTTGAATCCACATTTCTTTCCTCTGGGGGAGCGCTCTTCCCGTGCCACACCCCTCTCTTTGGACCAGGCAGACCTAGACGCCATTCAGATAGTCAGAAGTTTGGCTGTGCTGAATCTGGGCGGGTTTGCGTAGCCGGGTGGTGTCTGAGCTCTTCACTGTGGATGTATGGTCGCCAAGGGACCTGTCCTGGTCACGCAGCTCATCAAGAGACTGAGCTGAGACTCTCCCTCTGGATTTGCACTTTACAGATCTCCACAGAAAACAACGGCGTACTGGGAGGGAGGCGTTGCTTTATCTCTTTGATCTACTTCTCAAGTAATTCTGAACTTGTAGCTCGAGGGCTGGGATCCTCGCCAGCCTGTATACACGCTGTCCATCCACAGGGAATACACCAGAACTCGGGCTGCGTGGAGATTCCCTCTTTTGGCTGCCGGGTGCCGGCTCAGGTTGTGTATCTTGAAGCAGGGTCCACATTCTTGGCAGGTCAGCTGGGAAACGTGTTTGACGTTGGTGGAAAAGGGCCGTTGTTGGATCCAGGGCCTCGCCGCTTGTGTCTTGTCTACACTCCTGGGGAACAGGCTTGAACGGGGCAGAAGCCAAGTGCTGGGAGGTGTGTTTGGCTCCGACTCAGACACTGATGGAGTCCAGTAGGTTAACGCCCGGCTCAGAAAGGTCCCTTCCCTCCACTTTGTGCAGAACACATACAAACTCGCCTGTGGGTCAGATGGGTCTGTGCGATGCCCACGTGAATTCACTCTTCACAAGACTTCTTGTGGGAAAACACAAAAGCAGATTAAAGTTATGTTAAGCTGGCACGGGATGACAAGAGTTTAGTACAGGAAAGATCATTTGTTCCCTTCTCGACCTCTAGGACCCGCAGGCTTGTTGACATGTGTTTACCACGTTCCAGCTGTCTGCGGAGTCATGAGGTAGTGTAACAGATTTTAGACCCCAGATTCTGGGCTCCTGACAGGAAGCCCAAACCAGGTCTGAGTTTTCCCCCCAGCACCAATGGCTTTGATTCCTGATGGCCCACGTGGGGTCATCTTCTATGTCTGTTCACAAGGTGGATAAGCTGACTGCCTTCGCGGGGAAGCATCCTGTTAATACAGATGCAGGCCCAGAGGAAAAATATGAAGGTGAAAAGATGCCGTCCCATGAGTGTACTCTCTGCTTTGTGAAGTCTATTCCCAGTGGTTCTTTGGCTTTCAGAAACGATATCCCCACATCCTTCTCCAGCCCTGGCTGAGACAAGTTGACTGACGAGGCTCGCTGCTGGGCCCCAGGTATGCAAGCGATGGGCAGAGGCTGCACTGCATAAAGAAAGTCCACGTCCTCGAATGACACATGTGCAAAACTCTCATGAGGAAAGGGAAAGGCACAAATCCTCCTCCTGACAGATCTTTGTAATTCAGAGGAGCTATTCCAAACAAATGGGCTGTAAATACCCTACTCCTCCTATATGCCCAGCAGCTCTGTGTACAAGATAATCTAATTTGTGTGGCTTCCAGAAGAAATGAGCGTGACACCAGGGCAGGGTGAGTATAGAACATGGAAAAAGGCAGAGAAATGAGTGTCTTTCCCGGGCCTGGAGTCAGCCGAGCTCTGAGGATGTTTCCATCTGCTACCAAAGTATAGGAAATGTCCATACTCGGGGACCTCATCCAGCAGCTTACTTATTCAATCAATAAACAGAAAAAATCTAAGTTATAAAAGTTCTTTTTTTTTTTTTCCTGACTCTGATAACCTCTTATCTGCAGGCATATGTTTTGTGCTTCTCATAAGTCTGAGTTCAAATCTGCACAGAGACATATATTTTCACGCTGTTAACCTTTGATCCTTTATCTCTTCATGGCTCTGCAGATAAAAGATTCCAACGTGTGTAAAATCTTCCAAATTAGGGGTGAACTAGACCCTTATCCTATATTCAAAATTCTCTCACATCTGCAATCCCAGTTAAAAAATGCAACTATGACACAGACTTCAGGGAAGAGTATTAAAGATAGCTTTTTTAAAAAAAAAAAATGTTACTTAATAATTTAGAATTTTTAGAAAACACAGAAGTTAAAAATTAAGCCACCCATGATTCAACCATCCAGATTTTTAATACTTTTAACAATTCCAGTGTGTGTGTGTATATGTGTATATATATATATGCATGTATATATATATAGAATGGTATCACTTAAAAGTATCTTTAAAGTCAGTTTTACATACTTTATTATAAACTTTTTTTTTCCTACCGTAGTATCTTAATGGATAAATATTCCATCATATAGATAAAGCCTAAATTATTTAATGAGTGCCCTATTGTTGAGCACTTAGGTTGTTTCCAGTAATTGCCTGTCATTAGGAGTGCCAGGGTACCATAATGACAGTCATTGTGTTGTATATTTGCACACCATCATGATTAGTTCCTTAAGATAAATTCCTGGCAGTAGGGTTGCTGGATGAAAATGTACGCAAAAATTCTAAAACACATAACCGTGTTGCCAAATGGCCTATAAATTGCATAGATTTAACTTTGCATCACCAATCTCTGAGGAGGCTACTTTCCCTTTATACTTGATGATAACTGGTAAATTACTTTTTTGCTAATTTTCTGAATAACAACTACTATATCATTATTTTAATAAGCACTTCATAAGTAATGGTGATACTTTTTTATGTTTACTGTTTTCTGTGTTTTATATGATCTTTTCATGTTTTTCAGTCTTTAATTTTTTTAACATCTTTATTGGAGTATAATTGCTTTACAATGTTGTGTTAGTCGCTGCTGTATAACAAGGTGAATCAGCTATATGTGTACATATATCCCCATATCTCCTCCCTCTTGCGTCTCCCTCCCATCCTCCCTATCCCACCCCTCTAGGTGGTCACACAGCACGGAGCTGATCTCCCTGTGCTATGCGGCTGCTTCCCACTAGCTATCTGTTTTACATTTGGTGGTGTATATATGCCCATGCCACTCTCTCACTTCATCCCAGCTTACCCTTCCCCCGTCCTCAAGTCCATTCTCTACGTCTGCATCTTTATTCCTGTCCTGCCTGTAGGTTCATCAGAACCACTTTTTTTTTTTTAGATTCCATATATATGTGTTAGCATACGGTATTTGTTTTACTCTTCCTGACTTACTTCACTCTGTATGACAGACTCTAGGTCCATCCACCTCACTACAAATAACTCAATTTCGTTTCTTTTTTATGGCTGAGTAATATTCCATTGTATATATGTGCCACATCTTCTTTATCCATTCATCTGTCAGTGGACACTTAGGTTGCTTCCATGTCCTGGCTATTGTAAATAGTGCTGCAGTGAACATTGTGGTACATGTCTCTCTTTGAATTATGGTTTTCTTGGGGTATATGCCCAGTAGTGGGATTGCTGGGTCGTATGGTAGTTCTATTTTTAGTTTTCTAAGGAACCTCCACACCGTTCTCCATAGTGGCTGTATCAATTTACATTCCCACCAACAATGCAAGAATGTTCCCTTTTCTCCACACCCTCTCCAGCATTTATTGTTGGTAGATTTTCTGATGATGGCCATTCTGACCAGTGTGAGATGATACCTCATTGTAATTTTGATTTGCATTTTTCTAATTTAGTGATGTTGAGCATCCTTTCATGTTTTTGTTGGCAAGCTGTGTATCTCCTTTGGAGAAATGTCTATTTAGGTTTTCTGCCCATTTTTGGATTGGGTTGTTTGTTTGTTTTTTTATTGAACTGCATGAGCTGCTTGTATATTTTGGAGATTAATCCTTTTTCAGTTGCTTCGCCTGCAAATATTTTCTCCCATTCTGAGGGTTGTCTTTTCGTCTTGTTTATGATTCCTTTGCTGTGCAAAAGCTTTTAAGTTTCATTAGGTCCCATTTGTTTATTTTTTATTTCCATTTCTCTAGGAGGTGGGTCAAAAAGGATCTTGCTGTGGTTTATGTCACAGTGTTCTTCCTCTGTTTTCCTCTAAGAGTTTTATAGTGTCTGACTTTACATTTAGGTCTTTATTCCATTTTGAGTTTATTTTTGTATACGGTGTTAGGGAGTGTTCTAATTTCATCCTTTTACATGTAACAGTCCAGTTTTCCCAGCAGCACTTATTGAAGAGGCTGTCTTTTCTCCATTGTGTATCCTTGCCTCCTTTATCAAAGATAAGGTGACCATATGTGCATGGGTTTATCTCTGGGCTTTCTGTCCTGTTCCATTGATCTATATTTCTGTTCTTGTGCCAGTACCATACTGTCTTGATTACTGTAGCTTTGTAGTATAGTCTAAAGTCAGGGAGCCTGATTCCTCCAGCTCCATTTTTCTTTCTCAAGATTGCTTTGGCTATTCGGGGTCTTTTGTGTATCCATACAAATTGTGCAATTTTTTATTCTAGTTCTCTGAAAAAAGACAACTTGAGAACTAGAGAGAGAGAGCTAGTTTGACAGGGATTGCATTGAATCTGTAGATTGCTTTGGGTAGTATAGTCATTTTCACAATGTTGATTTTTCCAATCCAAGAACATGGTATATCTCTCCATCTGTATCATCTTTAATTTCTTTCATCAGTGCCTTATAGTTTTCTGCATACAGGTATTTTGTCTCCTTAGATAGGTTTATTCCTACGTATTATTCTTTTTGTTACAGTGGTAAATGGGAGTGTTTCCTTAATTTCTCTTTCAGATTTTTCATCATTAGTGTATAGGGATGCAAGAGATTTTTGTGTATTACTTTTGTATCCTGCTACTTTACCAGATTCATTGATTAGCTTTAGTAGTGTTCTGGTAGCATCTTTAGGATTCTCTATGTATAGTATTGTGTCATCTGCAAACAGTGACAGTTTTACTACTTTTCTGATTTGGATTCTTTTTATTTCTTTTTCTTTGATTGCTGTGGCTAAAACTTCCAAAACTATGTTGAATAATAGTGATGAGAGTGGGCAACCTTGTCTTCTTCCTGATCTTAGAGGAAATGGTTTCAGTTTTTCCCCTTTGAGAATGATGTTGGCTGTGGTTTTGTCATATATGGCTTTTATTATGTTGAGGTAGGTTTCCTCTGAGCCTACTTTCTGGGGAGTTTTTATCATAAATGGGTGTTGAATTTTGTCAAAAGCTTTTTCTGCATCTATCGAGATGATATGGTTTTTCTCCTTCTGTTAACGTGGTTTATCACATTGATTGATTTGCATATATTGAAGAATCCTTGCATTCCTGGGATAAACCCCACTTGATCATGGTGTATGATCCTTTTAATGTGCTGCTGGATTGTTTGTTAGTATTTTGTTGAGGGTTTTCGCATCTATGTTCATCAGTGATGTTGACCTGTAGTTTTTTTCTGTGACGTCTTTGTCTGGTTTTGGTATCAGGGTGATGATGGCCTCATAGAATGAGTTTGGGAGTGCTTCTCCTCTGCTATATTTTGGAAGAGTTTGAGAAGGATAGGTGTTAGCTCTTCTCTAAATGTTTGATAGAATTCTCCTATGAAGCCATCTGGTCCTGGGCTTTTGTTTGGTGGAAGAATTTTTTTTTTTTTTTTTTTTTTTTTTTTTGCAGTACACAGGCCTCTCACTGTTGTGGCCTCTCCCGTTGCAGAGCACAGGCTCCGGACGCGCAGGCTCAGCGGCCATGGCTCATGGGCCCAGCCGCTCCGCAGCATGTGGAATCTTCCCGGACCAGGGCACGAACCCGTGTCCCCTGCATCGGCAGGCGGACTCTAAACCACTGCGCCACCAGGGAAGCCCTGGTGGAAGAATTTTAATCACAGTTTCAATTTCAGTGCTTGTGATTGGTCTGTTTGTTTTCTATTTCTTCCTGGTTCAGTCGCAGAAGGTTGTGCTTTTCTAAGAATTTGTCCATTTCTTCCAGGTTGTCCATTTTATTGGCATATAGTTGCTTGTAGTAATCTCTCATGATCCTTTGTATTTCTGTGGTGTCCATTGTAACTTCTTGTTTTTCATTTCTAATTTTACTGATTTGAGTCATCTCCCTCTTTTTCTTGATGATTCTGGCTAATGTTTTATCGATTTTTATCTCAAAGAACCAGCTTTTAGTTTTATTGCTCTTTGCTATTGTTTTCTTCATTTCTTTTCATTTATTTCTGATCTGATCTTTATGATTTCTTTCCTTCTGCTAACTTTGGGGTTTTTTTTTTTGTTTCTCTAATTGCTTTAGGTGTAAGGTTAGGTTGTTTGAGCTGTTTCTTGTTTCTTAAGGTAGGATTGTATTGCTATAAACTTCCCTCTTAGAATTGCTTTTGCTGCATCCCATAGGTTTTGGGTCATTGTGATTTCATTGTTACTTGTTTCTAGGTATTTTTTGATTTCCTCTGATTTCAGTGATCTCTTGGTCATTTAGTAGTGTATTGTTTAGCCTCCATGTATTTGTATTCTTTACAGTTTTTTTCTTGTAATTGAGATCTAGTCTCATAGCGTTGTGGTCGGAAAAGATACCTGATATGATTTCAATTTTCTTAAATTTACCAAGGCTTGATTTGTGACCCAGGATATGATCTATCCTGGAGTATGTTCCATGACCACTTGAGAAGAAAGTGTATTCTGTTGTTTTTGGATAGAATGTCCTATAAATATCAGTTAAGTCCATCTTGTTTAATGTGTCATTTAAAGCTTGTGTTTCCTTATTTTCATTTTGGACGATCTGTCCATTGGGGAAGTGGGGTGTTAGTGTCCCCTACTATGATTGTGTTACTGTCGATTTCCCCTTTTATGGCTGTTAGTATTTGCCCTATATATTGAGGTGCTCCTACGTTGGGTGCATAAATATTTACAATTGTTATATCTTCTTCTTGGATTGATCCCTTGATCATTATGTAGTGTCCTTCTTTGTCTCTTGTAATGGTCTTTATTTTGAAGTCTGTTTTGTCTCATGAGAATTGCTACTCCAGCTTTCTTTTGATTTACATTTGCATGGAATATTTTTTTCCATTCCCTGACTTTTAGTCTGTATGTGTTGCTAGGGCTGAAGTGGGTCTCTTGTGGACAGCACATATATGGGTCTTGTTTTTATCCATTCAGCAAGTCTGTGTCTTTTGGTTGGAGCATTTAATCCATTTAAGGCAGTTATTGATATGTATGTTCCTATTACCATTTTCTTAATTGTTTGGGTTTGTTTTTGTAGGTCTTTTCCTTCTCTTGTGTTTCCTGCCTAGAGAAGTTCCTTTAGCATTTGTTGTAAAGCTGGTCTCTTAGTTTTTGCTTGTTTGTAAAGGTTTTAATTTCTTCATCGAAGCTGAATGAGATCCTTGCTGGGTAGAGTAATCTTGGTTGTAGAATTTTTCCCTTTCATCACTTTAAATATGTCCTGCCACTGCTTTCTGGCTTGCAGAGTTTCTGCTGAAAGATCAGCTGTTAACCTTATGGGGATTCCCTTGTATGTTATTTGTTGTTTTTCCCTTGCTGCTTTTAATATTCTTTCTTTGTATTTAATTTTTGATAGTTTGATTAATATGTGTCTTGGCATGTTTCTCCTTGGATTTATCCTGTATGGGACTGTCTGCACTTCCTGGACTTGATTGACTATTTCCTTTCCCATGTTAGGGAAGTTTTCAACTATAATCTCTTCAAATATTTTCTCAGACCCTTTCTTTTTCTCTTCTTTTTCTGAGACCCCTATAATTTGAATGTTGGTGTGTTTAATGTTGTGTCAGAGGTCTCTGAGACTGTCCTCAATTCTTTTCAGTTATTTTTCTTTATTCTGCTCTGCAGTAGTTATTTCCACTGTTGTATCTTCCAGGTCACTTATCTGTTCTTCTGCCTCAGTTATTCTGCTATTGATTCCTTCTAGAGAATTTTTAATTTCATTTATTTTGTTGTTCATCATTGTTTGTTTGCTCTTTAGTTCTTCTAGGTCCTTGTTAAACGTTTCTTGTATTTTGTCCATTCTATTTCCAAGATTTTGGATCATCTTTACTATCATTACTCTGAATTCTTTTTCAGGTAGACTGCCTATTTCCTCTTCATTTGTTTGGTCTGGTGGGTTTTTACCTTGTTCCTTCATCTGCTGTGTATTTCTGTATCTTCTCATTTTGTTTAACTTACGGTGTTTGGCGTCTCTTTTTCGCAGGCTGCAGGTTCGTAAATCCTGTTGTTTTTGGTGTCTTTCCCCAGTGGGTCAGGTTGGTTCAGTGGCTTGTGGAGGGGACTGGTACCTGTGTTCTGGTGGATGTGGCTGGATCTTGTCTTTCTGGTGGGCAGGACCACGTCCGGTGTGGTGTTTTGGGGTGTCTGTGGACTTAGTATGATTTTAGGCAGGCTCTCTGCTGATGGGTGGGCTTGTGTTCCTGTCTTGCTAGGTGTTTGACATGGGGTGTCCAGCACTGGAGCTTGCTGGTCGTTGAGTGGAGCTGGGTCTTAGTGTTGAGACGGAGATCTCTGGGAGAGCTTTTGCTGATCGATACTAACGTGGGGCCTGGAGGTGTCTGGTGGTCCTGTGTCCTGAACTCAGCTCTCCCACCTCAGAGACTCAGGCCTGACACCCGGCTGGAGCACCAAGACCCTGTCAGCCACACGGAGTGCAAGATGTCCAGTCTGGGGGTGATCTGGACTTGGGTCACCATAGTAACACATGCAGAAAGCCGTGTCTTTCTGAGGGTCTCTTCAGGCTTTCAGGGCACCATGTGCCTCAGCTAGTACAGCAGTTCCTGCAGTAGACAGACAGGACCTAATATCAGATGGCCCAAGAGCTGCGAAGCCCCGAGAGAACCAGGACCAGCAGGTGGCATGGTCTGTAGTCAAAACTGTGAAATTCTGCTCTTAGGGTCACTTCTGAGTTGTGTTGTCCTTTGGAGTCCCTGAGGCCCAGCTGGCAGGGGTGTTGGACTGCGCACGGGCCAAGCGTCAGCAGCGGCAGGAGGAGGACCGGTTGGGCGGCTCCTTCTTCCCAACCCACAGCCACTGGCTCCTTGGGCCGGGGGGTGGGGTGGGGGGGGGCGGGGGGCGGGGGGGGGGCTCCTGGCAGACCGCCAAGACGGGAGGCGAGGCAGCCACACAAGCAACAGCTGCTGCACAGGCCTCGGCTCAGTCCGGCTCTCGGGGGCTGGGGCAGAGGCTGTCAGGATTGGGAAAAAGGGTAGAAGTGGGGTGCAGAGGGTGGGGCAGTGAGCGCCAGGTCCAGAGGAAGGCTTCCAGGGCGCCTAGGGCTGCCACCACATGGATGCCACTGCCCGGGCTGACGCCAGCGGCCACTCTCCCCACCCGGAGGGTGCTGCAGGTGCGGACGTACAGGCCTCGCCTAGCTCACTGGCTTGCTGCCGGCACCCTTGGTGTACCCAGCTTTGTGCCCAGTCTTTAATTTTGTAAACTACTTGGTAAACAACAAACTTATTGAATCATCTTATTAGTCGAATCATTTTTTAAATTAATTATTTTATTTTTAACTGCGTTGGGTCTTTGTTGCTGTGTGCGGGCTTTCTCCAGTTCGGCGAGCAGGGGCTACTCTTTGTGGCGGTGCACGGGCTTCTCATTGTGGTGGCTTCTCTTGTGGAGCGCAGGCTCAGTAGTTGTAGGTCACAGGCTTAGTTGCTCCGCGGCATGTGGAATCATCCCGCACCAGGGCTCGAACCCGTTTCCCCTGCACTGGCAGGTGGACTCTTAACCACTGCACCACCAGCGAAGTCCCATAGAATCAGGTTTTAGTTGTTGCTTTTAAATTTTTAGAAAAACAATTATGTAATCTTCTAATCATGGTGATTTTTACTCTTTCCAATAGTTACACTTTTTTTTCTTAGTTCATTAACTGGAACTTCTCTTTGTCCCTTATTTCAAATCCTAGGACAATTTGAGTTGGTTTTAATTCCCTGATTAGTTTTCTTTAGCATGTAACACATTGCTCACTACCTCCACTGTATTTTGACAATTGATGTTTATATTTTTTTATCTCTAAGTATTTTTTCCTGATTTCAGATTTTTTTCTTCGTTTCTCTTTTTTTTTTTAATTTTAAAATTTTTGGCTGTGTTGTGTCTTCGTTGCTGCTCATGGGCTTTCTCTAGTTGCGGCGAGCAGAGGCTACTCTTTGTTGCAATGCGTGGGCTTCTCATTGCGGTGGCTTCTCTTATTGTGGAGCACAGGCTCTAGGCGCGCAGGTTTCAGTAGTTGTGGCACACAGGCTCAGTAGTTGTGGCTCATGGGCTCTAGAGCACAGGCTCAGTAGTTGTGGCACATGGACTTAGTTGCTCTGTGGCACGTGGGATCTTCCTGGAACCAGGGCTTGAACCTGTGTCCCCTGCATTGGCAGGTGGAGTCTTAACCACTGCACCACCAGGGAAATCCCTCTCTGGTTTTATTCATGCAGTGGGCTCTTGAATCTCGCTGATGACCAACTAGAGATTTTCCTGAAGGTTTTTCTTCTTTCCTGGAATAATACATGATTTTAACTTACCAGTTCCCTTCTTTTGAATCACTTGATATTTTTGTTAGATTTAGTGATTGTTCTTTGTTCATTCTTATGGTAGGAACTTGTTGAAAGTGAAGAGTGAAGGTGGTCTATATCAGTCATGGAGTGGGTGGGTGTTCAAGCCTTTGGTCCTGATGTTGGGAGCCAGCTTGACAGCTTGGCCCCTGTTTTGATTCATGTACCCTTAGTGGTCACTGTAAGTTGTGGGTTCAGTGTGTTTGTACTTCCTGCTCATTGTATCAGAGAAGCTGATTAATATTGACCTTTTGCTGACTGCCCCATGGCTTGCTCACCCTCTTAGTGGCTCTAACTTAGACTTTGGGGGCATTAGCAGTGATTCTTCTGCTTCCATCACTTTGTCTCTATCTTGGTCCTCTGTTCCCCTCACTCTCCAGCTTCACGGTAGTCTCTGTTGCCCCCATACTCAGCATCAGCTGTCTCATCTATGCTTAAGAACCCCCAAGTCAGTGTCTCCAGCTCAGGTGTCTCTCTTGAACTTGGGTATAAAACTGGATGTCTCCCTCTGGATGTTCTGTAGGTGATTCAGACAGAACACACACAAAAATGACTTCACTATAGGAGACTCCCGGGATGGACAGATATGCCCTGTTCTCTCTGGTGGTCACAGTGACGATGCCAGCAGAATGCTGGTTGAGCCTGGGTACCACCTGCATACTTTTGTTCGTACCGGCCTGTGGGCCCCAAGAGTCAGTTTTGCTCACTCATGGTTGGTTATATCACTGGTACTTAGCATGCAAAATAATGAGCTTTGAACAAGAAGGGTTACTGATGCTGTGAAAACCGTATTTGAAGGTTCGTAAGTAATTTGACAGTTCACTTAAAAATGCTGTTGAAGTGGATGTGGGTTAGTGAATCGTGAATGCTGGGACTTCTGCTTGGACCATAATGGCATCACGAGTGCCAGGTTTACCCTTCCACCGGAAACAACTAAAAAGGCGAAATACACGAAACATGGTTTTTGGACGTTGGAGGTCAGGCAGCTGCGGATAGAGACCACAAAAGGGGAAAGAGGAGGTGAACCCCATGACTGCCCCCAATCAGTGTCTGGAGGGAGTTTGCAGGTGCACCCCAGCGTCGGGAACCCGGGCAGAGTCCTGGTCTTTGGAGTCGAGGGGTCAGAGAGGGGAGGGCGGGGACACCCAGGCTGGGTATCACAGGGCACGTGCACGAGAGGTCAGAGCTGCACACAGAGAAATTTCCAGAGGGTCCTCCTTGGGTCTTGGGCGAGGGCTGCTCAGCTCACATGAAGAAATGTCCCCAAAGCTGGAGAAAGAAACACCCAAAGGATTAGAGGAGGCAGTGCCTCTGTTTTGCCTCTGGGGGGACCGGGCGGGGGAGTGGGTGGGGATACTAAGGGGGAAGCAGGAAGACCAAGTGCCTGGAGCAGGACCTGGGAGAGGAAGTGGGTTGTCCTGTGTTTGCCTTTGAAGGTAGATGTTTAAAAGTGGAATAGAACATGTATATAGGAACGTGGACAAATCACAAAGTGTTCATTGAATTTCACTAAGACCCTCGAGTGAACCAGATCGAGAAGTAGAAAGCTTGCGGAAGCTCGTCTTTTTCACTGCCCCAGTGATTAAACCCCTCCAGTGTCCCCGCCCGCTGTGAGCCCTCGTTTTCCTCAGCTGGACACTTGCAGTCCTCTCTGCAGGCGGCGGCTGCTGCCTCTCTGAGGGGCCAGTTAGGAGCTCTGGGTGGCGTGGCAGACGTCCAAAGGCTGGCGCTTTCTGGGGTGCTGCTTGAGTTCTTCGGAGCACCCTGTGGGGCCTCCCCGCTACCCGATTCCCTGACATGGGCGTCCTGGCTCCGGCCTGCCGTCCGTTCTCCGTCAGCTCCATCAGTAAAGCCTGCTCGCCTGGCAGGCAGCCCTCTTGGTGGGGTACCGGAAAGATGGCTCGAGCCCAGCTGCATTCCAGCGTCCGCTCAACCCATGGGAAACTCGTGCTGCGTCCTGGCCAGGCTCAGCAGCGGACCCATCCCCTCCTGCATGTGCCCCCGGTTCTCTTTTCTCCTGTCCACGTAGACACAAGTCTGATAAGGACGGAGGTCTCCAACTGGAGAAGGAAGGCCACTTCCCCTTTCTGCAGTGCCCATCGTGACTGTGAGAGATTATCGGGATCCTCTCCCCTCACTTGACTTTGGAGAGCAGACGGGAAACGCCACTGTTCATTGCGAGGCCTGTACCTACAGCTCTGCTCTCTCCCTTCTTTCTTCTAAAGGGGTGCGGTGTTGGGGGGCTGTCTGGGGAGCACGGCCAGGGTTTTAAAGGTGTTGCATCTTGGTTTGTTTTAATTGCGTGTGGTGAGACATGCAGACACAGAAATGACCGTCATGGAGTACGACGTGTATTATCCTCCCAGGTCCCTAGAAACAGGAGGGGCCGCAGACAGGGCCCCACGGGAAGCACCAGGGTCAGCCGGGAGGGGGAGGGGGTGCTGTGGGCAAGAGCCTTTCCTGTGGCTCCCGAGGGAAGGAACAGGCAAGGCTGGCTGAGCGAGCTTAGGGTTTGGTGGTTTGGATAATTTCAGTGGGCTCTGGGGCATAGAGGCTGGCCCAGTTGTCTGGTACCCAGCCCTGGAGTGATTAGGGCGGGTGGACAGTGGTCCAGAGTGTGAGATGTAAAAGAAGCAGCAGTTGGGAGTGTGGCCTCTTGATTGGTTGGTTTGCACTTGAATGGCTTTCTCAGGGGCCAGTGGTTTACTATCTCTAGGAATTAAGTCCCCCCGAGGTTAGCAAAGCCCCAAGCTGTCAGTGTATCAGAATACAGAAAATAAAAGTTAATACAGCAGTGTGGCTGTTTCACAATAAGCTCTGAGCGAGGCTTCTGGTTATTTTTGGTTCTTTTTAGAACATACGATACTTCACACCTCTTTGATCCCAGTTTTGGGTCCTGGCTGTCAATTCTGAGACAACAGGAAGTATTTTGTCTAACATCCTGCTACATCATCAGCAAAAAACGTAATATATTAGAAACAAAAGAATTAGACGTTGAAGTAGCATATGCTGAAATGAACTCCATCTTTGACTGGGGCTCGGTGTCCGGATCCCTCGGTTGCAAGCAACAGTTCCCGAGTGGCTGCTTTAGACAAAAAGGAATCTGTTGGATAGATAGGAGCTCCTGTGGAAGGAGGAGCTACCGCCAGGCTTCTGAGCGGACACAGACCTGCACCAGCGTCTTCTCCATCCGGGAGTCAGATTCCAAAGAGGGGAATACAGGCGGGAGGTCAGGGGTGGGGGGACTTGGACATCTCAAGCCTCACCGTGGAGGAGAGGGGTGGTCCCCGGACTCCTGCTTCTCAGAGAAGAGGGTGTGACTTCTGCCTTAACAAGGCCAAAGCAAAACCTGTTCACCACAGGTAGACAGGTGAGCATGAAGAACACAGATGTGGCTTCAGAAAAGTCATCTTTGAATTCCATCTCTGCCACTTGATTATTTTGGTCACAATTTCTGTGGACTCCTATTTTCTCAGCTGTAGTGCAGAGGGTGACAGTAAGCCCCCTTCTACATCGTGGCAACAAGTCCCTGAAAGGGCTGTGAAAATGACAGACTACGTGATCCCTTCTGTTTGTGAGTCTCCATTGCCCCGTAGGTGGTGTGTCTTAGTCCCTGTATATTGAGGGCCTTCTTGTGAAGATACACGCCAACTTGATAGTAAAGCATAAAAACTTTAAAAGTCCTGTGGAGATGCCAGCATGTTCTAATCTAATACATATTTAGGCCCTGCCTGCATCCTCAGCTGGGGTGAATCTGTTATATAATTGTGGATACCTGCCTCCCTAACTCTACTGTAAAAGACCTTGTTTACCCAGACCCCCTGTGTCTCTTGAAATGGACAGGAACTAAATCAAGAGGACTCCATACTTCTCTGCCTGCAGGATCCGTGCCAGACAGATCTTATCTGACCTGCTGCTGCCCGTGCACAGCCCTGAGCGGCTCCAGGCTCTGTGTTGACAGTCTTCCAGCGTGTACAGCGGACGTGCCAGGAGCTTTTGAAAAGCCTTGGCCTGCTCTGTGCTAGCAGCACCCTTTCAAGTCCTTGAAACCCAGGCCCATCCTGGGGGGAAAGCGGCCTGAGACGCGCCTCGTGTCTCTTGCAAGAGACATGGAGCTGGGGCGAGTGGAACCTCCTGGATCCAGGGAAAGCCTTGGGCATCTTGAGGACGTTTTTCTTCTGCTGACAGACAGAAAAATATGTGTAGCAAGTTTCCAGCTGCACCCTGAGCTGTGTCCCTTGCTGGGATGGGAGCCTTTGTGGGAGAGGCTGAGAGCCTCTGGTGAGGAAATCGCTCCTGAGGGAGCAGAAGGGTCCGGCACACACTTCTTGGCCTTGCATAGATGCCCAGCCGTTGGAGGGCTCTGAGAACAGAGCATCGCACTTCATTAATCTCCCGGCCCCATCTCCGCATGGTCGGGGTGTGGTGCAGGGGAGGTGTGGATGTCTAATGGGGGTTGTGGTTGTGAGATAAACCTCGGCGACCTTAGTCCCAAGGCAGAGCATAAACGACGTTGCTTCGCTGTTGGTGTGAAACGCAACAAGGAAAGCGCTGGGAGAGGTAGTTCTGGTGATCTGATGCCACCTGATGGTCTGTTCCTCGAGTTGGGGTCTTAACGCACCTGTTGTATTAATTCCCATGGTTTTGTGAGTCAGGAAGTTGGGCAGGGCTCCGCTGGGCTACTCTTGGTCCAAGCGGCCTGCGTTTATTGGGCTGCTCGAGGGTGTTGATGTGATGCTCCCCTGGCCCAGGATGGCCTCGTCGCATCCCTGGCACATTGGCGGGGAGGCTGGATGCTCAGGGTCAGCCGCGTCTGTGCTCCTGGGCGTGTTCTCGCCAGCAGGTGGCTCGGGGCTCCAGAAGCCCAGGGCAGAAGCTGCTGGTCCTGCAGCGGCATTGCTTTCACGCGCTTTCCTGGCCAAAGCAGTCACGGGCCAGCTGGGCTCACGGGCGGAGGAAGTCGACCCCGCCCTGGTTAGGAGGGCGGGCAGAGGGCTTACGGCCAACTTTGATCCCCCATCACGGCCTCCTCCTTCCTTCTGCAGGCAGTTCAGGGCAGCTCCTGCCTTGCGTGCCCCCCGGGGGGAAGCAGTGCCCGCTTGGTTGTCCGGTGTTGTCTGTTCCCTAGGGAGGTAGCTTGCCTGGGTGTGACCCAGGGGTGGAGGTGAGGACCTCATGTGCAGTGTCCCCTCGCTGGGACGGGAGGGGGAAGGTGGCCCCGGCAGGCGTTAGCTGACTGGACCTGGACGTACCCCGTGGGGGACCCCCTTTGGGGACTCCCAGAAGTACTCAGGGAGGCTGATGTACAGAAGCCCCGCACACCCCCTGCAGGGACCCTGACGCATAGACGCAGGTAAGGGCCGCGGAACCCGGCGTGTTACTCTAAGTGACATCCTCCACCGGTGTGTCCTCCCCACCTGACACCCAGCCCCACAGGTCGGTCCAGTTGATGGAGAAGTCAATCACGTGTGTCAAAGGTTCACCCCCAGCCTGGTGGTTTCTGCATAGTCTGTCACTCAGAGGGCAGCGAAGCTGTGCAGGTGAGGCCCCCAGACTCCAGTCCATCTGCACGATGATGCCAGTTAAGTGTCACGAGTCCCTAGTGGGGACTCACCGCTGTCGCCCAAGCATCCTCCTGTCTGGTCCTTGCAGCTCCACTGAGCGGTGGCATCCGTGTCCCCAGCCCCTAGATGAGGAGGGTGGGGCCGGGCGCTGCTCAGGGATGTGTCCTGCTCACAGCAGTCAGCAGGTGTGAGCTCAGCACAGTCTGAATCCTGACACTTCTCTCTCTGGGAGGCCCCGCCTCCTCGCAGCCCTTCCAGGGACCCGCAGCTCCTGGTACTGCCGCCTATGCCAGGAGACCTTGAACTGGGGTCACAGAACCTGGTTACGGCCCTCACCTTCCTTAGCGAGGGGCTCCGTGGGGTTCTTGCAGGATGGATGCTCAGTGTGGTGGTGTTTCCCAGCCGGGGGAGCTCCTGTTGGGTTCCAGCTGGCCTGGCCCCCTGTGAGGTTACCCTAGAGGAGATGGGAGGGGAGAGCCTTTGGTTTTGAGACTTTCTTGTTACGTAAAACGACCTCGCTTAAGTTCTACCCGGAAAAAAAATGGACTTTTCTGGCTTTTGCCAGAGTCTCTGATGGCAGCCTCTGCTGCACGTGGGCATCGTGGGCAGAAGGAGGGGCCACCAGATTCCGTCTGTCTGGTGTCTTTGCCCCAGGGGCTCCATCCTCAGCGTGGAGGGCGCCCCGCCTCCATCTGGAGAACATGCCTGGTTGTCTGGGGTGGGTGTCTGCGGGGAAGCAAATGCAGTTATGGATAAGGCCAGCAGCAAGAACAATGGTTTTCTTCGCTTTGTGTCTGTTGTCATTTTCCAGTCATGGTCACAGTTTTCAAAGTCCACGTAAAGAAGTCATTTAAAATGTGTTGTTGTGTGTTCAGGGCTTAGTATCTTTCAGAAATCAATTTTGAGAAATTCTACCTGAGACGTGTTTGAGATCAGAGTACTGTCTGGCTGCTGGTATTAAATGATAGTGGCTATCACACATTTCTCTTTCCGAAATTGCTTGATATCTTAAACAGTGTTTATCATCGTATTCTATTTTGATAAAGACTCATATTTTTGCTCTTCAAAAGTAGACAATCCTAGGTGTATTTATTTGTTGAATAGACGGCCCATGAATCTCAGGCACAGATGGGGTTAAAATTAACGTGAGCATGGTATTTACCACCACTTGGTGGCAGTGTACCCCAGTTACAAGACCTTGTCAAAGAGAATACTGGACTCTGATAAGTGCTAAAATTACAAACCAGAAGTTATGAAGTGACAGTAACAACCCATATCTAGAGTCTATTTTAGTGACAGAGATTCTAGTACAGCACCATATACTTAAATGCTTTCTCAAGTCACCCTCTTTGGGACTGTCACTGTCCCCCGGATGAATATCTTAATTTTCCTTTCCTTACGGCTGGAGAATAGAGATGTAAAGATCTTGTGACGAAAAGCCAGAAAACTAACGACTAGCAGCATTTTTTTCCATTGTAAAACTTAAAAATTTTATTAAGAATGATTTAAATGTTTAAGATAAAGTGTTCACATATGACTAGACAGATTTAACCCCTCACTGTGATATATAAAATCGATACGTAAAGAAGAGCTCTCTGTAAAATTTTCTATTTGCCCAGAAAGTAATTCCAATACAGTTCTGAAAGGAACCAGGGGTGCTTCTGTCTCTGGGAAAATCTAAACCCACAAGTCTAGGACACATCAACTGGGGGTGTCATCTGGAGGGGCAGTTGGGAAGGAGGTGGGAGAAAAAAGGGTGATTTTGGAAGCTGGTCACATTTGCTGAACACATGTGTTCGTCCTTGTATGGTCTCCCTAGTCTCGTCACTAAGATTGTAACTGGCAAAGATGAAGCTACATTTTGCATTTGAAGGGATTGTTGGAGATCCTAAGAGTCAGCAGGACCAGGGACCTGGGGAATGAAGCCGACATGGAGGATGAGCTGGGCCCCTGGGTAGAGCACGTAAATCTGGGGGTTCACTTTCACAGCAGACACGTGCTACTGTGGGGGGGCACAGAGCTGCTTCACAGCACCTTTCATTGCAAAGCTCGTTTCTGAGCCAGAGTTAGTGGGAGTCTGAAAGCAGTGGGGACGTCGGGAGTGGTGGTGATTTCAGTTGTGCAAGGTTACCGAGGACCTGGCTTCTTTGCTTAATAGAGAGGGGACACGACTACACGGTACTTGATGAACTTGATGACAAGAAACACTCTGGATGGCTTTATGATTAAGATTTACTTATAATTTTATATATTATTTAAATACATATATTACATACACCATATTTTATATTTTAAGATTTATTTCTTATTAACCTTTGTGTGGGGAAAGATGGGGATCTGGGAAAGATATCATTTGCTAAGACGGTGCTGTACTGCCTATGAGACCAGCTTTGAGTTCCATGTTTTTTGGAGTTTGAATCCTTCTGGCTAATGCATCTTGCATTGAAAAATGTACTTTGTGTTGTTTGTTATTCCAACTCTTACGGAACACTGGTGTTATGACCAGACTCTTACGGGTCATATTGCATAGTCACTTCACTTAATCCTTCCAGCACCTGTATGACAATGGTGACAATCTCTGTTGTAAAGATAAATAAATTCAAGGCTCAGAAGTTAAATAACTTGGTAAAGTTCAGACAGTCGGTTGTAGAGCTAGGACTGAAATCCTAGTTTCTAATCCACCTGATGTCCCGAAGGCAGGCAGCCTTTGGAGGACAAATGGGCCACAAAAGGAGGTGAGCTAGGCCAGCTCACCACATTGCGCAAGTTCAGTAGATGCTGTTCACATAGACCACTGGAGAGCCTGCTCTGTTCTGAGAATGGTGCCCTCTGGAGTTGGGCAGCACCACAGGCCTGTGTGTGTGACTGCCTTCTGATGGAATAGAGAGAATTCAATTAGCTCCTGGTTTGGGATGTTATACATGATACCACCAGAAGCATAGTAAATGTACATGATACCACCAGAAGCATAGTAAATATACATGATACCACCAGAAGTATAGTAAATAATGCTGTCCACCTCTCTGGAGCACTGAGGTGTTTCTTTGATCAGTATCTTGATTCGAACTACCTGCCTGGGTCCTAGACACTTGCCTATTTGAGATCCTCCGGGCAGAGTCTACAGTGACATTCTTCCCATGCGCAGGCACTGCTAAGAATAAAGTTAATGGTTACCATGTAATCACTGTGTATTACATGCCAAGCACGTTCCATTTATTGTCTCATTCGATCATTGTATGAGTTTTTTTATCAAAATCTTCATTTTGTGAATGAAGCAAATGGAATCCCTCCCAGATAGCCTAATAGGCTACAAATGACAAAGCCAGGCCTTGAGCCCAAGGCTCCCTGACTCCACAGCCCATCCTTAATCGGTACTCTCTGCGCAGCTTTAATCAGGCAGGTTTTTTTGTTTTTTTTTTCCCCCTGTGGTACGCAGGCCTCTCACTGTTGTGGCCTGTCCCGTTGCGGAGGCACAGGCTCCGGACGCGCAGGCTCAGCGGCCATGGCTCACGGGCCCAGCCGCTCCGCGGCACGTGGGATCCTCCTGGACCAGGGCATGAACCCGCGTCCCCTGCATCGGCAGGTGGACTCTCACCACTGCGCCACCAGGGAAGCCAAATCATGAAGTTTTATTTGCAGTTAATTATGCAGTTTTATATGAGGGGATGGACATGATATTGTCAGAAAGGATATCGTAGCTCAAGGGAAACTGTCCATCTGGCTTAGGAAGTCTAGTTTACAACATATTTGAACCATACTGAACTAGAGAGAAATCCATTCCTTACTAGCTGTGTGGTTGTGGGCAAATGAATTTTCCTGTACCTGTTTTCTCATCTTTAAAGTAGGGATAACATAGCAATAGCTACTACCTCTTAATATTATTGTGAGGAATAAATGAGATGATCTATGTAAAACACTTGGCATGTAGTAAGTGTTGAATAAATGTTAGCTATCATCATTGTTAGGTAAAAGCTACTCACATTTTTGCTACTGTGCTCAAGAGGAAGCTAGAGGAAGGTAAAAAATGATGATGGAAAGCCAATCAAACTAAGATACAGTAGCAATATCTTTTGAGATTTGACATGTCAACAGTGAGGCTCTTCTGGAAACAGTAGCTGAAACTCCTAAAGAGCCCAAACACCACATGTGGGGCACGGTGCCTTCTGAGTTGAGTTGCAGGACTTAGGGCCCAGTTCTTCCCTGTTGCTGCATCTGAACCAGATCATAGGAGATTCTGAGGTGTCCCTCACCTAATGGGCATCAGCTGTTGTAAAGTCCACGTCTATTTCCACTTGAAGTTAGTTTGTTGTCTAAAGCTAGATCTTCATCACCGAGGATAGCATCGGCAAGAGCATACCTTCAAGATCTGAGCTCATTCCTTCCTTCCTACATTCATTGAATTTATTAAGCATCTTTCTAGGCACTGCCAAGAGAAAGAAACAGCCCCTGTCCTCAAGGAGGTCATAGACTTGAGAGGGGGAGACAGATGTTATGAAATACTACGCAGTCTCACTTAATGGGCTAAGGAGAATGCTGGATTCCTTCTGAGCTTTAGAAAGGTTGGATCGCAGACGGTGTAGGGCCTGGCCTCCTGTGGGCACGCACCACAACCCTGGTCTTCATCCCCGGGAGGACCCCGTGTCTGCTCTCTCCAGGGGGACGGGCTGCCCTTCTCCCACTGGGCTGGTGCATGGGGAGCTGCCACGCTCTCTGCTGGAAGCTCTTCCGTCAGAGTTTTCCTCCTGGGTGTCTGAGTAGGGTCACCTCTACCTGGAGCCGGGGCCAGGTCTCAGAGTTCTTGGAAGGGTCCTCAGGATAGTTTGGACAAATCTGGACAGCACAGCAGGCCCTCTTGGCCTGGCAGGAGGGAATTCGGGAGCCAAGCGTGGGCTTTTCTGTGGCTTAGCAGAGGCGGCTGTGTTTCCCATCTGAGCCGGAACCAGACTCTCTCTTAGGGCAAAGTGAGGCCCAACTCGTTCAAGGGGTGGGGGAGCCGTGGATGCCTTGGGCATTTGGGTGCGGATCTCCTGGAGTGAGGGAGGGACGGGCTTCTGCTGTGAACGGTCTCTACACTCTCACCTGGGTGCCTTTTTTCCCAGTTCTTTCCTCCTGTCTGCCCTCCATGCAGACCATCCCCACTGGCTACTCGGGCTTCCCTGGGTCCCCAGGCAAGCTGCGTTCTCTTGCTCTCTTCTTCCTTCCTGGAACGTGCTTCTCCTTCACCCTTCCACCTGCCGGACCTCCCCTGACCCTGGAGGTCGAGAGACCCAAATGTAAGCTCACCTGTGGTGTCTTTTCTGCTCTTGCTCATCCGAAATGATGTTTTTTCTGAACCTAATTCTTTTTTTTAGCGGAAAAAACTTGTGGCAAAATGCATGTAACATAAAACATACCGTCTTAACTATTTTTAGGTGTGCGAGTCAGTGGCATTGAGAGCATTCATATTGTTGTGTAACCAAGACCACCATCCATCTTCAGAACTCTATTCATTTTGCAAAACCGCTGAACAGTTTGCTGTCGCCACTAAACAATTCCCCATTCCCTCTCCCCACCCGCCCCCCGCCCCTGGCTACCACCATTCTGCTTTCTGTCTCTATG
Organism: Delphinus delphis; assembly: GCF_949987515.2. Lineage (NCBI taxonomy): Eukaryota > Metazoa > Chordata > Mammalia > Artiodactyla > Delphinidae > Delphinus > Delphinus delphis. Next base: position 54,406,726 of record NC_082701.1, read on the forward strand.
AATGTGACCGATTATACCTCGTGTAAGTGGCATGATACGGTATTTACCTTTCAGCGGCTGGCATATTTCACTCGGCAGAATGTCTTCAAGGTTCATTAGTGTTCAGCGCCTGTCAGAACTTCCTTTTTAACGCTGGAAAGTATTCCATGGTATGGACACGTGACACTTTGCGTCTCCATCTGCTGATTGCTGCATTTGAATTGCTTCCCCTTGATGGCTATTGTAACTAATGCTGCCTTGTTAGATAGATACATTTTCTTCTAAAGGAAGCCTCAGGCAGCCAGGCAGATGGGACCGGAATTTAAGGCATGAAGAGGGAGGGAAATCTTCTTTCCAGGGCCAGGAACTGGTTCTTCCCTCCCTGAGACCCTCCACTCCCTTGTGGTAAGTGCAGACGCCCCGAATGTCCTCAGTCCTGGGCCACAGTTGTTGCTGCTTCAGGGGAGCGAGACTCAGCCGTGTCCCTTTGGGCCTGGAGGCTGCTTGTAACAGCACTTGAAGTGCCGTCGGCATTTGGGACAAAGTTCTAGTACGAGAGCTGCATCTGGAGAGTCCGCTGGGATTTGTGGTGGTGGAATTGAAGCTCTGTGATGAACCGTGCAAAGCAGACGCACGATGGGTTCCGAGAAACTTGCAGGTGGTAGAGCAGTCATGAGACTGTTCCCCTCTCGGGGAATCCCAAACTCAGGATATAATTTGGTTTTTCTGAGATGGTCAGGGGATCTGTTTCCTCCAGTCTTATCTTTTCTCTTCTTGTGTTCACTTATGAAATCTTTATCGGGAGCTTGTTGCATACTGCAAAAGGCGTCGTGAGGGATATTTAAAAGTGCAATGAGTTCATGCTTCACAGCGTCCACTATTGAGGAAGTGCAGTATGGCACAAGGAGGAAAATGATGATCAAAGCAGGTGGGATTGAGTCCAAGATACTCAAATTCAGTGACCTTGGTATACCTTGGAGGGAGAAGTCTTTAATCTCAGATGCAATCTGGGAGAGCTGCTTGGAGGAGGGAGCATTTTTTGGTTGGATTCCACGGAATGCCTTTCTCAGAGTCTGTACTGGTATATTTCCTTGTTAAAGACTCTTTTCTCAGCTAGGAAAAGAAAAAAATATTTGACTTCACAAGCTAACTGCTGGTACAACTGGGTTGTGGCAGTTGACCTTCGTCACCTTGACTTGAAAATCTGAGACTCTCTGAGTCCTTTTAGTTTTAAGATTTGATTTTTCCCAGAATTTTCAGAGGGTAAGAACTGAGTTGCAAACTTGCAGTACAATTGAGAAGAAACAGGTATGGGAAAAGTCTTGTGCATTTCGCCTTTTCTCCATCAGGTTTATATCAAAGCATTTTCTTTTCCGCAGATTCCCATCTTTGACTCTTAATCCTGTAATCTCAAGGGAATTGAAGAAACTAAGGGGCTGGTGCTCCGGCAAAGATTTGACTGGAGGATTTGCAGGCAAAACTAAACTTCTATGAAAAGGAGGACAGGAGTGAACAAAAGACTTTAATGTGTGGGCAGGGGGGCAGTTCGCGGAATGGTCAGGTAAAGAGTCGACAGAAAGGAGAAGGACATTGATTGAGATTAGTTTGCTCACAGGATGCCCTGGGACATAAATAAAAATAAGAGCACTCTTGGGCCACATTCTTTTATGTAACAAGGAGATGGTTGGTCTAGTCTAGAAGCCTCGAACAGTGGAGGCTTGGGGAAGAAGCATCAGGTTAATTATAAGGAGTTGAGAGAAATACCAAGGCGGGCGTGGACGATAAATTACAAGAAGGTTCCTGTCACTAAACCCATTTCTCTTGTTTCACAACAGAGCCACAGTCTTGGCCTAGCTTCTTCACACAAAGTAGGCTGTCAGATTCTGTTGGAGGGACTTACTCATTCCCTCCTTCATTCAGCACATAGCACTGAGCACATCCTAGGTAGCAGGCACTTTTCCAGGCTCTGGGGACACAGTGGTGAATGGATATATACTATATGTATATATCAGAGACTCTAGCCCCTTCTCTAAAGAAATCATTCTGGATGAAAGCAGTCAGTAAACAAATAAGAAAATATCAGATAGGTGTGTGGTCTAGAGAAAAATAAATCTGGGGAGGGGAGCTGTATTCATTTCCTTTAAGACTGCCATAATAAAGTACCACCAAACGAGTGGCTTAAACAACAGAAATGTATAATCTCCCAGCCCTGGAGGCCAGATTCCAAGGCCAAGGGGTTGGCAGAGCCATGCTCCCCCAACGGTGCTGGTGGGGGACCTGTGAGCCCCTTGGCTTGTGGCAGCGTACCTCCGGCCTCCACGTGGCGTTCTCCCTGTCTCTGTCTGAGTCCAGATTTTCCCTCTGTATAAGGATTGTTGTGTTGGATGGAGGCCCACCCCAATGACCTCATCTTAACTTGGTCATCTGGAAAGGCCTTATTTCTATATCAGGTCACATTCCCAGGGCATTAGGACTTTTAGCATCTTTCTGGGAGACAGCATCCAACCCGTAACAAGGGTTAGGTAGTTGGTGAGTTGCTGTTTTATGTGGATGGTCAGGTGAGGCCTGAGAACGGGACATAAGACTACGGGCTTGAAGGATTGAGGGAGTGAGCCATGCAGACACCTGCTTTCTGAGCAGAGGCTAGAGGGGAGAATGTTCTTCGTGTTCCAGGAGCAACAGGAGACCTATGTGGTGGAAGCCAGGGAAGAAAAGAGGGACAGACAGAAAGACAGACAGCCATGGATGTGAAAGATGGGGCCCAAGAGATTATGGGGTTTTCCCTATAAGTAAGATGAAGAGCCATTGGTGATTTGAGCAGCAGTGTGTCATGACAGATGTACACTTTGTAAGTGTCCTTCCAACAGCTCTGTTGTGAACAGAGTAACGAGGGCAAGGTGGAAGCAGGGGTAGCTGATGGTGGCTGGAAGCAGAGCTGGAGTGATGGGGGAGGAGTGAGAGGCGGTCAGATTCGGGACAAGTTTGGGGACAAGTCCTCAAGGAAGAGCCGGTGGGGCTGTGGGTAGCATGGATGTGGCTGTGAGGGCGAGAGGGGACTGAAGGATGCTGTTTAGGCTTCTGGCTTCTGCAGCTGAAAGGATGGATTTGCCATCTTTTGAAGTGGAGAGAATAGGTTTTGCCGAGATAGACACGAGAGTTTAAGATGTGTTAAGTTGGAGAGGGTTTTTGGCGTCCAAGTGGAGAGAGAGCGCTAGAGTTCAGGGGTAGTGTCAGCTGCAGATAGTATAGAAAGCCGTGGTTTGGGATTTAATGGGCTAGGGAACCAACAGAGCTGGAGAAGAGAAAAGTTTCCAGGACGGAGCCTTGGGTCCTCCAGCATTTAGAGGCTGGGGAGGTGAGGCAGAACAGGAAGAGGCATGACCAGTGGGGTAGGAGGACATGAAAAGTGGGTTCCGTGACGTGGAGAGAGTGGGGATGGGGTGGGGGGATCCGTTTGGGGGGGACCCCGGGATCTGATCACGGGGTGTGACCTTCATATGAGCACCTTGGAGGAGTAAATGGGATCAAAACCAGATGGTGGTGGGTTCAAGAGGGCCTGGGAGAGTGACTGTCCAAACTCGGTGTCTCCAACCCCTTCAAGAATTTACCTTTAAGGAAAAGCAGAAAAAGTACAGTACCTAAAAGTGAAGGTGGGGGTTGAAGGAGGGATTCTTTTTTTAAAGTGGAAGATAATACAGCATTTTATGTCTTGATGGAAAGATAAATGATAGGGAGAGACGGCAGGATTGTTGAAGTGAGAGCTCTGAACAGGCAAGAACTTGTGGGATCCAGGGTCGAATTGGAAGGATTAGCTCCTCTGGGAGGACACGATTCATCCATCAAAACAGGAAGGCAGGCCGGGGAAGGAGGTTTGAAATGGGTACAGACACACCCGTTAGCTTGGAAGGTGGGGCAGTAAGAATGTATGCGGGGTTGTGTGTTTTCGTCTTTGGTTGTTTCTTCTACGTTGTCAGAAAGTAGAAGGAAGGGCACTGGCAGAGGGAGATGTTGATGATTTGAAGACAGAGGTGATGATGTTGACACGTGCCCTTGGTGCTCAGAATGATGGGATTAGGGAAACATGGTGGGATGACCAAGTGCACCAAGCACCCCCTTGAGACCGGGGCGCCTTTCATTTAAAGTGACCAGTCCCCATGATTGAATGTTTCCTGCCAGCCGTGTTCAGATGCACAGGTTAAGGCTCAGAAGGGGAAGAGGGCAATAAAAGAGAGGTGAAGGAAAGGAGTCGAGCTAATAGGCAAGGAGGCGATGGTCATGATGGGCCCTGGGCTCTAAGCTCAATGAGGGGTGGAGGGAGGTCCTGGGGGGGGTTGCAGGATTGTTGGGGTCCAGACAGCTCCAAAGAATGAGCTGGGAAAGTAGGTGGCCGTCATGACCGACTCATTAGGTAGAACAGCTGGGGTTGGGGGTAGTGGGTGCGGTTAGAGGTAAGACCAGGTCTGGCATAACCGGTACAGTGAGTGGCTGAGAAAGGACAGGGGGCAGTACGATTGGAGGCCATCAGGGTAAGGATACGAGAGGGTCACCCACTTGGGTATCATCATAATCAAGGAAGACGCGGGCGCATAACGGGGAGAATTAGGAACTAAATCTTCAAGGAGCGAAGGGGAGTCTTCTAAAAGTCTGGATGGCTAAAGCATAGAGGGCTACCCCGTGGTGAAATCTGAAGGCATGAGCTTTGCCGTTGAGGGTGCCGGGGAGGAGGGAGGGACAACGGTTTGAGAACAGCTGTGAGGGGCAGGAAGGACAGAACCCACCTGCAGGTCCTGTGGCCTGAGATGTGCGAAGGAGAAGTGGTTAACACTTGGGAGGCCTGGAGGGAGAGCTGTGTCCTCGGGGGAAGCGAGGTTTTAGCTACAGCAGGAGGGCAATGGGACCGTTCAGAGGAGGGTTCAGCATAGCGGGGGCTTGCTGGTGTTGGATGGAGGGGAGTGGGAGAGGTGGAGCTGGGCCAGGTGACGCCCAGCGCGGAAGTGTGACGAGGGGGTGCCAGAGAACCTTGGCTCCCGGTGGTGCCCAACTTCAACGTGGGGACGGGCCGTGTTGCCCTCCAAGGCCGACAGAGCGGCATGGGGCCCCGCTGGGTGGGCCTTTGCTGGGAGCACGTGGTGGGGGTGGGCCTCTGGGCCCCCATCTTCACTCTGCTTCCTGTGTTCTGCAGCCTGGAGCTTGAACTCTGGGACCCTCCTTCCTGTCTGCTGCTGCCTGTGTTAGGGCCACGAAAGGGGCTGCCAACACATCCCCGAGTTCAGCAGGTACGAGGCGGAGCAGCCTCAAGGTGGAGGCTAGCCTCCTCTCTGGAAGTTGGTTTAAACTGAGATGGCTTGTTGAGAAGTAACAGTTGGCTGGATGGGGAGGTGGGCTCACAGGCGGGACACGCCCGGCCTGATGCTCAGTTACTGCCAGTTGTAAACAGGCCTTGAGCTTTCGTTTCTTTCTCTAAATAGATTCTAATTGTCCAGATAGATCCATGTTTTGTTTCATGATTTGAAGATAAAAGATGACTTCTCCCTAATGATAAACGAAAAGAATGTTTTCTCAACTGAGGAAAAGGTTAAACTGCTATTCATCATGTTTTGTCTTCAAACCTTTGATAGAAAAAACTTGGGTTCTTACCATTTATAGCAATTAAAAAAGGTGGCGTTTTGGGTTAAGTAAGTATAGTTTATGAAAGCAATTTCAACACATATGTGACTTGAATAGAAAAAAACCTAAGAACCAGAGCCCGCTCCATAGAAGGGCTGAAATAGCTCTTCTAGGCTTTTTCTTTTTCTAAAATGACTTCAGAGGAGATAATCACTACTTAATTTTAGACTAACAAAGGGGAAGGGATTATGAGAAGAATTTTTGAAATAGGCCTTTTAGGGTGGGAAGAATTTAGGATGGTGTCTGGGAATTAAATGGAGAGAATGGTGGGGAGTAGAATTTGAATAGAGAGCTGGAAATAGAAAATATTTTATCAAGCCTTTTGCAAACAAAGTTTAGGTTTACTTTGTTTCCTAATTGAAAAGTGATAGTGGAAGCTGTCCTAACAAAATGGTGGGTCTGCCTGACTCAGACAAGATGTTCCCTTCCTGTCCAAAAGGCATAGAGATGCTAGATAGATTATTATAAAAGATACTTTGTGATCCCTGATCAAGTTAAAAGGAAGGAGAGTCACAAGGCGACAGAAATGAAGAGCGAAATCTAGGCCAGAGCAATAGGTGGGAGCAGTGAGGGGTCCACACATGGGCCCTGGGGCTGAGGGCTGCACGTTTACAGCCCATGAGGTGCAGCAGAGATGGGCTGGGCCTCCTGAAAGGGGGACCTGGACCCTCCAAGGGCTACTCCTTTGCAGAAAACCCCTCCACCTACCAGTCTGGGGAAGCAGCACAGAAGCTGTGCCCTTGGGTGGGAGAAACACAGGGTCACCCCATTTGTGATACATTTGTATCACAAATGTAAATGTAAACGATAGAAGGTCACTTGGTGTGAGGAGACTCAGCCAACAAATGCACGTAAAGAACTCCAGAAGGAATGGAACCTCTGGGGCCACAGCCTGAACTCTCCGTACTGCACCGGGGGGGGGGAGGGTGGTTTCATAACTCAGGGCACAAGACGTTTCCACAGGGGAAGCAAAGAATGGCACACCCTGAGGGAGAGTGCGTCCCTTCAAAAACAGTCTCTGCTAGAGAGAACAGACGTGTGGTTGCCAGCGGGGAGGGATGGATTGGGAGTCTGGGAGTAGCAGATGCAAACTAGTATACATGGACGGATAAGCAACAAGGTCCTACTGTAGAGCACGGGGAACTATATTCCATATCTTGTGATAAACCATAATGGAAAAGAACATGAAAACGAATGTATATATATGTATAACTGAATCACTTTGCTGTACAGCAGAAATTAACAACATTGTAAGTCAACTATACTTCAATCAAATAAATTTTAAAAAGTCTATACTCACTCCCTGGGTGATATCACACAGTATTACTAAATACTCCCTTTATACTGTTGATTTCTGCATTTCTGTCACCAGCCTGAACCTCTCCTCTTCACTCTAGATGGCCCTCAACTCCTGATTACCTTCCGGTTAGCTTCCCTGAGGTGTCTAATGGGAATTTGAATATAATGTGTGCGGCAGCTGGCCTCCAACATGACCCTAAATATCCAGGCTCCTGCCCCTCTCATATGGCCCTCTGAACCACCCCGAGTCAGAACCGCCCAGGTTGGCTGCAGTCACACACTGGGGGATAATGAAGGTGTGTTGTTTGATCTGCTAAATTTGGGGATCATTTGTTCTGCAGCAATGGATAACAGATACAGTGCATGCAAAAGAAACTCCTGATCTTCCCCAAACTTTCTCCTCCTGCCGTCTTTCCTGTTCCTGTAAATGGTAATTCCATCCTTCCAACAGCTCAGGCCAAAAACTTTGGAGTCATCTTTGAATGATGAGAGAGGGTCTTCCCTGTGTTTCTCACATCCCACATCCAGTTTTTCACCAAGTCCCTGTTGGCTCTGTCTCTATAATACATGCATAATCTGACTGCTCGTCACCTCCATCAGTACTATCGTGGTCTAAGCCGTTGTCCTCTTTTGACTGAGTCATGGCAATAGCTCCTGTTGGTCTCTCTAATTCTCACCTTGTCCAATTTGTACGTTCACAACAAAGCATCCCGAGTTATCCTAACAATATAAATCAGATTCCCTCACTCCTCTGATCACACCTCTCTAAAGGCTTCCAATATCACTTAAGACAAAAGCCAAAGCCCTTACAGGGGCTCTGATGCCTTTGTTCCTTGTCCTTCCTGTGACCTCACCTGGTACCTTCCCTCTGACTGCCTTTTCTTCAGCCACACTGGCGTCATTACTTTCACTCCAGCAGGCAAGGAATGACACTGTCTTAGATGTTTTACACTCATGGTCCCTTCTGCCAGGAATAATGTTCTCTTCGATAACTGCGGGGTCTTTTTTCTTGTTCTACCTTATACAAGTCTCTTCCAGGACAATTCTATTTAAAATGGTAGCCTCCTCCCCTGCCCTCCACCTTTCCTGCTTTTTTTTCTCCCTAGGCTTATCATCCTCCGACACCATGTATTTCACATATTTTATAACTTGTGTCTCTCCCTCCACTTGCAAGCAAGCCCCAGGGCACTTTTTCTCTTCTGTTCACTGATGTATTTCAAGTCCCAGGAGCAATGCCTCCTGCCTACTATAGTTTTATTGTGCTTTGCACATACTGTGTATTTTACAAATTGAAGGTTTGTGGCAACCCTGTGTTGAGCGAGCCTATTGGTGCTCTTTTTCCAACAGCATTTGCACACTTTGGTCTCTGTGTCACATTTTGGTAATTGCAATATTTCAAACTTTTTCATTACTATATCTGTTACGGTGATCTGTGATCAGTAATCTTTGATAATTACCACTACAACTTGCTGAAGGCTCTGATGATGGTTAGCATTTTTAGCGATATTTTAAAGTTAAGGTATATTCATTGTTTTTCTAGACATAATGCTATTGTACACTTAATAGACTATGGTATAGTGTAAACATCACTTTTATATGCACTGGGAAACCAAAAAAGTCATGCGACTCGCTTTATTGTGCTGGCCTGGAACAGAACCCACAATATCTCCAAGATATGCTTGTAGGCACTCAAATAGTTTTGGAAAAAGTAAATACTATAAATAGGAAGTAATATCAGAATGTTTGTAAAAAAGGAAAATCTAAAAGATCTTAAAACAAATATCTTAAAAATTATTAAAAGTGAAAGGAGAAGCATGAAAGCGTAAAATCAGTCAGACTTGCCAAACAACTGAATATCACTTCCAGAAATGAAAACCATAGCTACTAAAATAAAATTTTAAAAGAGCATAAGGGATCAGAGTTAGATCTGAGGAAAGCGCTCAGAATGGGGCACAGAGATATGAAGAGATTAAAATTATGAAAAAGAAGTTGAAACCTGGAATGAGAAGGTCTGACATGTACTGAATAGAAGTTCCACAGGGAGAAGCTAGTGACAGTGGGGGACAGGTGGTAATTAAAAAGACAATGGCAGAAAATTCTCCACATTTGAAACAAAACATAAGTCTTCAGACTAAAATAATATAGAGTCCCAAGCAGGACTGAAAATCAATCTACACCTAAACACACTGAGGTAAAACTATAAAACATTGGGAAGGGAAAGATCCTATATATAGTGAGAGAATAAAAGAGTACTCACGAAAGCACTATGAGACTGACAGCAGACTCTTCATAAGTCATATTGTCTGTCAGGATACAATGTAAATATGCCATCAGCTGACAGAAACGACCATTATCCTAGAATTCTCTACCCAGCTAAAATTATCATTCACCAGTGGGGCGGTGGGGGGGGGGGCAAATAACATTTTCAAAAGAACCCTTGCTGAAATAACTACTAAAGCATGTGCATCAGTAAGGAGAAAATCGAACACAGAGGATTGGAAAGGGTTTGGAGTTACAGTGCTATGAAACAAATAGAACATTTTGGTAACTCTAAACATTGACCTCCAAACAGATTCATTTGGAGGAGAGGGTTACAAACAGAGAAATTAAAATTCTAAACAATAAGATGGCAGATGGGAGGAGGGAGATCAGAATTGAATGGTTCTAAGACCTGGGGGTGAGAGATTTTGATTGGCTTCGGTGGTTGTTTTTGTTTTTTTTAAATGTCAAGTATGCATTTTACGTATCTAAAAGCATGAATCCATGAATTACAATGTATAATTTTCAAGCTGGTGAAGGAGAAAAGGGGAATGAAGAAAACATAATCCATTTTAATAGACGTCAAGAGGGGAGAAAAATCCTCAAAAGTTAGGAGGGGGAAAAAAAACCAACCTGTACCAGGAAAGCGCTAAACAGAGGAAATTTGCTTAGTGATACTCTGATCAGACAAAAATCCATTTGAAGGCAAATTGCATTGGTGCAGATAAAGAATATTATACTGAGTGATAAGTGAAAAAATTCACAGGTAAGATACGGCAATGCTAGTTTAATGACCTAGGCTCAAATATATGAAGGTAACGGACGTGACTTCAAAGAAAAATTAACAAATTCACAATGATAAGAGATGTTAACATATCTGTATCAGAAACTAATGAAAGAGAAGACAAAATATTAGTAAGGCTATACCAGATATGAACAACATGATTAACAAAGATGACTTAATGCTTAAGTCATGATTAACAAAGATGACTTAATGTCAAAATACATATTCCTGGATACAGCCTCCCCCATTTTTTTAAAGCACATAGAAACTTTATATTTATTGAGTATAAACACCACGTAATTGATATCATACAGGATATATTCCTTGACCACAACTCACTTTTTCAAGGTAAAAATGAAAAGCCCCTATTCTTCAGAAACGAAATAAATATACTTACAAGAAGTAGTTAAAGATGAAATTGTGTTGGAAATTATGAAATAATTAGAATCTCATGATAATTGTTGCAATGTGTGCCGAAATGTGTGAGGATCAGGTTTATATAATAGGAAAAAAACATGAAAGACTGAAAAATGAACAAATTAATCATTCAAGTCACAAAATTAGCAAAAGGGAAAACCAAAAGAAGAAATTATATATAGAAGAAATAAACTGAAGACAAAAAATAATAAAGGTGAACGAAAGCGATGCATATTCAGTAAAGAGGACAACACAGAGGAAGTAACAATCACCCATTATACACAAATGCTCTCTGTTAATATTTTGGTGCAAATCCTTCCAGTTTTATGTGCAGCGATGGAACCAGTGCTAGGACTGTGACAAAGATGGCCAAAGAGAAGTGCTGTGCCTTTCCCTATAGAAAGTTTGGGTTTTTTGGAGCAGGAAAAATGGTTTGGAAGTGGCGATGGAGAGAAAGGAAGCCTTCTATTTTTTGGTCTTGTTGCAAATGGATTTAGGAGGAAAACGCCAACATGAGAGAGTTGCGGGGATACCAGTGTCATCGAGGCTTCCGTTGGGTAAGGAAGAGGCAAGGGTTTTCAGAGAGGAGGTTGGGGCTCTAGGAGAACTTTTGGATCAAAAACGAGGAGTTGCAGAGGTAACGTTGAGAGGGTTATGGAACAAAGGAGTGGGTGGTGAACTGGGAAAGGAGTCCTAGTGATGCTGGATTATTCTGGCTTGGACACCTGGAAGGGACTGATCCCCAGGGAGGTGGGCGTGTCATGACTCGTCCTGGTGTGTGGGCTGGCAGAGAGCTGGTTAGTGGTGGTTTAAGTTATGGTCTTGAAACTTAAGACAGCGTGGGGACTGCTGGGGAAGAGGCTGGGGGAGTGGGAGACTGCGCCTGACCTCTTCTGCGATCTAGTTATCCACGTCTTCTCTCTGTCAGTGTTTTCTCCCAATTTCTGGTCTACGGAGGGCACCAGTTTTTTAGCATAATTATGAATTATTTCCTTCTGCTGATCCCAGGCTTAGGGGCAGGAAGAAGAGGTTGCAGCCTGAGCTCAGTGCGCCGTCTAGATCTGGAGATGGAACTTCCTTTTTGACTTTATTTTCCACTGACGGTGGGGTTCGGGTTCTCTCTGCTTAGTTACTTCAAAGACGAGTCTTTCCAGGGTTCACAGTTACTGATGAAAGCCTTCTAAAATGAACAAGAAGGCAGGCCAGGATATAAGAAGCAATCTCTAAATGAAGGGAGTTCAACGATATTCCGTTTGTCCATCAATTATGCTTCCCCTGTCACCCCCCCTTGCCCCCCCAATATGTGCTCTGCACTCCATCCTCACAGAGACCAGCGGGAACAGGTTTATTTTCCCTAAAAACCCAGCGTGTTTACTGTGGACTCCTGAGGAGTCCTTACACCTGCCACCGTCTTTGATCAGAAGTCCATTCCTGTAACTCAGATGACGCAGGCAGGATGTGCCTGCGCAGTTCTACAGGTGACAGTGTCCCCAGGTGTTCCCTAGACTTGCTGCTTTACAAGTGCATTTGCTCCTGGCAGACTGTTGGCTGCATTATAAGCCTTGGGCTGAGGGAGAAGAGTGGCCTCTGGTTATCAAAGCTTTGTCTGAACAAACTGGCACCTTGCGGTGTCTGTCTTGTCTGTAGAGTTGGGTATATGGACAGTCTGCCTCGGAGGCTCTCCAAAGTAGGGATAATTACTGAAGTATTAAAAAAAAAAAAGACCTCCTTATAAGGAAGTTTCACCTAGGAGGGAGGCCCTCGGGGTCAGCTTAGCCAATAGCGTGATAGGGTAGTTCCAGGGTATTGTAGCCAAATATGATTCTCCTGCCCTCAACCAAAGGCCCAGCCTGGTTTTTATAGGCCAGACATAAATCTGAGAAAGTGTTTATACAATAGACCGGTTCTATCTGGAAAGCTTAAGAAACAACTTTTATAGGTTAATTCTTAGAAAATTGATTGGAGGTTGTTTAGAGAAGTCGCTTGTCACGGGCCCCTTCTCACCGTATCTGGCCTGTCCGGTTCATTCAGCAAAATAGGATTATTCATTTCGGGCTCCTGACATTCTCCTGGGCAGGGAGGCCTGCTTTACGGTGCCCCGTTCAAAAGACAGGGGAACCTTTGTGACACATTTATTAGTGGGTCTCAGATCTCAGGGCTGCTTTTCCTACCCTGCTGCACCATTTCCAGGTTTGAAGTATTCCCCCGTGATGCCCCAGCCTTCAGTGAAGGCGGGGATTGCTAGAGCAAACCAGAACTCTTGTGCCAGTGCTGCCTCTGAGGCATATCCTGCCAAGCCTGCTGATCTCAGTACGTGAGAGGGCTCTCTCCTTTCGACAGGTACCACTGCATACAGAGCACGATGCTGGGCCCTTGGTGGGATGCAAAACACAGGGGCCAATGTTCTCGTTCTCAGGGAGCATTTCTGCTGAAGGAGGAGACGCAGGTATACAAATAACTACTATGTGACAGGACGAAGGGCATAAATTAAATGCACCGTGTGGGGATTTGGGTATTTAGAAGGAAATTAGCCCTTGGTTGGGGCAAGTACAAGCTGGTGATTGTTAGGGAGCACTTGGGATTGAAGGGCAATCTGGGTGAATGGGTGGGATTTTTGCTCAGTCTGGGTGGTGGTTGAGAGTCAACCTACTGGAATGGGAAATCCTGGCATGGAAAGGAACCAGCGGGAGGTCGAGTTGAGTCAGAGAGGAAATGACAGTAGGGAAAGAATAAGAAGTGAGGTTCGAGGGGTCGGTGGGGGTCAGATGACAGGCCCCTGAAGGCGGGAGTGGGCAGTGGGACTTCGCTGGGGGCAGTGCTGGCCACCAAGGGCTTTTCCCGGGAGGGGAAGTGGTGAGGTGGGAACAGCAAGAACAAGAGGATGACCAGGAACACGTCCTCTCCCAGAAACAAGGGAGAAAAGATTCGAAAGTGGACTGTGGTTCAACGTGACCAGTACTTCCAAGAGGCAAAGGGAATGACGGAAAACATTGGGGCGCTAGCCCGATTTCGGGGGGGTTCGGCAGAGAGTGGTTGTGCATGTAGGGACAGCGTGTGGAAAACTCTGATGAGTAGTTCGCCAGTGAGAAAAAAAGATACGGACGTAGTGTGGGGGCGAGGGTCCGCAGGGAATGATGTTGGGGGCGAGGGTCCGCGGGGAATGATGTTGGGGGTGAGGGTCCGCGGGGAATGATACTAGGGAAAGTGGAAAGAATCAGTTGTGACAAAAGCCAGGACTTGGGGCTGGCTGGACCCCCGCCTGAGTGTGGGTGCTAGGATTCTGAATGTGTTTTTTGTCCACCTGACTGGTAGGGCAAACATTTCCTAAAATCGAAAAACCTGAAGGTGCTAGTTCATCTTACGTCATCACTAACCATGTTGGACTTAGAAACCTTGATCCAATGTGACTGTTATGGTGCTGAGAGTTGCCCCAAGGCGAGGGGGGCTCTTGGAAGCAGATTGGGAGGCGCAGGGTGGGCTCCCCGTTCTGAGCTCGCACATGGCCTAGGGACCCTGAGGTCGCACCTGAGGCTAGCAGACACCCATGGGGCTCTGCAGAACACGGTGAACGGCCATTTGGATTATCTGCAGGTCAGATCAAAGGAGATTACATTGACATGTTGTCCCTTTAACTCAAGCATTTGGCAAACATCTCATTCTTTTTAGGGATGATTTTGAGTTTTGTAGAATTAAGACTTTTTTTTTTCCCCCAAGCATATTTCTCTCAGTTTTCAAAAGGTTGGGTCCTTGTGGGAAATTTAATCCACATGTTTATGATTCATTTCAGCTCCACTCCTTTCAAATTTATCTTTGGAGCATGAGTTGGTACTTGAGAAGCCTTTTAAAGTTCAGGACTTTAAGAACCAGCTAGTTATTTTGCTAGCTGTGTGTTAAACACGTATCAAAAATTTCCATAAGACAAAACTCAGGGTTTGTAGGGTCGTCTGAATGTAGCAAACTCCCAACTCTTGGCATTGTATCTGCAACAGCAAATGCATAGGCAAAGGACGGTGAACGTACACAGGGAGCAGCCTGAAAGAGTGCTGGAGAAGGGGTAAGATGTGTTTATAGGAGTGTCATCCGGGTTGCTGCAAATATTCTTGGAGACAGCAGGCCTGGGAAGCATCATGGCATCTGTGTCCTCCATGGTGGGCCCTGCTTCTTTTTATAGCTTTTTACGCATAGATCCTTGAGCTGCTGGAACATTCCAGATCACCTCCGGACTAGTTCTACCCCCTCATGTTATAGATAAAATGGAAGCTCCAAAAGGTTCAATGTCTTACTCAAGATTTCACACGCTTTAGTTTTTACAACTTCTGCAAGTTTTCACCACGTCTGTTTTATTCCAAGGAGAAGAATATTTGATGGTAGTCACGGTCACACCACAGGGACTCGGGGTTGGGGCTGGGAGGGTGGTGGTGGCAGTTTTGGGGGGTGAAGAAAGAGGCTGAACGCTTATTTGCACAAGGAGTACCCTCTTTGAGTCTCTGTCTCTTTAAGATTGTCTGTTTGGGGTTATTTATCCTCTTGGGAAGAGGGGCATGAAAAAGAGCTCTGAAGGAATGGGCTTTTAAAGCCTTAAACCAGAAGGGTGTTCCGTGGGGAGGGTGCAAGTACTCGGCCGTAAAGCTCTGTTTCTACAACCTTCGTTAACAGAGATTCTTAGGACAAGCTGCTTACTCTGTACACAGATGACTGCACTTCTCAGATGGATACATATTTCCTGTTCCAGAACACTAATGTTTATTAGATGAGCCAATGGGTGACCATTGTAAGTACTTTAGACCCACTCAGCCACTGCAGGGGAAATCTATTGACCTTGGATGCATACTTTGGCCCAGAACAACTACACTTGTTTATTTAGTTGAGTTGCAAAAAATGTGGGAAATAGATGCGTATCAGCAAAGGTCCTGGTCTTTGTTCAGCAAGGAAACTTGTGGTGAAATTTATGAAGGTTTTTATCAGTGTGAGGTCAACAGAACATATTCACATACATGCCATTTAAAATAGCGTTTGTTTTATAAGTGATTATAAAAGTACTATATGTTTGTGGTGGAAAACTTGAAAAATGCCAAAAGTGTAAAGAACAAAAAGTAAATCACTTATAATTAGAGATATCACTACTTAGAGATAACCAATGTTAACGTTAAACATTTGCGCATTTCCTGTCTTTTTTGGGTGAGTTTATAGATTCTTTTGTTTTTTTGTACTTTTTGTACAAAATATACTATTTTCATATGTTGTGCACTGTATTGTTTTTTAACTATAAAGGTCAAAAGGAGAAAAAGATGTTTCAGAAGCACCTAAGACCAATAGCTGTGGTTCTGTTGGGTCTCCAGGACTGGTATGAGGTCCAAAGCATTTGTAGGATTCAAGGCAGCTGAAGTTCTTAGATCTTCATTTTCTAAGGGTGGCTCCCCTTTCTGTCTTTGCTTTTCTTTCCACAACTGATTACCAACCTCGGTTTTCCTCTGCCTTCTAGCTTCTTCTAACACGTAGTTTCTCATTTCTTACGTTTTTGCCTCACACATGGCCCGCTTCTACCTCATAGCCTCGCTGCCCACATACCATTTGTGTGACGTTTTCCAGCTCAACCTGTTCAGAGAGAGAAACTGATGTATTCAGCTTGTAACTCTTTATTCGAGCACAGCTTGGCACCCGGGCCGTGCCATAAATTGCCGGGCAGTTGGGTTAGTTACCTCTTTACTCTAGTCAGGTATGGCCAGGTGAGGAGATTCAGGTAACCTTTAGAAAATAATATGGAAGACAGTAAAAATCACCCCACATCCTGCTGCCCAGTAATAAACACTGTTAGTGTTTTCATGGTTTTTCCTTTCACTCATCTCTATGAGATCTGTGCATAGACACGTATGTCTATAAGTATGAGCGAGTGTATATTTTAAAAATGTGGGCAGAAGCTGTTGGTCCTTGCGGGGAGGGCATGATCGAAGCCAGGCTTGGGGAGGAGGTTGCAGGGGGTGGAATTTGATCACATCCCATTTTTTTAGCCAAACATTATATTTTGAACATTTTCTTAACGTATCTCTCTTTCTAAAACCTGATTTGTAGTCATGTACAATAGTTCACTTTCTGGGCCTACCGCTAGTTTGTTTTACAACTTCAGTATCACTGGGCACTTTTCTGGGTCTCCAGTGGGAAGAAGGACTCTGCTTCTCAGTTTCCTCACAGTGGAGGGGTGTTAAATGGCTGCGTGGCCCCTAGCCCATCCACTCTTCAGGTAAATAGTTTCATGAAAATGAGGACACTTGCATTTGTCTGTCTTTCTTTTTTCTTTTTCAATTTATTTCCTTAGACCCTATGGGATTTATTTTGATACATGGCATAAGGAAGGAATTTAACCTTAAATCTTTATTTTCGTAAAATTTTCACATATTGTCCCAGAATGGTTTGTTCACTATCCATTCTCTCTCAACTGATTTGGGATATCATGTAATTTATTTCCTTGATTCTCAGATGGAGTCGACTGTAAGATTCACCTCTGACTTAGAAACCGTAGCCATTTAAAATTCTCGAGTCACCTCCTGATATCAGAAATATTATAATCAAGGAATATGTTACCGAATTGTCATACTTACTCAGCTGTTTTCTGGGCTTTCTATCCTCTTCCACTGACCTATTTGGGAGCACGTTAGTTTAATAGTGATGAATTTAATTTCTTTCGGTATCTGGTACTTTTATATAATCTTGTCCGTTTGTTTTTGTATGTGATCTTCAAAATAAGTTCCCCCAATCCTATTACATTCTTCAAAGATTTGAATTAAATTGGCAGTTAAAATTGCAATAAGTTTGAAAAAAGTTACATATTTACAACATCATATATTTTGATAACTTGATGTTTGATGATATTAATTCTAATCGTTTGCCCCTGGTTTTCTCTAGTTTGCACTAACTTGATTCTGAATATATTGTTAATGTTGTTTCTGGCTTTAATAAAAATGCTTCTGGTGTTTAACCATTCCATATGACCATTGTCTGTTGGTCTGAGGCAGGTGATTTTTATCATGTTAAGCAAATATACCAGTTTTCCCAAGAGTTTTAATTAGGATTAAATGTTGAAAAATTGTTTAATACTCATTTGCATCTATCAAGGACATGCTGTGGTTTCTCTGTTTTTAACTTGATAAGTAGATTTTTAAGCATTTAGCCATGCTTTAATTTCTGCATAAATTCAGCTTTGCTTTTGTGTATTGTATTTGTCAATGTTTTTTAACATTCTGCGTTCTTATTCATAAGGGAGGTAGTCTATAGTTTTCTCGGCTTTTCATTTTCTTTTTTTTTTTAGAACACTGCAGTGTAGAGGATTTACTCAGACTCTTTAATTTATAGCGCAATTTTGTCATTAGTCTGTGCCAGACACCACCATGTATTTAGTTGTTTGCATATTATTCCCATACCCAACTGTCATCCTCTCCTCCCCCCTCCCCACATACACAACTTATCTCAGCATTTTAAATGTGCATCTGTTTCTCTGACTGGGTCCTGTAACAATGTGTCTTATGGTCATATGGTATGTATTGTTACTATTTTATAGATCCCGTGCTGTTTTTACTTTTTAGACTAAGCCCTGTGTATTTAGGATGTACCCTCCCTCGATGCTGTGTTTCTGATGCACATTACTCTATGGGTGTGTCCACATATGTAATTTTTTTTAACTCTTCAGATGTGGTATCATGGTTATGCCAGCTCCATTAAGAAAAACCAGAGGCGAGCCATGTTTTATATTTTAATATTTTAGCAAAGTGTGACCTGTTTAGAATACTTGTTCCTTGATAGTTTGAAAAGCTTTATCCATATAACCTATTTGCACCTGGTGTCATTTGGGGAATAGCTGTTATACACACACACGCAACTCTCTTCCATCACTGTTAGTCTAAGTTCTTGGCCTCCTATTGGGAAGTTTTTGATACTGAAATATTTTTGAGAAAATCATTCCTTTTCAAATCTAGTAGCATATAGTATTTCTTATGAATTATAAATCTTTTTCATAATTATGGTTACATTGCTTTTTATACTCGCGATGCTTCATATTTGTGTTTTGCTCTTGCTTTTTGAAACTTCTGCTCCTTATTTCTGATATAGAAGTAATATATGCCTGTTTAATAAGGGAGCTTTAATGATTTTCTTTTTGTGCCTTAACCTTGTCCAGAACTTGTTCCATTATTTTTTAAATGAAACGAAGTTCTTTATCAATTTAAATGCTTTTTAGTTTTCTAAATAAATTGCTAAAAATAATTTTATATTTATTTCTTTTACCTGCATTTTTAAGATAGATTTTCTTGGTCTCTTTCAGGTTAATGATTCAGATACTTAGTTCACATAGTCTTGTTTCATAATACCGCCATTAATTTTCCCCAGTATGTCTTTGGCCACAACCCTGACATTTTATGTGTTCTGTTCTTATTGTCATCATTTAAAAAATACTCTGTACTTGTAGTTTTGGTTTCTTCTTTGTCTCGAGTTATTTAAGAGAGTCTAACATTTCTAGTGTTTTTTTTAAAAAAAATTGCTCTGTTATGAATTTCTGGGTTTATTACATTGTGGTTAGAGAATGTGAGAATGTGGTCTGCATTATTTCTACTTTTCGAAAACTAGCAGGATTTTCTTTGCAACCTAATATTGATCAATTTTTGTTAATGTTTTATGCCATTTGAAAAGAATATGTATTACCTGAATATTTCTGAAGTTTGCCTATATCTATTAAATCGAGCATGTGAATGTAATATATTTTTATCCTTTCCCCCCCACATACGTGTGTATGTGTGTTTGGTCTACTTGAACTGACAAAGTCTGAGGGCGTATATTAATGACTCCCCCTGCCACTGTGGTTTTGTCAATTTCTCCTTGGGTTTCCAACTGTTTTTGCTCTATTTCATCAGTGGAATCAAGTGTCTTCCAGCATTTCTTTAGCTCTTTAGCTCTGTTCTGTAGGGTGCTGCAAAGGACAGGTATGTTACAAAACAAAGACTTAATTTTTATTAAGTCTCATTTGATTGGTGTTATATTAGGGGAAATTTAGACCATATTCCAACTCTAGAGCTGGTTATCATTGTTATGTGAGTTTTCATGTTATCCTGTATTTTTGCTTCTTCCTTTGTTTAATCCTTCAGCATATGTCCACTCAGATCTCTCCCATCTGTCTCCATTGAACACTGAATATATATTCATTGGAAACCATTTAAAATTCTAGGTATCCCTCCCTGTGAGTGGATTCTTCTCTCCCACCCCAAAGAAATTGGGTTCTGCCATGTGACTTGCTTTGGCTGATGAATGTGATCAGAAGTGACATATGCCACATCAAAGCTCCATGCTTTAAGGGTCACTGCTTAATGTGACATTGTTCTTTTCTCTGCTGTCAGAACAGCATGTGTAGGTAGGGGCACATGTTCACCCAGAGTCCCTGAATGGGGTCAACAGGTAGCATCCCAGCTCGAATGTCAAGACGTGTCATATGAGTGGGAAACACACCTTTGTTGTTGTAGCCGCTGAGTCTTTGGCTCTGTTTGTTAATGCAGCAGAACTTAGTGTAGCTGACCACTGTGTACTGTGTACATCAGGCCCTGTTCTATCCATTGAGGGTCTAAGATCTAAAACAGACAAAGCTCCTTCTCTTGTGACTCCCCTTTTCAACTTCTTGGGAAGTTGAAAATGTCTGTAGGAAGTACCACTAGCCAGTATCTATGTAAGTCTCAGTAATATTTGATAGTTTTCTGCCTATAGAATCTGTACATTTCCTGTTAAGCTTTTCCGAAGTATATTGCATTCTTTGCTGTGAACATAGCCTTTTTCATTACATTATCTAAACACATGTGCATGGGAAATCTATAGATTTTTAAACATTTTTATTGGAGTATAGTTGATTTACTATGTTGTGTTAGTTTCTGCTGTACAGCAAAGTGAATCAGTTTTATATATATATATATATATATATATATATATATATATATATCTCAGCTCTTCTTTTAGATTCTTTTCCCATATAGGTCATTACAGAGTACTGAGTAGCACGCTCTACAGTAGGTCCTTATTAGTTATCTATTTAATATATAGTAGTATGTATATGTCAGTGCCAATCTCCCAATTTATCCCTCCACCCTTTCCCCCCTGGTAACCATAGGATTGTTTTCTACATCTGTGACTCTATTTCTGTTTTGTAGAGAATAAGTTCATTTGTACCATTTTTTTAGATTCCACATATAAGCAATATCATACGATATTTGTCCTCCTCTGAGTGACTTCACTCTGTATGACAGACTCCAGGTCCATCCACCTCACTACAAATAACTCGGTTTTGTTCCTTTCTGTGGCTGTGTAATATTCCACTGTATATGTGTGCCATGTCTCCTTTATCCATTCATCTGTTGGTGGACACTTAGGTTGCTTCCAGGTCCTGGCTATTGTAAATAGAGCTGCCAGATTTTTGCATGTATTATCTGAGCACCTTATTAAGCTTTCACATTCAAATAGTTATGTAGTTTTTCATTGAATTTGCTAGGTATATAATCATATTTCTAATAGTGATTTTGCTTTTTTGCAATGATTACAACTAATTTCTACTTTATAGCTCATTTAGTTGGCCAGATTTTCATAAAAATGTTAAGTAATTATGGTAATAGCAAACGTTTTTGCCTTTTCTTATTCTAATAGGAAAGTGTCTATCTAGCATTTGACTCTTCAGATATGACTTATTTAAGACAAATGATCTTTGCCTTATTGAGAAGATCATTTTCTGTTTCTCCTTGTTTTCGGTTTTCGTTCTAAATATGCGTTGCATTTTCATAAGTGCCTGTATAGTGTCTGAGATGATTGCACATCTATCAGTGAGGTTCTTTGTTAATCATTGTCCTAATATTAAAATACTTTAGCATTCCGTGACAACCCTAGCTGATTATGATGGATGGTCTTTTAATATACACTTTCGTTCAATTGGCTGCATATTTAGTATTTTGGAATTTGTGTGCATAATTGGTTTGGTTTATAGTTCTTTTTTGTGGGTGCTATCTTTGTGAGGTTTTGGTATCAAGATGATTACTTGTAGACTTTCTTTTTTTTTTTTTTAATACTATTCAGGAACAGTTTATATTGCATGGGGATTATCTGTTCCTTGAAAGTTTGAAATGACTTGGTAATAAAACTGTCTGGGTGAGCTTCTCTTCAGGAGGTAATGCTTCAGTAATTTCCTCAACTTCTTTGATGGGCTTAGTTTTCAGATCAGGTTTTGTACTTCTTGAGTCAACTCTGCAGCGACTCCTTCTTACAAGGGCTCGGTTTAGATCTGAGTCTATCACTTGACAGAGGATTCCATCACCTGATCAGACTAGACCTTTAGCTGAATTCTGCTTCTAGAATTGTATTTGCTTGGAGTGCAAATTTCCTTCTAACTACTGTCAACTTTAAAAATAAAAGGGCAAGTTAACTTACCAGCAAAATGAATTTACTTGGAAATAACCAGAGTAATTGCAATTCAGGAAATGCAAGCTGTGGTGGACCATTGGCACATAAAGTAGGGGGCTGGCTTTTACAGGGAAAAGGGGGAGTTGGTAGGGGCTCCTCTAAACAGAAGTTCACTGGAGGAAAGAAAGAGTTCAGGGTGGCGATGGCTTCTCATTGGCTGAGCTTCTGTATCTTCTGTTTGCTGGGCAAGAAAACCTTCCTTCCCTCCTGCGGGGGCAGTAAGGTAGAGGCACCTTCCTGGGGGAGAGATGCAAGGCACCTCTCTCCCTGTTTAGGATAATTGATGACAAGTGATAGGGTGTGAGAGCTTCTGCAGGTCTTCCTGACTGCAATTTTAGTTAAGATTTCCTTTCTTAATTTTCCCAGTACTAATAATGTGTCTAAAGGACAGAGGGCTGGGACTTCACCCAGTGGTATATCGCTTTTTGTTTCTGCTCGTTAGTGTATATTTTCATGTGTGCTGGGACTGGATCGGAGACGTTTGCTTTCACTGTACCAAAGTCAGGATATGAGGTTGGCTGGGGGCAGACCTAGCGTCCTCACAGCCTTAATCATTACAACTCGCTGGTGCTCACCAGAAAGATGCTGGAAATGGCAGGCGGTCAGATTGGCTGAGGCTGGTATGTTGTCAGCCATCCTCTTGCTGGACGTGAATGGAGCTGGGAAAGGAGTCTGCTGACCGCCTCACAGAGGTACTCAGTGCAGAGAGCTGTCACTGTTGCCGCCGTGAAGTGCCTTAGTGTTTTCATTTCCGGGGCTGCCGTACAAAGTCCCATGAACTGGGTGGCTTGAAGAGCAGAAGCGTATCACCTCGCAGCCCTGGAGGCTGGAAGTCTGAAGTTAAGGTGTGGGCAGCGTTGGTTCCTTCTGAGGGCTGCAGGGGAGCCTGTTCCCTGCCACAGTCCTAGCTTTTGGTTGGCTTGCTGGCCGTCTTTGGCTCATAGCCGCATCCCTTGACCTTCCCATGATCCTCTCCTTGTGTCTCTTCACTTCGTCTTCCTTCTGTGCACGTCTGCCTCCGTGTCCAAATTTCTGCTTTAAGGCCACTCATCCTGTTGCAGGGGCCCTCCCAATGACCTCACTTTAACGTGGTTACCTCTGTAAAGCCCTGCTTCCAAGACAGTCCAGTCCTCACTGGGGGTGAGGACTCCAACTTGTCCTTTTGGGGAAACTCAGTTCAACCCCAAACACCGAGTAAGGCTGCCCGTGGAAACAGTCAGAGGGCTCCCCTCCTGTCACGGGGACTGATGGCACCTGTGTCACGCAGCAAACACGAGTGGGCCGGCCACCAGCTGTTTTTCTTATTCCCCTCCATCAGCCATCTTAGTAGGTAGTTTTTTCAAATTCTGTTGACAGACTGTTCCAATCTTCGCAATATTAAGTTTTGGGGGAATTTGGGGCCTCCGTATCTTTTTTTTCTCTTTAACAGTATTTTTCTGGAAAGAGGAGAGGGGCTACATCAGGCCCTGCTAGGTTAGAAGCCAGAGGTTGTAAACCAGATGTCATTCTGTGTCCAGGTTCTATTTTTCTGCCCTGTCCTTCTTCCTTGTCTGAAGATGAGCCAGTGGTCACAGCAGACCACACCTCTGACAGCGCCTCTGCCTCGGGGTGCCGGATGAGACGGGGAATAGCCCAGGGAGAGCATCCGTCATACAGAGCACGAAGGCAGAGACTTTTGTGGGAGACTGTTGGGGGTTTCTAGAGCTTTTCTGCACACTTGCAGCATCACACCGATGGGCCTTGTGTAGCCTCTCCAGGGGTCCCCAGCTGTCTCTCCTGCCCACAACTCTACCTTCTGAAGCCTTGCAGTGTATGAAATAGCCCTTTTGGCCCAAACCGTCCAATAATCGTATTTGACTCGCACACTTCCCTTCTCGCTAGCTAAATAATGTGACATTTCACATTTGGACTCTTCAAGTTCAGCTTACAGTTTTGGCTTTGACTAATTGTATCAAGGTCTTGTGGGATGCTTGTCCGTTTCCAAAGCACCCCAAAATGATCTCATCTTTTTCCTCACAGTAAGTGGCTTTTCTGTTCATTTCTCACGGCGATAGCTCAAGTTACTGGAGGCGCAGGGGGCGACTTGGTCAAAGCCACACAGATAGCAGGAGAGCAAGGACTGCGATGCAGGTCTGACGGTCACCCGGCTCCTTTCCGTGAGGCCATCCTGCTCCCCTGCTACCTCGCGGTCCAGCCAGCTCCCGGCTCACTCAGGACCTCAAAACACCGCCGCCGCCTCCTCGGAGCCTTTCCAGATTCAACCGAGGGGAGTAACCGACAGCTTTCCATTCTGCTGCCCGGCTGTGTAGATCAGGGGCTGGGAAGACCTCGGCTCCAGGCCTGCTCTTGCTGGTGTTTTTCACATTTTTAAAGGGTTGTGGTGGGGGGGAATATGTGACAGAGACCCATGTGTGGCTCACACTGTCTGAACTATTTACTGTCTGACCCTTTCCAGGAAAAGTCTGCGAGCTCCTGGTCTAGATACCTCTGTCTCCCTTCATCCACTTTTAAAATTCACTCCCCCTCCGTCTGTTTTTATGACACCCATTTTTGGCGTCTGTTTTCTTTAACACGAATCTGGGATGCTCGCTTTTGAATATTCAAAGCTCCTGCTTGCTATTCCCTGATCTCTTCCTTTCTCTTCCGGGTACTGAGGAATAGGTACCATGTGTTATATAAACTGTCTCTTACAATTTATTTGAGAAGAGAGGACCTTGGCATCAAATATACGTTCATATCGTACACCCAGTGAATAGTATATACAGTCAGTCCAGTACAGGGAGGAGGGTTCTTCAGGACTAGGTAGGAAGCCCCGTGAGGGCAGGGAAGTAGTCTGTCTTGTTCGCTGCTGTCCTCAGCATTTAGCACAGGTGCCTAAACTGGGTTTGTGGGCCAACAGATTAGGAAGATTTTGGGTAGGAAATGGGACTTTTGCTGAGATCTGAAGAAAGGGGTAAGAATGGAATAAACAGGAGTGCAGATGGTGCTTGGAGCAGGTAGACTGATGTGAGAGGATAACCCAGTGTATGTCTTCGCAGCCTTCACTCTCACTGAAATAACAGTCGGTATACTTGATTTTTATTTTGTTTTATTGGAGTATAGTTGATTTACAGCGTCATGTTAGTTTCAGGTGTAAACACAGTGGTTCAGTTATACATATGTATATCTTTTTGGTATACTTAATTAAAAAAATTGTTTTTTCAGTTCTCTTTTTTTTGAATTTTATGTTACTTATTTGGTACACTTAATTTCTTAGTAGATTTTATTTTCAGAGAAGTTTTAGGTTCTCAGCAAAACGGAGCTGAGAGTAGAGCTTTCCCGCATCATCCCCGCCCCTGCACGTGCACCACCTCCCTGTTATCAGCACCTCCCACTGCAGAGGCAAGTGTGTTACAGCCATGAACCTACACTTGCACGACCTTGTGCAGAGCCCGTTGTTTGCATTAGGGTTCACTCCTCTGGTGTTGCACATTCGGTGCATTTGGACAAATGCATAATGATGTGTATCACTGTTATGGTGTCATACAAGGTGCATTTCAGTTTTTAAAATTGGAGTATAGTTGACTTACAATGTTGTGTCTCAGGTGTGCAGCAAAGTGACTCGGTTATACATATATATCTCTATTCTTTTTCAGATTCTTTTCCATTATAGGTTACTACAAGATATTGAATATAGTTAGTTCCCTGTGCTATACAGTAGGTCCTTGTTTATCTATGTTATATACAGTACTGCATATCCGTTAATCCCAAACTCCTAATTTATCCCTCCCCCTGCCCCTTTCCCCTTTGGTAACCATAAGTTTGTTTTCTGTGTCCCAGAGTCTATTCCTGTTTTGTAAATAAGTTAATTTCTGTCCTTTTTTTAAGATTCCACATATAAGTGATAGCATGTGATACTTGTCTTTCTCTTTCTGACTTACTTCACTTAGTATGATGATCTCTAGGTCCATCCATGTTGCTGCAAGTGGCATTATTTCATTCTTTTTATGGCTGAGTAATATTCCAATGTATATATGTACCACATCTTCTTTATCCATTCATCTGTCGATAGACATTTAGGTTGAGTTCATGTCTTGGCCATTGTAAATAGTGCTGCTGTGAACACTGGGGTGCGTGTATCTTCGAATTAGAGTTTTTGTCTTTCCTGGATATATGCCCAGGAGCGGGATTGTTGGATCATATGGTTGGATATTGTTGGATCATACGATCCAGCAAGAAATGGAAGCCTCTCCGTTTGGGTACTTTGACACGTTCCCTGGGCATCCCCACTGCTTGGCACCTTGCCTTCAACATAACAGGGACCGGGCCACACTCTGTTGAAAGGAATGATGGTCTGTAAGACTATGAAAGCAGACTAAGTCCTGAGAGTAGGGAGTCTGCAATGCCAAGCTAAGGACCTTGAAATCAGTCTTGCCTGTAGTCCAGGGATCTGCAGACTACAGCCTTGTGGGCCCAGTCCACAGCTGGCCTGGGGCTGCCTTCACCCTCCAGCTGCAGAGCTGAGCGGCTGCTACAGAAATGGTGTGCGGTCCCTGGGCCCACAAAGCCTAAAATATTTACTATCCTCGCCCTGTAAAGAAAGATAAAGTTTGCCAACCTGTGCTGAACGGTATGGGGAAATCTAATAACGCTTTTGTGAAGGTGTTGCTGGTGCCATTAGACACAGCAGTTCTACCAAGGTCCCCAAGTCCCAGTGCCCGCCCATCCCAGAGACATCCCCGGGCACCCCTGTGCCGGCCGAGGATGCTCTCGGCCACATTCCATTCTCAAAACACATCGTGAGCCTCGGTCGCGTGTAAACAGCTCCTTCGCGTCCTGCACGTTGGCTAACTTCATCATTCTCAGAGCTAGCAAACGATTTCCTCGGGGATTCCCCGGCCTCCTTCATTGCTCATAACTCTCTTATCTTCTGAAGGTTAACAGTTTATAAAATGGGCGCTTTGGCCAAAGTTGCGTACCGGAGAGTTACATTCGCCTCCTTGCTTCCCTCGCCCTTCTCCGGGGGGCTGAGGGGGAGTGTGCGGCCTTTCGAAATTGGAATCTTGATGTTTAGTGCACGTTCTGACTTTTTCCAGTTTTATCAATAAGTTGTCATGCAGGAAGCCTCTTGGGGGATTCTCTGGTTGTTCACTAGGCACTCTTGAAACTCAGAATTTTCAGCTCCAAGGTGCAGTTCAAGTGATGCTCCGGAGAGTAGGGTTGCCAGAAAAGGTAGGTTAGACCCAGAGAAGCTGATCTTCACAGGCCTGATGAGTGATGTCCTGTATGGCTCTCCCTGCTCAGCTGTGCACACTACTGTAGAAATATTCCTTATCTGTGTTCTTCTTACTTGATTTTCATTATACAATGTTCTTCTTTAGACCTGTTAATAACTTTGGGGATTCCTTTATTACCTGGTTTCAATCTCTTTAAGTTTTTCTGTTCCAACGTAACTGAAGGTGATGTCAGGACCTTCAGTGAACAGTAGGGTCAGAATCTTTGAAGTAAAAGGTACAAGTGTGCGAATTACTCACCAGGCCAAGTGTTTGAGCCTGGAATTTCATAGGGTGGTGTTTATATTATCCCATGAAGGTGTACAAGATGCTGCCCCACCAAAGCTGGCTAGTCCTCCTGAAATAGGAGAACTTTCCTGTCCTGAGTGTCGCCTTCCAGCATCTGCCCCACCTCGTTTTATTAGGATCCTATGGTTACATAATAATTTTCCCCAGACATGGGCTTTCTTGCTCAGATTTCTAAAGCCTGAAAATTAACTTGCACAGGACTTTTTCTTGCACAGGAGGACTTTGACTTGAGTGGAGATGGGTCAGGGGGTGTCTTAGCCAGGTAGGAGCAGGGACGTAGACACCCCTGGGGAGGGAAGTTGATCTTTCCATCTGCCCTCCTGGCTCCCATGCTCGATCCCAACTGAGCGGGGGATGGATCTGCTTTGGGACCGAGGATTCCTCCTGGGAATATAGGCACTGGTCACTGAGCCCATTGAGGTTTAGGGGCATCAAGACACTTGGCAGTTGGAAGTGGGCTCAAACGAGACCCGATTTCAGGAAAGAAAACCACCCGAGCCTCTATAAGGCAACCAGTGGTAGGGCAGAGGGGATCTAAGTCAAAGACTTAGCAGCAAAAGGGTATTACTGGTTCAGGGCAGAGTCCGTAACTGATGCCAGAAACTCTTCTCTGATCATCCCAATACAGGAAAACGGGATCAATTACAAAGCAGGAAGTTAAGTCCTTTTTTTTTTTTTTTGCACATCTGATGAGTACTGGGCGTACATACTGTGCATAGTACCAGCCGTGCTTTGTATTTTCACGTAACATATGGTATCATTCTAGTTTATGTAGAAGACCGAGGAGGAAGGTGTGACATGGTGATTTATAATAAGAAATACTTGTTTTGAGTTTTTGTCCCTGTCCCTGGCACAGGGCTCCTGAATCCTTGGATATTTCCAAAGTGATAAGAGCTACAGAGGTATCTTTTGTCATGTTAATGAGGCAGCTTGGGGATGCACCTGAGGGTTCTGGCTGGTGGCCAGAGTAGCCAACTAGGTGATTAGAGGGTTAGAACTTTCAGTTCCACCCCTGGCCTCTGTGGAGGGGAGAGGGGTGGGAGGTTCAATCAGTCACCAACAGCCAATGACTTAATCCCTGGTGCCTGTGTCATGAAGCCTCCATAAAAACCCCAAAGGACGGGGGATCAGAGAACTTTTTCGGGTTGGTGGTGTGGGGAGACTGATACCTTGCCCTCTCCCACCTGGCTGTTCCTGAGTTTGATCCTTTTATAATAAACTGGTAATCAAGGGAGTAAACTGGTTTCCCTAGTTTGTAAGCACAGTAACAAGCTCATTGAACCCAAGGAAAGGGGTCCTGGGAACCTCTGATTTAATTAAGCCAGCCAGTCAGAAGCACAGGTGACACCCTGGACTTGCAGTTGGCATCTGAAGTGGAGGTGGGGGCAGTCTTGTGGGACCGAACCCCGAATCTGTGGAATCTGAGTTATCTCCAGGTAGATCGTATCAGCGCTGAGTTGAATTAAGACGCCCAGCTAGTGTTGAAGAATTACTTGGTGTGGGGAAAGAATTGCCTGGCTTACACAGTGGAATTGGTGATCAGAATTGTAGATAAGGGACCGTGCTGGAAGGACTTAATTTTAGGTACCTGTCGTTTTTTCCATTTGGGAATTTGATGCCGAAAGCTTGGCTTCTGTGCACTGGTGCCGAATAGAATCTTGGAGACGGTTTTGGGTGAAGTAGAAAAGAACAGCTTTATTGCTTTGCTGGGCAAAGGAGGACACAGCGGGCTCATGCCCCTCAAAACTGTCCCAACCCAGGGGTATTTGGGGAGGAGTTTTATAGCAGTGGTTCAAGGGCGGGGTTGCTGATAAGGATCAGGGTGTGTGCAGGGACTGCACTCCTTTAATCTGGCCTCAGGTGATCTGATGAGTTTCAGCAGTTCTCGAGGTTATCAGACTGTTACCTTCTCTCTGGAATGAAGAATGCTTCATCAAGTAGCTAACATCTTTCATTTGGGAGGATTTAGTTCTGCAGAAGAGCTCAAAGATACTGTTATCTTGAGGGGGAACCAGGACGCTGCCCCAAGGCTGCACCATTGTGTCTTGACCCTCCTCCCTTGTCTCTGCCTCCCCCCTTCCCTGATTAGCAGCTGTTTGAACCTGCCCTTTGGAACTCAGGGAGGGTCATGGAGGCTGAAGCCTATTCCCTACAAACAAGAAACAGGTGGACTTCCCTGGTGGCGCAGTGGTTGAGAGTCTACCTGCCGATGCAGGGGACATGGGTTTGTGCCCCGGTGCGGGAAGATCCCACATGCCGCGGAGCGGCTGGGCCCATGCGCCATGGCCGCTGAGCCTGCGCATCTGGAGCCTGTGCTCCGCAACGGGAGAGGCCACCTGCGCATCCGGAGCCTGTGCTCTGCAACGGGAGAGGCCACAACAGTGAGAGGCCCGCGTACCGCAAAAAAAAAAAAAAAGGGGGACACAGAAAGGCTTCCATGCTCAGGAGCCCCACTGGGTTCTGCTCACTTTCAAAATGACTGAGAATGTGAGTGGACTGAATATTTGCATCACTCACAGATGAAATACTTGCGGGGGGGCAGGCATTTTACTGTGGGGGGCCCTTGGCCGAGTGGGAATGAAAGGAAGGATGGATTTCTAGAGGGCTCCTCCAAAGCCGGGAGGGGCAGGCAGCGGCCATGGGCTCTGGGGCACCTGCACAGTTGTTGTCAGGGGCTCTCTGCGTGTGACCGATGCTCCAGGTGACAGACGCCCCAAGGAGGCCTCCAGGATTCCCGCTTCCTGGTGGGCAGTCAAGGACTCACATTCAGCGCGAGGTCAGCATCGCTGGGCAGCCCTGACAATATTTAGGGAGGCTAATCATGGCAGAGGAGGAGCCACACTGATGGAGAACTAGAGCATCAAGATTGAGGCCAGTGAGTGAAACGATCACGCGGGTCGTCCCACAGCTTTGGGGAAGTCAGGGATGTTTCAGTGACAGGATTCCGCGTCGTTACGAAGGCAGCTTACTAGGAAGAGCAGAGACTGGGGAAGTAGAAAGAAAAATACAGTGAAGCCAGTGATGGGCCAGAGTCAAGGTTTCTGGGCTGCAACCTTCGGAAGGGTAGAGGGAGATGAGTCAAAATGAAGGTCAGGCTGCACAGTGTACCTGGTAGATGGGGGAGGGGATGGCACGTGTAGAAGGCAGTCTGAACTGGGCCCAGCGGGTTCTGGACTGATGGGCTTTGACATGACAATATCAGGGCTGGAACACGCTCTGTGTAATTCTACAGGGTGAGCTAAGCAAGTATTAAATGAAGTATTCTTTTTCAAGCAACTAACATAATCTGCATCTCTGTTTGGAAAAAGTTGATCATTACTGTTTGGAAAAAGTGACATGTGCATAAAATAAAATCCTACAAGCATGGCCCATTATCTGTGTGACCTTCTCACTGGGTCTTTAACATAATGCAGGATGATGTCGTTTATTGTATGAAAATACAGGGTATAGCCGAGTCCAAGTGTACACAGCCCCATTCAGATGTGCAGCAAGAATGGTCTACGTTTCTTCATGCTTTGCAACTGGTCGTAGTTTACTTTTGAGGCGCCTGCCCCCTTCTTCCTCTGTGGCTGGAAAAGAAGCCACTTTTTACTTTTTTTCCATGGTTACCCCTCTCCCCTACCATGCCTTCTCCCCCTCACTAGACTCCCACAGCAAGGTAATCTATATTAACGAGTTAATGTATATCTTTTATACTTTCTCTGTACACATGTAATTCAACCATATTGTATATGTACAAATAAACGTATCCATATATTGGGGGGCTGTTGGACTTTTAAGCATTTGGATACTATGATACACACTTTTCTGCATCATGATTTTTTTCCCCACTCATTTATGCCTTACGGAACTCCCTCCTCTGAGTCAATGGAATTTCTCTAATTTATTATTTTCAGCGGTTGTGTAATGTCCCATGGTGTAGCGGGACTATAGTGTATACAGATGTCCTTCTAGTAAGCGTCAGTCAAACCTCCCCCCACCACACACACACAGACACACGCACACGCGCACACACACACACACACACAGTAGAATTAGTGATCAGAGTATTCTTAGGGTTATAATATGGTTGAGAAGTAAGTCATAGGTGAACAAATAGCGGTTGACAGTAGAAGCTGGTGAAAGATGAGACTGAGCCTTAGGACCCTAACCAGGGTCCTTGTTCTGCCTTGGCTTCTTAGTCATTCCAGGACAGTGAGGTGGTCAGCTCATCTCTCTAGACCTCAGTTTTCTCATCTGCAAAATAGCAAAGTGGACCTAGATCGTGACTGAACATCAGGGGGCCAGCAGGCCAAATCCCCCTCAACCCCCGACCAAGCCATCTTGTCTGGTCTTTATTTAAATATTTAACAACATGGAAAAACCAGTACATTTTCCCTAAAAACATGGATTTTTAGCTTCTCTCAATAAAACAATAACAAGATTTGTTTAAAACTGCCTACATGCCAGTCCCACAAAGCCATGGTTGACTCAAGCTAGGTGGTGGTGGCCCACCTCAGGCGGGAAACTCACCGTTTCACTGCAGTCCCTCGGCTCCCTAAAGCCACCCTTCCAGCTGAGTTGTCAGTGGCCAGTTATCACTGAGCAAGCCTGGTTGACATTTCTGGTAGGAAAATACACTGCCTGCGTCTTTGTGAGAAGTGGGAATACAGAAGATGGATGAGGGCTGCATGTTTTGAAGGGAGTGGCAGAGATGATATGGAGAGAGACCCAGTGAGGACGCTTCCAGTTGCTCCACCTGCCCACAGAAGCTCTGTTGAAAATGACACCTGACGTCCAGATGCTGAGGATCGTGGTCTGAACACAGGTTGGGAAAGAATTTCCAGACACAAGGCAGCATGTAAAGAAGAAAGAATTTATGGGAGGGAAGGGTCGCTGCCAGAACAGCGGGCCAGCTTCCTAGTAGAGTCTGGGAGAGTCGAGCCTGAACATGTGCTCTTGATCAGTCTTTATAGCCAGAAAACAAAGGAATGGTCCAAGGTGAAAGCTTCGTTTACTGATGGGTCGAGGCACGTATACCTTCCTTCTGTAGGGTGGGAATGGGACAGGGCAGATGCCTTTCCTTATCTGGGACAGGTCCCGTTGCCCAGGTGGGCTCAGGAATTTCATAACCATCGCAACATGGCACGGAGGGCAAGGAAGAGTCCGGGAGGGGGTGTGACGCTGAAACTCTTTCAGGCAGGGTCGTCCTTTGTCCTTGGAGCCCCACACTGGGGTCTGGCCCTCAGGCTGATGCAGAGCAGAAACCTGGCCCTCCCCGGCTCCCGGGAGCCCGTGTCACTGCCCGTTAGACACAGCGGGTCAGGCTGCACCCAGGAGAGCAAGCCCTGCTCTTCGGAGAGACTTCTTTGCTCCTGCAAAGACTGCCTGGGAAGGTTTACGGTCTCTGATTTCTATATGGCTTTTGGCACATCGTTTTACTCAAAAGGAGAAAAGGAAACAGTGCAGTGCCTTCCAGCCTGAAACACAACGAGCTGGCAATGGAAGAGGCGGTTAAGTCATTCCAATAATATGCCAGGCTCAGAATAACAACATCTGTTCCCTTGGGGCAGTTAACAGAGGATTAAAAACAAAAAAGAAACCTTAGATTTGAATGCAACTAGATTTACTGACTGGCGCCTGGGAGCTCCTATCAGGCAGCGAGCTGGTCGATCCTGAGAGCGGATCTGTGCCTGGTTGTAGGCTGTATGGGGCTAGGATGCTAGGGGCAAAAGTGGGTGAGTTGGAGAAAAACGACCCCTGACCTCCGTGATTTATAATCCGTGCACAGAAACACTTTCAGTGCACTAAAAAGTGCCGTGGCTCTCCTGGCAGGAGCATCAGACTCTGAAAGACTCCTGCTTTCTGTAGGAGAGGTTCTAAATACCCCTGTAGCCTCGCCAGCCGTTGTTCCAGGCATCGGTGCGGCAGAAGCTCGAAAGCTCCCCCCCTTTCCTGATGCCCTCAATTCTTCCCAGACCCTTGAGAGAAGTCCTCAATGGGTGTTAATCGTCAACACCTAATTTCCCTCACACCATAGGGCAGAACTTCTTGCTTCCAAGAAATCTAGGCTTGCGGGAGGGGTGTAAGTCTGTTAGCATGAGGTCTTTCATGGACCAGCCCCCAGCCCACCTTCCCTCGCCCCTGTAGCTTACATGATGAGTTCAGGTTCCTTAAATTTGAACCTGAGGCCTGTCAGCATCTGGGCTTCGGCCATTGTCTCCTCCCAAGCCCTGTCGTCTATTTCATTCACAGGTGGCCTTTCCTCCACCTGGATCACCCTCCCCTTCACCTGTGTAACTCCTGCAACTTCAAGGATCATTCAGGAGCCCCCCCTCCCTGGGTGCTTGCCCCACTCTCAGAATCACTTAAGTGCCTTTCTTATATCCTTCCCCACGCTGGGTGCTTCCATCTGTCAGGGCACTTAATACACTGCAGCGTAGACAGTAAATTCCTTCCCCATCTCTCCATGGTAAATGCTACTTAGCGCTTAATTAAATAAATGCAGTCATTTATTCGGCATTTATTGGTTTGTTTGGTTCCTGGTATTTGTCTTATGGGGCGTATAACAAAGAACCAGGCTTCATCTCCATCCTCAGTGGACAGGGGAGAAAAGTGTCCCCACAATCTCTCCAGTGTAGTGGGCATCCTATTGCCAGATGCAGCGACACCACCATGGCTGAAAATAAATGCATTTACCTGGCTGGTCACGGAGCCTCACCAGTTTCTTCTGCGTCGTTAGTGTTTCCTTTCCATTTCTTTAGTTTCCCGTAAAGTGAGGGAACTTTTAACTCCAGAAGCCTGAATTTTTGAGTCACTCTTGTAATTGTTTTCACCTTTTCATACCTGAAATACTGGAGTGGATTTCTGCACATTTGTCCACTTCAGTGGAAAAATTTGTTTCTGCTGTAGACGATTTGGTCAAGGGTCTAAATTCAAATGACTCAGGAACAGCATTTCGAATGTTAAACTTGCCCGAAGAGTATGTGTTCTGGTATGAAACAAGCCTAGATTTGAACTGTGGCTCTAATACTAGTTAATTGACTTTGAGTGAGTTAATCTCTCTAAGCCTCGGTTTTCTTATATGTAAAATGGGGCAATCCTTTACAGTTCACAGGATTGTTGCTGAAAAGCTGATCTGCAGCATAATACTTAGCACACGTGTAGTGTTTAATAAGTGTTAGCTTCTCAGTCATGATTGTGGCCCCTCACCCCTCCGTTGGATCTCAGACAGTGGCTTTATTAGTAGTATTATCCCACTGAAATACTTCAGCGTGACTGGTGGTATGTAAGAGCAAGCTATTTCTATTCAACCCGTTAGGGGTGGTTAATTAGCCTGTGAAGTATTCTAACCAGAACGAATACTAGGTTTGTCTAATTAACGTGAAGAATAAATAGTTAGAAGTAATTTCAGATTGATGAAATCAGTGGTGTTTAAGCTATACGGTTGACGGGAAATGGTATAACAGTCTGTCAGCCTTGCATGAAGAAGGTTAGAAGAAACCAGCCAACCCTAAAGTCTGTGCCAGAGCCCACCAGCCCCACCCCTCCTCTTCCAAGGGGCAGGGTCCTACCGACTTGACTGCTCACAGGACCCACAGACATCCTTCCCCATCCTCTTGCAAGGGAGCGTGTCCCGCAAGGGGCCAGTGGGGGCACCTGCGGCTGCCTCCCCCCAGCTTCAGACAGTTTGCATTGCTGTCTATGCCTACTTGTTAATGAGCTTCTGCAATTGGGTCTGAGATTACAACTGGTAGCGAGGTTCTAATCAACGCAGTGGGAAGATCATCTTGTCTGTCTGCGACCACCAGACTTTATAACAAGGATTCGACATCTCCCGGACACCAGACTGGCTTAGGAGGTGTTCTTCACCCATCTCCTCCATTCTGTGCCCACAGTTTGCTAATTGCTTTCTCAACCAGTTCCCTGGTCCCTCACCTTCCTTAAGTATTGAGTCAGAACTTAGCTTATATAAGAAGTTTTCTTTATGTGGTCTATAACCAATAAAGTCTCACGCTGATGGGAGGTACCCTAAATGCGCTTAATTTATGAAAGTTTTCTGAAAGATTATAGGTGACTTCCTGACTTTAAGATAAATGATATTTACATGTATTTCTTGATGAAAATACCGAAATGCTGCAATGTTTAACAATACTTCCACCACAATCGAAATAGAATTTCATTTTTTATAACTTTTATAGATTGATTTATAGATTTTCCACCCCAATCTCAAGAGAATATGACCACTTTTTTTTTTTTTTTTTTAATGCTGGATGGATGAATTGTAACTTCAGTGTACTTTTCTATCTCAAACAGGTAAATAAATACGGGATAATACCAATGTAACAAGTAACTATTGCTGTTAAGGTAGAGTTTCACAGGACAGCTTTTTGTAAACAAACTACTGAATTTTACGATGAGAAGACACAGAATAGCTATAAATGTGGCAAGAAAAGAACCTTCAAAGGAACTGGCTTCATGTTTAAATTCTTCCTAAGTTCAAGGTAAACGTCTTGCAAATATCTTCTAGCCATTACGTCATCTACATAACGAGATAAAACAGCTTGGTGCGTTATATTTTCAAAGGCTTGTGCCAATAGCTGAACTTCTCTCAGTCTTCTGGTATTACAAACTTGGTGGCCTTTGGCATTCATTTTAATCGGTGCTAAGTTAAAGGATTTGCACTGCAAAATTTTTTCTTTCTGTATTTTACAGTCACAAGGTGCATTTTTACAAAGCTTTCTGTTGACCTCTCCTTCCTCCTTCCCACCATATATCTGGTACTTTTCACAGCTGAGGAGGCTGAGCTTCAGGAAAGCTAGATACCCTACCAGACAGAACAGTCCCCATAGTGACATTTGTACTCTGATTTTCCCCAGTACGAATGACACACTAGCCACAGCCTGCCAGGGACCGGGGGCCAAGCATGGACCTCCACCTTCTGTCCCTGAATCCCATACCTTTCCATTCTACCTCACCAATGTCATGAAACGAAGAAGGATTCACTGATGGATGGAAGTTTCCACCAGGAGCTAGGATCTACTGACACCCTATCCCAGGGGAGCATATAAATGCCATAAAGTACAGGAAAACGTACATGTTAAAAATATGAATGGATGTAGTAATTCACCTGAAAGATCAAGGCATCTAGTCAAAGGCTAGAAGTTAATCACAAGTGGACCCTAACGGGCGAATACCATGGTGGTGGTGTAAGACTGCAGGAGGCAAGTTTTCCAGGGCTCTTATTTTACGCACTGCCCACTCTTCTCGTTTCTACAAAACCTCTCCATTTTGAGGCATCCTGTTCCCCCTCTCCTTATGTTGCTAACTTCTTTGCCTCTGATAGCTAGCAAGCTGGGCATTTTGTTTTCTAAGAGTCTTATAGTTTTGGTCTTCATCACAGATTTTTCCAGGACTCTTAGTACCATGTTTAAAATAGCCTCCAGGATTCCCGGGGGTTATTAACTTACAGTGTGACGGTTCACTTACACTGCAACCGTGCCTACACATTTTTTTTTCAAGGTTCTGTTTTCAAACATTAAATAACTATGTGGTGAGCGTCTTTCCTATAGTATCCTATTCCATGGACAGGCTGTAGACATGCCTGTCTCTTTGGGCAAGTAAGGAAGGGAGTGGGGTTGGGTAATTGAGCTTGAAGTGAGAAAAAGTGTTGGCTGGGTTTTTTTTTTTTTTTTGGTCGAGGTTAAAATATATAACATACACCGTTTTAACCATTGTTAAGGGGACAGTTCAGTAGCATTAAGTTCGTTCACGTTATTGTATAACCATCACCACCATTCGCCTCCAGAGTTGACGTTTTTTTTTTTTTTTTTTTTTTGCGGTACGCGGGCCTCTCACTGCTGTGGCCTCTCCCGTTGCGGAGCACAGGCTCCGGACGCACAGGCTCAGCGGCCATGGCTCACGGGCCCAGCCGCTCCGCGGCATGTGGGATCTTCCCGGACCGGGGCACGAACCCGTGTCCCCTGCATCGGCAGGCGGACTCTCAACCACTGCGCCACCAGGGAAGCCCCAGAGTTGACGATGTTTTAAAATGACCTGGCCCCTGAGACAGTTACGTGACCAAAGTAGGGAAAATGATTGTATTTGTCAGCTCAGAGGCTGACATACCACAAGACTGTAGACTAGGTGACTTAAACAAGAGAAATATATTTCTCACCCTTCTGGAGGCTAGGAAGTCCAAGGTCAAGGTACTAGGAAGGTAGGTGTCATTCTGAGGCCTCTCTTCTTGCCTTGTAGGCAGCTGCCCTCTCACTGTGTACTCATGTGACCTCTCTGCGGGGGGGCGGTTCACGGGGAGAGCAAGCTCTGGTTGAAAGCATAAGGGATCCATTTACTAAAAGGACTGATAGAAGGATAAATTGTTAGTGTTGCTTCATATGAAATTGGGGGTGCAGGAGGAGAGAGCAAGCTCTTGTGTCTCTGTTTTTTTTTTCTTTTGTCCATACCACGAGGCTTACGGGATTTTAGTTTGCTGACCAGCAATTGAACCCGGGGCCCTGACAGTGAGAGCACTGAGTCCTAACCACTGGACTGTCAAGGAATCCCCTGGTGTCTCTTCTCATAAGGGCACTAATCACATCATGAGGGCTCCATCCCTGTAACCTCATCTTACCCTAGTTACCTCCCCAAATCCCCATCTCCAGATACCAACACGTTGGGGGTTAGTGCCTCAACATATGGATTTGAGGGATACAAACCTACAGTCCATAACAGTGATTTATCTGATAGTTATGAAGGACTCAGAAACAGCTGGGACTGACAGTGTCCTAATGACATCCCTTAAAACAAAAAAAAGTATCAGAAGTAGAAAAGGAGCTACTCTGGGGGGAAGAAGGTAAACCAGTGGGCTTTAGAAACAGATGAGGACCCCACTCTCTGTCCATCTTGGTCATTCTGAGAGATCTGGAGAAATAAATGGCCCAGGGCATTGAGAGATCTGCTAGGTCTCGGTGGTGACTGAAGTGGACATGTGATGGCCGTCACTGCATTTCACTGCACAGATACTGAAAAGAAAGTAAATTGATTTGAGGAAGGAAGAACAGGGAATCAAAAAAAATATGTGGCTAGGAGCTGAACCAGAATTCTGCAAGTGTGAATTTAAGAAACACAGAGTACTTTTTATACTTGTAGATTTGCATTCTTTTTTTGATACTCTTAAAAATTTGCTGTATTTAGTATAACAGTATACTCGGACTTAATTATTGTGTGGGCATATATCTACCCAGTCACTTGTATTTATTTATGTTTTTGCTAACAATTTTAATGCATTCTTTTATATTTGATACATGCACATGGCACATAATTCCAGAGGTACAAAAGGATACACAGCAAGATGTCTCCTTCTCACTCTGATTCCCCAGACACCCAAAGACAGCTACTATTTCAAGCTTCTTGTATGTCCTGCTATGTGTGTATATGGACTTTAAAAAATTTATTAAAGTATAGTTGATTTACAATTTGTGTTAATTTCTGTACAGCAAAGTGATTTGGTTATACATATATATACATTCTTTTTCGTATACTTCTCCATTATGTTTTATCACAGGATATTGAATATAGTTCCCTGTGCTATATAGTAGGATCTTGTTTATCCATTTCTATATATATATAGTTTGCATCTGCTAATCCCAAACTCCCAATCCATCCTTCCCCACACCCGCCCCCTTGGCAACCACAAGTCTGTTCTCTGTCTGTGAGTCTGCTTCTGTTTCGTAGAATAGTTCATTTGTGTCGTATTTTTAGATTCCACATATCAGCTGTATCATATGGTATTTGTCTTTCTCTTTCTGACTCACTTCACTTAGTATGATAATCTCTAGGTCCATCCACGTTGTGGCAAATGGCATGATTTCAGTCTTTTTTGTGGCTGAGTAGTATTCCATTGTACGTATGTACCACATCTCTGTGTATGGATTGCTTTTACACAAATAGCAATATACTACGCATATGCTTTTCCTCCTTGCTTATTTCACCAATATATCTTGAAACTCCTTTCATATTAATACAGATAGCTCAGCTTCGTTTTCTGAAACATCTTTATGGTATTCTAACGGATATACGAACCAGAATTTATTTTGGGGGTTGCTTTTCTTTGTGTGTTGTCTATCTTCACCCAGAATTACTTCCCTCCCTGAATGGAGTTAAGGATTGTGTTGTTTCCCACTGTATCTTCAGCAATTCCAACAATGCCTGTTACACAGCAGGCTCTGAATAAATTTTCATTATGTGGAATGTCAGCTGACTCCATCATTTCATACCTGGGCAAGTTGAGTTGCTGAGACAAGGGGTAAGGGTAGTTGTAATTTTTTTGTCTATTGCTATATTGCCCTCCATGGGGGTTGTAAGGTTTTATTCTACCACCACCAAGGTGGGAGTGTACCTGTTTCCTCACACCTGTGCCAACACCCATGCCAACATCTGTGGCTGCCGACACAGAAGGCAGCCAAAGTGTGTTTGCCGATACAGGGTTTTTTAATCTTTGCATTTTTATTATTGAGTGAAGTTACACATGTTTTACCAGTCCCTTGTGTGTGCTGTTTCTAGAAAAAGGGAACGATCTCTTTGTGATATGTGTGAACAAGCTTTCCCCCCACCTATGTCATATATCTTTTGAGTTGATAGTATTTTCCATTCAGAACATGCTTTTTTTTTTTTTTTCCAGAATGTTTCCTTTTGATGTAGTCGAATTAATCCATCTTTTTGTGCTTTGGGGAGGGGGTAGTCACAATGGGAAAGATCTTCCTTGCTCTGAGATTATTAAAAAATGTTTTTCTCATGTGTTCTTCAGTTTCTAGTTTTTTAACATTTAAATCGGAGATCATCTAGAATTTATTTTGGTGTTAGGAGTGAAGCAGGAATGCCTTTTTTCTTTCTCCAGTTGGCTTTGAATATCATTTAGTGAACAGCTCATTTTCTTTTTCAGTGGTTTGCTGTGTCACCTTTATCATTTATTAAACTCCCATATGTTTGGGGGTTAATTTATGGACTCCCCAGTCTTTACCATTGACCTACCCGTCTATCAGTCATGAGGTTTTCATTGCTGTTAACTAAAAGTGCAGATCATAAACGTTTTGATGACTCTTAGACGCAGAGTTCCAGGTATTATGACTTACTGTCAAGTGAAAAAGATTCTTTTCTATGCGTTGTAATAAATGACCACAAACTTAGTGACTTCAACAGACAATTATCATCTCACTTTCTGTGGCTCAGGAGCCCAAACACGACACACCTTGGTCCCTCGGCAAGCGTCTCACAGCTGTAATCAGGTGTCAGCGGCTGAGATCTCACCTCTGCAGACACATGACAACGCGTGCTTCCTCAGGGTCAGCCTGGGAAGCTCTGACTTCAGGCTCTTTCCAGAATTTTCCACCTTATTAAGCTGGACTCATCTAAGATAATTTCCTTTTTAATCAAATCCCAATGGGACTTTAATTATATCTGCAAAATTCTTTCACTTTTTTTTTCATATGATGTAACCTCATCAAACCTAAACATGGGGTTGGTGTCTCATCCCCTTGCCATGTCCTGTTGGTTAGAAGTGGTCTCTGGCTCCACCCACTCGAAGGGAAGGGAGCTACACAAGGGCATGACTCACTGGGGGGCCACCTTGGGGTTTGCCCAGCACACGTTCCCCCAGCATTCCTCTGAGTTTGCCTACAGGACAGTTGTCTGTGTTGTCAGCTTTCCATTTCCAGTGCCTGCTGTGACTTTCCTCTTCTCTACCTAAGGTGTCTCTCCAGTGCCGTAGGTGTGCAGGGCAGTGAGGAATGCAGGAGAGAAGATTCTCTGGAACAGCCCTTCCGCTGAAAAGGGACGGGGATCGGTTGCTAAATGCCCCAGCTTCCTTTCTCCTCCGTGGGAAAATTCTGAGCTGCATTCAGAGGGTCCCCAGCAAAACTGAGGTCCAGTAACTCCCTCCTTCACTCACTCTAAAAACACACTATTATTTTGGTTTTCCTTTCTGCCCTATCGCACTTTCCCCACTTTCTCACATTTGTCATATTTGTCTGCCAAATAAACTACATTCTTCTTCTCTCAGGGTCTGCTTTTGGGGAAACCCCCAAACAAAACACATGTGGGTTGGTAGACAGTGGGCATCTGTAGATTCAACCACATGGGGATCCAAGAATATTTAGGGGAAAAAAAATTCCAGAAAGTTCCCAAAAGCAAAACTTGAATGTGCCTCATGCCAGCAACTATTTGCATTGTATCTACATTATATTAGGTTTTGTAAGTAACCTAGAGATGACTTAAAGTATAGAGGAGAATGTGTGCTGGTTCTACGCAAGTACCACAGTCATTTTATATAAGGGGATTGAGATTACTCACATTTAACTTCAGTGTGGACTGTTCTATGGTCAGTGTTTGTGAGACCTTCCAAATTATCTAGTTTCTGTTTGCAGATTGTGGAATTCGATATCTGTAAATTAGGTCTACCGTAGCTTTTTATTGTTATTGTTATATCACCCATGTCCTCAGTAATTTCTGGTCCACTTAATATGTCCTGAACTGAGGGATGTAAATTAAAATTTCCTTTTACTAATGTATTTTTCCTTTTATTCCCGGTAATTCTGCTCTATGATTTTGATGCTCTTATTTGATGCGTAGTTATTAATTACTGGAAGAGCTATTGGGGAGGTTTTTTTTTCTTTTAAATAAATATGGCCTTACTTGTCTTGTTTAATACGTTTTGTCCTGAATGCAAACTTGCTTGATTTAAAAATTATTTTGTGTATGTTGCTTGATAGCATTTGCGCATCTTCTAATTTCAACCATTTCTTAATCGCTTTGTTGCAGGTCTGACCCTGGTATACAGTGGAGAATATAATTGAGTTTTGCTCTTTGCTCTAATCTGAGAGTCTTTATCTTGATATGAACTCTGTGTTTACATTGATTTATATGATATTTGTTTTTAATTATTATATCTATTTTATTTCCTCTTTCTCCTGTTTAATTGGATAAGTGGAATCAAAATATTCCTTCAGAAACTATTACAAATCTGGATCACTCTCCCAAATCTCTATTGTATTTTAACTACAGAATAGATATCATTTAAGGCTGTGTTGTACTTAAGGTATGAAGAAGCAAACATACATACGCCCATTCATATACATTCATACGTAGCCAATGTGATTGAAGCAGATTTTAAAGATTTTTTTTTTTTTTTTTTTTTTTTGCATTACGCGGGCCTCTCACTGCCGTGGCCTCTCCCGTTGCGGAGCACAGGCTCCGGACGCGCAGGCTCAGCGGCCATGGCTCACGGGCCCAGCCGCTCCGCGGCATGTGGGATCTTCCCGGACCGGGGCACGTGTCCCCTGCATCGGCAGGCGGACTCTCAACCACTGCGCCACCAGGGAAGCCCAAGAAGATTTTTATTTACCTGATTCATTTAACTTTTAACTTTCCCTCTCAGTTTTATAGAACGAGGACCACAGTTCTCACAATTAAACTTTTTGCATATGAGCAATATTTGGGGATATAAAGGAGACCTTTCACAGGATTCTCCATAGACCTAAGGTAAGGGCTACACAGCCAAAAGAATTTCTTGCATTAGCTGAAAGATTGATTCAGGTGTGTACTACGATCTCAGATTGATTGCCGATCTGTGCCTAACAGTGGACATTATGGTTATAAAGTGGAAGGGCAGGAGCCCGTTATATTATACTTGATGTATTCTAGTTGATTGAGAGCCAGAGGTATAAGATGGGAGAGGAATCCTGATGAGTTTCCGTAACAGAGAGAGAGAGACTCCTAGGGAGAGATTGCTTCTCCTTTAAAATATTTTCTTGCCTTCTAAAATTTTTTGCATGTGTTTGTATATGAGTGTATATGTTCCTTTTGAAAATTCGAATTCCTTTCTTTGTTGTTTTTCTACTGCTTGTTTTTAGAACTGTAACTTTATATATTTAATTCATTATTTTTTTAGGCAGCAGCTTTTGACTCCTGTTTATAACAGTGATAATTAATATATTTTCCCTTTATCCTGTTTTCCTTTCGTTTCCTGCAACACTTCATTGTTGCTGAGTCTATTACTTTTCTTAGTTCTTCCAAAAGTTACCTGTATAATTTATTTATACTTCTTACACCTTAATTGTTGTTTATCAGCTGCAAGTGGTAGAGCTCTGTGTTCACTGCTCTATCCTAGTATTTGGCATTTGTTAAATGAATGCTTGTTGGTAACTTGTGTTTTTTTTCTCAGCTAAAATTCAGTCATGACCTTGCTCAGTTCTTTCTGTTGATTATAGTACAATATCATTTTTCCATCTATTATATTTGTTAAAATTATTTTCCTAGTTTGTTACTTTTTGTAACTTGTGATATACAGAAGTTTAAATATTTTTAT
Organism: Delphinus delphis; assembly: GCF_949987515.2. Lineage (NCBI taxonomy): Eukaryota > Metazoa > Chordata > Mammalia > Artiodactyla > Delphinidae > Delphinus > Delphinus delphis. The sequence goes on from NC_082701.1 coordinate 54,450,506, forward strand.
AATGCTGTCACATTTATTAATATCTTTCTAAGTGTCTTCTTTTAATTTTGTGCCCAGTCTTCCCCCACTTGAGATCAGATGAATACTCTGATGTTTTTTCTGGTTGTTCTGAGGTTTACATATGACTCTACCTCTTCTGGAATTTATTTAGGGTGTTCTTTGTTGTTAGAACTGTAAATTTTCTATTATGTTTTATTATGTAAAAAACGCTTCCTTGGTGGTAGCTCTGATGGCAATGTGGAGTGATATAGCCTCGATTTTTTTTATTTTCCAAATCATCTATAACTAAACAATTCACTTTCTGCACTAATAAAAATAAAGAACCACCAGGTTTGGACAAAACTGTAGGACAGATTAAAGAAAACATTAAACTAGATTCATCTAGTGAAATTTCAAAACATTAAACTAGATTCATTTAGTGAAACTAGATTCATCTAGTGAAATTTCTTGCTGAAAATTTGAAACACAGGTTATATGTTGGAAACTCATCCAAAAATGATTTTCAACATTTACTGTGAGACAGAATGAAAATAAGTCAGAGTCCAAATTGAGCCCAGCAACCCTCACATATGGTTTTAAGCTAATTAAATATTTTTCTTGACAACTGAACTAAAACTAAGCTAATTAATGATTATCCTCATAGATCATCCTACTATGGCTTTAATCAACTTTTGGTTTTACTTAGCTGTGAGCTGGACTCAAAATAAATGACTCTTTTGACCAAATGTTATAACCAAGTGAGGGTTGTTTCATGTAATGCTGTCACTCATTGTCACAGAATTACCATTGTTTAAAACATCTCTCACAGTTGTCTTGTAAAATTGTCTTCAGGGCTGACAGTACATGCCTTTTACTGTTCGCAGTATGCTTTGAGGGGAGGATATAAGTTTTGGCAACAGTCTAAAGAAATGTGGATTAAAGTTTGGGGAATACGTTTGCTGGATCTGCTGGATTAATTTAAAAAATGAGACTATGATGTTGTATCACTTACAATATTATATTTAGCTTTAAGTAATATAAAAAGCCAGTATGGTGGCTGAAACCAATGAATTTTTGTTTCTGATGTGTTAAGAAGTCCGAGGCTGCTGGCCTGGGTTTCAGTTGCTCCATGACGCCAGGGCTGGCATTGCTGCGATTCTTTTGGTCTCCTGACCGCTGCCCAGGGTCACAAGGTGGCTGGTGTGTCTGTAGGCCCCACTTCTATGTGCAAGGCTGGGAGAAAGGGAAAGAGCAAAGAGCTATGCCCAGGTCTTCCTCACTGATCGGGAAAACCAACCATTGCTCCGATGTCATCGGTCAGAACTTGCTTTCACTGCCATCCCATCAGCAAGAGCCCTGGGAAAGCAGGGGACAGGCGTGTCATGATTGGCTTAGCCTGGATAGGAGCACATCGGTTTCCAAAACAAAATAGGGGTTCTGATGACAGGGACAAAATGCTTATGGGGTAGGCTATCAACTGTGTCTGCCACACACATGAATGGGTGGTAGGCTGTCTGTGAGGACAGTTGCAAAAAAGAATTGCACAGGAAACACTGGCAGCCTCTTCAGGATATTTGAAGAATGCCTTGATTTAGTCATATACCCTCCGGCACTTTGTTAAAGAAATAGTAGCAGTGCCTTTATTCACTTTCCAATTGTTAGTATTTTGGTCTTGTCTGTCTTACTAAATTGCATTTTTCCTTAAGATAAGGAAGATATTTTTTATGCTACTGTGGATGTAGAATTCTGCGTATTTTGTGGACACTGAGGACATGCCTATGTAATGATTAAATGGAAATGAGTCTAATTCCACGTGTATTAATTCTCTGTGGAATGCAGCTGACCTTGCTTGGTATCTTACACGTTCATGGATGACTACTGATGTGGCGTGCTTGCTAGGTTAGGCTCCCCAACTCTAAAATGTGCCAGGATGCTCTCAGTAATGGAGTTCGGCTAATCTGGATTAATCACAAAACCTTGGCAATTATAGAAACCTCAGAAATCCTCGAAAGCGAACCTTACTGGCTCTTTTGATCAAATAGATGGAATCAAGAATTGGAAGTATAGAAGTCAGAACCCTTCGGCTTTCTCAGAATAAGGTGACGTGCAGTGTTCCTGTTTCTGTATTTGCATGTTGTTATGCTTCAGGGCTTGTGGAACCTGGAGAGTGAAGCAGAGAAGTGAACAAACGTGTCTATTCCTATAACCAGAAAAGTGAAATTCAAGGTTGGGCAGCATGAGAGTGTGTGGTGGAAGTTCCTGAGTTGGGTTAATTGCCGGGAAAAGAAAGTGAATAGGTGGTGGACAGGGGAGCATGACTCATTAAAGGTGGGTTCTGGGCCACTGCTCCGGGGGCCTCCCTTGGCAACGAGTGATAGGACAAAGGGAGCTGAAGGATCCTGTGCCAGAAACGTCCAGAAAATGGCAGACTGAGCCAGGGTTCTTGCAAACGACAGCTAACCCAACCCAAGCTACTTTAGCAGAAAGCTAACACGTTGACTCATGTAACTGACCAGGCCGGAGCTCAGCTGGGTGCAGAGGTGCCAGTGTCGTCAGTAGGCTGAGTCTCTTGACTCTCCCTTGTTTCCGTTTTCCTTGCTGTATTGGTTCATTTTCCCATGCATCATCCTGTCATGGGCACAAGGGCGTTGTCTCCAATCCTGTTACCACATTCTTTGAGCCTGATGTCTGGGAGGAAAAGAAGGAGCTTTCTCTCCAGACAGTGAAGCCAAAGCTTAGAGCCCAGATTATTGAACTGCCCGGGGTCACGTGGGTCTTCACACCAATCCCAGGGGTCACGAGGCACGACTCACTGGTTGGTTGAGATCAGTCAGCATCCATCCAGACCCCCAGATGCCCAGATCGCCCTCTCCCTCCCTTCTTTGTGAATCGTCTCGACATATCCGTGGCTACACACCGTGTGCTGCACGGGGCGGAGAACAGCGGGCATCAAAGCGTGGACCTGGAGCCCAGGCATCACCTGGGAACTTGTCGGAAAGCAAATCCTGGGGCCCCTCCTCTCAGACCTCCTAAAACAGCACATCTAGAGATGGGACCCCATCTGTGCTTTGGCAAACCCTCCGGGAGTTTTGGTGTGGATTAAAGTTTGAGAACCATTGGCTTAGAGAAACCGACTCCTTCTGAGAAAGAGGCTCTGTTGGAGGGAGAATATATTTTCATAGCGATGAGGGCAGTTTAGCCAAAGGTCAAGTTAGATGAACTTTGAGAATCTATCAGATGCCAGAAAGAGAGGAGAAAAATAACTGTAAGAGGGATGGCTGTGGGCTGTCTGAACATGGCTATTTGACCTTGAAAAAATGCACATGCATTTTTCTTCCCTTAGCACACACTCTGCTGTCCAGTAATAATGCATTGTCAACAGACCCTATTAAAACAAACAGTTCTCTCTGGGTCTTTTTTTTTTTTGGTCTTCAATATTTTCTCTAAATAGTTATTTGGTAATACACATTTTTCTGTTTTGTGGAGTCCCTAAATAGCAGAGGTCTCATTCGAAGGAGCCAACTCAGGCCTCCTAGTGCCAGAACGTTCGCGGAGTTTTCGTTTTACTAAATAAAGAACTGGAGCGAGTGTCACCCCCGTGGTGGTACTGGGCCCTCGACCCAGTAGGATAATGAGGAACTCACAGTTCCCTTCCTCAGATGGGTGCGGGTCTTAGACTAAATGGTGCAGGTCTTAGACTAAATGGCGCTGGAGGGGAGTCTCATCCCCTGGTTTTCTGTTTCTTCCTGTGTAGCCCTGTACCTTCAGGTTGCCCTCAGGGATGCATTTGGTCACAAAATCAGACCCTTGCTTTTAAAATCAGCTGATGTTGCTTTCGTGGATGTCACACACCCAACAGAATCCTCTAAGATAGAAAGTGTATCAATATAACACTTAGCAGGAAAGGTGAACATTGAAAAAATGGCCAGAGGGAAGAGAAAGTGGCCATTTTCTGCTATTGACCGTGTTACTTGAAGTCAAAGTTAGTTCGGCAGCTTGGATGACTTGCTTTTCAAGTTCACCCCTACGGTAGCTTTCACCAGCCCAGAATCCAGGGGTCCTATCAACCTCTCAACTTTCTGCCTCTTGGAAGAGGGACCACGGCCTCCTTTACGGCCCAATGGCTTTTGCATTCCAGGCTTCATAGATGTATGGTCTTGCAGATAGAAGGGACTTTTGCAGTTGACCATTTATCTGTTGGTTTCCTTTAAGGCAAACTCTGTGTTCGAATGTCACGTGATTACTTAGGATTCCAGCCTTAGAGAGGGTGTCCTCCCTTATGCATGGTTTGGGGGGGACTTAGGTTACCTACCGTGGCCTCACAACACCTCTCAAAGGACATTCTCTGCCATTGGAACTGTCCCATCTTCCCCACCCCTGCCAGCCAGAAGCAATATTCTGCAAGAGTTAGCTCAGGGCTTAGCACGTGGGCTTAGGAGGCAGACTACAGGTGTTCAAGTCTCTGCCGGGCCACCTGCTGTCTGTGCTGTTTGGGCAGGTAACTTAACTTCTCTGGTGTCAGTTGTAAAATGAAGATCATAATAGCATGAGAGGATTGTGGTGAACATAAAAGGAATTAATAGCCGTACACTGCTTAGGCTCAGGCCCGGTACGTGGTGAGCACTTGGTGTAAGCATCTCTTGTTTGTCCCTCTGTGGTGGTGCTTGTCGCCCTCTGCTTCACATTCTGAGTTAGAAACATGACTTAGGCTCTCCTACTGGATGGAAAGGGTCATCTCCAGGGCAGGGGCTCTAGCTGCACGTCCTTTAATATCGTCCTCTAGTAGCTAAACCTCAGCATAGCATCTTGGGCTTAGTAGGAGCTCAAGAAAAGTGTGTTGAGTTAAATTGAAGCCCTTTCACCCCTACCCTGAGCATAGTTGGCAAATTCCAGAAAAACTAGGCCTCGCGGCCCCTTTCTTTCACCTAAGAGTGAAGTTCTCCAACTTAATCTGCTGCAGGATCCCTGCCAGGATTTTGATTCTCTGAATTCCTTTGGGGAAATGGTTCTTCTCGCCTCATCTCTGCAACACTGCCCACTGCTCACAGGCTCTCTCCCTTCTCCAGTCTTCCTGGGGTCTCCAGCCCGGGCTGCCAGTAGGAGTCCCACCGTCCTGAAAAATAAAACACTGACCAGGCCTTCACTGGGGTCATCTGATAACGTGCTTTCCCCCATGTTGTACCAGGGCCTGTAACTTCGTAACCCAGAGGAGTGGCCAGAGGTGGCACGTCAGGCCCTGGATGGAAGGTCGGGGGTTGGTAGAAGAGACTTTGAGTTCTTTGTGTCCTGCCACGTTGGTGGTACCTCACCTTCTTTTGTCTCTTTATGACCCTCTGATCCCGTCCATGCTTTGGAACTCACCTTCTTGTTCAGTAGTCAAAGAACGCCCAGGAGAATGAAGAAGGAACCTGATGGCTACCCCTACAACATCCACCGAGGTCTGTCAGGTGCTCTGAGATTCTGGTCCAGGCCTCTGGCCCCTCTGCTCTGCTGTGCCTGGCGGGGCGCCCGGGGGTCTGACTGATCGTGCAGGAGAACAGGAGTGAATTCGGTGCACATGCAGTGCACTGGGAAAAGACTCAAGGTGAGAGTTCGGACGTCTGAGGTTACCACGTTCATTTCTGAATGTTCATTCCCGGTCCCCATGGCTGGTCCGAGGAACTGTCAGTGGGGCCCAAGCAGTGGGAAGGTGCATTTGTTTCCCAGGGCTGCTATTACAAGGGCCACAAGATGGCTGACCTAAAACAACAAAAATCGATCATTTCACAGTTCTGGAGGTCAGAAGCCCGAAATCAAGATGTCAACAGGACCGTGCTCTCTGAAACACTCTAGGGGAGGGTGTGTTCCACATCTTTCTCTTAGCTTCTGGTGTTGCCAGCCATCCGTGGCATTCTTTGTGCCAATACCATACTGTTACAACTATTGTAGCTTTATAACGCACCACTGACTTCTGGCCGTGTAAGGCCTCCAGCTGTGTTCCTGCTCAAGATCGTCATGGCCTTTAGCATTAGAACCACCTTGTTCATTTCCACACATAGACGCAAAACCCCTGCTAGGATATTGAATGGACTGTTGACCCTTTAGCTCGGTCTGGAGAGACTATACATACTTAATCTATTATATCGAGCCTTTAAATCCATGAGCATGGACTTTCTGTTTTATTATATAGACTGTCTAATTTCTCTCAATAATGTTTTACAATTTTCTGGGTAGCTTTTTACATCTTTTATTTCGTTTATCCCCAGGTGTTGGATATATTTTGGTGGGGTTGTTACCATGTTTAATATTTAATCTTTTCTTTTTTTATCGCTAATGAATAGAAATACAATGTAATTTTGCATGCTGAATTTGTATCTAGTGACCCTGCTACGTCCACTTACTGACTCTTATGACATAGTAGAGAAATGGTGAGCGTGAACATCACTGTTTTGGTGCTGATACAGGGGAAAAGCTTTAAATATTTTAAAGCTATAATAATATTATTATAATTTAATATATTAAATATATTATTATAATAATATATAAGTGTTGTGTTCGATGTAGATTCTTCTGCGGATACCTTGGGCAGACTTAAGAAAATCACCTCTGTTCCCAGTTTTCTACGTTTTATCATGACTGGGTATTGAGACTTATTACATGCTTTTATCGTATCTCTTCAGATGATCAAATGATCTCTGTAAATTCTGTAGATCGGATTTTGAAATGTTAAACCAACTCTGTGTTCCTGGAGCGAGCCCAACTTTACTGCGATTTTACTATATATTGCTGAATTTGACTTGCTACCCTTTGTTGAGAACTTTTGCAATTTTGCACATGAGAGTTTTTGGCCTATACTGTCCTTATTTGTAATTTCCTTGCCAAGTTTTGGTAATAAGATTATATTGGCCTCATAAAATCAGTTGGGAAGTGTGCCCTTTTCTTTTTCCTAGTCCCTAGAAGTTGTGTTTAGAATTGTTGTTTCTTCCTTACACATTCAGTGGAACTTGACAGTGAAGCTCTCTGAGATCAGAGTTTTCTTTGTGGGAGAGGTTTTAAGTTACGAATTCAGTTTCTTTAAAGATATAAGATTATTTAGATTATGCCAGTTTATAAATTGTGTTTTTCTACGAATGTGTCTTGTTGCCTGAAATTTCAATTGCATTTGCATAAAGTTGTTCAAATATATACTTTTCCTGTTTCTTGATTATCTGTAGGATCTGTAGTAAAACCTCCCTCTTGAGGTCCATTATTGGGAGTTTGTACCTTCTCTCTTCTTGATCAGTTGTACTTGTTGTATTACTTTTGTCAGTCGTTTTAGTCTTTAAGGAACAACTTTTGACTTTGATTTGTATTACATGTGCTTTCTATTTCATCAGTTTTTCTCTTCTAGTCATCAGTTTTTTTCTTTCTATTTTCTTGGGTTTAATATGCTTTTTATCCCTATGCTCTTGAGATGGAGACTTACATCGCTGGTTTTAGCCTTTTTCTCTCTTAATACATGTATTTAAAGCTACAATTCCCCTGCAAGTATTCCTTTAGTAGTAGTCTAAAGTTTGGATATGCAATGTTTTCTCAATCATCTGTTAGATGTTTTATAATTTCCATTCTTATTCCTTCTTTGACCCGTTAGTTATTAGTGTCGCCTAATTTCTAAGCGTTTGTAGATACTTTGTATCTTGTAAATTGATTTCTAGTGTAGTTTCTCTGAATGCAGAGAATGTATTCTGCATGGCTTCAGATGTTTGGAATTTATTGAAACTTTATAAGCTAGTATATAGTATGTGGGTTAACTTTATAATGCTCCATGTGAACTTGAAATATGTATTCCGCAGTATTTTTTTAATCAGGTCGTTTGTTCAAATTTTCTGTATTTTACCTGACATTCTGTCTGCCTGTTTTATCAGTTACTGAAAGAAATGTATTTAAATCTCCCATTTGATTGTGGATTTATTTTTCTTTTCTTGATCTCTGTGGTATATCAGCATTTTTAATTTTTTCATTTTTTTCTCCTTGATCAATTGTTATGTATTTTCTTACTCTTCAGTGTTTTCTTTTAGTGACAAAAGTGTACTTCCTTGACTTATATAAGTGTATAGAGAAATTGGCACCTTTATTTTCTTCACAAGGTTCCTCCCCTTTTTGTGTTACTTTTATGTTTTTGTTTTTTTTTGTGGTACGCAGGCCTCTCACTGTTGTGGCCTCTCCCGTTGCGGAGCACAGGCTCCGGACGCACAGGCTCAGCGGCCACGGCTCACGGGCCCAGCCGCTCCGCGGCATGTGGGATCTTCCCGGACCGGGGCACGAACCCGTGTCCCCTGCATCGGCAGGCGGACTCTCAACCACTGCGCCACCAGGGAAGCCCAATGACAGATTATTTTAATACTCATCTCACCTTTGTTTTTTGGTTAAGGAATAGTTTCCCGAGGTGCTCAGCTGGGTTGACAATTACTGTCTTTGAGCATTTAAAGGATATTTGTTGGGAAAGGCGGTCTTGTGAACGCATTTTTCCAGCCCCCATTCAGCTACATAAGAATGGACCTTGGGTTTGAAACACTTCCTTACCAGGCGATAGAGCCCACACAGCACGTGCTGGACTTACCACCTTGGATGGGAACACTTTTCTGTTTCATGCTCAATGGGGGCTCTTTTGGCTTTGCTTACAGCATGTCTGTCATATGGCACCTGAACAACCCCACTGTTTATCTGTCCTCCCCAGGGAGGGGACAGGGCTCCTTCCACTGTGGCATGAGAGGTGTGCACGTAGGCACATTGCCCTGTGTCACCTGCTGGGAGAGACCTGCTAGCCGTAGGGGGTCGATGCCCACTATTGAAGCTGACCTTGCTCTGTCCTCTGTGTAAGAGAAGTGCTGTTTCATCCAGTGCTTGCGTTAGTTTCTCCTTGGAGTCTCTGATACGAAGAAGCAGTGGGCAGAAGTGCTTGGAGTCTTCTCTTGGGATTGGCATTTGGTGCTCTGTTCCCTTGGGATTGATAACGGGACCACTTAACACGCACCACAGTAGTCTGCTCCACAGTCGTCCATTGTCTTCTGACTTCTCTCTTTTCTGTTAAAGTCATTTGTAAGTCTTATTGAATCCTTAGAAGGAAAGATTATCTCTTCCCTCTGTTGTTGGTTTGTAGCAGTTCGGCCACGATAGGCCAAGGTATGCCTTTCTTTGTTATAATTCTACTTGGCCACGATAGTGTTTCTTGAATCTGTGGCTTGAGATATCTCTTTAGTTCGAAAATTTTTCTTTTACTAACTTTCTCAATAAAATTTCAGCTCCATTTTTTCTTTCTTTCTGGGATTTCAACTACATATGTGCAGTTCCTTCCGTGACCCAAGTGTCTCTCAGACTCTTCTCTGCACTTTTTCTTGTTGTGTTTCATTGTGGAAGCACAGCTGTGTCCTTTCTTCAGTGGTGTTTAACCTTTTGTTAAGCCCACTGAATGGGTTATTAACTTCAGGTGTTGACTTTCTTAATTCTAGATTTCACATCTGATTCTTTCTCACAGATTTCAGTTTTCAACTGAAATTCTCCATCTTTTGTGTATTTTACCGAACATACTCATGTTATTTTAGAAGTAATAGCTGGTAATTCCAATATCATAGGTGAATCTGTTTCTATTGTCTTTTTTTCCTCTTCTTTCTATTATCTTTTTTCCCTCTTGGTTTTTGGTCCTATGTCCTTGTATGCCTGATACTTTTTGACTGATTGCTGGACATGGTGTATGAAAAATCATATAGGATCTTAGCCCTTTTCCTCAGCCAATTAGCGCCTTAGCTTCTCAGCCCTGTGATGCTTTGAAAGTAGCAAATGCCTTGTGTCTCTCCACTCTCTCTGATCTTGCCTCATTTCCTGGCTACCTTGGTAGTGCTTAGATTCCTTTAAACAGAATGCTTATTTTTTTAAACCTAACTATTCTAGTTTTGTTAGCAGTGGAAGATACAAGCTAACTTTTCATAGCCAGAAGCATAAAATATTTCTAAAAGTTTTCATCCTTGAGTTATCAAACCCTTTTGTTCCGACTGTTTTAGGCTCCCAGAACCACGAGTGCAATTAACCCATGTCCTTGTGTTAGAAGACTCCGGAGTTACATGTGACAGACAAGAGCTCACTTACTCTTCTTTCTTATTCAGTGCACTGGTCATCTTTCAGGGGGTGAGAGAAATAATTTTTAAAAAGACTCCTGCTGGAAGATTCTCTCAGCATTGAATTCTTAAAGGGATGTGTTTCAGTCTTCCACAACAGTAGAAGTCACATTTACCGGATTTCTCTGTAGCAAAATTAGAGATGTGGCTCTGGTGGTTTCTATTAGTGGAGACAAGTGACGGCTTTCTCAGTATTCCATGAAGTGAGACATAACAGGTTGAGGGAGAAGCGCTATCACACAGATTTATGTAGAACTGTGAGAACAGAGAACGTGTTTGAAACTGGGCCTTGCACTCTGTCATGTCCTGTTTGGGTTTGATTTTTTTGGAACTGAAGTATAGTTGATTTAGATGTTATGTTAGTTTCAGGTGTACAGCAAAGTGATACAGTTATATATTCTTTTTCATATTCTTAATATTCTTTTCCATCATAGGTTATTACAAGATATTGAGTATAGTTCCCTGTGCTTTACAGTAAGCCCTTGCTGTTTATCTACTTTATATATAATGACGTGTTATCTATTAACCCCAAACTCCTCTAATTTATCACTCCCCCCCTTTCCCCTTTGGTAACTGTAAGATTGTTTTCTAGAAGTCTGTGAGTCTGTTTCTGTTTTGTAAATAAGTTCATTTTTGTATCGTTTTTTAGATTCCACACATCAGTGATATCATCTTTGTCTTTCTCTGACTTACTTCACTTAGTATGACAATCTCTAGGTCCGTCCATGTTGCGGCAAAGGGCATTATTTCATTCTTTTTTTACGGCTGAGTAATAGTCCATCATATATATGAAAAAAATATATATATATACACACACACACCACGTCGTCTTTATCCGTTCCTCTGCCGATGGACATTTAGGTTGCTTCCATGTCTTGGGTATTGTGAATAGTGCTGCCACGAACATTGGGATCCGTGTATCTTTTCGAATTAGAGTTTTGTCCGGATATATGCCCAGGCGTGGGATTGCAGGATCATGTGGCAGCTCTGTTTTTAGTTTTTTGAGGAACCTCCGTACTTTTCCCCATAGTGGCTGCACCAATTTACATTCCCACCAGCAGTGTAGGAGGGTTCCTTTTTTCAAGTTTGGGTTTGATTTTGAGTTTGGTTTGTTTGCGGGTCTATATTGGATTCCACGTCCTTTACATGTGTCTGTGCATGAAAATGGATTCTCTTTGTATAGGATCGTAATCATTAGTTGACAAGTTTAGAAGTTAAAGATAACGTTTCTGGTGACAGTTCAGAGCTAGGTCTACGCACGCCTTCCCATCCTGGTGTCTGAAAGGAGCCTGCCGTTTTTATGCAGAAAGAGGATGAAGATTGCATTTCCCTAAACAGTGATTGACTTTAGATTTTTAGTTCAAAATTGTAAGAGCATTGCTTCCCACAGTATTTTCGTAGGCGCTCTCGGTGTGGTTAACATGCTTAATATATTTAATAGCAAGGCTTTGGGGTGTGGGGTAACAAGGAAGGGAAGGGTTCCTGGCTGAAACAACAAGGTTAAACAACCAAGTTCAGTTACCGGGTTACTTCTCAGACGTGTGTGTGTCTTTATAGTATACACTGTGGTTCTCCAAGATAAGAGTGAATATAAAAAGGCAGAATTTCTCAAGTAAATCTGAACACTGCCTACCCCTAATTTTCTTCTTAGTTCAAAGGAAATTCACACTTAAAAAAAAACAAAACCACAGGTTTGCTGCTGCTTGGGAGAAGCGGGGGGTGGTGGACACGTGTTGGACAAGACAGCCTCAGATGAGATGAGAAATTCCTTTTCTTTCCACTCATAGTATTTTCACTCTTGTCATGTTAAGAAATACTTGTTTGTGTGGGTCTTTTTGTTTGTTTTGGTACTGACATCAAGCCTTTGGAGGGAAAGTTTCTATAGAAACTAATCAACCAGCCAGACAGAATGCTCACAGCTCATGTGTTCCCTTGGGAGTTAAGTGTAGGTGATGGAAAGAAGGCAGCATTGGCCGTGACGCCCGTGGAGCAGTCCCTTTGCCTGAGAGTAGACACCCTCTGATTTCGAATTCACCTGTTAGCTTGGTTTCCCAGTGGTGACTGGTGTGTGGGGCTTGGAATGATCCTGAGAAAAACCCCAAGTCCAGACAAAGCTCTCCTCTGAGGATAAATTCCAAGGACAAATCATACCAGATCATGTCTGTTCCCTTATTCAAGAGCAGCCATAAGAGGAAAAAGAAGTTACAGTGAGTCAGCCTGGGGGCAACGGAGATAGTGATTATTTACTTATGTAATCAATCAGTGTCTTTTAAAACACTATTTGAAGTCTTCTCTTATGAGATCACAACATCTATGAGTTACTAAATGTTTATCACGGTTTTGTGTGTGTGTGTGTGTGTGTGTGTGTGTCTGTCTGTGTGTGTGTGTGTGTGTGTGTAGGCTGGGGGGTGGGGAGTTTAACCCCGTATTTAACTCCCTAGGGTCTTGCACAGAATAACAGCTCCTTGTGGCTGTCTGAGGTGATGGGGAAGGTAAGAGGGCATCAGGCGTCCAATCTGGCATCGATGACGTAGCCACCTATTTAAGATATATTGGAATAAAGGGGAAAAACTTGGAGTATTGGGGCGAGAAATCTCAGACAATAACAGACAGCAAATCCCATCGCACCAAAGCTCACCAGAGCCCCAGGGCCAGCCGTCCTGTCATTCTGAGCAGAGCTACTCCAGTGAACTTGGGTGGCAGTGGAGGCGGGGGGGCAGGGGGCAGGCTGTTATTTTCCTTGACTCTTCCAGAGAAATTTCATAAATAGTTTGCATGGTGTGTCAATCTGTGCATCTGGGAAGCATCCCGCGTTCTTGGCACTGCTCTCTGTGACGTTCATCCGTCACCTCTTGCCGAAGGAGAAGGGCTTGAGTCTATTTAGAGTATTGGATATTTCGGTGTCTGTCATTTAGAAAGTTGTGATTGGGATCTCTCTTCACGCCGAGATTATTTTTGTCCACAAATAACCAAAGCCAGGTTCCCTACGGGAGGTGGCGGGGTGGTGACTGGAGCGCTTACGTAGAACCAGTTGCTCTCGTGCAGATCTCATCCCCACGTTAGTAAAGGGGCAGGGGGTCTGGACGTTGGAAATTATTCCGGAGGAGTTTGGCCTGATGGTTTTGATCGTGTATAGGGCAATGCTGGGAATGCAAGCACACTTTCTCTGGGATACAGAGCATAAAACTATGGTTCCTTTGACGATGTTTTGGCTTGACTTTTGGAAAGGGAGATGACAGATTAGGCCTTGAGGTAAGTTACAGTAAGTTTTTAATCCTAGCACTAAACCTGGTTTCTATCCGACCTCAAGTGGTGGTGTGATTTTTGGCAAGACTTTAACCTGCTTTACGATAGAGTTGCTTTTTTCTTTCCTGACAAACCCAGTTAGGAGAGGACCAACTGCAAAAGTTTTGAAGATAAACCTTGAAAAGTAAAAGACTCCAAGATACTGAGTTTCTGCTTTTTCCTCTTCCATCTGCTGCTTTCCATCACCATCATCATAACGATCATCGTCATCACCACCACTTCCTAAACTGTCTTATTGACACTTGTGTTAATTCTTATACCTTTGCTCTGTCATTCATGCGATACGCCACTACCGTCAATCTTTCTGAAACAAATAATTCGATTATCGTATCATTCTAATGAAAAATTTTTAATTGGATGATCAGTATCTTTGCAGCCCTGTGTCCAAGGTCTTTTCAAAGCGGGTCCAATTCCTCCGTGGCTTCAGCACACTGTGCTGCTGAGACACTGAACTCTCGTATGTCCTCAGGGATTCCTTACATCTGTACCGTTGCTCTCAGGGCCCCCCCCCCCCTTCACAGAAATACTTTTCCTTGCTCTCCTTACATATAAGTGCTACTCAGCCTTCACAATGCAGCCGAGATGCTACTTGCCTCACCCAGAAGCATCATCTTTCTCTTCTCTCTTCCTCCAGCACTTAATCTGTTCCTTCATCATGTCACATCACATTTTTCTTAGAGTATAGTTGAAAATATGTATTCCGTCTTCTTTACTGAGTTAGAGCCTCCCTGAGAACCAGGGTCACAGGCTGCGTCTAGTCCAGTGCGGTGTCAAGTGCTGCTTTACGTCTTAACTTTATTCCAGTCATTTATCAGAGATCATTTTGTGAATTCTCAGTGTTTCACTTTACTAATTTGTAAAGGACATTATGTGGCTCTGCATTGTTCTTATAAAAATATTCCGATGGGGTAAATTTTTCTGCACGTAGAGGGTGGGGATGGGATAGGCCTGGTACAGGAGGCACCATTTGAGTCCCCTTGATACGGAGCGATAGGAAACCATCCCATTGCCATGCCAACAGCCCCCATCCCTCTCCCGCCAGTCTTTGCCCCTGTCCTGGGTTCTCCAACATGCTGCCAGTCTTTTTTATCTCATTAACCCCTCTCCATTAGGAAGGTAGCATAGGCCAAATAATCAGCCCAAATAGGCTGGACAGTGAGGAAAAGTCACAGAAGAGCTTAAATGATTTGTGTGGAGTTGCATAGCTTGATGCTGGTAAGTCAGGGAAGGATCTAAAAATGTCTTCATTCTCATTCCGTAAATTTCTGCTAGACCAGATGGTGATTTCCAAACTGTAGTCATTCATGATCTACTTCCACAATTTTTAAAAAAACTCTGTGTATACTCATGCTTTGGTTTATTGAGTATTTTTGTTTAAAAATATTTTTGTTTTAAACTTAAAAATGTTGATTTCCAAGGAAACTTTAATTTATTGCCATAAATGGAAGGCTAGTGTTACCGCTTGCCATAAATAGGTCACCTTAAAAAGAAGTATCATGGCTATAAAACTATGTTATTAAATTCTGAGCCATGAAACAGCAAGGGCCGATAAGGAGCAGAAACGATGGGGAATGAGGAACCCCGAGTAAGTGAAAACCATGATGAATTGCGAGAACATGGTGAGGTAGTTGGTATATAACATTGGGTGTGGAAGAAGCAGAATTTGATAGGAACTGAGTCACCTCAGTGGCAGGGCATATCCGGTGTGTGACCAGTCACTAAATCTCTCTGGGTCTGGAAGCCCCTTCCAAAGCCCAGTTGACCTTTAAATTGCCATGAAGTCTGACATGAGTGCTATCTGGATTCCAGAGAAATTTTTGTTTGTATCCTTACACTTGCTAGGCTATTGCTTCAGGCAATTTTAATGAGTCTCTATTCTTTGAAAGTAAATGAACCTAAGAGAATTGTAAAGATGTTTATTCCTCCTAGATTAATTGCTAGAGTTAACACAATTCTAGTTAAAACAGGAAGGATTTATTATTTTTTTTAACCTGACAAAGTGGTTTTAAAGTTTGACAGGGGTAATAAAAGGCAAGCCTGACCATGAAAATCCAGCAAAAAAAGAATGATGGGGCATATACATTGCCAAACTTTAAAATGGTTTTATGGGGATACAATAAAAATAGTATGAAACTGGTACAAGAATGGACCGACTGGAAGCAGAGTGAGACCAGAGTTGAGAATACGGTAATGGTGGCATTTTACATCTGTAGGAAGAGATGTCAGAACATTTACCAAGCCACTACAGAAAAAACCAAATTAGTCTACCCCTCAAACCACATACCAGACCAGCTCCAGACTGATGAAAGTATTAATGTAAAATGAAAGCACAGAAGACTTGCAAAATTCAAAAGAATCTGATCTAGGGGTGGTGGCATTGCCTGCCTTCTTCATGGGCATCAGACCTGGACCATCCTCCACTTACCTGGGTCTCCCTGTGTCTTCGCATCATCTTCCCTCTGTGCGTGTCTGTTTCCAAAAACCAAATTTCCCCTTATAAAGGACAGCAGTCCTATTGGATTAGGGCCCACCCTCATGACCTTACTTTAACTCAATGACCTCTGTAGAGACCCCCATGTCCATAAGGTCACATTCGGGGGCCCTGGGAGTGAGAGGGACAGAATTCAGCTCGTGACAGGGCTCAGTGTGGGTTCTCCCTCTGTGATGGGTTCGACCCTGCAGTCATCTTCCCCTCAATCTGAGTTCCTTCTCACATGTGTAGAATCATCAGCAAAAGGTTTTACATTTCATATGGATGGGTTCTCTAGTTGTTTTTCCTCCTGAGGTTCCAGCTTTTCTAAAACTCTCTCCTTCATCCAACTGCTTTTCTGCTGGTAAAGCTGAGCCTTCTCGTTGCCCAGCTTCCCCTTACTCTGAGGGCCGTGGAAAGAGCCAGAATCCTTTCCCCTTGCATTCAGCTCGTAGGATAATATCAGTGACTATAAAAGTGACAGCTTATCTTTGTGCTGTATCTGATAGTTGATGCAATTCCTTCATTTGCATAATCTTATTGTCAAAATAGATAAGGCAGACCTTTTACAAGCAGATCTTTACAAAGGAACTGAGAGAAGGGGAAGAGCTGTGACACCTCGGATCAAACTCGTGATGGGCTGATGGAGGACAGATTTCTTCTGTGGGATGACAGAGGCGCAGCCTCAGAGATGCTCGGCTGGCACAGGCGGCTGGACCTGCTCTGGGACCCCCATCGACCCTCCCAGGAGAGCTGCACCCTCAAGGGTGCTTTGCAGTCTGCTTTATACAGGTTCTTGGCAAGCCCTCCCAGGGACGGTGGATGCAAGACGCAGGTTGTGTGTCCCCAGCCCATCACTGCCCCTGACCATGCGCTGACCTGCAGGCCTCCCCGCACCAGAGCTCATCCAAGCCTTGAGGAGCTCAGCAGATGAAACGATGGCAAGATGCAGGGTTTTTTTTTTTGTAAATTGATGTTAGTTTAGTATTTTTAAATAAATTTATCTATTTTTATTTTTAAATTTATTTTTGGCTGTGTTGGGTCTTTGTTGCTGTGTGTGGGCTTTCTCTAGTTGTGGCGAGCGGGGGCTACTCTTCGTTGTGGTGCGCCAGCTTCTCATTGCGGTGGCTTCTCTTGCGGAGCATGGGCTCTAGGTGCGCAGGCTTCAGTAGTTGCGGCCCGTGGGCTCAGTAGTTGTGGCTTGTGGGCTTCAGTAGTTGTGACACGTGGGCTCAGTAGTTGTGGCTTGCGGGCTCTAGAGCGCAGGCTCAGTAGTTGTGGCGCACAGGCTCAGTAGTTGTGGCGCACGGGCTCTAGAGTGCAGGCTCAGTAGTTGTGGCATGTGGGCTCAGTAGTGGCTCACGGGCTCTAGGCATGCAGACTTCAGTAGTTGTGACACGCGGGCTCAGTAGTTGTGGCTTGCGGGCTCTAGAGCGCAGGCTTAGTAGTTGTGGCGCACGGGCTCAGTAGTTGTGGCGCATGGGCTCTAGAGTGCAGGCTCAGTAGTTGTGGCATGTGGGCTCAGTAGTGGCTCGCGGGCTCTAGGCATGCAGACTTCAGTAGTTGTGGCATGTGGGCTCAGTAGTTGTGGCTTGCAGGCTCAGTAGTGGTACACGGGCTTAGTTGCTCTGTGGCATGTGGGATCTTCCCAGACCAGGGCTTGAGCCCGTGTGCCCTGCATTGGCAGGTGGATTCTTAACTGCTGCACCACGAGGGAAACCCAGGTTCGTTCTTTAGGGAACACATTTGACTGGAAATGAAGGGCCAGGGAGGGAAAGATGTTATCTATCTTCCCAGCAGCTTCAGAGTGTCACATGAGCTCTCTGAGGCCAAACAGCCATGACGGTGATGGGGATGTGATTGCGAGACGGGAATGGATGTTCCGGGCCTTCCATCCACATGAGGAGGTATGGTAGCACACGGCCTGACAAAAGAGAAGATTATATAAACTCAGTCAGTCCACAGGGGCCCGGAAGGCGTGTGTGTTGCCAAGACCCTCTGTCTCACCTCAGGCCCATTCATCATCACAGGAGCCAGTCTCACCCTCAGTGCTTCCGGGTTGCTGGCTTGGCTGACTTCTGGCTGGGGTCACACAGTGAGCACCCTTCCCCCCACCCCGCTGGGAGATGAAGGGCGGGGGTAGGAGGGACAGGCTGGGTATGTCTCCCCTCTCACTGTTTCTGAAGGTTTCTCCAGCAGCCCCTGCATCTCCTCCGTGCCCCCAGTTGCCATCTGACAAGCCCCCGTGCTTCCAGCTTCTGTAGGTGACCCCGGCTCCTGGGCCCCCATCATTCTGCCCACCCCGCCACATGACCCTCAGCTTGCGGCAGCAGGAATTTCTTGCTTTTGCTGATTCTGGAGTTACCATCCCCTCCGCTCATTTGTCACCTGGGAAACCAGTTTCCTGCCTGAAAGCCCCTCTGTGTTAAACGTGCAAGTGGGGTTTTGTTTCCTGGGTAGATCCCGATGGATATACCTTCCTGATAAGAAAGAGCCACAGCTTTCAGCCGTGGTTTTGGGAGATACCTTGGCGATGCTCCTCTGCCCAAAGCCCAGTGCCCTTCAGAGAGCCACAGGCCTGCAGCTGCTGTAAGCTTTTCCTTGGATCGAAGGGTTGGAAAATTGGGCTCTGTGATCTGTTGGACACATGTTTACATGGAGGGCCGGCACAGTCCTACAGATTTCACGGCTCCAAGACGTTAACTGACTTCCAAGTTTTATATATTGGAATGTTTAAAAAATAAATTTGGCTCAAAGATGAAAGGGCTGGAAATAATTACCATGTCCTCATTTGTGTGTTTCAGATATTACTAGTGACATCTGTAAATAGTTTAAACCTTTCTTCACCTTCTATATGTCAAGATTAAAAAAAAAAGACGTTTTAGATAAGAGCTAGGGAGGTGGGTGGAGCCTCTTTCTGGATTGGGGACTGATGACGCTCTGATGATAGTCAGTGATGGTCACTGGACATGTTTCCAAAGCGCATAACAGAGTCTCGTGTGAATGTTTGTTCGGTGGTCATAGGATTTTTTCACAACAAAGCCGTCCTGTGCTTTGTCCGCCCTTCCCTGCTGCCTCCAGTCCTGTGATTTACACCCACTCTCCCTCCCTCCCTCTCTGGGGGTACTTCTCTGCTCCTATTATGTCTTGTGGAAGCATTTTTAACCTCTTTTGGATAATAGGTCCCTTTGAAAAATCTCATAAAATTGTGGACCCTCTGGAGGGGAACCTACACTAACCATATGCAACTTTTTAGCAGGTTAATACTTCTGAAGCCCCTACGTGGATCACAGTTGGAGACCCTGCTATGTATGCTGGACCTCTTGGACCAGAGCTGCTTCTTAGCCCCTAACCTTAACTGAATTGCTTTTTCTTTGAGGCACACACCACTCCCCATAGAGTCCTCCTTTATGGGAACCCTGAGTTGAATTGAGTTCCATTTCAATCCATTCCTAATTTATTTCCATTGTGGTCAGAAAACATAAGATTTCAGTCTTTTCAAATGTATTGAGGTTTGTTTTATGGTCTATCCTGGGAGATGTTCCATGTGCCCTGGAGAATATTACATATACTGCTGCTGATGTGTGGGGTGTTTTATAGATGTCTGTCAGGTCTAGTTCATGTATAGTGTTCAGTTTGTTTATATCCTTCTTGATCTCTTGTCTAGTTGTTCTGTCCATTATTGTAAAGGGAATATTGACATCTCCAACTACTGTTGAGTTGTATATTTCTCCCTACAATTCTGCCAGTTTTTGCTTCCTGTATTTTTAGGTTCTGTTGTGCAATGCATATATGTTTATAATTGTTGTATTTTACTAATGGATTCACTCTTTTATCGTTATAAAATATCCCTCTTTAGTAACATTTAAAAATTTTAAACTCTATTTTGTCTGATATCAGTAGAGCCATTCTGGCTCTCCTAGAGTTGTTATTTTCTAACGTAACTTTCTAACTTCTTTAATGCATTTTTAACTATATATTTTGAGTTATTTTCTTAATGGTTACTCTAGGGTTCACAAGATACATCTTAAGTCATCAGAATCTACTTCAGATTTACACTAACTTAATTTCAGTGAGATACAGAAACTTGGTTACTGTGTTTCTCCATTTCCTCTCCCCTCCTTTTTAGTGTCATTATTGATCATGTCTGTGTTACAAACCGAGCAATATATCATTACAGTTGTTACTTTATAAAATTTTATGTCTTTTAAAGAAATGGAGAGGAAAAAAAAGAGCAAGAATGCATTTATAGAGTTTGTTACATTAACTTTACTTACAGTTTCTGGTTCTCTTCATTTTTCTTGTGAATTCCAGTTACTCATTCTATTCCATTCCATTCCATTTATTCCCTTCCTGGGGCAGGAAAAAAAAACAAAACAAAACTATCTTCTTTTTACTGTTGTGGCCTCTCCCGTTGCGGAGCACAGGCTCCGGACGCGCAGGCTCAGCGGCCATGGCTCACGGGCCCAGCCGCTCCGCGGCATGTGGGATCTTCCCGGACCGGGGCACAAACCCATGTCCCCTGCATCGGCAGGCGGACTCTCAACCACTGCGCCACCAGGGAAGCCCTGTGCCCTGTTTCCTGGTAACTTCTGATAATATGTTGGTCATCGTTCCGGCTGTAGAACTTGTAGGTGTAGGGAAAAAAAAAAAAAAATGTAGGCACCGTACATGCCTTTTCTGATCGGAGCCTCTTCCCCAGAGTTGAAGCCCACTGAGCCTGTTCTTTCTTCTCATGGGAATTATTGCCCTCATCCCCCAATTTTACTTGATGGCCTTAGTTCAGCCTGTGTGGATTAGCATGCTTTCTTTCCATGGGAAGCCTATGTATAATGCTCTTCCTGCTGGTGCATTGAATTTCTTTCTCTTAATATTTTTCATTTCTACTTTACTAATCCCTAAACTTGAGCCTCTATAGCTCACTTGCAGCAGCCTCTATAATGGATTATTTGCTGGGTTTTGATGGCCCAGGACTCATCCACTGTAGTTTCATTTGGGAAACTCTCAAGCCAACATACTGTGCAGTGGAGTTGACTCCATCTCAGCTGTAGGGGTGGACATCCCATGTAAACATAACCACACAGAATATCACAGTCCCCTGTCCACAGTGGTTGGTCCAGAGATGGGTACAAGCAAAACAGAGAAAATGAGATGCAGTGAGACCTGTGATGGGACTGGCAGGAGAGTCACAGCTCTTTAGAATGGATGCTCTCGTGACTCCTCATGTGGAATCTGCAAAGCCAAGGGGGAGAGAACGATTGAGTCTTAAGTCATTGCTTGAGACTCTTGATCAACCCACACCTGAAGCTATAGGAGCACCAGGGCATGTCTGTTACAAGATCAGTGAATTCCTTTTTCTGTTCTTTTTGTTTTGAGTAGTTTGAATTGGATTTCTGACTTTTGCCACCAAAAGAATTGTAACTGATGGGTCTCCCTTCTTCACAACTGGACACTTTAGGATATAACAAAAGCAAGATATCTAGATGAATGAAAAGTCTTTTGATTCTTCTAGTAATCTCAAGTCAGACAGCCTCTCTCCCCATCATATGCCAGTAGAGAGATGGGCAAAGGACATGATGAAACAATTCACATAAGAAGTGGTGTAGAAAACTAGTGTACAAGAAAGAAAAATTAACCTCATTGTTAATTGAGAAGTGCAAATTAAACCAAAAGATACTGTTTTCTAGCAATGAAATTGACAGTCTTGACCAAAAATAATAATTTTCAGTGTCATTGCCTGAAAACATATATTCTTAACCAGTGTTAATGGTGCTATATATTACTGCAACTTCCCTGGAGGCAATTTGGCAATATAAATGTAGAGCCTGGGTATTACGAATATCCTTTGATCCAGGTATTTCACTTGTAGGAATAATTGAGGTGGTTCACAAACATAGAGCTGCATGGTTATTCTTTGCGGCACTGTATACAAAAGCAAAAACCTTAGAACAAAAATATCGAAATTACAGGAGGTTTTGCCTAGTAATTAGGAAGTGACTTTGTGCTAGCATTTAAGTTGCTTGAGAATTGCTGACTTTTAATGGACTAAATAGTTCCCTAGGGCCAAGTTTTTGAACATAATTTCAGTTTCATTGAATAAACATTTTTTTGTATGCCCACTCTAAGAAAATGAACTTGACCATGGCTGAGAGCCACAGAATACAATACCTATCCTCAAGAAACTCCCAATCCAGTGTAGGGAAACAAGCAACCACTGACGACATATGTGAAAATGTTAACTGCTGTAAGCCTAAATGAGTGGTAGAAAGTCACAGGGGAGGAAGAGATTCACTTCAACAGGTAGAATTCAAGAAAGCTTCATGGGAGAAATATTTGAATTTAGCCTTGTGGAACAGCGGGACCCTAGGAGACCGTACGGCTGGCGGTCTGTCCCCGCCTGCTTTTATCTTACAGTAAAAGAACAGCGTGATGGGAAGCTCCTAACCCTGGCTGATGCCACCCTTTGGGCCTGGCGATCCGCCCACTCCCCGGGAGCCCCCTTCTCACCAGGGAGCATTGGCCCAAACAGCTCGCCTGTGGCCCTAAACGCAGTTGGCTCTGTGCTGTCATTCCTGGGAGCTCAGCTTGTGGCCTGCGTGTGCTTTCCATTAGATTTATCTTTGCAGAGAGGCAAGGACGAGGGAGATGGAAAACTGGGAAAATTCGCCTTGAGTTCCTTCAAGTGAGAGCCCGATGGATGAGATCTCCAAAGAGCGTATATGTAAAAATCTTGGCTTTGTCTCTGGGCCCCACACGTGTGCCATGGTCCTTCTGGTGCGGTAGGAAAGGCTGATCACGGCCATGTGGAAAAAAATGGTGTCAGAGCCTTGCTCCTCTTGCACTGCCGTGCTGCCCTTTTGGATTAAGAACTGTGGCCCTGAGATCACTGGACCATGTGAAATACAAGACCGATCTTGGGCTTGCGATGGCCCGGTTGAGAGAATGGAGACTCGGCACAACCTGGATGAGAACAACAAAAAAGATGCGACTCACCAGTTCCCATCCAGGGGATGCTCAAGAGACCCAGAGGAGTCTGTAGGCATCAGTGCAGCACAGAGCACGTCTGCATCCCTGATCCTAACAGTTTTAGTGCAATAACATTACAGCAGAAGACCAAATAGAGGCCAGGGCGAGAGGTTGGCAGTCTAGCAAACGGCCCCACAAAGTTGGATTTACCTAAGTGAATAACACATCATGCTCTAGAATCTGGCCTCAGTATCCTTGTTTCATCAGACTTAATGATATTTCTTAGGGGCTGATTCACAGTAATAGAACTTTTTGAGATCAATAGATAAAAGTACACTGACGTCTATAGAGTTCAGTGGGAGACAGTGTACCAAGATCACCCTCACTTTGCTGCGTGCAGTTATGTCTGCCTGATGCGCTTCCCTGTTTCCCCTCTTGCCCGGCAGTCTTTGCACAGATGATTCCTTTCTGTTATTTAGGTCTCGGCTTCACGGTTCAAGACGCTACTTCCATGTGGATAACCAAAGCAATGTATAGTGGCTCAAAGCACACTAGAAGTTTGTTTTTTGCTCATATCACAAATGAGGGGCAGGCAGAGGTCAGGGAGGAGACTCTGCTCCAGAGCCATTCAGTGATCCAGGACAACAGTGGCTCTTCTAATCGCAGAGGTGGTTTTTCAAGGTCTCCTGAAAGCTGTCTCATCCAGCCAACGAGAAAGGGAGGAAATATGAAGGAGGACACGTAGGAGGTTTATATGAGTAAAGCCTGAAAGTACAGCACCTGCACCCTCGTTAGTTAGAACTCGTACCTAATTGCAAAGGAGGCTTGGAAATGTATGTGCCAACGAAGATTAAACACTTGGATTTTGGTCAGCAGTCCCTGCTATTGTAGTTGTGTTCCAAGGGGTAGTATTTTTATATAAACTGTGTTATAAATGATGCCCCCAGAGTTGTGTAATATGTACTGTATTCCTGGTGCATACGACAGTGAGTGGTGATAGTAGGTATTGGGAGGTGATACTGTAACAAGGGCTAGAACATCTCAGGTTGACGTGGTTAGCATATGCTTCCTTCATGTGCGGAATTTCAGGGGAAGCCAGACTGTAGCCAGTGGTTTCTCTGGGTGTGGGTAGTAACTTGAGAATTTGATGAAAGCAAGATAAGGCGCTATGATGCTTCCATTCCTACGCTAGGTAAATTCTTGTCCCCGTATCTGGATACGTTGAGTCCCTAAGTCAGGGCACCCTTTCAAGCAGATAAGTTTGGGGTGGGGACTGCCCAAATTTGCCACTTCCATCCTTATTTTCTACTCAACAACTCAATGAGGCCACGAGAGCTGTGATCTGGGAGACTGTGCAAAGCTCTGAGTGAATTATCTGGTTTGATCCATTAGTTGTTTTTTTAATTTGGAGTATAGTTGTTTTACAATGTTGTATTAGTTTCTGCTGTACAGCAAAATGAATCAGCTATACGTATACATATATTCCCTCTTTTTTGGATTTCCTTCCCATTTAGGTCACCCCAGAGCATTGAGTACAGTTCCCTGTGTTACACAGCAGGTTCTCATTAGTTATCTATTTTATACACAGTGGTGTGTATATGTCAGTCCCAATTTCCCAATTCATGATCCATTAGTTTTTAGCTGAACTCTCAGACTGCTCTAAGGAGGTCTTGCCCAACCCACGCTTGTTAGCAGTTATTAGGTACTTTTCCATTTACAGTGCATGTGCTCTTAAAATATACCATTTGAGCTTCCCTGGTGGCGCAGTGGTTAAGAATCCGCCTGCCAATGCAGGAGATACAGGTTCGAGCCCTGGTCCGGGAAGATCCCACTTGCCGCGGAGCAGCTAAGCCCGTGTGCCGCAACTACTGAGCCTGTGCTCTAGAGTCCACGAGCCACAACTACTGAGCCCATGCACCTAGAGCCCGCGCTCCACGACAAGAGAAGCCACTGCAGTGAGAAACCTGCGCACCGCAACAAAGAGTAGCCCCTGCTCGCTGCAACTAGAGAAAGCCCACACACAGCAACAAAGACCCCCAATGCAGCCAAAAATAAGTAAATAAATAAATTTATTTTAAAAATATACTGTTTGATTCTCACAGCAACGCTGGGAGGAAGATGACAGCTCCCTGGCTCCCACTTTTCTTTTAAATTAACTTATTTTTGGCTGCGTTGGGTCTTCGTGGCTGCACACGGGCTTTCTCTAGTTGCAGTGAGCGGGGGCTACTCTTCGTTGCGGCGCGCAGGCTTCTCATTGTGGTGGCTTCTCTTGTTGCGGAGCACGGGCTCTAGGCATGCGGGCTTCAGTAGTTGTGGCACGCAGGCTCAGTAGTTGTGACTGGTGGGCTCTAGAGCGCAGGCTGAGTAGCTGTGGCGCACGGGCTTAGTTGCTCCGCGGCATGTGGGATCTTCCCAGACCAGGGTTCGAACCTGTGTCCCCTGCATTGGCAGGCGGATTCTTAACCACTGCGCCACCAGGGGAGTCCCTAGCCTGTCTCCCACTTTACAGATCAGCTCAGAGAGGGTGTGACCTTCTCCAGTTCACACAGGAAATGGACACCACTGAGATCCCCAGTTCTCACCTGCGCTCCCAACCATTCCATCTCTACTTGCTCTTAACCACCATGTAAAGATAGGCTTATGTCACCCTTATCCTATTAAAAAAATAATAACCTCACCCCTTGATCCTGCACCCTCGTGACTTTATAATCACGGGATTTCTCTTGATGTCCAAGTTTCTCTGATGTGACATCCTGTATCTCCTGATTGCTCCCCAACCCAAGGTGACCTGGCTACTGCTGCCGTCACTCACTGCCACCTCTTTGTCCCCAGCCCGTGAAATGACTTGAGCATCTTTCGCTTGACTGTTACCACTGCCTTCTTCCGCAAGCCATAACACACACACAGAATTCGGATAAACTACACTTTGTACTGTTCCCTGAAATAAATTGAGAATATGCATGGTGCATTATCAGGTAGATTTCGGAAAGGAGAGAGCTTCAGCTGGGACCAGGTATTCAAGATAAGTGAGTCCTCTCACAAGTTTGCACATAGGAAGGTTGGCAGAAATTTTGTGCAGGCATTTCAAATCTTATTTCTCTTCACTACTCACGTACTTCCGGTTTCAAGCATTGTGGGACACATATACTGTGATGTGGCCTCTGGCCTCCCACTTTGATTTCACAATGCTGGCTCGGTCAGCACGGTAGATAGTAGGAGTAGTCCTAAAAGCTGCTCCTATGCCGGAATGGCAAGCAGTACTTCAGCTCTTTATGGAAGTGACTGCGGACCCCATAAATATATCCCACTAAAGGAGAATGAAACGCATCCCTAGCTAAACTTCTTCTAGTCTACTTTAAAAGATGCCTCCCCAGGGTGACCCAACACCAGGGTAAGTGTAACAGCGGGGGAGTCAGAGTGAAAAGACAGTAGTCGTGGCTGATTGAGTTTCCTTTTTTTTTTTTTTTTTTTTTTTTACCAAACAGAAACTGTGTATACACATGGCTAAGTCTCCTGCTAGGATGTGGAAGGCAGCTATGTGGGTGACGGTCCCCGAACTTGAGCTTCCTGGCGCATCTATTCTGACTTGGTACAATGCCATCTAGACCCAGTGGGAAAGAGCAAAGGTGACTTAACCGCAAGATTGACTTAAAAGCCCAGTGGACCGAAAACTGATTTAGTGTCTAGTGAATGCTGTCCTTAAGTTTTGAAAGCCAGAAACACAAAGCAGTCTGTTCTTGCTGAGGCCCCGTGCCAGTGCGAGGTCTGTCTGCCCTTGGATCCCTTCCTGGTCCTTGGCCCGCTTGCTCCCCCCACAGAGGGGCTGACCTCCGGGGCTGCACCTTCTCAGCTCCAGGCTCTGGCTCCCTGGACAGGCAGGTCCTCCGTGGTCATCAGGTGCCCCTGTGCCCCACGTCAGCACCACATCCTTGGCGTCTCCAGCCAAGGCTGGCCCCGGCCTCCTGCTGTGGCTCATCTCCCAGTTAACTCACCTCCATCACCTTGCGGTCCGTTCCCTCTGCTAATATACTTGAAGTGGGCTTTGTTTTTCTGCTTAAACTTACCGGCCGAGAAGAGCCTCTTTCCTAAGATATTTGGGAACTGTTGACTCCGGGATAGAGGAAAGTTGCTCTGAGCCAAACAGAGCAGAGGCCATTACTGAAATGCCATAAAGAGTGTTACCATGGTGCACGTGCTTCTGGAGACCAGAAAATTCTATAAAGTGAGAAGCTCTTTGCTATTAAGAGCGACACCCCTAGGAAAAAGTCAAGGGTGGTGTAAGTATAATATAATAACATATATCTTGTTTTATAAAAATTAAGAATATATATTTGATATACAATATAAGTAAATATGTATATGCGTACACGTATACAAATTTAAGAGAGAATACTAAACCATTTATTCCATTTAAAAATTATGAACAGGGCTTCCCTGGTGGCGCAGTGGTTGAGAGTCCACCTGCCGACTCAGGGGACACGGGTTCGTGCCCCGGTCCGGGAAGATCCCCCATGCCGCGGAGCGGCTGGGCCCGTGAGCCATGGCCACTGAGCCTGCGTGTCCGGAGCCTGTGCTCTGCAACAGGAGAGGCCACGGCAGTGAGAGGCCCACGTACCGCAAAAAAAAAAAAAAAAAAAAAAAATTATGAACAGTGCGATATTGTGATTTATAGTAAGAAATATGTATTTTGGGGGTCTTTGTCCCATTGCTGGCACAGAGCACCTAAAACCTTTGGAATTTCCTAACTGATGGGAGCTTTAAAGGTGTTTTTGTTAATAAAGTGACTTCTGGATGGCACCTGAGGATGGGGGCTGGTGGCCAGGAAAATTGGCCAGTGATTGGAGTTTGGAAGTGTCAGCCGCACCCCCTGACCTCTGGGGAGGGGAGGGGGGCTGGAGGTTGAATCCATGGCCACTGGCCAATGATCTAATCAACTGTGCCTATGTAACAAAGCCCCGTTAAAACCCCAAAAGGATGGGGTTCTGAGAGCTTTGGGGTTGGTGAATATTCTGTGAAGATTCCCTGGAGATCCTAGAAGAGAGTGGTACTCTCAGAGAGAATATGGACGGGCCATGCCCTTTCCCCATACCTTGCCCTGTGCATCTCTCCCATCCGGCTGTTGCTGAGTTTTATCCTTTTAAAATCAGCTGGTAGTCTAGTGAGTAAACGGGTTTCTCTGAGTTCTCTGAGCCACTCTAGCAAATTAATCAAGCCCAAGGAGGGGGGTGTGGGAACCTGTGATTTAAGCTGGTCATTCAGAAGTACAGGTGACAGCCTGGACTTGTGATTGGCTTCTGAAGCAGGGGACCGTCTTGTGGGACTGAGCCCTTCACCGTGGAATGTGACGCTATTACCAGGTAAATAGTGGCAGAGTCTAGTTGACTTGTAGGACACCCAGCTGGTGTCAGAGAATTGCTTGATGGTATGGGGATCCCACCACACCCCGACCCGCATATTAGAACTGATGACCAGGATCCAGTTTAAAGAGGAAACATAATAGTGCTTGGTAAACGTAACCAGTGTATGGTCAGCTAGGGAAAAATGAGAGAGCCCGAGAAGTAGCATGGGCAGGGAAGGAACAGAACAGTAAGAGAAGGGGAAAAGAGAAAAGACAGCATACACAGTATTATGATGATGGAGAGTAAACCACAGATGGAGGAAACAAATACATTATGCTTATAATCAAACTGTTTAAAAATGTAGGTTGTCCAGATTTGAAGATGAGAATCTACCCCATATCAATTCATGTTGAGGCTGGAGGTAACTGGACTAAAGGCATTAGTGAAATTTTACAGACAGTCAGAGATCTGAACCACAGTGGCATTTGGGTAAGTTTTTTCAAGTATTCTACAAGTAAAAAAAACTTCCATGTGAATGCAGTGGTTTTAAAGCTTAGGACAATGGCCATCTTCCCTATCCCCAGATCCTAACACCAAAGTTGGAAAACAAGCACAACCATAACCAATGCCCTATCCCATTGATCAAACGTATTTTAAAAACCAAAATCAAGCAAGTCTGGTAAAAATATTAAAGAAAAAAAAAGAAAAGGGAGAAAGACAGTGAGAAGATGCTTAAATATTAGAAAGGAAGAGTCAAAATTGCCACTGCTTTGCAGGTAATTTACAGGAAACCCAACCAAATCAGTGAAAAACAGCTACATTTATGAAAAGAGTTCAGTAAGATGGTCAGTTATAAAATAACTGTAAAAAAAAAATCAGTAACTTTTCTCTGTGTCAGCAGGAAACTGTAGGCAATAATCTCATTCTCAATGGCTATATATATATATATATATAAAAAACATTCTAGGATTAAATTTAAGGAGGAAATGTCCAGGATACACAAAAATATGACCAGCCATTAGTAAGTGACACGATTTCACTGCACTGAGAGACATCACGCTTCTGGATGGGAGAGTGTAGTATCGACAGTCTACCTCAAGTTAATTGGATGTTCCGTGAAAGTCCAAGAGAAATTCGAACGTCTTATAGAGGTTGCCGAAACAGTCAAGAATATTGTGAGGAAAAGAAAAGAATGAACCTTTGCTATCAGAAACGAACATATGTTAGCGATCTACAGTAAGTAAAACTGAACGGAAATGGCTTGAGGTTAGTTGGAAGAGAATAAGAGCTTAGTGTGTGATTGTGTCATAAACTTGCTAGGTTATCTAATAATGGTGTTGGAGCAAGTACTAACGAATTGATTACTATTTCATATTTCAGAACAAGGTAAACTTCTTGAGGCCTTAAAGTTTCAGCATAAAGAATTTCAAGGATTTATCTTAAGAGATCAGAAATGTGGACTAAAATTTATTGGCAGGGATGACCCATGGAGCGTTTTTAGATCTGTGAAAAGTTAGCAACCAGCTCTAGCCTCAGGATGTGGATTCAGAAATCATAGAAAGTCCATAGAATGGGCTAACACACAACCATTAAAAAATGTTGTATTGATTTATATGGGGAATTTTAACTCTTATTATACAAAGCAAAAAAAATAATGTGAACACAATATTCACCTGTTGCCTTTTAAGAGTATGTTTGAAAAAAACCACTAGAAAGACATACACCACCATGCTTAAAATATTTCCTTTCCTCCCACTTTTCTCCCCACAAGATTAGTTTCTGTTCCCCGCATCCCCCAGCGGTGGTCCAGAGTTACCTCAAGTTCATGCAGGCAACAGAAAGATGGGAAATCAGTGATTCCTCCAGCCTTTAAGTAGACATTTCGCACTTTTCAATGGAAGTAATTTTAAGGCACAGATGCAGGATCTAAGGTACTTCGAGGGAGCTTGGTTAGGTTCTGTGCATCCACAAAAGAGCTGAGCTTCAGTAAAGTCAGTCAAGCTATGTAGAGAGTGGGCCTTGATATATATATATTTTAAATTCAGATTAAAGACACTAGACAGGAAATGATTTAAACGGCCGAATTATACCACCAGATCTTTGTGATACTTGGACCGGTGCCTCTCACACTAGAAGGTACACACAAATCAACGCGCGGATTTTGTTAAAATGCAGGTTCTGATTCAGGAGGCCTGGGCACGGCCTGAGAGTCTGTATTTCTGACTAGCTCCCCATGCGATGCCAGCCCACTTTGAGTAGCGCGGGTTTTAGACAGTTCTGATACCTCTTTTCAGCTTGACTTTAAGTGATGGTCATTTTCACCATGATCCTCTGAAAAGCAATAATCCTTTTGTGTTCATGTCCTTTCTGCGGGGATCTGACCTGATTGCTTTGCCCTCCTAGGAATGAACGTTCTACCTGGGGCTTGAGTCGAGCGTGGGGTTAATGCCTCACGAAGGCTGAGAGCAAATAGGGAATAAAAAAAAATGCATGGAAAAAAGAATATTTTTTATCCTAGGCAAATACTTCAGTCAGATAAAACAGAAAATATCTTTATGAAACTATTAATAAATCCCCAAGACATCTCAAATTAAACAATGGCAAGAAATGTTATGTTTGTAGAAATACATAAAATTCATTTGAGGTCAGGACATTTTATGGTGTCAGCCAATAAAGCAGATGAGAGATTCCACTCATTTGAATGCGCCTGGGATAAAGCTGTCTGTCCCTGGACCCAGGAGCTGGGAGTTCTGTTCTGGCTCAGGTAACTGAGGGGCAGCTGTGGCGGTCATCCTTTGGGGTCGGTCTGATCAGTAGGCTCTTGGGTCCAGGACGTACTGTGGAATGGCTGAAATGCTGTTACATGAGAGGCCCAGGGAGCGATGAATTACTTAAAGTGACTCAGAGTGGAGCTTTGCAGACCCACGGAGTTGTATGAGGGTAATACTAGCTGCTGTAAGCCATAGACCCCACATTGCTTCCATGGCTCATAGGCAGTGCAGGTTTCTCGCTCCCTCACCTGACAGTTCAAGGTGGCTGCTCTTCTCCAGCTGGTGATTCAGGGCTCCAGGTTCATTCCATCCTGCATCTCCCTGTAGCCCACCCTAAGGGAAGGAGAACAGGGGAGGCATACCTATTTCAGTTTCTTTGTCCCTTATGCAGTCACATGGTCATCAGACCCTTGGCATTGGTGAGAACCCAGTCTCAGGGCCACATTGATGGTGGGAAGGCTGCTGGGCAGTGAGCACTGTGGCTGTGTGCCAGGAGGAGAAAACTGGGGCTCGGTCAGCCTCTTCGTCACAGTTGATACTTACCGGGCGTGAGCAGATCAGGGCCTGAGCCCCCAACCCCAGAACTCAGGCTTAAAATAGAAAGGATGGCTTAGAAAGTCACAAGCAGGAACAGCCTCAGGTTCTTCTTGGTAAAAATGTTATGGACAGCAGATGGGGTGCTGGAGGGGAGTTTTAAAATAATCCCGGGGCAATTACATTTTTAGCTTTAGTTTCAGGAGAGTTCATTTCCTCTGAGATGCTTGGCCTGCAGTTAGGAGAAACCCTCATTATGTGGTGATGGGGCTTCAGGCCCCAGGATACCGTGATTCAGATCCTTAAAGAACAACCACTATAGACATGAAAAGCAGAGAAACAGAAGCGCACGGTGGTGTTCCCCAAAGAGGGGACAGACTCCCGGCCAGGCTGTCAGTCTCCTTAGCTCTTGGAGTGACAGGTGGGGTCCAGTGTGGCTGCAGCTCGGGGGGCGAGTTGCCTTTGCATGAATTACATCTCATCTGACCCCGCGTGGTGGTGGTATCTGTGTGTGCCTTGACGTGGAAACATTTGGGAAGCATTTCTCTATGTAAAGATACGCGCATAGTGTTTTCTAAAAACCTCACACGTTGCTAATCTCACGATAAGATAACAATTCTCCACGTCCTAGCATCAGTCCGGGCTTAATATACCACCACTTATTTTATTCTCAAGCTTCAATCTCTCCTTCACTCCACAAGCATTCGTTGAGCACCTACTGTGTACCAGACGCTATTTTAGGCACTGACTTGTAAGCCTTGACCTTCAAGGTCATGTTGGCGTCAAAAGATTTTTACACTGGTTGGATTTTATCCTTAGAGCTGCCTCTACCTTTTTCTCTCTCTCCCTTAACTGTGGGTACACTTTCCCATTACACTGATAAAAATAAGTCAGAGCAGATGTTAATTGGCCCTTAATTACCCTCCTGTGTCCCCTGAGGAATCCTGAGCATTTTCTCTAAGGTATACAAATAGGACACCTAATACTTAAAGAGATGTATCTCTATACTGGAAGAAAAAAAAATGAACCTCAGTGACAGTGTTTTTCCAATCAAAAGAGAGGAATTTTCCAACCAAAACAAAGGGAAAACCTCCATCCCTCGACAGGTAGATTACTAAGTAAAATGAACACACAGCTGCCAGGTTTTTACATTAAACACTTAGTTTCTGTTTAATGTCCTCTTTATCAAGATTCTCATACTTCATCAGACACACTTGGCCTCGGGGAGTTCCTTAGAACTGAGGAACTCGGAGCTCGCCTCTCTTCCAGAACCAAAGATGTTTAAACAACATTTAAACAAAACAAAACAAAACCGAAAACTTAACAAGGATTTTGAAACAGAGATTGATGGTGGTTTCAACCCAGGCTCATTCCTGCGGGACTCGGCCCCGGGTGGCCGGCCCGAGCTGCCAAGGCCTGCAGTGTGGCCGGCTCTCGGGCCTGGCCCTCCTCTGGCCGGCAGCCAGTCATCTGAGGATGCTCCGGCACATGCTGCTCCCAGCAGCCCACAGTCCTCTCTGGTACTGAGGCCGTCGCTGAAGATGCCAGAACAATGCTTAGAGCGTTAATAGCCGTGCAGGGAGACAGCTGCTGCACAGACACCTCCAGGAGGAAAGGGCTTCAGGGAAACCCGCAGTGGCAGTATCTTAAGTCCTGCCATCTAAGGATCTTCTCCAAAGATAGTGAGGTTTGCCGGGTAGGAGGCCAAAAATACCATCTTAGAGTTGGAGGAAGTCTGGGAGATACAAATGAACCTCACACTGCTGTTCCTCGATCCCACTGAGGGTGGCTTAGGGTATTAGTGTGGGTCTCAAATGTTCCAGCCTTCAGCCAGCCTCAGACTAATGAGCTCACTTCCTCTCGTGCTGGGCCCTGGGTGGCGTACTTCGTTCTTTCTGGACCACAGATCGGCCCCTGTCTTCCAGGTCTCATCTGTCTCTCTGGGGTAGTCTAAATATTGATTTAAGGCTTCTCTCCCTCTTGACTCGCCCTTCTTTATCAAGCTTCTCTCTCCAGGCCCTGGCTAACAAGCTGGGCAAACTTTCCTCCACGTCTGATCCATTCCTCAAGTGTTTTCGAGCTGACCTTTGAGCAGTCAGGGGTGTCGCGTCTCAGCATCCCGCTGAGACCTGAGTTGCCGGACATCTCACGGCCACGTTTTCCTTGATTTACTGTCAAGTTCTCTAATTCTTTCTCCTTGCCCCTCGCTATCTGAAATAGACACTTAGGAGAAGGGTTTCCTCTCAGCAGAAGGGTTTCTTCTCAGCCCTTGACAAATACCGTCTCCAGCTTCTCTTTTTTGCTGCTTTTCTTGCAGGGGGAAGGGAGGACGTTATAATTTGGCTACTTCTCTGACTCCAAAAACAAGGAGCTAAATGTAGTTACACAGATTCGAAGCAGGTTTAACAGAGGGTCTAGCTGAGTAACTTGTTTTGGATAAGCTGTGTGCAAGATTTGGAAAACCAGAGAGTTAAAGGCTGTTCAAGTTTCATTTCTTTCTGTTTACAAAATACCTATTCGATGATGCCTTGAGGGATTTATGCACGGGTCTGGTCCTGAAATGAATTAGAAGGCTGACACCGGGCTCCGCGCTCCTTCATAACACTGAGATATTTGGAAAATGTGTTCTTTGCTCTCCCTGCCTTGAAAGAGCTGATAAGCTGAGCTGGAAAGATGGGCACGAATAGCCCAAGGAACAATGCAGGGTGGTGGGATGCTTCAGCCTGTGTTGGGCAAGCTGGGATGACTTCCTGAGAAGGTTGGGACTTGAGCTGGACTCCAAGGAGTTTTAGGTAGAGTGGAGAGAGCCCCTGTGGACCAAGCCCTGGAGGTGTAAGATTTGTTAGGGACACGGGTACAACCTGGTTTGGGTCGGGGAGCTAGGGGTTTGGGGACAAGTGGACAGACAGGTAAGACATGGCCCTTGTTAGCAGGAAGCACTTCTTGTTTGGGTGTCTGGAATTCTTAACAATTTGAGGATACACCCTGACTGCAGGCTGAGCAGCTAAGGGGAGAAAAATTCCGCTTCCCAGCACTTTTTCTCAGTGAGGTGTCAACAGGGTGTCATCACCTTGATCAGTATTTTATCTAGTCCTTCAAGGTGTTCCTATATCTTGTTTCTTTTTCTGCTG
Organism: Delphinus delphis; assembly: GCF_949987515.2. Lineage (NCBI taxonomy): Eukaryota > Metazoa > Chordata > Mammalia > Artiodactyla > Delphinidae > Delphinus > Delphinus delphis. Next base: position 54,485,132 of record NC_082701.1, read on the forward strand.
AGATTTTCTTTGGCCTATGTTTTTGGAAGTGTTTCTCCTAACTTCCACTCTTCATGTCAGGAAGTAACAGTTGGGTTTAGGTTTGTGTGAACAGTTTTGTTTAGGTTATCTCAACCAAAAGCAATATTGTTTCCATGGAAAATCCTATTCAGTGGTGGCACTGAAGTCCCATTGCTTGGGGGAGCTCTTGAGATGTTTCTTCAGTTAAGAAAATTCACATAAGAATTCGTGTGAGGAGAATTCGTGTGAGGAGAATTCGTGTGAGGAGAATTCGTGTGAGGAGAATTCACGTAAGGAGTCTTCCTTGCAAATGTATTCTCCCTCTGAACCTGAGGTTCTTTCATGTCCTGACTTCGGGAATATTGAGGATACAGAGTACTGGGTCCCGGGCCTCAGGACACTTCGGGTGTATTTCTTAAGCTCTTTGCACCTCACCCTTTCCACCTGTAAAATGAGAAGAATAAGTTAATTGGTCATTTTGTCTTTAATGCTCAAGCTCTGTGGTCTGATGTTTTGTAAAAACCCAAATCTAATTGCTTCCACCTCAGCCCTTTTTAAAAACCAAGCACCCTTTCTATCAGGCTTGGATGCCCAGTGACAGAGTTTGAATAGGTGGGCCGTGAGAGGCTGTTAGAGGTTGTCTCGCAGGGTTGTGTCTAAAACTGGCTTCCCCAACGCCCCGACTTCCACTGTTTTGTGTAGAGAACGAGCAGGGGAATCTTTTTAAGACGGAACTTGCAGCGTGCCATGTAACACTCCTCTATCAGAGAGTCTCTGGTGTCTTTTGAACCTTTTATAAGATCAAACTCCTCAAGTTCATGTCCACATCTTCTCCGTCTTTCAGGATCCAGTCAGATCCATCTTTCTCTAACCTGCTTCTCTCCAATCACCCCATCTTACTTCACTGTATCTTACCTGGTCAGTCTGACTGGGGTGTGTGTCATCTTTTTCCATTTCTTGAAGGTTAATTTCCACCCCCAACTTCCCCTTTCCCAACTAAATAGATGGGTATCGGTCCTCTAGTTGTGGGGTGGGGGCTGTGCTTTTTAGTATTCCCTAGAGCGCGAGCAAAACACTAGGTACCACTTAGCCTCTCAGTAAGTATGCACTGGTTAATTGATTAAGCTCTACAGTATTGGGGGCAAGAAATGCATAAAGATGGACCAAGAGACATTTTAAATTCCGGTTACCCTCCATCTGCTGGGTCAGGACATCTGTCCTTGTGGGCGATTTTATTTCCGTCAACAGTCATTTCAACAGTCACACCAAGACAAGGAAATGCTCTGAAATAGAGATGGTGCCAAAGCCTGGACTCTGCGGACCACCCACCGAGGCTCCGAGGGAAAGGAGGGAAGGCACTGGGGAGTGATGAAACGGTTCCGAGGGTGCAGAGTCTGGACAGATGGATGGAGGACCACAAGGTGACCCAACCAGGGCAAGAAGGAAGAGAAGAGGCTGCTGTAGGTCTGAGGCCTCAAGGAGTTTACATGGATCCGTTTATACGATTGGATTAATACTGTTTGGCTGAAAAAAATAGTGTAAATAAGATGAATGTAAGCCATCTGGTTGGTATATTGGTGCAAAATGGTCGAACAGTAAGTAATGGAGAGGCAGGTCGAAAACAGTAAGAGATGCATTTTAGCTTTCGAAGACTTAATACAGCTTTGTTGTTTAAAATTTGGGGAAATTGACTAGCTTCATGCCATAGCGATAATCACGCAAGGAGCAATGAACTGTGCTGAAGCGTGTGGCCCCATCTTGTCATTGTGGTCAACATTCTCTGAAGTTTCTCAAAGTTGGGAGCAGACAGTAGTGTTTCAGGGCCAGCCAACGTGCGATGCCTGAGCCCCGCCAGCAATTTTGTGTTGCAGTTAATTAAAATCTACAACAGTTAATCTGGCAACAGCCGTGAATTTAACAATATGGATAATTGTTTTGCCAGGGAAGTTTTTCCATATGAATGGCGACCAGATCCCATAAATGCCTGTAATTTGTGTTTCTTTACACAGTGAAGCTTTACATTATTGTCTCTGCTTTGTTAGGGGTCCAGTAACCCAGAAACAGAGCCAGTGTTAACAATCCTCTGCACGCACATGCACACGCGCACACATGTACCTTAAAAGACAGACATTCTGGTTTGAGTCCTTGACAATGGACTCTCCTTTCCCTGAGCAACGCTGGCCACATCTTCTCAGTGCGGCCCCTCCCGTAAGAGAAGCCCTCTCTCCTGCTGGATGTCTCTTATCCCATCAAGGGCCGCAAGGGAGCCTGAACTTTGAGCCGCACCTGGCTGTTGGGTGAGAACACAGGACCCACTCAAGGGGGGCTGAGGAGGATGGAGCCCTGAACTTGGGAGAGGGTCCTGGGCTGGCAGGGCAGGCCTGCCGGTGAGCGGAAAGGTCCCCTGCCTCTGGGGCCCTTGGGGAAGAGAAGAGCCAGAGATGAAGCAGTAACTCTTCAGAATGCCTTGTGTTGCCCTTACTTCTTTTTCCTCAGTAGTATAAATACATAGTTTTTGGAAAAATTGAAAAAATCACATGATGCGAAAAGGAGAAAATAAACGAGACATGCTTTTGTAGTTCCAAGCAAAACCCACTTTTACCTGTCCCGTGTCTCTGCCTGTGTGTGCACCCGCAGAGTTCCCCCCGAATGGGATCGTACTGTTTTGTAATGTGCGTTTTCTCTGACTAGATCACAGACATCTCAACGACTTGTTTCCAATACATTCACGGCGTGACCTTAATCATTGCATAACCGTAAATGTTGACCGTGTCGCGTGCTTGCTGTGGGTTGGAGGGCTCGCGGGAAATTGCTTTCTAGGAATTCAGTAATTCAGCCTCCCACAGGATGGAAGGTGGGGTTCCAGGGATAGGGATTCTCAACCCACGTGTTGGAAATGGCTTCAGGCTCTAGGTGGGTGAGTGGTTGATCTACCTAACATCTGCCCAGCACTGTATAGCTTCAGAGCACATGCGCACCCTCGTTTGAGATGGGTAGGAGAGGTGTCTTAGGCAGTCCCGGTCGACGTCGAGGAGACTCAAGAGCTTGCACATCTTGACCCAGGTGGAGGAAGCCCCGCTCAGAGCCTCGACGCATAGACTGGATGGTCCTCAAGCTCAGGTCTTTTGACTCTAAGTCTCCATCCTTTTACATTCTTTTTTAAAAAAAACTAATTCTTTTTGATGAAGGTTTTGGGGTCATTGTGTTACTGGAAGGGGAACCTCTTCCAGAGCCCGAGAGTGGACTCTTGTCTCACACTTGGAAATGGATTGTCCGAGGAGACACGTGTACCGACAAAGCAAGAGACTCTGTTGGGGAGGGGCGCCCGGCAGAGAGCAGCAGGGTCAGGGAACCCAGGAGAACTGCTCTGCCACGTGGCTCACAGTCTCAGGTGTTACGGTGATGGGCTTAGCTTTCCGGGTTGTCTGGCCAGTCATCTTGCTTGTGCCCATATTTGGTCTGACTCGGGTCCTTCCTGGTGGTGTGTGCATCTCTCAGCCAAGATGGATTCCAGTGCAAGCGTTTCTGGGAGGTTGGCAGAACATATTATGGGCTGGTGTCTCCTCCCTCCTTTTGGCCCCTCCCGAATTCTCCTGGTTAGTTTTCAGTGGCAACACCGTGTCCCTTATCAGGACCTCCTGTTGTGAGACAACTCATGCAGGCAGTTTCGGTTTCTGTCAATGGAGCCCTAAGAACTGGATGAAAGATTAAGCCAGGAAGCCCTATTCTGCCTTTCCAAACTCTCCAATCCTGGACCTGCGTGCAAGTAAGTACAAGCACTCTTCCTCATGTGCAAGCAGCAGAGTTCCCTGCTCGGTGTGGGGGGCTGAGCACCGTCACCTGCATGGTTGACCATGGTGAACTCTGCCCTTTCCACCTGGGGGCACTCGAGAGCAGCCTGTGAGGGCCACCATATGTGAAGGGCTCTGGTGGTGGGAGGGGAGATTCTTGCCACTTACTCACGAGCAGACTCACTAGGAAAAATCTCTGGGGACTGCCTGACCCCAGGACTGCAGCCCACTCGGCTTCTGTCGTGCCTACCAGGGCATAGTGACACTGTCCGAAATGGTTGTGTGTCTGTGGCATGCTCTGCCACCCATCCCTTTGGCAGGCTCCGCGGGCTTCCTCTCACTGGTCTGGCATCAGGGGACGGGGAGGCTGCAGAGTTGGTACCCATGTGTGCATCCAGCGTCTGAGCCAACCTTTCAAGGAAGTCAGATGGTGGTTATTTACAAGGCACTGATGTAAGCTGCTCCCTACAAATCATGTATTACTATTGAACTGAAAGCGATGAGCTCATGTCTGAAAAAAAAAAAAAGGCCTTAATGAAATGATGGACCTTTGGCTTCTCCTGGAGCCAGTTTGTTCTGGAGGGAGGAGGGAGGGAGGGAGGAAAGGAGGGGAGCCTCTCACTCCCCTTCCAACAAATCTACCATAATCTTATAAAATAGGGTTTTTTAGCTACATTTTCCAGTAAGCTCAGTGACTTCACTTACATGGGAAAGATTTATGACACAAGTTCACTACCATAGATGTCTCTGACACGGAGTCCTTTGACCCTGCAAGTATTCTCCCTCTGGTGGAAATTTTTTTCTAAGTCTGAACTCTGGAGTTTGAAAGAATAGTCCTATTTAAGGAGGAATCCTATCTAAGGAGTTGGGGATGATGTGAAGTGAGTTTCATGTGGCCCAAGCTCAAACAGTCATGGTTCCTTACAAGTATCTGAAACCCAGAAATAATTCTGACATCTTTTAAATCAAGAAAATGACCTGTCTCAGTTCTCCTGATTGAACTCCCCAAATGACGTAACCTGCTTGTGGATTAAAAAAAAAAAAAAAATCGAACTCTGAGATGTTCAATGTGGCATCATTCTGAATTGAGTTTTCCTGAAACACACACACTCAAAATATGTTGCCCAGAAGAAAGAAGCCCACGTAGTTTTTAAATTAAAACAAAACAATGACAACAAAGAACAAATTCGTTAAGATTTTCACATTTAGCTGGGGAATCAAGAGCTTTTAAAAATGAATATAATAGGTAGCACATCCCTGATTCAGTATGATGAACAAATAAGAGACACAAGGTCAGTCAGGACAACATTGGCAACTAGAAATTTCTGGAAAGGAATAGTGGACAGTGGAGAAGAGACATTCAGGGAGGAAGTAGACAAGGTTCAGAGAAAGTGCGATGCAAAGACCCATTCAGCCCCTGCATCCCCCTTGACTGTTCTTAATGCCTGTTCTACTCAAAGGCTTGTGAAACCTCTATCCCAGTAAACTGGATTCTCTGAAAACTTTCACAGCCAGGCCTTTGCTTCTGACCACTTAAGTTGGAATATTTATTTCAGCTTTATTTAAATACAAATCACATTCCATACAATTGACTCACTTAAAGCGTATAATTCAGTGGCTTTAACGATATTCCCAGAATTGTGCAACCATCATCACCTTCAATTCTAGAACATGTCCATCACCCCCAAAAGCAGGCTTGCTTGACGGGCTAAGAAAAAAAAGCCAGCCCCAAAACACCCCTTTCTTTTGGCTCTGGAGTCTTTTACAATGTACTTTTCAAATTATTTTTGGCATATCTGTTCTACTGATAATATATTAGTAGAAAAATCTAATTTAAATCAAGAAAATGACCTGCTTCTAAGAAAACAAAACAAAACACTCTTCTCCACACACACCATGGAGAAACGCACATGTTTTTTAGGTAGAATTTGTTGTCTGAGAGGCTGTGTATAGCTGTAAGAAATCCCCTAGGGACCCTTTTCTGTTGTCCACATTTCCATTCCCATCTGTAAAACATCTTTTTCGTTTAGTCTTTCTTTCAGTGGTTAATTCAAGCTCTTGGCATTTTTGGTCTTTATTTCACATCTGTAGAGATGACAGCAGCCTCCGAATTTCCCCGTCTTCATAACATGAATGACTTTTAACACAACCATCCCTTTTTTTCTTACCCAAACCCCATAGTTGACTATGGTTCCTCTCTTTGAACTTGGATAACCTTTGCGAAGGATCTTTTTGGGAATACCCTGTAAAAGTAAGGTGCTGAATTATTGCGAGGTTATCTACACTTCAGAATGTCAATTCCCTGAGAAACCCCCCCCCCTTTTTTTGTACAATAGGTGATTTTTTAAACTCCGAAGATATTTCCACATTAAATGTTCAAATGTGTATTTCCTTTACACACCTGTAGGCAAAAAGTAGTTTTAGTGGAGGGCAAGGAATCCCTAAGGGTAAATTTTCTCATCTAGAATGTGACAAGATTCCTAGAATTAAGCTGAAAGCTGAGGTCGGTCTAAAGGCTGGAGGCTTTTTATACCTAATTTAAATTGCCCTGAGAACTGTTTATAAAAGCTTCTAGAAGTGGAAAAACCAACAACAACAAAGGGGTAGACAGAAAGAGAGCCACATTTTGTTTTTCTAAGCCAGTTATATATATTTCCAAGGGTTTAGCCCTAGAAAAATCTGAGGAAAGTATGTGTAATCCAGTCACCAAGAGCCAAGTGGCTTTTATTTACCTAAAAAAGGGTCTTACTTGAGAACGTAGTTTCCAATAGAGTTCCTATTCTTGTGGTTCCACATTTTTTAACGTTCTAAAATTAGCGAGGCAAACCTGATCACTTGATCCCAAGAAGCATTTTATTACCTCCTCGGTGCTTGGAGCATAAATGGACTTGGAGTGATTGAAATCAAGCTACAGGTTAAAAAATCTTCAAAAATCAGGTAACCCCCTTGAGAAAGCACAGGATCTCAGAAGGTGAAGGTGGAGGTCGCGTAGCCCTCGGTTTCCCTCGCCTCCCGGGCTCCCCAGTCCACGAGGAGGCCTCCTTCTGCCCCGGCCTCCACCCTGCTTGGCTAATCCCGTGTTACAGTTACGCAGGGCTGACATAGCTTCTCTTCATTCATTGGCTCCCTGCTCTACTAGACAGAACCGCTGCAAGGGAAGGAGAATTGAAATTGCTGTTTCCATTGTCTAGAACTGTGCTTTGGAGCACGTTAGGAGCTCAGTAAATATGTGCTGAGTGTGACTGTGTGTGTGTGAGTGAGAGAGAGAAACAAAGAGAATGAAGCAAAGAAAATATTATATTTTCAGTTAAAAATGGTGCAAGCTTGGTTTGAAGAACAGATTTGAAGGGACTGGAGTAGATGTGGAAAAGCACTTGGGAAGTTATCCAGGCAGCCCTGGCGAGAATGTCTAGGTGGAGAAGGGTGTAAGAGATGGTAGCAAAGAGACATGGACCACAGTGATCTGAGAGAGATTTCAGGTGTAAAATCAAGAAGGTGGGTGATGGATGAGCTCTGAGAACTGGGGGAGGGGCATGTCTGACCTGACCTCAGGGAGGGGTGACAGTGGGGCTGCAGCGTCCGCAGAGCAGGACCCACTCAGTTCTCTCCCCCACTCCTCCCCTCCCCCGGTCCCCATTCCCCCTGTCCCCTCCCCACCCCCTCATCATCCTACTCCTTCAGACCTTGGGCCTCGACCTGAACTGTTACGTACAGACTCTTAATTGCTCATCTTGCTGCAGGTTTTGGGTTTTGAGTCCATTCTCCTTTCAGACGTACATCCCTAAAATGTGATGAAGCACATCTCACCCCCTCACAGAGGTACCCGCAGGAGAAAGAACTGTCTCCTAGCTGATCCTTCATCCTGCTACTCTGAATCCTGTGCTCCTAATATTCCGCTCCTTTTGCCTCTGTAAATGTCTTTTTTAAAAAATAAATTTATTTATTTTGGGCCGCGTCGGGTCTTCGTTGCCGAGCACGGGCTTTCTCTAGTTGCGGCGAGCGGGGCTACTCTTCGTTGCAGTGCGCGGGCTGCTCATTGCGGTGGCTTCTCATCGTGGTGCGCGGGCTTCAGTAGCTGTGGCACGTGGGCTCAGTCGTTATGGTTCACGGGCTCTAGAGCTCAGGCTCAGTAGCTGTGGCACATGGGCTTAGTTGCTCCGCGGCATGTGGGATTTTCCCAGACCAGGGCTCGAACCCGTGTCCCCTGCATTGGCAGGCGGATTCTCCACCACTGCGCCACCAGGGAAGCCCCTGTAAATGTCTTAAGTCTGACCACGCCCCCACCCCTGAGCAGTGTAGACTCTTGCGAGCTTTTCTCCTCTGGAACCCTATCCTGTTTACTGCCAGACCGTTCATCTGTCCATAGCGTTCAGTTCCTTGAGCGGACATTTATTGGGTACCCACCCCACTTGCAGAGAATTCTACTCAATAACGTACGGGCAGGAATCCTTATAAAGTATTTTGGCAGTTTGTCACATTAAGGAAGGATCCTTTCTTTTTTCCAGTTCTTATTAGTTATGGATTTGCTGAAAAGAAAAGTACGTGATGCATTTAATTGTTAGACTTCTTCTTAAATTACTTTGCATCCTTTAGTTAAATCAGATCTCCCTGAGGAAGGGTATTCTTTTAATATTCTGAAGAATTTTTGAGTTTTTTATTGAATTTTTGTTTCATTTGTAATTGTGTCTTATGTATTATATTGACCTATACTTTTTCTTTTCTGCTAACAGTATTTCTTTTTTCCCCAACCAATGGATCAGGACCTTGAAGAGTTTATATGTTCTTGTAAGTTTTCAGTCCTTGATACATTGGCTCTTACCTTGGCACATTTTCAGCCCCAGGCCTTGTTAGGTGGTAAATTCTTTGAAACTTATTCAGTCTTTTCGGTCTTTTCAGGTTTAGAGTTTGGGGGCAGCGGGTCCTTTAGTAACTGTACTTTTTCCATATGATCATAAATTTCATCAGATTTAGAAATCTGATTGATTGATTGGAATGTGGTATTTACTTATCATTGGTATTTATTGCTGTGTTACATATTTTTATTCTAACTTCACTTTCTTTAGTCTGCATTTTTCCTGGTTAGACTTGTTGGAAATTTGCCCGTTTTATTGTTTATATTCCTTCAAGATTAAACTTGTTGATTTATTATTTTTCTTCTATTTCTATTTTTAAATAAATTAATTCTAATTTTTATCTGCAGTAATAAAAGCATTTAGGGCTATTAATTTTCCTTGGAGCATAGCTTCCACTGCTGTACGTATTTTGGTATGATCCGTTCTTTTCTCTTTTCTCTAACTGACTTGCACTTTCAATTTTGGTTTCCTATTTCTTTGGTCCCAGAGTTATTTAGGAGAACGTTTCTTCCTAGTACTGACGGTTTTTCAGTCATATTTTTTATTTCTAATTTTACTGGATTATGATCAGAGAATATAGCCTAAAAACTTCCTCCTTCTTTGAATTTGTTGTGCTTTCTCTGTGGCCAAGTATGTAACTGATTTCTGTAAAGCGTACACGGATGTGAGGGAAAAAAATCTATATATCTTCATGTATTATTCAGTTGTGTCCAAAAACAACAACAACTACTACTTCTTTTCTGTACCCCAGAACTGTCTGATTTTGAAAGAGAGACATTAAAAATTTCCAGGACAGGGCGTCCCTGGTGGCGCAGTGGTTGAGAGTCCGCCTGCGGATGCAGGGGACACGGGTTTGTGCCCCAGTCCGGGAAGATCACACATGCCACAGAGCGGCTGGGCCTGTGAGCCATGGCCGCTGAGCCTGCGCGTCCGGAGCCTGTGCTCCGCAACGGGAGAGGCCGCGACAGTGAGAGGCCCGCGTACCGCAAAAAAAAAAAAAAAAAAAATTCCAGGACAGTTGTTGTTTTTTCTTTTAATCAACGTTTCTTGGACTCCCTAATCATTAATATCATATACTTTGGTGCTATGTTTTTATCGAACATACAGGTTTATGATCATTGTTTCTTCTTCATAAATTGTCTTTTATTACTACACAGTGTTCCTCCTCGTTTTGGGCTTTTAGCCTTAAGTTCCACCCCGTCTGATATTAATATTGTCATCCCTGCTTTCTTTTTGTTTGCATTTGCTTGACATCTCTTTGCTCATCCCTTGATTTTCAGCGTTTCTTTTCCATTTAAAAAAAATGATCCTTATTAACAGCATCTATCTGGGTTTTGTTTTTTAGCTCAGTGTGACAATCTCTGCGATTTAAGGGGATAATTCATCCTGCTTACATTTGGTTTAACACATGATGCTAATCTCATTGTGCCCCTCTTGATGATTTGTTTTACTTTGTGATTCTCCTTTTTTTTTTAGCTGATTTTATTTACTTTCTGGTTTTTTTCTTATCCATTTAAAAGTTCTACCGTATTTTTCCATTCTGCTAGGGATGAACATTTTTTGACCCTCATACTGAAGCATACATTTTCCACTATTTATGGAAGTAAGAGTTTCCTACTTATGAAAATGTGCAATGGACTGAATAGGCCCATCCAAATTTTATATGTTGAAATCCTAACCCCTGATGTGATAGTATTAGGAGTTAAGGCCTTAGGAAAGTAATTAGGTCATGAGGCTGGAGCCCTCATGAATGGGATTAGTGCCCCAACAAAAGGGACCCCAGAGAGCTCTCTTGCCTTCTTTTCTGCCATGCGAGGATGAAATGAGAAGTCACCTGTGTATGAACCAAGAGGTACGCTCTCAGCAAACACTAAATATGCCGGTGCCTTGATCTTGGATTTACCAGCCTCCAAAACTGTGAGAAATAAGTGTCTAAGCAACCTAGTCTGTGGTCCTTTGATATAGCAGCCTGAACTAAGAAAATTGGTACTGAGGGGATGGCATGCGTTCTAAAAGTGTGGAAGTGGTTTGGGACTGGGTCGTGGGTAGAGGCCAGAAGAGTTTCGTGGCACCTGCTAGAAATAGTGTACATTGCAGTGACTGGGGCATTAGAGGCAGTTCTGGTGGGAGCTCAGAAAGAAAAGAGGGGAGACGCAAAGAAAACGTCCATCTTCTCAGAATATGAATAATCATGAACAGAATGTTGGTAGAAATGGGGATGGGGAAGGCCATTCCGATTTGGTCTCAGATGGAAATGAGGAACAAGCTATTAAATGATGGAGAAAAGACCATCCTTGTTATAAGTGGTACAGGATGTGACAGAATTCTGTTCATGTTTAGTGTTTCGTGGAAGATAGAACTTCTGAGCATGGAGTCAGGTATTTAGCAAAGAGATTTCTAAGTGTTGAAGGTACAGTTTGGCTCCTCCTGACTCTGTAGAGCAAAATGTGAAAAGAGAGAAATGGCTTAAAGGCAGAATTGTTCAGTGGAAAGCAAGCAGAACTTAAAGGTTTAGGAAATTCTCAGTCTGTCCGTATTCCAAAAAAATGAGAAAGTGTGTTTGGAGGCGACCACTCATGATGTGGCCGACTGACCATTTGACAAAGAGATGAGTGTGGGTGGGAACCATTGACTTAAGCGGCCATCTCAAAAGCAGCCCAGAACGGAGGTGGAATTATACCAGCAGAAACATTGCCAGCTGTGACTAAAGGAAACCGGGATAACAGAACCAAATGGAGGAAGACCATGGGACTTCTTAGATCCCACAAGAGTGGACCGTAGAATGGTGGGGTTGTGAATGTGTGCTGTTCTTCAAGATGCGGGAAGAAGGGACCCCAAAGGTTCAAAAATTCAGAGATCCTCAGGGCTGTTACTCCAGCAGAGGCTCAGAATGTATGGACCCCGGGGACAGAGCTGCCTGCAGCACCATGACCCTCATGAGCCCTGGGGGGCAAGGCAGCCCAGTGGAGCTAGGGGGACACAACCCTCACTCTAACAGAGACCTCAGCATGGACAGGGCCCCCATTGAGAGCCTTGGCATGGGGGGAGGCACACTTCAGAGAGCTACAGTGGGGGGAGCCCGCAGCCAAGCAGTGGGAGTGACGTTGCAACGCCAGTGGGTCTGGAAGATGCGGTTGCTGCCCCCGTGTGTCTGGGTCTGGAAGGCAGAGTATCAAGCCAAAGAGGTTTATTCTTGAGCTCTCAGATCTCATGGAGCTTGCCTGGCTAGATTTTGGACTCACTTTGGACCCGTCACCCCTTCCTTCCTCCTTCTTTCTCCATTTTGGAAGGCGAAAGTCTGTCCTGTGGCTGTCCCATTATATTTTGGAAGCACATAACTTTTTTTTTAAAGTTATTTATTTATTTATTTTTGGCTGTGTTGGGTCTTGCTGCACGCAGGCTTTCTCTAGTTGCGGCGAGTGGGGGCTACTCTTCATTGCGGTGCACAGGCTTATTCTTGCAGTGGCCTCTCTTGTTGTGGTGGCTTCTCTTGTTGCAGAGCACAGGCTCTAGGCGTGCAGGCTTCAGTAGCTGTGGCATGCAGGCTCAGTAGCTGTGGCTCGCGGGCTCTAGAGTGCAGGCTCAGTAGTTGTGGCGCATAGGTTTGTTGCTCCGCAGCATGTGAGATCTTCCCGGGCCAGGGCTCGAACCCATGTCCCCTGCATTGGCAGGCAGATTCTTAACCATTGAGCCACCAGGGAAGCCCGGAAGCACATAACTTTTTGGTTTCACAGGTTCACAGCTGGAGAGGAGTTTTGCCTCTGGATGAAATGCACCTTAAATCTCACTGATGTCTGGTATAGATGGTGTTTAGATGAGACTTTGGACTTGAGAGTTGACGTTGGGATCAGTGAAGACTTTGGGGGCTGTTGGGATGAAATGGCTTTGGTTTGCATGTGAGAAGGACATGAATCTTGTGGGGCCAAGGGTAGAATACAAAGGATTGAATGTTTATGTCCCCCCTTCCCTCCACATTTGTATGTCGAACTCCTCACCCCCAATGGGATTGTACTAAGAGGTGGAATCTTTGGGACGTAGTTAGGTCATGAGGGTGGAGCCCTCCTGAATGGGATTAGTGCCCTAATAAAAGAGACCCCAGAGGGGTCTCTCACCCCTTCTGCCATGTGAGGATACAAAGAGAAATTGGCCATATATGAATTGGGAAGTGGGCTCTCACCAGACCTGAATCTGCTGGCTCCTTGATCTTGGACTTCTCAGTCGCCAGAATTGTGAGGACTAAGTGTTGTTGAAGCCACCCAGTCTTTGGTATTTTGTCATAGCAGCCTGAATGGACCAAAACAAGATGTTCTATTACTGAACTTCTCCAACACTGATTAGAGAATATTTTTACTCTCGTCCTTCCCCAGGATCTCCAACTCCTGTGTTCTAAGAGAGATTTCAGAACTTTAATTTCACGTCAGTATTAGATTTTCTCTTACTGTCGGTCTCTTTTTCAAGAATCATTCTATAGCTGTCTCTGGAATTACTACAATATATGTTAATAGGACCAATCCTCCTGCTGGAAACTAAAAACTCTGGAGAAATATTCATTGAAAATTATGCTCAACAGCATCAAAGACATGACAAGATAATTGAGGGATTAGGAGGTCAGATTCTAAAGGACCCGAAGGAGGTAAGCAGAGCTGTGAAGTGACTTTGGCCTTGAAGGCATTTGACAAATAGGTAAGCTTGCTTTGCTTGTAGTGGCAGAGTGCCCCAAATAGAAAACAACAACAAACAGGCAATCCCAAGAGGTTTCTCAAAATGATCATTGAAAAGAAGATGCTTCTATCGTAAATTGATATTCTCAGAGTCAAACCCTTAGGAGAAAGTGAATCAGATGTAAACTTTCCACTCTGCCCCCACTCCCAGGGGACAGCAGGGAGAGGTTTGGTTGTTGTTCGTTTGTTTGGCACTGAGCAGAACAAGGTGGGGGAAGAGTGGGTGTCTCTAAGGCGTTGTAGTCACCACCTTGCCCTGGGCAGATTTGCCAACGTAGGGTAGCAGAAAAGGCCAGCCCTAAACATGCCACTTTAGCGTCAGGATTATTTTGAGTTGTAAAAAACTGAGAAGACACAGATACAGTTAAAGCTCTCCGCCCTCTCCCTGTTTGCCTAAAAGCGGGGCATAGCTTTATAAAAGGGCCCCCCACCCACTTTCTTCTCTTAATTAGAAAGTACAAAATCGTCAGAGACAAGTTTAGATCCTATCAACCCAGTGGACTCTACATAACAGACTTTACTAACTGGCCCTTAAGGGTTTCGTTACTTCCCTTCCTTTCGTTATTTGCCTTCCGAAAACTTGCCACCCTAGAAACACAGAGTCCTTTGCTTTACATCGTCACATCTCGAAAAATGTATTGTTCCTTTGCCAAGAGGCCATGTAAGCCCAATTCTAGCCACCCTTTCATTTACTCATATCTGGGTGCTCCCGCCTGTGTGTGTGTATATGTGTGTGTGATGCATATGTTAATAAACTTCTGTTTGTTTTTCTCTTGTTAATTTGTCTTTTGTCAGTCTAGTTTGCAGGGCCCAGCTGGAGAATTTAGGAGCGTAGTAGGAAAAATAATTTCTTCCTCTTCTACATCACGTGTCCAATACACCTGATGGAGGTCAAAAACGTGATCTGCTAATTCAGCTTAAAATTGCCTAGAACCAGTAGTGTCCCCAGGCACCCGACAGAGGCAAAAGTAAATTATCTCTTCATCCCTGCTTCAAAGAAGTTCCACAGATGATTTTCTAAGGAAAATAGAGTGTTTACAGTAATACAAAGCACACAAGAAAATGAGACACCATGAGCAAGAAGCTGCAGAGACAGCCAGCAGTGTAGACTCATAAGCATTTAGATGATGGAGTTACCAGACAGGTAATAAAACAATTGTTTCTATATTTAAAAAGACAAGGTTAGACATTCCCTCTAAGAATGAGAATCTCTAAAATCCTGACCTAGCATTTTCAAAAAAGAACCAAGTGGATTTTCCAGCAATAAAGATATAAAATAATTGAAATTAGAAATTATATCAATGTGTTTAATAGCAGATTAGACACGGCTTAAAGAGTTTGTGAACTAGCTTGTAATCAGATCTTGGAATAGTGCAGCACAGTGACACTTCCAAACGAACAGGAGAGAACTGGAGAAGGTGGGGAAGGAGAGGGGAGAGGGAGAAAAGGAAAGAAAAATCCAATTTTCTCCCAGTTTGGAGGGGATAAACTACAGCGGATGCCCCCCCAATTCACCGAGATGCCCCAAATTCAGTGGCTTAAACACAGAAACATTCTCTTTGTGCAGAGAGAGCCATTGTCACTAGATACTGCTGGTCAGTTGATAGCTCTTCTCCATGTGGTAATTCAGGCTGCTTCTCTCTTAGGGCTTGGCATCTTCTGGGGTCTTATCACTATGTGTGTCCAGTGTCTGGAAAGGAAAAGACTGTAGTGGAGACATACCTGTTTAGCTTGTTCAGAGCCTCGGCCCAGAAGTGGCACAGATCCCTTTGGCTACTGGTGAAAACCAACCATGGTCAGTAGAAGCTGCAAGGGAGGCTGGAGAAACGTAGTTGCGAGTGACTGGCACTTCTCAGCTTTATCTGTAGACCGTAGAAAGGGAACACAGGTTTGATTGACAGCTAGTTGTCTTTGTTTCTCCAGGAGATAGAAACACACAGGAAACCTAATCTGAAAAAGTGCCCTCAGGCATAGTAGAAACTAATACTGATACGACTGATGTTTTGATTGTTTTTTAATAAACATTTAAATTATAATGTACTATACCTTCAGAAAAATATACAGATTCTTGGTGTGCAGCTTAATAAATTATCACAAAGTGAAAACCCCCACCCAAATGCCTCCCAGACCAAGAAATAGAATATTGCCAGCACCTGAGAAGCCCTACTTGGGACATCCTGAACCCTCTCTTGAAAGATAACCACCGTCCTGACCTAAAACACCTCAGATTAGTTTTGACTGGTTTTGAACTCTATGTAAATGTCATACTATATGGATTCTCTCCTGTCTAGCTTCTTTTGCTCAGAGATTGTGAAATTTACTCATAGTTACATATGGTAGTTGTTCATTCACTTTCATTGCAGTATGACATTCTGTTGTGGAAGTATTCTGTAATTCATTCATCCACTCTATCTTTGATAGACGTTTGAGTTGCTTTTAGGTTTTGGCTATTATACATAGTATCCTTTACATTTGTGTGCCTGCCTGTGTGGGTGGGTGTGTGTTTACCAGTATACACATTATTTAATTGCATTAGGTAAGTACCTTAACAAGTGAAATCGACAAAACACATTTGGAAACAAACTATTGACTCTTGAAGTACCTAACTCAGTTGGTGGGAATGGAAATGCACAGGTGTACTGCTTGCTAGCTATGAATTTGGTCAGATGTGAAGAAAGACTCGGTATTTTCTTTTCCATGTTGATATCCATTTGACTCAGCACCACTGTCACCAATCAAGCGTCTCTATTGATGTGGATCTCTTTTGGGACCCCCATTTTGTCATTCTAATTTCCTATCTTTTTTTAGCATCTTTATTGGAGTATAATTGCTTTACAATGGTGTGTTATTTTCTGCTTTATAACAAAGTGAATCAGCTATACATATATTCCCTATCCTTTTCTTACTGTCTTATCACTGTAGCTCTATAATGAGCCTGACACCTGGTAGCATTCATCTTCCAACTTTGTTGTTCTTTGTAGTTGTCTTGGCTATACTTGGGCTTTTATATCCCCGTACGAAATTTAGAACGTTTGTTAATTTCTGCAAAAACTTGCTGGGATTTTGGAGTGAGCAATAAATCTGTACATCACTTTGGGGAGAATTGAAATCTCTTTACACTCTTGAGTGTTCTAATCCATGAACATGGTATATCCCTCTTTTCCTTAAGTTTATTTAAAGCTCAATGTTTTGTAGCTTTTTTTGTGTAGAGGTCTTGCCCAGCTTTTTGTAAAATGTATTCCTGTGTATTTAATTCCTTGTTTGTTTTTGTTGCTGTTTTGGATTTTATTTCAAATAGTTTTCTAATTTTTTCTTAACAATACAGAATGCATTTGATTTTTATATGTTAACCTTGTATCCAGCAGTTTTGCTGAAATCAGTTTAATTCTGGTGGTATACTGTAGATTCCTTGGGATTGTGTAAGAACAAAGTCATGTTGTCTGTGAGTAGTATCTTCCTTCTAGTCTGTATACGTTTTGTTTTCTTACGGAGCTGGATGAGCTCCATCACAATATTGCCAGGCAAGCTTGTCTTGTTTTGGATTTCTGGATGAAGGTTTTCACTGTTTTACCATTAAGTATGATGTTTGCTGCGGGCTTTGATAGATACCCTCTGTTAGATTAAGAAAGTTCCCTTCTGTGCCTAGTTTGCCAAGTGTTGGTGATTTTTTAATCATGAAAGTGTTTACTTTTATCCAAGTTTGTTCCGCTTCCCTTGAGATGATCACATAATTTTCTCCTTTATTATGCTAATGATGTGATTTACAAGGGTGGATTTTTTTTTTTGATTTTTGAATGTTAAACAAACTTTGCATTTCTGAAATAATCTCAGTGTGGCCATAATGTATTATTCTTTTTCTGTATCATTATTTATGTTTTCCTAATATTTAGGATATTGTACTTCTGTTGATGAGAGATACTGACCTGTAATTTTCCTTTCTAAACTTGTCCTTATCAGCATCAAGGTTGTGCTCGTCTTGTAACAGGATTTTTGAAGTCTCATATGTTATAAATTATCTGGAAGAATTTGTGAGATCTATTTCATTTCTGTATATTTGAAAACATGAAATGCTGAAGCTATCTGGACTTGCAGGTTTCTGTGCTAGAAGATTTTTAGATTTTCTTTAGGAGACATATAACCATTTGTATTTTTAATATATTTTATGACTCTTTGAAAAGTTTTGGCTTGACTAGGAATTTCTCACCTTTATCTAAATTTTCATATGTATTGGCATAAAGTTTCCATATAATTTTTGTATCGTACTTTTTTTTTTTTTGTGATACGCGGGCCTCTCACTACTGTGGCCTCTCCCGTTGCGGAGCACAGGCTCCGGACACGCAGGCTCAGTGGCCACAGCTCACGGGCCCAGCCGCTCCACGGCATGTGGGATCTTCCCAGACCGGGGCACGAACCCGTGTCCCCTGCATCGGCAGGCGGACTCTCAACCACTGCGCCACCAGGGAAGCCCTGTATTGTACTTTTAACCTCTTTATCTTCTCCTGCCTTTACCTAAACTACTTCCAGTCTTCCACTTTCTGTGAATTTGTTCTTTTTCTAGCCTTTTGTGATGGATTCCTAATTTGCTTTTGGCCTTTATTCTTTTCTGATATATATATTTATGGCTGTAGATGTCTATCTTGAGGTATGTGGACTGGTGCTGGGAAGACGTTCAGGAGTTCCAGGGAATGTTCTGCAGAGTTGATATCCCTTTAAGTGGTTGTATCTGTCCTGAGTTTTGTTTTATTCAGATTTGTTTGGTTGGTCTTTCCCAGCCACAACGAAACCAAAAAAAGAAACAATGACTACTAGGTCAAGAATTTTATCGTCACCAAATTGTTGTCTTTGGATTGCTGGCTATCAGACAGACAGACAGCCCTCGGGGGCTTACCATTTGTTACAACTTGTAGGGCTTTCTACTTGGACTGCTGCTTACTGGGACAGTGGCGCATTGGGAAACAGAAAAAAAGATCCACTGAGTTGAGGAACATTGAAGGAGGAGTTGGCAGAATTTGGTTCAACAGCTACTGAAAGAGATTTAAGAAGAGGTTAACAGAGTATTTTATTTGCTCAATAAATATTTACTAAGTGACTAATATGTGCAGTGAATAGTGGGCGGGAAGTTGTTGGCAGCGGGAATAAGAGGCAGTATGTGTCCTGGTCAGGGTCACAATGGGGAGGAGGAAGGAGGGTTGACATACATTCCTGGCTCTGATTGTTCAGAAATACTAAGGAATGTCCTTAGCTACACTATTCTAAAAGGTGCCAGCCATTCGGGAAGGGCTGTCTCTTTCTTTGTCTCTGTCATTTCACATTTTAGCTGGGTGACTGAAGGAAAATTATTTAATGTCTTTGTTATTTAACATGCCCCAGTTTCATCATCTGTAAAATCCTTTTTTCTCGCCTTAAAACGAGAAAATCTCTGTTAATGTGCTTACCATTGGGCCTTGCACAACCCACATCAGGTATTACTGTTACCTTTTAGTGTTTCTTGTGCTTCTGCGTCCTGCACCTGCCCCTTCCATCTCTCCATTTCTTTTTTCCTTCCATGTAGCTGACTATAATAAAGAACACGAGGATTATTATCAGCATTTTAAGAAAATTTACTGAAGTGGAATGTTTCCTGTTCTTGATTTTAAAATTATATGGATGACTTTTTTTTTTAAGATTCCACATATAAGTGACATCATGCAGTATTTACCTTTCTCTGTCTTACTTCACTGAGCGTAATGCCCTCAAGGCCCTCATGTTGTTGCAAATGGCAGAATTTCTTTTTCTCGTGGCTGAATAATATTCCATTGTGATTCCCACACACACACACACCTTTTTTATCTAATGTATAATATGCTGAGTGTAGTTGATAACACCATATTGTATTGCTAAGACAGAAGAACTCAAATGTTTTCACCACACAAACGAAGGTAAATATGTGAGGTGATGGATGTGTTAATTAACTCAGTGGAGGAGGGGGGAATCTTTTCACACTGTATACATATATCAAATCATCACAGTGTATATACTTTAAATAGCATATAATTTTGTCAGTTATACCTCAATAAAGCTTATATATATATATATATATATATATAAAATATGCACGAGTTGTCATATTTTTTTAATCTAATATAGAAAAGTTAAAAAAGAAAATCTCATGGTGGAAATCAAGTTTAACACACATTTCCCAGCTCTTCAGTTATTTTTGTACCACTTCTCAGCACATGCTTCCTTTTTTTGCTTTTGTATACTGATTTTATTTAATAAAATTTTTTTTCTTCCAATTTTATTGAGAT
The DNA here is from genome assembly GCF_949987515.2 of Delphinus delphis. Lineage (NCBI taxonomy): Eukaryota > Metazoa > Chordata > Mammalia > Artiodactyla > Delphinidae > Delphinus > Delphinus delphis. The sequence continues at coordinate 54,504,784 of NC_082701.1, forward strand.
ATTGACATACAGCACTGCATAAGTTTAAGATATACAGCATAATGATTTGATTTCCACACATCATGAAGTGATTGTTACAGTAAGTTTAGTGAACATCCATCATCTCCTATAGATCCAAAATTAAATAGAAAAAAAATTTTTTCTTGTGATAACTCCTAACAACTTTCATATATAACATACAGCAGTATTAATTATATTTATCATGTTGTACATTACATCCCTAGTACTTACTTATCTTATAACCAGAAGTTTGTACCTTTTGGCCCCCTTTATCCAATTCCCCCTCCCACCTCTGATAACCACAAATCCAATCTTTTAATGAGTTTTTGAAGTATAATTGACCTACAACACTGTTAGTTCATGTTACACAACATAGTGATTTGATATTTCTATCCATTTCAAACTAATCGCCATAGAAGTCTAGTTCCCATCTGTCACCATGCAAGGACATTACATAGCTATTGACAGTAGTCCCCACACTGTACATTTCCTACTGGTGACTCATTGATTTTGCAACTGGAAGTTTGTACCTCTTAATCTCCCTCACTTGTTTCTTTTCCCTCCCCTCTGGCAACCATCTGTTTGTATCGATGACTCTTTCTGTTTTGTTGGGTTTTTCATTTGTTCTGTTTTTTCAAATTCCACATATACGAGAAATCATACTTCTCTGTCTGACTTATTTCACTTAGCATAATACCCTCTTGATCCACATTGTCACAGATAGCAGGATTTCATTCTTTTTTATAGCTGAAAAATATTCCTCTGTGTGTGTGTGTGTGTGTGTGTGTGTATCACATCTTCTTTATCCATTCTGTTGATGAGCAGAGCACTTAAGTTGCTTCCCTATCTTGGTTATTTTAAATAATGCCACAATGAACCATAAGGGTGCATATATTTTTTTCTAATTAGTGTTTTGTTTTCTTTGGATAAATACCCGAGTGGAATTGCTGATTATATGGTAGTTCTATTTTTAATTTTTTGAGGGCTCTCCATACTGTTTTTCATAGTGGCTGCACCAATTCCCACAAACAGTGCAGGAGGGTTCCCTTTGCTCCACATCCTGGAGGATACTTGTTATTTGTTGTCTTTTTTTTTTTTTTTTTTGCAGTATGCGGGCCTCTCACTGTTGTGGCCTCTCCTGTTGCAGAGCGCAGGCTCAGCAGCCACGGCTCACGGGCCTAGCCGCTCCGCGGCATGTGGGATCTTCCCGGACCGGGGCACGAACCCGTGTCCCCTGCATCGGCAGGCGGACTCTCAACCACTGCGCCACCAGGGAAGCCCTATTTGTTGTCTTTTTGATAATAGCCATTCTGACAGGTGTGAGGCGATAGCTCATTGTGGTTTTGATTTGCATTTCCCTGATGGTTAGTGATGTTGAGCATCTTTTCATGTGCCTGTTGACCATTTGGATGTCTTGTTTGGAAAAAATGTCTATTCAGTTCCTCTGCCCATTTTTTAATTGGGTTGTTTGTTTCTTTGCCATTGAACTGTATGAGTTCTTTGTATATTTTGGATAATGACCCCTATCATTTAACCTTTTTGAGGGCAGATAGGGGTCTTACAAATCTTGGTATCTTTTTCCACTACTAATATAATGTAATAAATGTTTTGAATGAAAAGCATGGAAGAAAACTTGCAGTGTTGTAGCCATATCAATTTATCAAGGGAATAGAGTATGTCTGGTCAGCGGGAGCACTGAGGAAATGTAACATTTGTTACCTTCCTGCCTTACCCTCCTGTGTATATGGTGGGTAACATTTCTTTAGTTATTCTGTCTCTGTGTGAAGTGTATGTGTATGTAAACCCCACATATACATTTCTTCTCTTTACTTCTCATAGGTACATACGTACATTTGTGTACTTGGAGGTGATGAAAAATCTGATTGTTCAGATGTCAGGAACAGTTGCTTTGACATGGGATTATGAGCAGCAGGGTTGAGTTCATGGTGAAATCCATTCCCCATGTATCCAGAGAGCTCCTTAGACAGTCACATACATAACTCCGTACTCCCACGGAGGGACACTGACAGAGGTGGGGAAGCCCTGAAGCAAACCGTCATGAGTCACGATGTTGCTTCCTAGCTGTAACAGACTGTGCAGACATCCAACCAGAGGGATTCAGAACCTCCGTTAATAGATATTTTCACGTATTCCAACTTTTCCCTGTGAATTGCCCAAATTTAACAACAGGAACAAAAACCTTGAAATATCTCAGTAGAACTGCAATGTGGGGGGAAAATCAGGTTTTAAAAAAAAATGTAATGTGGCCAGTTTGTGGTCTTTTTTATTACCCAAAGATTGATCACATTCACTGTGTAATTAAATCTCTACATCTGTGGGGCACAAATGTTTTACGTTTCCCACATTTATGGTTTGACATCGGAAACATCTGTGCAGGCCCAGGAGGCAACATCTGGAAGACATTTCTGGGCTTTTATGACATGCAGAGTGATCTTTGTTTTGGAACAAGTGTGTGGTTTTTGCCAGTAGCTCTTCCTTCTGGTAATGTCCTTCTAATTGGCATTTCGCTGGGGGATTGAAAGAAGCCTGGCTTCCTGACCTCCGCTGGGCGTCAGGAGATGTTTCAGAAGAATCTTCACATCGTCAGGATTCCCAGTAGGAGAAGATGCTGAGTCATGGGTTTAACTCACTTCAACCACGATTCGTTGATCCCAGGGAGCAGGTGGAGAGAAGGAAAGGGAACCTGGTTATTGGGCCAGAACTTTCCTAGGTGCTTTCTTCAGATGAAGATGTTTATGGCAAAACAAACATCATTGCATCATTGAGACAAACCTGTCTCAGAGGTTAATTTTGCTTAAGGTCACCCAGCTGATCAGTGATATTTATTTTTTAAATTATTATTTTTTTAAATTAATTTTTATTGGAGTATAGTTGATTTACAATGTTGCTAGTTTCTTCTGTACAGCATAGTGAATCAGTTATACATTTACATATATCCACTCTTTTTTAGATTATTTTCCCGTATAGATCATTACGGTGTATTGAGTAGAGTTCCCTGTGCTATACAGTAGTCCTTATTAGTTATCTATTTTACGTATAATAGTGTGTATATGTCCATCCCAATCTCCCAATTTATCCCTCCCCCACCTTTCTCCCCCTGGTAACCATAAGTTTGTTTTCTATATCTGTGACTCTACTTCTGTTTTGTAAATAAGTTTATTTGTACCTTTTTTTTAGATTCCACATATAAGCGATATCATATGATATTTGTCTTTCTCTGTCTGACTTTACTCAGTATGATAATCTCTAGGTCCATCCATATTGCTGCAAATGGCATTGTTTCATTCTTTTTTTATGGCTGGGTAATACAGACATGCAGATGACCAAGAGGCACATGAAAAGATGCTCAACATCACTAATTATCAGAGAAATGCAAATCAAAACTACGATGAGGTATCACCTCACACTGGTCAGAATGGCCATCATCAAAAAATCTAGAAACAATAAATTCTGGAGACGATGTGGAGAAAAGGGAACCCTCTTGCACTGTTGGTGGGAATGTAAGTTGGTGCAGCCACTATGGAGAACAGTATAGAAGTTCCTTGAAAAACTAAAAATAGAGCTACCATATGATCCAGCAATCCCACTCCTGGGCATATATCTGGAGAAAAAACATAATTTGAAAAGATATATGTACTCCAGTGTTTATTGCAGTGCTGTTTACAATAGCCAGGACATGAAAGCAATCTAAGTGTCCATCAGCAGATGAATGGGTAAATAAGATGTGGTACATATATACAATGGAATATTACTCAGCCATAAAAAACCAAAATGATCAGTGATAGATCTGAGATTTAAATTGACGTTTGTCTAACGTTGTGTTAGAAGATGTTCTTAAAGAGAGGGCAAGACATCTTATTAGGCAACAAATGTGGAGGACCTACTATGTGCCAGGAGGTAATCTAGGTGCTGAGGATAGATCAACGGCCAAAGACAAAATTCTCTGTCTTCACAGAGCTTATATTCTAGTGCAGTAGAATGACAGTAAACAATAAATAAGGTAGGTAGGAAGTGGACGAGTGCTATGGGAAAAAAGAAATAGAGCTAGGTATGGGATTCAGGAATGTTGTGGAAGGATTTATTTTAGTTTGGGGTTCCCCCCCCAGCAGAGTCTGAGGCAAGGACTGGGAAGTGGGTAGTTTATTTGGGAGGTGATCCCAGGAAGCAAAATGAGGGAGTGGGGGAAGTGACCCACTGTGAGAAAAAAGGCCAAGAAAGGACTCATTAACAAACGGATTACCCAAACTGGTTCTCTCAACTAAGAAGTAAAGAAGCCAAGTAGAACATGCCCGGACTTGTCCTGTGGCAAAATGGGGAACGTGGGGCTTTTATCCCTCATTGGTTAAGAGATGCTCCTGGGGAAATTTAACTCCGCTGAACTTCCAGAGTGTGCCCGCAGAGGAGAGGTCTTCTGTGGCTCCAAGGCAGCGGCACGGAAGGGTGCCAGCACACGTACTTGGCGTGGGACGCTGGACGTGTTTCCAAAGTATGCCGAGTTCAAGTGGGCTGCAGGCATTGGCGTGGTGATCCTAAGTGACGGCTGCGGGGCTGATATTTAAAGTGGGAGGGGACCTGCAGGCCTCACTATGTAAGTGATATTTAAGCAAAGACTTGAAGGAAGTTGAGGGTGAGCCAAGTGGCTATCGAGATAAAAAGAGCATCCAAGGTCCCAGTGGGAGAGGATGCTGGGCACAGGCAAAGGCTGTGGAGGAGGTCTGGAAGGGAGGGGAGCAATAAAAGCTGAGGTCTAGGGTAGCAGGAGACCAGATCCCACAGGGCTTGTGGATGACCGTAAGGGTTTTTGCTTTTGCCATGAGAGAAAGGGTGAACCATCGGAGGGCTTTAAGCAGAGGACTGATGTCACTTGACTTACTTTTAAACACATCGCTCTGTACAATGTAGTGATTCATAATTTTTTACAGGTTATATACTCTGTTTGTAGTTATTATAGAATATTGGCTATATTCCCTGTGTTGTATAATACATCCTTGTAGCTTATTGTATTTATTTTTAATTTTTAAATTTTTATTTTATATTGGAGCATAGTTGATGAGCAATTTTGTTAGTTTCAGGTATACAGCCAATATTGTACACCTGTAACTTATATAATATTGTATGTCAATAAAAATAAAATGATAAGGATATTAAAGAAATATTGCTCTAGCTGCTGAGATGACAGTCAGCATTAAGAGGGTTGATGGGGATGGCTGGGACCAGAGTGGTTGCAGCAGAGGTGGTAAGAAGTAGGTAGACTCAGGACATGCTTTGAAGGTAGAGCCCACGGGATTTCCGGGTAGATTGGATGTGTGAGTTACACACATGTGTGAGTTACACACATGTGTGAGTTACAAAAGTACGAGATGGTGGAGCATCGTGAGTGTTTTAACCTCAGCAACTAGAATAAAAGAGCTGCTGTTAAGTGAGGTGTGAGGGCAGTAGAAGGAACACATTTTGGACACTTAAAATTTGAAGTGAATATTAGTCATAAAATAAGAGATGCCACGTAGGAAGTTGGACCTAAACCTGGAGTTCAGGGGTATAATTGTGGGCATTTTTGACATGCGGATTTGCTTCAAAGCTACACCCAATGAGATCACTAGAGGAGGGATGCACTCCAGGGGCTGAGCCCTGGGGTTTGCCTACATTTATAAGTCAGGGAGAAGAGGGGGCCAACAGGCGGGACAGAGAAAATATAGTCAGGGGAGGAGGAAAGCCAGGAGAAAGCTGTGTCTGCAAAGTCAGGTTGGATGAGGTTGTAGAGGGAATCGGAGGGGAGGAATTGGAGACAAGCAGTAGGAACAACTTTGAGTCATTTTGCTGCAGAGAAGAGTTGACAAATGGAGTAATGGACAGGAAGTGGAGTCAATAAAGGGTCTTTTTTCTCTCCTTGTGAGAAATAATAGTGATGTGAATAATCCAATATAGAGGAAAAAATGGAAGATATAGAAGAGAGAGGAGCTTTGCTACATCAGTCAGTATCCTACCTACTGTGGTCAAGAAGTAATGAGTATTAATCTCCAGGGACATTTCAGCCTCAGATAAGAACAAATCCTGCTCATCATTTTAACCAAAAGGACATAGGTTATATATTCTGGTAGATGTGGAGATGTTTTGGTGGGAGTTTGGGGAAGGTTTTCCTGACTGCTTCAATTTTCTCAGCACAGTAGGACATAAGGTCATGGCATTGGATGTTGAGAAGAGAGAGGTGTAAACTATTTATCTAAGAGAGCGAGGGAGAGGACATAGAACTCATGAAATATGGTATGATTGCCTGGAAACAGCATTAAGTGTCCATTTCAGGTTCATAGTCATATATTTACTTTAGCAAGATAAGACCCACAAATCAACCATTGAGGAATAACAGAAGCGTGAGGTCAATGTTGCGGGTAGGTTAAGGTTCCCTGCCACATGCTCCCAGGGCCTATTCCTCTCTGACCACTCATCACATTTCACAGTGGAGCAGGGCATTCTCATACGTGCCAATGGCAATGAGAATTGATAACACCTTCTGAGTGAGCAGCCTGAAAACATCAACAATTTAAAATACCTGCACCTCTAAATCCCTTCATATTGTGGTGCGCTGCTCAAGGCCCCTTCCCCAGGAATCAGGCACTCTCTCCCCAGCTGCTGGGGTGCCGAGTTGTTCTTTGGGCCTTGCGCTCAGCCCGAGAGCCATCCCAGTAGGGAACAGCCTGCATCCACTGACTGGTCCATGTGGGGTGGGTATAAAGACCTGCCCTCCTTGCCTCAGGGTGGGATGATTCTGAAGGGCCATTACAGGTCCAGGGCCCCACGTGAGGTCTGCTGAGGCCTTTGTGGTTGCATCACAGCTCAACAACCCCTTCTTTCCAGTTCTGTTTCCTTCTCAACCCAAGAGGCATTGAACTTTAGGGCATCCTGACCATCTCTCTACACTCAATCACACCCTTAGCCAGTTCCCAGGGAACCCAACCTAAGAGCCCTTTGGTTCAGAAATTATACAATTAGGGATGTATCAAGAGGAAATGAGGGTGCAAAGATGTTGTTGATTATTTATTATAATAGTACTGTAATATTATTTATTATAGTGTAAAAGTGAAACGACATCAACAGGAAATATTGCTTAAATGCCGTGTGGTCTATCCATAGGTTAGAGGCATCAATCTGCTATAGATGCAATTTCAGGCCATGGAAATATTTTCACAATATTTTGCTGAGTGAAAAATGCCAGTTACAAAGCAGTGGGTCCAGGAGGATCATTAAAATCATCTATATGGATACCTGTGAATGAAATGTGTCATAAGAGATCTTAATGATAATCACTGAGACCTTTAACGTGGTTAACTGGGGATGAGAATTATAGGTGGTGTACATTTTTTTTTTTTTTGTTCACATTGGGTATCTAATTTTTCTGTACTGGCCATAATTTGCTTTTGTAGTGGGATTAAGCAGACAGTTCTTTTAATTTGAAGAGAAATGTATTAAAACGTCTTTAATCTTCAAGAGGAACGGGAAACTCCCATGGGTCGGTGGGTAGAATGGGTCAGTGTAGCTTTGCTACATACACAACTCACAGGAGCTTGGATTCCAGCCCACAGCAGCAAACATTTCAGGACATCAATGGACGTGTCTACATTTCCAAAACTCAGGGCACAGGGTCTTTTAAGGATGTATGTTCTGTTTGGCCTGTCTGTCTCAGAACTGTAGTTTAGATGCTGAAATGTCTAAGTTGCCAGGACACTTCAGTGATGTATGGGGATAATACACAGAATATTTGAAATCAAGACATTTGAAACAATGTGACCTATATAATCACCATAAATGTAGGTATTTCCACTTACTAAGGCTCAAGGCCACTTGAGAGATCCCAAGATTATGCTGCAACTTTTTTTTATAAATTTATTTATTTATTAATTTATTTTTGGCTGCGTTGGGTCTTCGTTGCTGCGCGTGGGCTTTCTCTAGCTGCGGTGAGCGGTGGCTACTCTTCGTTGTGGTGTGCGGGCCTCCCACTGCGGTGGCCTCTCTTGTTGCGGAGCACGGGCTCTAGAGCGCAGGCTCAGTAGTTGCGGTGCACGGGCTCAGCTGCTGTGCGGCATGTGGGATCTTCCTGGACCAGGGCTTGAACCCATGTCCCCTGCCTTGGCAGACGGATTCTCGACCACTGCGCCACCAGGGAAGCCCTATGCTGCAACTTTTGACAAAATTATTACATCCATGGAACTTTAGGCATTGGTGTGCCACCTTTGTGATTTTTATGTCTGTGCCATCTGTAAGATGAGTTACTCAATTTTTTTTCCTTAAATAGACTTTTAGTAGAAAGGTAAGAACTTTCTTGTCTTGATTCTAAATGATAATGTGGAAGAGAAAATTAGTTTACTAGTTATCATTTTTAGATGCATATTAAAATAAGTACATAAGCATCAAAATGGAAAACGTTTGTCCTCTGGAAAATGGTCTCCTGCGTTTGTCCCGTGAGTTGGGAACACGCTGCACTAGGTTGTCAGAATCTGAAAGAACAGACGTTTCTGGGACTTGAGGCCATTCTGATGAGCCGTAAGGAGGGAAGGAATGTTCTCTGAGATGTCTGGCCCGACCTCTTCTCAGGACCAGCACCCCGACTTCTGCCAAACATTTAATTGGAAGTCCATCTTGTGGAGCATTAACATATAATGTTAAATGAACTTTTATGGACACATGGAAGAAGGCAGGTGCCCCGTAGAACAGTGTAAATTTTTATGGACTTTTCTCCCTGCGGCCGATGGATGCCACCACAGACATGACGGATGTGTTTACTTGGGCCAAGGATGATTTACCAGTGCCTGACACCGAGTTGGTGGTCACAAACGTTTCCTGAATTTAATTGGCTGAGACCTTTGAAGACTTTTCCTTTAGCATCTTGGGAATTTCAGAAGGAGAATGTTTTGAAATGGAAAGGGATTCAGAAGCCACATTAGGATGAGGGACTAAAAGCAAGAGAGGAAGCCGATTTGCTCGGGCTGTCCTGTGGGATGCAGGAAGGGCTGTTGAGGGGATATCTCATCTCTGTTGGGGAACTGTCGCCTCAGCCCAAAGAATAGGTTGTGGCGTTTCACATGGTACCCAAACTATACCAAGCAATGGAATTCTTGACTTGAGATGCAGGGCCCAATGTCTGGCACACCTCGCATGGCTTCTCATCCCTTGGTCCAAACTCATCAATTCAGAAATGCCCAGGGTGGGAGAGACGTCTTTTCATCTTCATTGTCTAAGCCAGCTCTGGTTGGCCTTCTTTCCTATTATAACTTGAAGAACACAAACAAAAGAAGCTAATTTATTGCAGTACACCAACTCCAACACACTTCTCCATTTATAATCTAGAAAAGTAAGAATAATGATAGTTTGTGTTAATATTACATATATACATATGTACGTATATACATATGTGTGTGTGTGTGTGTGTGTGTGTGTGTGTGTATATATATATATATATATATATATATATACACTTTTATACTTGCTTGAACATGTTCTCCTCAAAATGCCTGGGGAAAGCCAGGACAAATTTTTTTTTTTGCGGTACGCGGGCCTCTCACTGTGTGGCCTCTCCCGTTGTGGAGCACAGGCTCCGGACGCGCAGGCTCAGTGGCCATGGCTCAGGGGCCCAGCCGCTCCGTGGCATGTGGGATCTTCCCGGACCGGGGCATGAACCCGCATCCCCTGCATCGGCAGGCGGACTCTCAACCACTGCGCCACCAGGGAAGCCCAGGACAAATATTTTTATCCCCGGACCACAAATCAACTAACTTTATTGGAGTACCACTACAATCCAAAAATGGTGCTTAGCTATTTTCACAGATTTTAAGTCACCTGTTGATGCCTCTAAGGTAGACATCACCTCATGTACAGAAAAGAAAACTGAAGTCAGGAGAAGTTAAATGACCTTCCCTGCGGAAGTGATGTAGATGCCAAGTTGGAGGTGGAATCTGAAAAATAGATCGTCTGGCTCCAAGTGGAGCGGCTCTGTCTGATGTCTGTTATGGATACTCAGATGCCGTCCGTAATTCTGACTTGGAAGAAATTGTTTGGGGGTCTTATCTGGACTCCATTAATCTAGTGTAAGTAATTATCAAGTTGGAGGGGATTGGATCCTGTCATCCAAAGGCATGTTCCTCAGAGCTTCACCAAGAGAATATTGATTGATTTATTTTCAAGGTTTGGGCATGCTTATCTGGTCTACCCTGAAGGAACTGAGATCTCGAGCTCTGTCATATGGAAACGATCTTGCAGAGTTATGGCGAGGACCTGCAGTGATGTACAAAAGGCAGACATAATCATGTTTGGTGGGTGTGGATACTCAATGGCTGATATATTAAGAGATGTCAGAAGCACGAGCATCACAGTCAGAGGAACCAGGGCTCCCATCTGGGTGCCGCTAATCACTAGCTCTGTGCCTTTGAGCAGTGGGGTTAACCCCTTAAGTCATAAAGTGAAGGCGACTCTCAAACAGCAGTAGCCCACATTGTTATCTTCTTTCAAGGGTCTTCTGGCTGCCTGTATACACCCTTGTCTGTGAATATGTCTGTAGCAGACCTACTGTATGCCTAGTGTTTTGAGCCTTTATTGTGGTTTTCAACCTGGAAGATGCCGAATCAATGTGAGCTAGAGCTGTTGGTAACAGCCTAACTCCCAGCAGAAGAGAAACACTCTACATCCTGCTTCTCCTTTTTGATCAAGCACATTTGGGAGGCCCACACCATGCAAGTCTATATATGCTGAAGCTACGTAGAGGAAAAGATGAAGCTGCCGTCTTGGGGCTTCATGTGTTATCTGCTGTCAGTATTTTAGGAGGGGTACAGAAGTGACCTGTGACTTAGAGGTGATGGGGAGGGTCTCTTGGAGGTTTAGGAGGAAGGACGGGATTATGAAAGGGGGCTCCAGCCGCAGAGGAGTGTGTGTGTGGAGGGCGCACACAGACGTGTGCATGGCCTGCCGGAGAAAACACGAGTCCAGCTGTGGCAGAAGGAGTAACATGTAAGGGAGAGTGACATGAAGGAACGTGGAGGACATTGCAGGCAGGTGCCTTCAAAGATGAGTCAAGTCAGTTGAAAGACGGTCGTTAATAGCCTTTCTCCTCACTGTGTTTGTGTGTGCACCTAGTAGGAGAACTTGGGGGGGGGGGGTTGGATTTACTAAGATCATCATTTTTGTAAGCTGTTAAAATGCTATGCAGAGAGAAGGAATCATGATTATCATAGATCTGCTCCATCGGCCACTTCCTCTTCCCTCCGTCAGTTATTTCTTCCTGCATTCTCTATTTCTACCACTTACCTCTCTGCAGTGTTGAATTCTGAGCGTGGTAGCATGTTGCTTTGGCGGCTCCCCATGAACTGTGCTCCTGGCCTTCACGTTCTACTGTATCCCCACCCACTGAATCTGGGCTTCCTCGTGACCTGTTTCAGTCAGTAGCACATGGCAGAAGTGACACTGATCCAGTTCTTTACCTGTATCTTCAGAAGGCCTAGAAGCTGCTGCTTTTGCATCTGGGGAAGCCATCCACCGTGTAAGAAGTCTTAATACCCCAAGACCTTAACGCTGTGAGAAGCCCAAGCCAGCCATGCTGAGAGTTTATGTAGAGGAGAACCGAGGTTCCCATCCATCAGACGCAGCTGTTCCGCAGCTGGTACCCAGTACCGCCGACTCAGCCATGGGAGTAGCGCCATCTTGGAACTGGATTCTCTTGCCCCACTCAAGCCTCCTCAGCTGATGCCACGTGAAATGCAGACGAACTGTGTGTTCGTTTCCTAGAGTAGCTAGAACAGAGAACCACAAACGAAGTGACTAAAGAACAACATAAGTTTCTTCTCTTACAGTTCTGGAGGCTGGAAGTCTGAAATCAAGGAGTTGGCAGGGCCCTGCTCCCTCTGAGGGCTCTGGGGGAGGATCCTTCCTGCCTCTTCCAACTTCTGGTAGCCCTGAGTATTCCTCAGCTTTTTGGCAGCCTCACTCCAATCTTCAATCTGCAGGGAGCTGTCTCGCCTCTGCATCTGTGCCCAAAGTTCTGTCTTCTTATAAGGAAACCAGTCATTGGAGTCGAGCCCACCCTAACGAGCTCATCCTAACTTCATTACATCTGCAAAGACCCAATTTCCAAAGGAAGTTGCATTACTCGGTCCTGGGGGTTAGGACTTAAGCCTGTCTTCGGGAGGGGCACAATGTAATCCATTACCAACTGTCCCCATTGAGCTCTGCCCTCGTTGCAGAATCATGAGCAAAGATAGACTGATTGTAGTTTTTAGCCACTGAGTTGGGATTACCTTGTCATGCGGCAGTAGATAATGGGACCCCGGGGTGCACCCACTTGACGCCCTCACTTCAGAGACACCTCCGTCCCCTGCCGTGGATGGTACTTCTTTCTTTCCGCCACCGTTTCCTCTCCAGACAGTTCCTGCCATGGGGGACGTTGATGCCCACAATCCCAGTTCTCTTATTTGTATAATCCCTGCTCATCTTCCTGGTCCCGTGCAAGTTTGCATTAGGGGGTCACGTCATTTTTTTCCTTTCCCAGTGCGATTATTCCAATAATTTCAAAGTCTTCTACATTTCTCACTTTTCTAGATCTCTGCTAGATGTCTGGCCTTACAGTAGCCGCAGACTCCTGGCATGTCCCTTCTTCCTTTCATGGATCTGTACTCTCTCTCCTCACTGTAAGGGTCGGGCTCCACGTCTTGTCACTGGCTTGTGCGGAGGATCTGGCAGGTGTGACCTGGACCACATCATAAGTGCAATAAACTTAGAGGTAGTGAGCTCAGAATTGAAGGTGGAGCTGGGTACTTGATGTGGTTTCAGGGTGGGACGCGATGAAACGCTAGAGCGGGAATGAACCTGTGGGATAATTCTGGCTGTTTCATCTTTTATTCCAGCCTAACTTCCCTGTCACTCATAAGCATCCCAAATCCTTGCTTGTATGGTCGCTAGTTTGGAAACTTATCTCCCGCTCATTTTTATATTAATCCACATCATCTTCTCTTTCAAGACTCCAGTCCAAAGCTCACCTCTCTTTCTCCCTTCTCTTCCATCACGTCGAATCTCTGGAAGTCCAGCCGTCTTTCTCCGTGCATTATTAATACCCTTATGTTACCTCCAATCTGTGCACATATTCACACAGAGATAGACTCTGGGTCCTCCATGGCTTTGTCTGACTTGATGAGCCAAAGTGCTACAGATGAAGACATAAGAGTTGAGATGGGGCGAGAGGTCCAAGATGGTTCCCTTAAGTCTCAGGACCAGTGGACATCAGAGAAGCAGGGGGTATGGAGCAAGCACTGGAAGGCAGGCATCTCCAACGCACATTATTCTACAGCTTCCTGTGGATCCAGTACTTTGCAGAAGGTGTTACGTTTCATGAGTTCAGAATGGATAATTCTCTCATGCAGATCAATAGACAATTAGATAGACCCTGCAGTACCTGACCGCTGAACCAAAAGCAAGAACAAGGGGAGAGAGAGAGGCTTAATTTCCAAGAAAATTGCATCTAATCATGCACAGCTTGTAAAAAAAAAAAAATCTTGCCCTCAGTTATATATGTGTTACCACGTATGCCAGTGATCCTAATAGAGGAATTTTATTACAAGGTGACACTGAGATCGTTTTAAGGGAAAAGTATTGGACTGGCCAAAAAGTTTGTTTGGGTTTTTCGTAATGTTATGGAAAACCTGAACGAACTTTCTGGCCAGCCCAGTATCCTTTCATTTGTTGCTTCATGCAGAAAATATATACTAAGCAACTGTTTGGTATTCGGCACTGGATGTCTTGCGTTTGGTTCCCCGGAAGACCTGAGTGAAGGATTCTGTGCGAGTCTTTCATTAAGAGCATGTTCCCAGGATAAATTGAACAGGGAGGGGGGAGATTCTGGGATTCTCTGAGCCCAGAAGTTTCCTGTGTGCTGTGAAGAGGCAGAGAGAGAAGCTGACAGAGTCAAGAGCCTTCTGTCCAAGCTCTGGTCCTGGCTTTATCTAGTGGTGGCCGTAGATGAGTTCCTTCAAAAGCGTTCCTGAGGGCTTCCCTGGTGGCGCAGTGGTTGAGAGTCCGCCTGCCGATGCAGGGGACACGGGTTCGTGCCCCGGTCCGGGAAGATCCCACATGCCGCGGAGCGGCTGGGCCCGTGAGCCATGGCCGCTGAGCCTGCGCGTCCGGAGCCTGTGCTCCGCGACAGTGAGAGGCCACAACAGTGAGAGGCCCGCGTAACGCAAAAAAAAAAAAAAAAAAAGCGTTCCTGAAAGCATTTGGCACCGTTAAATAGTGTAACCTGTCAATTTAACAAATGCCCAGCGAGAGCCTTCCAGGCTAAGAACAAGGAGATAAAGTTGCAGAACTGGAGGATCCTTCTCCTGGGAGATGCCCAGCTGTGATAGGGAGCTGGCGTCTTGAGTCAGCAGAGCAGCCACACCCACCCAGAGGGCGCCAGCCAACACTGGCGTGAAGCAGAGATAGGGTTGCTGGTTAATTTAGGGTTTCACGTGCGATTCTGTCCATAATGGAAATGTGCCCCTCTTGGGCTGAAGACAGCGGTCTAGAATAGAAATAAAAATTCACTTCTCTCTGGTCCAGCCCCTACCTCTGCTAAAGTAAGTGTTAGCGAAATAACTCAAGATTCCAGTTAGAAAGCATGGCATCTTTTTATTCTTTTTTCTTTTTTTCGGTTTTATTGAGGTATAATTGATGAATAGGACTTGTGTATATTTAAGGTGTACCACTCAATGTTTTGATATACATTGTGAAATGATCACCACAGTGAAGCTAATTAATACATCCATCGTCTAAGTTACCATTTCCTTCCTCCCTTCCTTCATTCCCTGTCATTTCTCTTCCTTCTTCTCTCTCTCTCTCCACTTAAGATCCACCTTCTTAGTAAATTTCACGTGTCCGATACAGTATTGTTAACTACCATCATCATGCTGTACAGTAGCTCTCCAGAACTTACTCTTCTTGTATAACTTTGGAGAATTCCTCCCCATTTTCCACTCTGGTAACCACCGTTCTGCTCTCTGTGAAGGTGTGCATCGCATTGCCTGGCTGTAACACCAAATAGTTGGTTTGTCCAAAGCACCTCCATGTTCGAATGACCCCGTGTGAGACCCCTCAGCCATGAGATAGCAGAAATGGGCTCAAATCCATAACAGTGAGGTATCCCACGGTGTTATAAAAAGTTGAATTGTTGGGGGAAAACATCATATCTCCTTTGTTCATTCAACAAATATTTATGAAGCCCCTGCTAGATACCAGGCATTGTTCTAAGCCATGGGATGCAGCAGTGAGTAGAACAAACATAGTCTCTACCCTCATAGAACTTACATTCTAGTGGAAGACAGATATAAGAACAATGAATGAGTAAACATAGTAGTGTCTCAGGTGGTGATAGTGTGTTGGAGAAAAATAAGCCAGGGTGAGCAGTGAGACTGCTCTGTTGTATGGGGTGGTCCAGAAACGTTTCACAGATAAGATGGCATTGGAGGAGAGCTCTGAAGGAGGTGAGCCATGCATCCCTGGCAAAGTGTGTGCAGTAGGTGTGTGTGTGTTCAGAGTGTTCAAAGAACGCCTGCTGTGCTGCAGGGAATCCACTGAGAAGCAGAGTGGGAGGTCGTAGTGGTGGGAGGGGCCAGTTATATAGGGCAGTTGTTCTCAAACTTTCCTGTACATGAAAACCACCCGAGACCTTTTTAAAATCTCAGTGTCCAGCCCGTGCTCCTGATTGGACTCTGTGGGGTTGAGACGCCAGTGGTCAGTGGTTCCCAAAGTCCTCCTGGTGATTCCATCGTGTAGCCATGGCTGAGAACCAGCAGTGAGGGGCCTGTGGGCCATTGTTGGGAGACATGATGGTTCATTATGTCTGTCAACCCGGCTGGACCACAGTGCCCAGACAGGTGGTCACACATTATTCTGGATGTTTCTGTGAGGGTTTTCTTGGATGAGGTTTATATTGAAGTTGGTGGGCTTTGAGTAAAGCAGATTGCTCTCCATAATGTGGGTGGGCCTCATCCAATCAGTCGAAGGCCTGAATAGAACAAAAGCCTGATCTCTCTCTGGAGCAAGAGGGGATTCTGCCAGCAGATGACTTTTGCACTTGAACTGCACCCCTGGCTCTCCTCGATTCTGCAGGCTGCTGGCCCCCCCTGCAGATTTTGGTCTTGTCAGCCTCCAAACACATGAGCCAATCCCTTACATCTCTCTCTATATATACATCCTGTTGGTTCTGTTTCTCAGACAAACCCTGATACAGGAGGATCATAAGCAGAGAAGGGATTAAAACCTGATTAACTCTTTAACTAAATCTCTGGTTGCTGCCCTAAACTTAGACCATAGAGGAGTCAAGGGCAAATGCAAGAAGACTGCTTAGGAAGACACAGTAATAACCCAAGCAAGAGGTGTAGCAGGGGCCTGGACCCCACTGGTAGCAGGGAGCTGATGCACAATTGTAGGATTCTGCATGGTCTCTGAAGGTAGAGACATCCGCATTTGCTGTTGGATTCATGACAGTTTTGTCACAGTCTATTTTGGAGATCTAGGGCTTCATCAAGTCAGAGGTTAGATTAGTCACTCATTTTTATTCGATTCAGATCGCCCGAGGCCAAGCAGGAAGGGACCGTAAGTGTTAACAGAGACATGAAGCAAAGTGGAAGTCGGATCCTTAGAGAATTCCGGCCTCAACCAAACAATTCAAACCTTTTCAAACATGTTGGAATAAGCAAGAAACAAGACACGCTTCGACAGATCGTTTATTCCTAAACTATATGTATCTTAAGCGTAAGTGAATCCAGCTGTTTCTCCTCTTCTGCCTCCCTCTCCCATCTTTCTGATGAGGCACTGACAGCCTCAGAACACGTCGAGTGCAATGTTCGCACAGCGGGACAAACATTGCATCACTCTGACCTCAGGATGCTGAGTTGTCTCCCATAAATCATCACCCAGACATTCAGGTGTCGCTACCGTTGGCAGTAGAGCCTCCACTCGACCCAGGTCTGGCACGCGCCAGGCAAAGGCTTGGTCAAGGTGGACGAGGAAGCTCTTTCTGTCCCCTGTGCTCTGTCTCCTCTCTGTTTCAGCCCTACCCTCACTTCTCGGGTCCAGGAACCTGCCTGCTGTCTTGTACTTCAGGGTCTCCGTGCAGGTGTCCCCTCTATCTGGTGGCCGTTTCTCCCACCTGCTTCACCTGGCCTGAGATCTCAGTCTTTCCCACGGAGCCTCTGCCTGAGGTGGGACAGACTATGTCTCCTTCAACCTCTCCTTCAAGGCTTCTTCCACGCTGGAGCCTTCCTTGCGCCCGCATGCACTGTAGGTCACTGTAGGCCCATTATTGGCCTCTGTAGCAACCTCGAAGATCCATTGTTTTAAAAACAGCCAGCCCTCCGTATGCGTCCTTAGGTCTGCTCCTATACTCTAGCCTCTGAAGTTCCATGAGGATGGCCCCAAGCCTTCCTGGTTGACTTCTCCACACCCAGCCAGTAGCAGAGGACCGTGTGCCCTTGACCTTCAGTTGATAATTCTTGAAAAGTTGCTGTGTGCCTGGCACTGTGCTAGTCCCTGAGTATACACTGGTGCTCCAGTAAAGATTTGTTGATGGACTGAGTCATGTAATCCAAATTTAAGTGCATCTAAATTCTTGATCATTTTCCCGAAACTTAGGTCCAATTCCCAAATTTCTAGCATCAGTAAAAGGCATCACAGTGCTCTCTCTCAGTCTCTGAGCTGGAAATGCTGCTTTCTTGATTTCTTGTGTGAAGTACCATCAGGTCCTAGAAGTTCGTCCTTTCAGATGATCTTTATATTCACCACTTCTTTATTCCTGCTGGTACTGGTCTTTGTCATGCCTGAATTACTAAAATAGCTATGGTCATCCTTCCTTCCTCCTCAGAGGAACATTGTCCGGAATTTGGTGCATATCCAGTCCACAATTCTGTACTCTTACACACACACACACACACACACACACACACGCACGTTATGTGTATAATATGTGTATATATGCACAGTTGACCCTTGAACAATGCAGGGGTCAGGGGCACCGACCCTCTGTGAAGTTGAGAATCTGAGTTTAACTTACTATTTTTCTGGAAGTATAATTGATGTATAATATTATCTAATTTACAGGTGTACAGTGAAAATCTGAATATAACTGTCAGTCAGCTGTCTGTATGTGCGGTTCTTCCGTATCTATGGATTTTTTTCTTTTTTTTTGCTGTAAGCCTTCCAGCTCTCTGACTTTTCAAATGATTGGAATAGAATATTTTGTTTAAAACTCTAAAAATAAAGGAGATGGTAAAATAAATGATGCAAATACAAGCCAAGTGAAAGCACTGTGATGTTAATACAAAAGTAGAATGCGAGGCAAAAAATATTACATAGGACAAATATTTTTTTTAACGGAAGCTTGTGTCCACAAGGAAAATATAAAATCCATGGGTATTTGTGCTTCCCAAACACCATTAAGCCGTAGGAACAATTGCCAGGAACACAGCAGCTTTCGGCGTTTCAGCTCTTTAGTCATTGTTAAGTAAAAGAAACAGGAGAGAAAGGATAGAGAGTTTAAATAATACAGTTAATAAGGTGGTTTTAATAGGCATGCTGTCTATTAAACAGAAGTTGTATTGACTATGCATTCCAATTATGAATCTATAAAACTAGAAATAAATAACCAAAACGTAATAAAATAATCCCAATCATCTGGAAATTTTAATGCACTGTCTTAAGTGACTCTTGCAAGAAAGGGAAACATTGATCTTCAATTAAAGTATATTTAGAAAGCAATGAAAATGCGAACACTACAAACTAAAATTTATGGGAAATGGCAAACAGAGAATTGTTCAAAGAAAAATTCATAATCATAAATACTTTAATTCCCAAAATGAAATGAAAATGAAATATACTAACTCAAGAAATTGGGGAAAGAAAAATGAACAAGAAACTAACACAAGAAAAAACAAACCGCAGAATATAGGAGAAATGAAACAGGAAAAATTATATAACATAAAAGCAAAAATCAATGGATTAGAATTTATAAACAATACAAGTCAATGGTAAAGTTTACTTTGTCTAATAAAAAAGGAGACACACTCCAAAATGTAACTTTAGGCACTAATAAATATGTATAATCACAGGTATCAAGTAGATAAAATACTATGAAAATAATTAAGGTCCAAAGCTAAAAAATGTGAAAACTGTAGAAAGATATAAATTAGAAAAGTTTACTGAAGCAGAAAATCTGGAATACTTAAGAGAAAAATGGAAAAAAAGATATTACCACCAATAAATGTGTCAATTCTAGACACTTTTATAGGTGAATTCTGTCAAACTTTCAAGGGACAGATAACCCCCATCATGTAAAAACTCTTCTACATTCTATCACTTTCTAATTGTATATTGGAAAAACAATCTCTTTGAACCTCAGTTTCTTAACTAATGAAGTTAAAGTAATAATAATAAATATACCTGACTCTAAACATGTAAGGAATCATAGACACACTTAAAAAAGGAAACTAGACTTGATAAGAAACTAGTCATGTGGTCAATTATAAAATAAATATATAAAATCTTAACACCAGTATGATAGAACAGTTGTCTTTGTAAGATATAATTAATCCTATTCACACGAGTCATCAGAAGACAAAACGCCAAGGGGAATGGTACAGGGTGCACCAACGTACTGAGGGACACAAAAGAAAATACGAAGTATGTGGGCAGTGTGATACTAAACTTCTAATTTTTCTGTGGCATTTGCTTTTGCGCTTTGATTTCTATGAAAGTGTTGGTCAAAATATTTTCTGTTACTCTCAACAGAGGGGAATATCTCCTCTCATACATTTCTCTAGTTTGTAATAAATTAGTTTTCTACTGAACACTGATGAACAAATACGTTTCCTGTGTTTAACTTGTATTGTGAGTGGGTTGGCTTCTGTATTTTGGAGGAGAGATTGCCTCTTTTGCCCAAATGGTGACTCATGTAAATTGAGAACATGAGGATTCTCATGATTAGGTCACCAAGGGGGCATGAGGGGACCTCCCAAGAGGCCAGAGCAAACAACATCTCCACCACTGGTCTGGCATTTGGGGCAGCAGCAGAAGGACATGCGATTAGACATAACACATCTCCGAGAAAGCCTAGGGTGGATGTCAATTCCCAGAGATCTGTGCTCCTAAAAAAACCCCATGACAGCAGCCAGTGCCAGACTGCAGCTGCTTCCTAAGAGTACCCATAGAGCTGCTGCTTCATCATCTAGTGGGAATTGGAAAGAGTCTTCTACCCCAGAACTTTGTCCTGTAACAGGGGTTCCAGAGTAAGTTAGTACAGCAAGGATGTTGGGACTTTTAATAGCAATCTCCTCAGGCTGGAATGGTACCCTGGCATCCATGGGGGTGTGGGCACAGAGGTGGCCGACTGTTCAGAATTTCACACACATATCCACCACTGGTGTGTTGTCTCATCCCATCTTGATTCATCGCCCTCTTATCTTTCAGAGGTAGATTTTCTCACTGTCTCTTCTCAGTTCATGTGATCCCCTCGTTGGTAGTTCTAGCTGTTGTTCTCCAGATCCTCTGATGATGCTTTCTTTGCCCCCAGAAGATAGTGATTGAGCGCCATCCATGTTCAGGGAACACGACTGGGAGTTAAAGGGGCCAAACCCTAAAACGCGGATCTTGTTACTGAGGGGTTTACAGTCTTTGTTGTGTAATCCTGATTCACAAACAACGTCCCAGCAAAGCAGGCTCGGCCGAGGGCTGAGTGAGTGAGTGGTGAAGGGCCTGGATGGGAAGGGGGTTCTGGGGGTGGAGAGAATGATCATTGAGGCCAATGGAAGCGAAATGGGGGGGGCACAGATGGAGGTGCCGGAGGGTCAAGGTTGGCTCAGGCACCCGGCTCCTGGCGATGGGAACTGAGCTGCTGCCTTAGGAGAGGCTGGGAGACACCCCCAAACCCCAACTCCGCCCCACACTCCCACCGCTGCAAACATTCACCGACGCAGAGCTGTCTGCTGGGGAGCGTGGCTTCCTCCCCCTGAATTTAAGAAGGTGGGGCTCCCAGGGCAGATCCAGGGCAGAGAGGCTGGGGGGCGAGGGGAGAGCGTAAGGTGAAAAGGAGGACAGCCTCGCCAGAGGCGTCAGGGGGCCCTACCCGGCCCCGCCTGGTCACAGGGGAAGAGGGAAACGGGCCCCAAGGCTGAGGGCTCTCCATCTCAGCAAAGCCCTGCGCCAGCATCCCATGGCCCCCAGTGCCGCGGCTCCGACGGGCCCCTCCCCGCTTCAGGAAGGGTTGTAGGCAGAGGAGACTGCCTGAGAGCGTGTCTTCTCCCTCCACAAGCAGGGTTATATGATCTGGGCTCCGGGTCACAAAAGATGGGCTCGCCCTGGGTGCCTGACCAGGATCAATTCAGGAGCCGCATCTCAGGCAGAGAGTCCTCTGCTTTGGCACATACTTGGGGCAGGTAGAGTGTGAGGTGGGGTTGAGGTTCAGGACATTCGCCCAGCCGCTAATGAAGCAGCAGTCCAGTTCCCCTTTGGCTTGGGGTGCCGGCGCCCATGCCTGATGTCAAAGCTCAGCCACCTGCACTTGCCTCTCCCCTTACTTCTCACTGGTCCTCCGTGACCGTTCTCGCCGCCCGAGCACTTGAGCATCTGTGTCTGCACGACTCACTTAGCCAGTGCTCATCGTGCTTTACCACAAAATTGTTCTTAAATCACAGTCCCTTAGTATAAATAGGACTCCGGCTCTGCCACGTCACAGTTTCCTCACCTGTTATCCGGGACACGGTACGGGGCACGTTATAAAACTTCACCCCACTCAACGTCACTCATCACTAGAGACGTGGAGATCAAAACCACAGTGAGGCGTCACCTCACGCCATCATCAGAAAGACAAGCGATACGGTAGCCAAGACATGGAAACGACCTAAGTGTCCATTGACAGATGAATGGCTAAAGGAGTTGTGATGTCTGTACGTACACATGAGAATATTACTGAGCCGTAAAGAAGAAGGAGATCTTGCCATTTACAACAGCGTGGCTGGATCTTTGGGGTATTAGGTTAGACGAAATAAGTTAGAGGAAGACAAAAACTGTGTGATTTCACTTATATGTGAAATCTAAAAACAAGCAAACAGACTCATAGAAAGAGATCAGACATGTGGTTATCAGAGGTGGAGGCAGGTGGGGGAATCAGACGAAGGTGGTCAAAAGGTACACACTTCCTGTTATAAAGAAAAAACCACAAAGCTTACCTGGGGTGGGAGCTGGGTCATCACATGGCAATGAAGCATCTGAGCTAGCACTCCAAGGTTGGCTGGACGTTCTCGAACTCGAATTGGCCAGGAGGAAACTAGCCTAGGAAAGGGGAACGACGTGAGAACTCAACTCACAGAAGGGGAATCCCATGGTTTCCTCAGACAGCATTAAGAAGTCCGTTTTGTTGGAAGGTGTGGACTTTGAGGGGCAGAGCTGTACGCAGGCAAAGGTTGAGGGGGAGCTGGGGGCTCAGGGAGCCAACACACAGTAACGTATCCAGTCACATCTCCGTCCACGAATGTCCTCCTGTGATTTGCAAATCCAAGTGTGGTCCATGGACCAGTAGCATTGGCATCACCCGGGAGTTTGTTAAAACGCGTTTGTTAAAATGCACAATCTGGGCTTCCCTGGTGGCGCAGTGGTTGAAAGTCCGCCTGCCAATGCAGGGGACGCGGGATCGTGACCCGGCCCGGGAAGATCCCACATGATGCGGAGCGGCTGGGCCCGTGGGCCGTGGCCGCTGAGCCTGTGCGTCCAGAGCCTGTGCTCCGCAACGGGAGAGGCCGCAACAGTGAGAGGCCCGTGTACTGCAAAAAAAACAAAAAACAAAAAACGCACAATCTCAGGCCCCACCCCAGACCTTTTGAAACAGAATCTGTATTTCCACAAGATCCCAGGTGACTTATGTGCACATTAACTTTTGACAAGCACTGTTCTATCGCACAGATGATTAAAAGTCCAAGCCTCCCTTGAAGTCTTAAACAAGAACAGATGGCTCTGAAATATGGCTTAACAACTGGGTTTCGAGTCATTGCCTCGAACCTTCCTTTCTCCACCATGGAGATGGGGCCTCAGATGGTCTGACAGTTGAGCAAAAGCACGGGAGCAGCCAGACAAGGGCAGGTTCTTGGGCTCCGCCCTCCGCCACTCCCGGGGGATCCAGTGCGTGTTGTCCCAAGACCCAGACTGTGAGAAGCCCTGGGCTGGAAGCACCACTCCTCCTCCTCAAGTACAAGGTTCCGGAAAGATTGGGGAGCTCACAAATATTAATATTTCCTGTGCAGAGAAGGTTTGGATTCATTGCCTTGGTCTTTCACTTGCCCAGCCCTGCTTTAACTGGACATTTATCACAGTTAAAGTATAAATAATACCATTAGATTTCCAAGCAGTGATAAAATTAGCCATGTAAACAAAGCAAGTCAGTGACCTTAAGCAGACCCCTCGCTGACTCTGACCCAACACCTACCAAGATGATTAGTTAGGGCACATTGCAGTGGGGCAGAGGGGCCCCGGGGAAGAGAGATGGGCTGCAGGACACGGGATGCTTCTCTCCCTGGTTATTTCCTGAGAGCCATCCGGTGCCCAGCACTGGGTCCTGAAACGCCTGTGGACGATTAGGACCCTGGATGTCTGGCGCTTCTGCCCAGCTCCGTGCCAGACTCCGTCACAGTTAGTTTTCTCCTGGAGCAGAGGTCCTTCCAAGTTCAGATTTTCTTGCTGGGTGCACTCTGGCTCCCTGAGAAGGGGATGCTCTCGCGCAAAGCTCCAGTGAGGAGACACCAGGCAGAGCGGGAGGCCAGCCACGGCGGCTGCTTCCATTCTTTGTGAAGATGGGATCCTTTCTGGGTCAGTGGAAACTGCTAGTTTGAGGCAGATTCAGATAGGAGCCCCACCTCCTCCAGGGGGTGCCTCTCGTCGAGACGCGGCCCAAGTGCGCACTCCTGCTTCTAAACTGCTGGTTTGTGTTACTGACTTGGACTCCTTATTGGATTGTTTCCTCTCCTGATCGTTAAGATGATGGCAGAGGGCCTGCATTACACTTGCTTTTGTCTTCCTGATAGAAAAAGCCCAGGATCTGAGTCAGAGGTCCTGGCTTATTGTCCTAGTTCTCATGGAGTAAAGGAGAGAAACATTCCTTCCATGCTCCTTTTAGATCCTTCCGAGGGGACGGCAATCCGAACCTGGTGACGTCAGGTGGCAGGTGTTAGGGGCTGCTTGGAGTGGCGAGCCACGTGTGAAAAGGACCAGTTTGCAGGTGAGTGTGTGTGTGTGTGTGTGCATGCGTAAGTATGTTTTTATCTCTGCATGTATGTGCACATGCATGCCTGTATTTATACATGTGCATTCGTGTGTGTGCGTGTATGTGTGTGCATGCGGATATAGGTTTCTAGGTCTGTGCATGTATGTGTGTGCGTGCGTGTGTCTCCATGACGTCCCGCTCCCAGGCAGTGGCAGCAGCGAGCTCAGAGTTTGAAGGGCTCTCTCTCTGCTCTCTCATCACCCCCATGCCAAACAGGCCAGGGGCTAATTGGTAGCGAGGCCAACCTAGCACTTGTTATTAGCGGCAAATAGAGCAAATCAACACCGTCCCTTGGCTGTGGGGACCCTCTCTGGCTCTCCTCTCCTCGTCCACTCCGTGTAAGCTGGCCCCAGAGTCACGCCCCAGCTCGGGTAGCAGGGAGCTCAGCGTTAGAACTCAAGCTCGCAAAACCCGTCCGCCATCGCTTCCCACGTTGACTCCTGTCTCAGGAGACCTCCAAGGAAGGGTCTCTGGTGATTTCCGAGTCCAAGTCTGCCAGTTACCAGCTGAATCCCATGTTTACCTTCACGTTCTACTGTGTTCTGGCCCTTCTTACAAATAGGTTCTAGTACCTTCTTACCCATCACATGAAACTTCCCCAACCACAGACTTCTCTATAAAATAGAGATCGTGGGATTAATGGCCATACTCAGAGATTTAAGTGAAATAACGTTGGAAAATGCTTGGTGGATTTTAAAAACATATTCAAAAGGCAGTTTCTTACTGTCTTTCTCTGCGTGCTTGGTGTGCTTTCTTGATGGAGACAGTGATCGTTATAGGATGGTTGATTGAACAAACAGGTCACACTTGTCTTTTACCTATAATGGATGAATTACCGTATCTATTGAGAAGTGATTTTATAGTTTTACAACGAGGTATAAGAGTGGGAATATTCTGGCGGGGAGGGAGGGTCTGTTTATCCATCACAAGTTGGCTATGAGGACAGACGCTAGGCCCTGCCATCTAAGATGTCAATCTGTTAGGGCTGGCATTCTTAAAGAGGCCTCCCTTAATTCAAACTGTGTAGTATGGTTTTGCCAACATATTGCTCTAAACAAAGGTGGATTGATTTTTATCCTGGGTGTGGTTCCTAAACGCTTGACCTCCATAAACATATTCTTGACATGGAAAAAAAAATAGATCAGGATACTGATATACTCTTCCCACATCAGAGGAACATCTTGCTCTTTTGTTTAATCTATTGAGCCTTCTGTATCCAGCATGTAGGAAACCAAACACTGCCATGAAGGACAATCCCCTGATAAAAGCCCTCAAGGAGGCCTGCTGTGCTCTGTATAGTATCACTGCCTTGCACACGGGCCAGCTGATTCCAATCTCCACTGGCACAGGATGGCCACATGAGCTCGGATAAGTGCATCGTCTCTGTGCGAGCCCTGACATCCACTTCCATGCTGCTGGAAATGAAGGCTGGTCCAAGTCCCTCAGGAATTCAAGCCAACCTCTGAGGTCGATCTCTCTCTCCGTCTCTGTCTCACTCTCCCTGTCTCTCTCTCTCTCTCTCTCTCCCCGCCCCCCGCCCGCCTGGGTCTCTTGTCTCCTGCCTACAAGCATATTTATCTCTCTTGTCCACTAAAACAAAAACAGATCTCACAAAACACAAAACTTCTCTCTGATCCTACCATTTTACTAAAGGCATGCTACCTACTTTCTTTCCTTTTTGGGTCTCACATATGCAGAGATCTCTTCACAATCTGATACTGTTTCTTGACCAAAACTTTTCTTTTTTATCCCTTTTGCTCCGACCACCCCACCCAGATGGCATCCTAACAGTGCTCTCAGTGGCCACTCGGTTGGAAAATCCAATACCTATCTTGTAGGACTCAACTTCTTGTCTTCTTCACAGCAGTTGACCCTGTTATATTTCGTTTTCCATTGTATGAACCGTGCTTTTTTATTTTCTATTTTGTGATGCTCTGACATCTAGGACCTTTGCTGACCCTGGCGGGGGGGGGGACTGCCCCTCCCAGGTGTAACTAATTCCTAGAGATAGGAAACAGCTTGCCCTTAGTGAACCTTTCAAATGCAACCCTCCAACCCCTTCTCCAGGGCCGCTATTCTCCTGCCCTAATCACTCCAGGGCCAAGTTGCAGACAACTAGGGGCATCCCCTGTGCCCTAGAGCCTGCTGAAATGATTTAAACCAGGCAGTCCTAAGCCTGCTCACCCTGCCTCCCATGTTTTCTCCCAGTTAGACCGCAAGAAAAGCTCTATCCATCTTTTCCCCTCACTCCCTGTCTCCTGACGGACCCTGGTGCTTTCCCATGTGGCCCTGTGTGTCTTGCCTCCTGTTTCTAGGGATCTGTGAGTATAAAAACACCTCCTTCATGAAAGATCATTTCCATGTCTGTGTCTTACCATAATCAACTAAAAGAAATCCCAGGCACCTTTAAAACACATATTCTCTTCTTGGAAAGTGTTTTTGGAACAGCTCTTAACTGCTGCTTCTGGTCTTTTTGCACTATTCTGTTTTTCTTTCTGATTTGACTACAGAAGCTCTGGAAATCAGGGTCATACCTATGAGCTAAGAGATTTCTAACTGTGAGATGAGGTGGGTGGCAAATACAACATGGTTTTGTTTTTCTTAAAGGTAATAGAGAGAAAGGGTTTAGAGAAGATGACAGTTAGAATAAACTCTTGGAACTGTACATTGTACGTGTTCAACCTGTGAGATAAAATCAAAAAAGCGACTTTATCTCCCACAGTCCCTTTAAAACTGCCCTTGCCATTGGATAAGAATGGCAGGACCCAAGGCTGGGTACTTAAACTCACCTGTCAGTCTGAGTACAGTTAGTAAAATGACCTATTCCACGCAGGAGCCCAAATTTCAAACTTAGTGTTATATCTTTTTTGCTCCCCCTGCTAGGACTAGTTGCCCGCTGCCTAGGAGGGAGGGAAGGCCAGCTTTTTCTTTATGTCTGGTTCATCTCAGCCATCATCTTACTTTACTTTAGCTTATGTACCCTGCAGGGCTGGAACACAGGAGAAGAAGAAGAGAAAATGGATACTCAGATTTCTGAGTGGACTGATAACTATCTCAGGATGGCTTTGCTCTGTTCGTACCTGACAAGGTTTAAAGCTGTCTCTCTTCCTCCAGAAGGTGCTGTCATGAGCTCTCTGGAGTCTTTGCTGCTGCTGGGCCCTTGGGCTTCAATCCTGGGCCTCTCTTTTGGCTCCTACTCCCCTCTCAGCCCCGAGATTTCTGGTTGTGCTCAAAACTTTCTCTGTCGGATTGCACTGCACTTTCGAACAGTCCTCTTGGACAGGGTTTAAAATGGCTTTAGGACAACATGCCTTTTGAAGACTTAGGTCTGATCCCCTCCCATTGGTGAGGAGCACCGTCACTTCCCAGACACACAGGCTGCTTTACCTTCCCACGTGTTCTTCCCGGTGACAGAAAGCACATCTCGAAAGCTCTGAATGGTCTCCTTCCAGCCCCTCTCACCAGACGTGGTTTTAAAAGAAACGCCACCTACCCCTGCCCCATTTGTGGGCAGTGGAATTCAGCCCAGCAGCATCTCTTTCCCTGGAAATTTTTCCCCTTCGCTTTGGAACAGAGCTTTGGAAACGCGCTCTCTCAAACTTTCCTTTGAACCCTTTATCCCCCCCAAGTCTCAGAATCAAAACTTCCATTCTCACATCTCAAAGAAAAGTGAGAATTCTTAACTGATTTTAAGATACCCATATTTTTAATGATCTTCCTTGAAATTATGCAACTGTGTAAATTATATAGTATAATTAGGTACTATGTTTCTTCTTACCAATGTATCATAAGGAAAAATCAGGCTATACTTTCTAACGTTGAGTTTTCTACACCTGTGCAAACTTTCTCTGTTTGGACCAGACCATAATCTAACTTTGTGATTCTCAAACTGGGCAGCACATCACTATAACCTGAGGAACTTATTTAAAATTCGAATGTCAGGATCTATTCCAGGTGAACTAAATCAGTCTCCGGGCCATCAGCATTTTTATCAAGCTTCACCTGTGACTCTCTTGCATCACTAGGTTCATTGGTCTCCTGGTAGTAGGTAGTCAGAAATGCCAATGCCACCTCCAAGGATATAAACAGCTCCCGACAGGCACGTCTTGTAAATTCAAACTTACGAAGCATTAGTCTCCGCTGTAGTTCCAATTAGGAGTCCATCTCAGCAAATTTGGTTATTTTTATTTATTTGTCATGAGGGTTTCTCTTTCTTTAGTTTTCTCTCCTCTGGAAGAGTGAAACCACCTCCAGGTTTACCAGTTAGCTCCCTGTTGAATCTGTTGTTAAGGGATGTCCCCGTTCAGCAGAGTTGCTAGGGAAGCCTGAGTCCTAACCTGCAACCCCGGTGTCGACCTTCAAACGGCAAATCCGTTATTGCTCAGTTGATCCCCTTGTTTTGTACTAGGCCTGACTACTTGGGTCTTTGCTGCCAATTCTCTTGTTTTGTGTCTTGGTAGCCTTGGGGATTTTAAACATTTCACCCCTTCTCTTTCTCCGTAATCAAAAGAACTGACGTTCTCCATGGCTCTCATCAGTAGCCTCCGGGTATGAAAAATTATATCAAAATTTCATGACCATTCAAATGTCTTCCCCACCTCCTGGTTTGATTTTGTCTTCCACCAGTGGTAAAGAGCTCCGTCTGCTCTAACGCACAGTCTCAGGTTTGATGCTGTGAGTTTTGGGGGTTCTCCTAAGAGAGAACACATATTTGGAGGTGAAGGTCTGGGATGCAAATTAGAGTCTATACCTCTCCATCATCATCCTTGGAATCTAGACAGTTAAAAAAAACCTTCCAGTTCTTTGCTCTCATCTTCCCTAAACTTTCTTTATCTCCTTTCACTTCAGTATTCATGCAGTTACTAGAGTTACTCTTGTCAATTCTAAATCTCCCAAGCCTGATTTCCTCCACGCCCCCACCCCCACCCCACGCACCTTCACAGCTTCCTACTGTTCACAGAAAATCCAGATTGGCCATATGGCTGAGTCCTGTACAGCCTGGTGTCAAAGGGCATTTCCAGTTTTGACTTTCATTTCTCCCCATGATGCTCCTAAATTTTTCCGTTTTGTCGTGGTCCTCCAAATATGCTTTGTCCTTTCATGGGGGCGTGCGTTTACCCCATGGAGCTCCCCTCCCTCAGCTGGAACTGGGGAAAGGAAAGAGAACTCATTTGTGGAGCTGCTACTGTATTCCAGGCACTATGATAAATATCGTGTGTGTGTGTGTGTGTGTGTGTGTGTGTGTAATGCATGTCTTTCAACAGCCATTAAAATCCTTATTTGCAACCCTGTTTTATATATAAGAAAATATCAATAGATGGTTTAAATAATCTTGTCTGTAATCACAGAATGAACAAGAACTCCCCACAACTGATTCATGTCTTTCAACAGCCATTAAAATCCTTATTTGCAGCCCTGTTTTTATATATAAGAAAATATCAATAGATGGTTTAAATCATTTTGTCTGTAATCACAGAATGAATAAGAACTCCCCACAACTGAGCTTCTGTGTCACTTTTCCATGAAATCTCTTTCAGCTTGCTCATAGTTCATTGCTCTCATTCCCTTATTCATATATACTTATTTATGAGTATTTAGTGAGAATGTACTTTATGCCAGGCACTGTGCTGGGTCCAGGGGCAGGAATAAGACAGGACGTATTCTTGCCCTCGAGGAGTTACATTCTTGCGGGGAGATGGATAATATACCATTAAACAAATAACCAAGCAAGTTAGTGTGGTAAGCTCTGTAGAAGTGATCAATAAGGTAATATAGCAGGTGGAAGTATCTGGAAGGAGCCTACTTAAAATACAGAGAATCAGGAAAGGCCCTTGTCAGGAGGTGATATTTCAACGGTGACTTAGAAAATGAGAAAGAGCTGAAATAAGTGGTAGAGGATGAGCACTCCAAACACAGGGAGATGTAAGTGCAAAGGTCCTGGGGCAGGAAATTGCTTGGTATGTTTGGGGGGTACTTTTGCATGAAAGATGAGGTTGAAAAGGTAGGTTGGTACCAGATCGTGTCGAACTCTGAGGTCACTTTGGATTTTATTCTGAAAGCAATGTAAAACCTTTGAAGGACTTTTTAAATGGCTTTATTGACGTATAATTGACATACAATAAACTGAACACGTGTGAAGGGTGCTGTTTGATCAGTTTTGACATACACATACACCCATGACATCATCCTCATGCTTGAGACAATGAACATAGCCATCGTCTCCCAAAGTTTTGTTATGGTCCTTTGTAATCCCGCGCTCAGAGCCTTCCCTGACTGCAGCCTCAGAAGACCACCGATTTCCTTTCTGTTACTGTAAATTAGTTTGCATTTTCTAGCATTTTATGTAAATAGGATCAATTACTTGGGTCTGAGGTATGTACTTTTGTGCATGTGTGTGACTTGTAGGTTTTTCATAGATACCTTTAATCAGGTTAAAGAAGTCTCTCCTATTCTTACTTTACTGAGAGTTTTTATCAGGCATGGGTGCTGTATTTTGTCAAATGCTCGTTCTCAGTCTTTTGAGATGGTCATCTTTTTTTTTTTCTTTTTGGACTATTAATTGATTGCTTTGACTGTTAAGCCAAAAACACATTCCTGGAATAATCCCTACGTGATTTATTATCCTCTTTACATATTGTTGGATTAAATTTGCTAAGATTGTGTTTAGAAAGTTCATACCTGGGCAGTTTTCCTTTCTTGTAATATCTTTTTTTGGATTTGGTATGAGAGTCATGCTAGCCTTATAAAATGGTTTGGGAAGCATTGCCCCCCTTCAGTGTTCTTTGAGTTTGTTCGAATGGGTGTTCTTTCTTCCTGATGTTTGGTAGAATTCACTAACGAAGGCATCTGTACCTGGAGTCTCCTTTGTTTACAAGGCTTTAAGCTACAAATTCAATTTTTAAAAATAAAGGGTTATCTGTTCAGATTATCTCTTTCTTCTTGAGCAAGTGTTTGCCTTATGCCTTTTAAGGAATTTATCCATTTCTTCTAAGTTGTCAGATGTATTGGCATAAAGCTGTCCGTAAGAAATAATCCTTTTAATATCTGTAGAATCTATAGTAATGTCACGCCTCTCGTTCTTGATACTGTTAATATCACCCCCCACCATGGGTCTGGTTTACCAAATTTATTGATCTTCCCACACAACCAGCTTTTGGTCTCATTTATTTTCTCTATTATGCTTCCTGTTTTACGTTTAATTGATTTTTGCTCTTTGTAATTTATTCTATGTTTTTTTTAGTTTAACTTGTAATTCCTAAGAGTTTTTTTGTTGGTGGGGGACATTGTTTATTCTTAAGGAAGAGGCTACTGTCAGTGGCACAAGACCCATCGCCAGGCTTTTTTCACTGTGACTAATGAGAAGAGAAATCATTCCCACTCTTGAGTGACCACTGAGAAATCATTCTCTCAGATCCTTGCACATGGATTTCCCCCTATATCAGTTAGTTTTCTCACAGATACGCACTGAGTGGCACGCGGCTCAAGGAGGACCCTCTGCAGCTCACACTCTCTCTCTCTCTAGCTCTCTTCTCTCCAGCACCCTCTCCTGAACTCTGACTTCCTTGGCTTCATGGACTCCTAGTACTGGCTTCTCAACTCAGCAAGGCTGCCAAGCCTTTTCTTCCCTGTCTTTGTGCCATGACTTGGACATTCTCTCCAGGCACTAAGCTGGGGCCAGCAGAAGGCTTCACTTTGTTTCATGTCTCAACTATCACTCTCCTTCATTGCCTGATATCTAATGTTATAAAAATAGTTTTGCATATATTTTGTATTTTTTAATCTTTTTAAAAAATTGAAGTATAGTTGACCTACAATGTTGTGTTAGTTTCAGGGGTACAGCAAAGTGATTCAGTTACACACACACACACACACACACACACACACACACACACACATATTCTTTTTCAGATTCTTTTCCATTATAGGTTGTTACAAGATATTGAGATACTGAGTACAGTTCCCCATGCTATGCAGTAGGTCCTTGTTGTTTATTTTATATATAGTAGTGTGTATCTGTTAATCCCAAACTCCTAATGTATCCCTCTCCTGCTTCCCCTTTGGTAACCATAGGTTTGTTTTCTATGTCTGTGAGTCTATGTTTTGTAAATAAGTTCATTTGTATCATTTTTTTTAGGTTCCAGGTATAAGCTATAATCATATAATATTTGTCTTTGGCTTACTTAGTATGATAATCTCTAGGTACATCCATTTCGCTGCAAATGGCATTATTTCATTCTTTTTTATGGCTGACTAATATTCTGTTGTATATATGTACCACATCTTTATCCATTCATCTGTCGATAGACACTTAGGTGGCTTCCATGTCTTATTGTGTATTATTTTTTAGTTATTTCATATGGGAGGATAAGTCTATTTATTCCACCTCTGTCAGAAATGAAAGTCTCATTCCTTTGAAGGATTTTAAGTAGAGGAGTGATATTATATCAGTTGAAGTTTAAAAAATTATATACCGACTGCAGCGTGGGGAACAGATTGGAAGTGTGACGGGTCTTGAAGCTAGATCTTTTCAGGGAACGTGCAAACAGAGCTCAAGGCTCCTCCTTGAGCCGCGTGCCACCCAGTGCCTTGGGAGGTGGAATCCACAGGACTTGGATATGGACAGGGGAGGAAGGGGAAGAGTCAAGGCTGCCTCCTGAGTTGTTTCCCAGAACAACTGTGCTGATGGGGAAAGCCATGGTGGGGCCATTGTGGGAAGGCAGACGTCATGACTTACTGTTTGTACAGAAGCTTGAGATGCCTCTTTAATCATTCAGGTGGAGCTGGTCAGACAGGCAGAGGGCAGTAAGAATGTGGAGCTCCGGGGAGAGGTCAGGGATGGAGACAGAAAACTATTCATCAACGTACAGTTGTTCAAAGCTCTGGAACCAGATGAGACCACCTAGGGGAAGAGGGTAGATAAAGCAGAAAAGAAGACCCAGGACTGAATCCAAAGGGGTCTAGAGGTCAGGGGAAGAGGAGGAGCCGAGATGGAGACCAAGCAGAACCTGGCTTCCTACGATACTTAGTTTCTTTATTTAACCGCGTATCATTCCGTATTATAATTCCTGTAGGTCCGCCTGTCACTCAACTGGGCCTGTGAGCCCCCGAGGTTGGGGGCCCTGTCGTACTCTTTATCACCCACTTCTAACTCAGTGTCTGGCACCCTTCAAATGAATTCTTCAAATAAATGAATGAATGGATGGATCT
Organism: Delphinus delphis; assembly: GCF_949987515.2. Lineage (NCBI taxonomy): Eukaryota > Metazoa > Chordata > Mammalia > Artiodactyla > Delphinidae > Delphinus > Delphinus delphis. The sequence goes on from NC_082701.1 coordinate 54,538,322, forward strand.
ATTGAAATGAATGAATCCTTCAAATGAATGGCTCCTTCAAATGGATGGATGGATGAGGTTAGGAGATGACTGGTGTGAAAGCAAAGGGATACAGCCTTTTCAGAGTCCAGAAGACAATTCTGAGAAAAATTGGGCTCAGGAAAAAAAAAAAAAAGGAAAATTGTCGTGAGCCCGTTTCCTGATCCGTAAACTGTAAGACCTGGAGAAGCGACCTCTCGTGTTCCTTCCGTGGATACAGTGGACGCGGACGGGAACTCTCTGGCTTCCTGCTCCAGAACCCCAGGAGACAAAACAGTGCGTTCAACTTGGGCTTCGTCGGTGGGTGTTTCTGTTCTTCTGGTCTTTTCTCTGTTTTCAAGCAGATCAAAGCACATCTTGTGAAATGTTTTGGCCCCGGATTAGAATTTAAGATGTGCAAAGGTCAAGAGTTGACGGTCATTTAAAAAAAAATCATTTTGACCCTGGGTGAACCAGGGGGGGCCACCACGAGGGTCAGAAGAGGCCAGGTGCATCCCTGCCAGCCCCCCTGGAGACATAACGATGTCCCACGAGGGTCACTGACAGCTCTGCCTCAACCCCCTGCCGAGCCAGAGCACCAAGCCTCCCCCTGTTGACTTATGGGACTGGCCAGGGCAGTGACAGGAGCCTGGCCCGAGGGAGAGCCTCGCAGAGCACTGCAGAGAAAGGCAACCTTCAGAGACGAACCACGATATTTATAGTCTCATTTCTGCGGAGAGCCATGGGCTCGGGTTCTACACATTTCAGCAAGTTGAACAGACCCTGAAAGGTTTAACTGTCCGGTTGAAACTGTAATAAAGTTTATTTTGCTTAGAACCTGAAATGAGTCTGAGTTTGGCTTTTTCAGCCTGGTGGCTTTGTGTAAACGGTTTACTTAATATCGTTTTTGGCTTCTTTTCAATAAACCACCATGATAATCCCATTCACAGACAAAACAGATCACAGATTAGACAGGCCGCTGTAAAACGCCGCATTACCTGCTCTGTGTGCAAATGCAAAGATCTGGTTTTACAGTTTGGAAGGAAGGACTCGTCCGTCTCTTTTTCTGCAGTTGGAGGTGGCTTCTTTAGACTTCCATGGAAGAGAAGGAACCTAACATTGTTTAGCTCCTCTTTGTACCACAAAAATAGCTTTTAATTAAGCACATAAGGCGAGTTGGGCTGGGAACTGTTATTTTCCAGAGAAGCGTGCTGGCTTCATTCAAATTGGAAGAGACCCCAGGAGAATGCCAAGATCACCTACTGCTTACATTTCATTTTAATGTGCTCAAGTTCAATAAAAGTTTATCATCTCCATTAAACCGGTACCTATTGGAACTGATTTAATCTCGTTAGTGCAGAGAACCACATGAAAGAAATCAAGTCCCCAGGACAAGATTGGGCAAAGTACAGTTTGGGGGTGTAAATTACATGAAAGAAACGAAGCGTCTGCAGAGGACAAGGGTGCCTCTTACCTGCTCGCGTGTGCATCCGTGTGCGCGGATGCGTGTGTGCACGTGGGTCCGTGGGGATCCACGCACTCTGCCGTGCAGGCTTTGGCTGCCAGCCATGGTGCAGCACGCCCGAGAGGCCTCCAGGCTCGGGAGTCCTCAGCTGCTCAGTGTTCCAGCCCCGCCGTGCTCCCATTCGGACCATGAATTGTGTGACATTTGAACAAACAAATGTCATGTGTAGGGGTGCTAGTCAAACGTCTACTGGCAACAGCACACTGAAGACATATATCTTGATTCTAGCCCCAGAGAGCTACAGCAGAGACGCAGAGACACACACACACACGCACACGCACACACACGCACCCCTTCCTCTGCGGGAAGAGTCAGTTTGCTCATCCCTTTCAGCAGCATCTTTTCCACGTACCAGAGAGCCTCGTGTAGTTCATGGCTAGACATGAACAGAGCCCAAGAATCCAGGGATGTCAGGTCTCTTATTCAACGTGTAGCTTGACCTTGGGACTCAGTCACACGGGACCTGGATGACAAGTTGGCACGGGGGTGACTGGCTACCCGCAGGTGTCTGCTGCCCCGAGACACATCTCATGGGCCAGTGGACACAGTAGCTGTGGTCTGGAGAACTCATTGGAGACCAGGCTGCAGGCAGAAGCTGAAGCACCTGTTTCCCTAGAGGATTCAGCAGAGGACCAAATAGAAGTTCTAGGGCTAGGTGAGAAGGGCACAGAACAGAACGTATGTCTTTCCCCGCGGCTACGCCATGCCTCAATGGGGGCTGCGGGGAGCAGAGCCTCATGCTGGCACTCGGGGTCTTGGAGCTTTGGGACCAGAGGGTGGCTGTCACCCTCAGCATGAACACCTGGGTCTTAGCCATGGGGACAGTTGGCACAGTTTTGAAAGCAACTTGGCCGGGCTGGAAACCTGGAGTGGAAGAATATGTGATGACTTTTTTGGGATTGCTGTGAGGCTCTCTCAGGATCTCCTGGAAATACCTGGTGAAGCTTTGAGTGGAGGGTTATAGGTCCCTCTTACGTAGGGTGAGGCATGAGTCATGCAGCACCTGGGGGGTGTGGGCAAGGATCCCCTGACTCCATTACTTATTCATTGAAGAGAATTTACAGACTCTTTATCGAGTGCCAAGCATACTAGTCATCTGTATGAGCTTGGGCTGCTATAACACAATACTGTAGACAAGGGAAATTTACTTCTCACTTTTGGAGTCTGGGAAGCCCAGGATCCAGGCGCCAACAGGTACCTTTCATTCTGAGACCTCTTCTCCTGCTTTGTAGGCAGCTGCCACTTTCTGTGTGTTCCCATGACCGCTTGTGCACGTTTGGGGTGGGATGGGGAGAGCGTGAGAGAAAGAGTAAGCGAGCTTTCTGGTGTCTTACAAGGACACTAATCCCATGAGACCAGAGCCCCACCCTCATGACCTCATCTAACCCTAATTACTTCCCAAAGGTCCATTTCCAAATTCCATCATATTGGGAGTTAGGGTTTCAACATATGATGTTTGGAGCACAAACATTCAGTCCATAACACCCTGTGGGGAGATCGTGGTCCTTCCAGATCCTTCCTTACGTAACAGAGACAACCAAACAGTTTCCGGGGGAACACAGCCGGCAGCAGCCTCCTCTTTCCCTTCAGCTCAGCCTTAGCCACTTGCGTGGCTTGTGCCTGTCTCTCCAACGAGTGTCCCTGCTGGTCCCTCCTCCTGGGATCCCCTTGCCCACCTCTGAACGTGCTGGTTTTCCCAGCCCTCAGCTGTGGTCACCTCTCCCACTTCCCTGTGGAGAGTCCCGTCTCGGGGGAGGGGCCTCCCCACTACTCCCAGCTACTTAACCTGTTTTACTTTTCCATATCACTGAAAACTAGTTACGAGCATTTTGTGTATCTGTTTCCCTGTTTATCATCTGGATAGGCCCCCCTTCCCCCGGCAATGTGTGCTTTGTGACAACAGGGACCTCGTCTTTCAAGACCATTTCTGTGTGCACCCCCCAAAAAAAAAAAAAAACTAGAACAGTATCTGAACGTGGTGGGTGTCAATAGGCAAGTGTTGATGAATCCGAAGTACCAGAAAAGGTGGGTACAGGGGAGAACAGCAGCCTCTGCGCAGCTGAGCTGGGCCTCGTAGGATGGGGAAGATTCTGACGGATGGGCCTGTGGGGTGAGGAGGGAAGGTAATCCATCCCTTTGGCTCTGGAAAGACTACATTTGGATTATAACTTTTTCTTTTTTTTTTTTAACAAACTCACAAGCTTCTTTGGCGAGGGCTCTTTGGTGGTCTTATTCTAGTGCGTTAGAACTCTGGTTGTCAGGAAGGTCTTGATGTCTGACCTAAAGGCTGACCTTCCGTCCCCAACTTCAGCCCAGCTTTTCCTGCCGTTTGATAGAAACACTGTAAACTCTTCTCATCCTTTCTAAGTCCTTTCATCTGGAAAGAGACTGAAAGTGAAAAACACGAATAGTCTTATTTTCGATGTTGTGTTTTCCCTGAAAAAGGCTGAATAATCCTGGGGGCGGGGGCATGAGGAATTGTGTTTTGGGTCTGTGGGCGGCCCTGGGTTTGGGTTAGGGCTAGGGTTAGGGAAGCTTCTCGGGCTCTTATCTGAGTGGGAAGTAGTGGGAAAGGCAGAGCAAAGGGGCTTTGGAGGAGGACCATTTCCCCAGATGCTGTGTTTTATAGCTTCACCACCTGAATCCCCAAGAGCACAGGCACTGTTCTGGAAGCTTTGCTGTGCAGATGAGCCCCCTGCAAACATTTAACGGTGTTGCTCCGGGGCCAGAGCTCGTGCTTGGTGCGGACTCATCCATGAAGGCAAATGAGACGGGGCCCCACGCAGGGCGTGTGACGTGCAATGTGAGTCCTGAGGGCGGGACCTAAGTGTGGAGAATGACCCAGCAGAGGGGGAAGAAAAGGCTTTGAAAAAGAGGCCAGATAGGGTCCTCGGAGCAGTGCGTTTTCAGGACGCTCTGGACCGCTGGCCTCAGCCTTAGCCTGGGACGCATTGTGGCCGGGCCAGCGCCTTCCAGAGCCCGCGAGGACCTGAGCTTGTCCCGCTCCTTCCCGGCGTGGCAGCTGGGCAAGTAGAGCGCAAGGCACAGTCCCTTTTTGAGACCCGGCCAGCGTGTCCCAGCCCTGAGCAGCAGCTCCTCTCTCCCCAGGCCGTTCCCCCGAGGTCCCGTGGAGGGTGTGTTCTCTCAGCACACAGAGAACGTAAAGGAAGGTTCAAAAGCAGGCCAGCAGCGAAGAGAAGAGCTGACTTTGAAGTTGAGAGCCGTAGGTTGAAGGGAATTCTCTTGGCCGAGACACAAAGGGAAGAAAATGCCATCCTAAGGAGAGTAGCTTTAGATTTTTCACTTTATCTTCCAAATAAAAGATTAGGGACCCAGTTCTGGTTGAGGTGGTTAGGCGGGCGCCTGTATAATTGAATTTCATGCTCATTATTTCCCTCTGAAGTGGTGTACACGAGCAGTCATCGGAAAGCAGGGATCACAGACACGCTGGCCAGGGCCATGCTGAGCTTTCCAAAAGTTTCCAGGTCTTTTCAGCATTTACGGTCGCTGTGCAATACCTACGAGGCGATACTGATACAGGCCGTGAACCCACCAGGTTCAAGACAAGCCTCCCCTCCATCAGCAAAGTTGTCTTAGGATTTAAACAATTTATTTTCTGCACAAGATTAGACATGGTCTGGGGAGAACTTTGGGCTGCCCTGGACAGGCAGTTTGCCTGTAGCTTTGACATCTCATAACTGAGCTGTGTCAGAGTCCAAAGGAAGAAAAGACCAAAGGTCTGTATGATACTCTGCGTGTGGGGGGCAGGGGGGTTATAGGAAATCTCTGTACCTTCCGCTCAGTTTTGCTGTGCACTGAAAATTTCTCTAAGAAAGTAAAATCTTTTGTAAAAAGTGTATACTAGGGTCACTGTTGTGATAAAAGTGGACTTTGGTGGCCCCCTTTGAATGCTCGTTTCTTCTTCGCTACTGTTTTGTTTTTTAAAGGAGACCTAGAAGAGATTGTTCAGCACAAATGAATGGACTACCCATAGTGAGAATCCAGCGGTCAGTTGGGAAAAATTCTCAGACCCTTGGATAGGACCATGTTCTGTAAACTGAAGCTTGATTTGAAGCTATCGTCTGTAGGTCCCATGAGGGACTTCCTCCTAGGTGGGGAGAGGAGGGAGCTGCTTCTTCGGACCCCACTGTGTTCTCAAGAAGTTTGGGGGCAAGGATTCACAAGCACATCTTTCCTCCCCAACAAAGGCTTGTAATGCCGCTTTCTGGCAAACTTCCTCCCTGCATGTTCTCTTGGAGCAAGGTCAGGGTTCACGGGTCTCGGGTATTGACTTCAAGGTCCTTATAAGTCTTCTTGGGGACAGAGGAAAGGAAGGAACTGCCATTTCTTCAGCTCCTACAATATGCCAGGCACTGCGGCCAGGCCTCCCGTATGTGATCTGAGAGGTGGGGGTGTCGTCATCCTCATCCGTGCTTCTCAAACTGTCTCCGGGGAAAGACCAGGGATTCTCATTGCTCTGCATCAGTACCAGGATGTGCACGATGGTCAGAGAAGGTAAGCCACCTGCCTACAGTCTCATGGCCGGTGAGACCTGCGATCCCACTTCAGGTCAGGATATCTCCAGCACCTCCAGTTCACCTACAGCAGCTGTAGAAAAGGCTGTGAAAGCAATTATGCCAAAGCTACTAGATTGCAAATGAAGGAAGGAAGGATAACCTCTCACTTGCCTGAATTCTACTCTCCTGATTCTACAAGCTGATGAGCCCCTCCAGGGAGGATCAGGAATCTCCGAGATGGTTCTCGTGTCTTCTTCCCACCCCATTCCCTGCTACAGCTGCCCCTTACGCCTTCCCAACGACTCCCTTAGCGAAAGAGTCTGGAAATTCAAGGGGCTGGGGGGAGGTGCAGCATCAGAACAATGAAATAAATTACAGAGTCCAAAGAGCGCTCGGGAATCCAAACAGAGCAAAATTATTATGTTTAACGTAGAAATTGAACTTCAAATAATTCTGCTCTGTGTTTAATAACAACAGGTATGGCTCAGCTAAGCCAAGTCAGCTCGGTCCCCTCAGCCAGGCCGCCTGGCTTCTCTTAGCAAAAAGATAAAGCAAACGAGCGCTCTTGAAGTTTCATAGAATCTCTCACCTCCCGAAGAATGCAAACTGTATAAATATTCAGGTTTTAAAATAAAATCCCCCAAAGCCAGCATCGCCAAATGAGGGCAGCTGGGCCTGGCAGGGCCCGCCGGCTCCTCGTCCGGGCCGGGTGGCGGGGCATCCCGTGACCAGCACGTCCGTGACATATCGACACAGTCTTTGCCTCGAGATCGTGTACGGAAACCGTGAAAGCAGAACTCCCATGGCTCAAGTTTATAGAAATACGTGACAGTGTTTGAAGTAGCTGAGCTGAGACTAAAACAGTCTGACATCACGGCCTTGGGGAAGATGATGGAAATTTCTTAATTTCTTTGGAAAATTGAAAAAAAACGGATTCTTTTCAGGTGTTCGATTGGCCACCCAAGCGCAGCTCTTGGGCTGCTGTTCTCTGGTTTCAGAAAATCGAGCAGAAATGCAGAGACTGAGCTGAGGACATCAGCCACATCTCAGGATTAAGAGTATCGGACTGTGTTGGGTATTTTCCATGTACCTCCCTCCACACCCTACCCCCGATTCATTCTCTATCCTACTCTGCTTTGCTCTGTGCCCTTGACCCTGATGGATTGTGTTACCTGGGCTCCCCTTACTTTGGACTTCCAGTTGGATTTGGCCAGTGGGAGCCACAGCAGGAAACTGGCGGGAGGGAGGAGAGAGAGGTCAGGGACTATTCCCCTCCTTTGCCACACTTCCTGCTGTCCAGGCTCCCCTACACAGTTCCCTCCGATTGGCCCTTTTGGTCAAGGTAAAAGGCAGGAGTTTCCCACTGTCACAGACTCCTGGGTGACTCACCTTCTCATTACCTTAATCCTGCCAACGGACCTATGTGTTTCCTGTAGGGACTCTGGGTAATATGCAGACCTGCCCCTTAGCCTTTGGCTTCCGGTCAAGAGCTTCTGTGTCCTCATCTGAATTTGACATTGTAACACTATACTGACCGTGAGGGGGATGAATGAAGTACACTCATATCATTAAGAGCAAAGAAATATATGAGAATTTCTTTCCATCTCTCAAGCGTTTGGGTTTTTTTTTGCATGTTGCGTCTTACCACCTGTTGATGGGGAAAGGAAACAGTGCTGTATCATTTTTTTCTGTTTCCTGCTTCTGGACTAATTTAATCATCATCTCGCTTGTTTTTCATAGCAAGGTCAAACATTCATAATCTGTATTTCATATATTCAGACTCGTGCTGTGAAGGTGTATCTATAGCTGTTTCTTGAGTTCCTGTTGCTGCTGATTGTGTTTGGGGGATTTGAGCTGCCTCCTTTGGTTTAAAGCAGGCTTTCTTAGGGAAGTGCCCAGACTTTCAGACTTTCCCTGCCCATCTCCTCACAACCACCCTCATCCCCGTCCTCTGATCAAGATGTTCATATACGAGGATAATGGAAAGTTTGCGTCCTCGTGGCAGCGCTTTAAGGAGCCTCAGGTCCTTGACTGTCTCTGGGTCCACACTGGTCTCTGCCCCGGGTTGACCGACCTGGTCCCTGGGCAGCCACGTCCCAGTGACCACTCACATAGGTCCCGTCGTATCTGTTGGAACATCACGCTGCACTTACTGTTGATGTCTGGGTCCTGGCCTTTGGTCATAAAGGTTCTGCGTTCTATTCTGATCCCTCTGCTAAACTCCTGGAACCTTCAGTCCCTCTGTACCCCCCATCAGAACTCATAGGACCTCTGATACCCTTCACACCATATACCAAGTATGGAGAACCCAAGGTCTACCTGCAACCCACGTGTATAGGTGCCTACCTCAGCTCACAGGCTCCATGTTGGTCTGGTACCCAACTAAACATGAAGCCTTTGGAAGGACGCTTAAAGTGTTCCCAGTGTGTGGCAAGAGAAGAGCAGTGGGCCCCGCAACGGGGTAACCCCATGATTCATCTTTTTTTCTGTGAATGCCCTTATGAGAATTTTTAACTCCTGTTTCTGATTTTCTGTACCTCTCCTCCCTTTCACGACTCTTCCACCTGTGCCCAGATTACACCCACATCCTCCCTGGGCAGAGGGGGGACCTCTCTCACAGGGTATTGGGTTTTATCTACTTATAAGTTGCAGCAAAACGTGAAGTTGAATCTCCAAACTCTGCTTTGAATAGGTCAGAAGAAATTTTGGCAGTTGGTAATCCTTTTTATTTCTCAACAAAGACTGGCTTTCAAGATTATCATTTCTCCAGGAAGCAGAACTTATAGCTGGAGGACTCCTGTGTGTCTTAGTCCTCCCTCCCTCCCTCCCTTCCTCCCTCCCTTCCTTCTCTCTTTCTCTCCCCCCCTTCTCTCCGCCCTCTCTTTCTCTTTCTTTCCTTTGTTTCAACAAATGTTGATTGCCCACTACACCCACTCTATGCCTATTTTATTTGCAGTAGAAAATAGTGTTCGCTCTAGAACTTTGCAAGTTGCCTTACAGTCATACTAGGTTTGCTTACCAAGGAGGATGAGACCAACATTGAAACTACTGTCAAACTTTGGGGTAGAATTTTTTTTCTCCTAAAAGCTAGATCCTGTGTTTAATTCAATCGCAACTTAGAGTCACTGTCTTGCCCCTAAATTGGATTTTTTGATTTGCTTGCTGTGGTTGTAGAGCCAGTCGGTTAGAAGCCAAAGTCATAGTTTTTATTCACCTTTATTTGGAACCTGTAAATGTTTTCATTATATAAATGTTTTCATATATTATAGACACACAGATTTTAAAAAACATGTGTTTGTGTCCAAGAGATGAGAGAAGAGATGATAATTAGGGTCTTCTGTGGGGGGGGATGGAAATACAGAATGTGACGACAGTAAATTGATGTATCATCCTCACAAAGGAATGACAGCACTGCTGGTTATTTTGATGGTAAACTGTGTCGACTGGAAAAAAATTCACAACCTAAAAATTGAGCATTATGTTCTATTCAGTGGACTTACTGAGGACTTAAGCCTGGGATACAGCCTGCCAGATAGCTCTGAGGAACCAGGATATATAGGAGTTTTTGCAAAAAAGAAACAAAACCCTAGGAAGCAGAACATCGAAAGATGACTGCTAATTAAAGAAAAACCAGACACCTGAAGTAGATGATTTTAGCGCTTTTCCACATATGGGAAGATACAAGAGTCTGGGCTTTCTGAAATCACTCCTTCGATAGGCATCTTACGCATCTAGGGCTAGTGTCCTGTGTGAGGCCCTCAGGGTAGACCGTTGGGGTCAACTGCTTTGACTGATGGCTTGGTGGCAGGCAACCTGTTTTTCTCTACCCCGAATTCTCCTCAGGGTGTGGCTGCAGTGGCTGATGGCAGCGACATCCTTCCTTTACTGAAATGGCAGGTGACATTTTTTGGTCCGCGACTGACAGCATTTGTTCCCTCCTTTCTGTGGCCACTGCTGGAGTCCAGACCCTCCACCCCTTACTTGCCTGATGACATCGGCCTCCTGACATCTCTCATTCTCTGCCAACCTGTGTTCCGTTGTGCAACCAGAATCATCTGGGGAGGAGGATGGGCTGGGCCTAATTTTAGAATTTCATTTGGCCCTTGGAAGCAGTCATTTAAAAACCCCAGCTACTCGGTGCTTTGTGACCACCTAGAGGGGTGGGATGAGGGAGGGAGGGAGGGAGATGCAAGAGGGAAGAGATATGGGAACATATGTATATGTATAACTGATTCACTTTGTTATAAAGCAGAAACTAACACACCATTGTAAAGCAATTATAGACCAATAAAGATGTAAAAAAAACAAAAAAAAACTAACAACAACAACAACAAAAAAACCCCAGCTACATTTTTTGAAGCTAAAGGGGTTGCTCTTAAGAGACAGGTGACTAAGCAATGGACCATTTCTTATTTCCTGTGAGTCCTCGGGGACGTAATAGAAAAACGAGTGAGGAAATGAACAAGCAAAGGGCTTCATCCTGGGTGACACAGCCTTGAGAGCTAAGAGACAGGTAGGCAAGTATGTTCCTCCCCCTTCAGAGTTGGGCTAACGCTGCAAACCTCAGCCGCTCACAGGTGCCGGGCAGGTCGAGTGACCGAGCATCGTGGGCTGCTTGCAGGAGATGAGCAGAGCCTGCCTTGTCCTACGGGATCGCCATTACTCCACTCCAGCCAATGGCAGTATCAGTTGTTTCCAAAGCAGCAGGAAATCTAGATGTTTATCTGAAACTTGATAATTTTTGTGTGTCAAATTCTGTGTTGCGGGCTTCCCTGGTGGCGCAGTGGTTGAGAGTCCGCCTGCCGATGCAGGGGACACGGGTTCGTGCCCTGGTCCGGGAGGATCCCACATGCCGCGGAGCGGCTGGGCCTGTGAGCCATGGCCGCTGAGCCTGCGCGTCCGGAGCCTGTGCTCCACAACGGGAGGGGCCACAGCAGTGAGAGGCCCGTGTACCGCAAAAAAAAAAAAAAAAAAAAAAAAATCTGTGTTGCATTTGACCCTGGGACTTCAGTTTGCAGTTTAGACTGGACTATATCTGACACGTAGGGGTACTGGTGGTGTGCGTGTGTGTGTGTGTGTGTGTGCGTGCACATGCGTGTGCAATTAAACAGTTACCTTCTGGTTAGTTCGAGGGTTAAAAGAGAGTCTGTGCATCACCTTGGGGGAGAAAGGACTGGAAACACTGCTGCCACCTTGAAATGCTCCTTCCGAAGTTCCCTCCATCGCTGCCCATCCCCCTCCCCGACACACACATCAAGGACAGACGGTTGTGCGGTGCATGGAGTGTCAAGGCTGTGGAATTTCCGGCTCCCACCCCTTTGGAGCGTTTTCTAGCTTATGCAGTTCAGACTTGGGGGTATGTACCACTGGAAAACAGGCCATGACTCTGGGGATATGACCCACCTGGGTGGACATGGGATGCTGTTTCTAGAAAGTTTGAAAGCCTCACGGCGGAGGTTAGAATAACGAGTTACGGTTGCAGAGAGAGGTTGGCATGACTGAGGAGGGAGGGGAGGAATTGGAACCCCATGGACCGTCTCATCTGGGTTATGAGAAAACCCATGAAACGTACAATTGTGAGTACTCCGCCTTGGGGGTTACAGTTTCAGACTAAAGGGAGAGACCGATGTTTAAAAACAAACCCCCTAATGAATGAGATAAGTGCAGAATGAGGTCCTAAGATTGCATAAGGACAAAGAGACTGACTAGACCAGGGTGGGGCGGGCAGATATCAGAGAAGCCTCCCCGAGAAGGGAGGGGAGATTGAAGGTGGGTGGGTTAACCCCAGGACCGGGGAAGGGAGTGGGAGAGAGCATCCTAGGTGGAGGGACCACCACATGCAAAGTGCATGCTGGGAGGGAAGAAAGGCGGGGCATTGAGGAAACTGATAGGAGAGCACAGAGGGTAATGAGTCAGCGGTCAAAGGGGGAGCCTGGTGGGAGATGAACTTGAGAGAAAGCCGAGCTTCACCGGGCAGGAATTTCCATCCCCGGAGCCCAAGGAGAAACCCAGGGAAGTTAAAGTCAGGCGGGCACATGGTCAAAACTGGTACTGGAAAGGCTCATCCTGACTTTGGTGCAGAAGACAGATTAGAACAGGAGGAGAGTGGATGCAGGGAAGCCTTAGAGCATTTCTTTAGGCTAGTATTTTTTTTTTTTTTTTGAAATCTTACCCTATGCCAGACACTGCTTTGATATTTTTCATCATTAAAATATTAAGTCAGTATTAGCCTTAAAAAGAAACAAAATTGAGTTATTTGTAGTGAGGTGGATGGACCTAGATTCTGTCATACAGAGTGAAGTAAGTCAGAAAGAGAAAAACAAATTCCGTATGCTAACACATATGTATGGAATCTAAAAAAAAAAAAAGGTTCTGAAGAACCTAGGGGCAGGACAGGAATAAAGACGCAGATGTAGAGAATGGACTTGAGGACACGGGGAGGGGGAAGGGTAAGCTGGGACGAAGTGAGAGAGTGGAATGACATATATACACCACCAAGTGTAAAATAGACAGCTAGTGGGAAGCAGCTGCATAGGACAGGGAGATCAGCTCGGTGCTTTGTGACCACCTAGAGGGGTGGGATAGGGAGGGTAGGAGGGAGACGCAAGAGGGAGGGGATATGGGGATATATGTGTACATATAGCTGATTCACTTTGTTATAAAGCAGAAACTAACACACCATTGTAAAGCAACTATACTCCAATAAAGATGTTAAAAATATATATATATATATATATTAAGTCTTTCAAAGCTCTCTGAGGTGTTATTATCCCCATTTTACAGATGAAGACACTAAGGCACTGAGAAAGGAGTTTCCCAAGGTCACACAGCAGGTAAAGCACTTGGACTAAAGGGGTGTCAGTGAAGAAGGTGAGAAGGTGTTACTGAGTCTAGGCTCGTACTGCTCACCGCGTGACAGGCCAATAATTGAGAGATGAGTTGTTGGGACAAGGAATAACGACCTTTTGGAAAGCCAGGAAACTGAGAAGATGGTGGACTCATGCCCCAAAGAACCATCTTGTCTGAGATAGAATGCAGGCTTCTTTTTTTTTTTTTAATTTTTAAAAAAATTATTTATTTTGTTTTTGGCTGTGTTGGGTCTTGGTTGCTGCCCATGGGCTTTCTCTGGTCGCGGCGAGCGGGGGCTACTCTTCCTTGTGGTCATGGGCTTCTCACTGCAGTGGCTTCTCTTTGTTGCGGAGCATGGGTTCCAGGCACGTGGGCTTCAGTAGTTGTGGCTTGCAGGCTGTAGGAGCACAGGCTCAGTAGTTGTGGCTCACGGGCTCTAGAGCACAGGCTTCAGTAGTTGTGGCTGGCGGGCTCTAGAGCGCAGGCTCAGTAGTTGTGGCACACGGGCTTAGGTGCTCCGTTGCATGTGGCATCTTCCCGGACCAGGGCTCGAACCCGTGCCCCCTGCATTGGCAGGCGGCTTCTTAAACACTGCGCCACCAGGAAAGCCCAGAATACAGGCTTATTTTATACTAAAAGGGGAGGGAGTAAAGTCAAACACTTCCTGGTTCCCATCAGCCTCCAGGGGAGGTCTTAATTTGTTCCTTCCTGAAGCCACTCAGAGCTGGGCCTGGTCAGGATGTTTCCCGTGAGCTAAACAAAGGTATTTTAGCTTAATGCTCATTATGTATAATTTAAGCTTCTAGGCAACATCCCTTTAGTGATTAACTTGTAATAGAATACAAAAGGTTCTTCTCTATTACAGAGGGAACAGACCTGAGAGGCAGGTGTTGAGGAGCTAAAATGTGCAAGATTTGATGGAGTGGGAACGGAGCGCGCGCGTCGGGCATCACCAGTGGGGATTTCCGGGCTCCTGGCTCGTCGGTGGACGGACGGTAGAAACATTCCTTAAAATTGAATAACCGAAGAGGCCTAGGTCAGACAGCAAATAACAGAAAGACGCAGAATCCAATCTGGGCGTTGTAGCTTTGGGGTGGGAGCTGGGGTCTCTGCTCTTAACCGGTGCAACATGCTGTATCTTTTTCTACGTACACTGTGGAAAGATGCAGGAGATAAAGCACACCCCAAGGCAGACGGCATAAGTGAAATCCTCATTAGAAAGTTGTTTTTCCTCCCGAAGTCATCCTGGACCACCAGCTGCCAGGCGTCCCTCCCTGTCTTACAGTGTAAGCCTTTAATAATAATATTGCTCCCGTCATAGGGAAGAATCTTTCTGTTCTGTTATCAAGGTAATCACTAAAGGGACGTGGCCTGTGAGCTTAAATTCCACATAATGGCCCATCTCTGGGAACTCTGCCTCCCAGGTCATGAGCATTAAGCTCAAATACCTTCATTTAGCTCACAGGAAATATCCTGACCAGGCCCACCTGTGAATGACCGCAGGGAGGAAGAAATTAACACCTCCCCTCCGGAGGCTGCCGGGAACCAGGAAGTGTTTGGCTTTACCCCCTCCCCTTTTCATATAAAAGAAGCCTTAATTCTAACTCAGGCAAGACAGTTCTTTGGGGCACGAGTCTACCATCTTGTTGGGCTGCTGGCTTTTCAGATAAAGGCATTACTCGTTGCCCCATCACCTCGTCTCGCGATTTTTTTTTTTTTTTTTTTTTTTTTGGTGCGCTGTCCTCTCACTGTTGTGGCCTCTCCCGTTGCGGAGCACAGGCTCCAGACGCGCAGGCTCAGCGGCCATGGCTCACGGACCCAGCCACTCCGCGGCATGTGGGATCCTCCCGGACTGGGGCACGAACCCACGTCCCCTGCATCGGCAGGCGGACTCTCAACCACTGCGCCACCAGGGAAGCCCTCGTCTCGCGATTATTGTCCCGTCGTGTGGTGAGCAGTATGAGCTTGGACTCAGTAACACTCCCACAAAGAGCTAGCTAGCATCAGCCCACGTTTATTTGGTCATTGGCTGTGTGAATTCAGCACTTAACTCTTTGTCGCAGTTACCTCGTCTCTATATAATTTTACCTTTCTCAAGGGATTTTTGTAGGATTAAATGAATATTTATATCTATCAATATATCTTAGAACAGGATCTGGTATATAGTAAATGCTATGTAAGTACTTTTATTATTTCTGTTGTTATTGTTGTTAATAGTGTTGACGTTTTTTAAAAATTTAAGTGTAGTTGATTTACAATGTTGTGTTCATTTCTGCTCTACAGCAAAGTGATTCAGTTATACATATATATGTTCTTTTTTATATTCTTTTCCATTATGATTTATCCCAGGATATGGAGTCTAGTTCCCTGTGCTGTACAGTAGGACCTCGTTGTTTATCCATCCTATGTATAATAGTTTGCATCTGCTAATAGCAAACTCCCAATCCACCCCTTTTCCACCCTCCCTGCTCCTTGGCAACCACAAGTGACATTTGTTTTTACTCCAGTTGTGCTGGTTCCTCTAATATGCCCCCCCTTCCCTTGCTCCATTTTCCAAGAATGATGTTAACTTTTCTTCATTGTACTCCCCCCCTCCGCCCCGCCCAACCCTGGATATTGTATTAGGGTGCCTCATTTTATGGAGACTGTTTGTAAACTTCTGCATTTTGGTTGTCAACAGTCTGATTGCCCCGAGGGAGGTCTGACTGCAGCTGAAGTTCACATCTAAATTGTTCAGCTCTCTCAAGTGCCCTGAATCTCTCTCGCCTTAGAGCCCAAAGAACCGGTCATTTCTCTCTGGCCTCAGAATTCATGCAACTATGAGCATGCCAGATCAGTTTTATCTACTCAGTCTTAGCTAAATGCCTCCTCTTTTGTGTCTTGCGATCCTAAATCCGTTTGTTTATTGATTCAGTAGGTGAAATCAAGCACATCCTTTGTGTATAAGCACAAGGCCCTGTATTAGGCCAATTAGAGGGTTAATTACAAGCTTAAAATCCGGTTGACACAAGAGTACTGTACACACATGGAGAACCTGAACAAATATTTCAGGATAAAAGAACAGAGATGTCACAATTGGCAATATTTATCTCTTCCTTTTGATTTTGCAAAGACATAATTGGAATGAAAATAATAATTAACTGACATCTATTGGGCTCTGTATGTATGTGCCAAGCACAATGTTAAAACTCTGCATATATTATCTCATTTGATCCTAAACAGGGCTATGATGTAGGCATGTTTTTTTTATCCCCAGTCTTCAGATGAGAAAACGGAGGCTTAGAGATATTAAAGGACTTTCCCAAATTCACACTGTGTTGGAATAATTGAAGTACTAATTTGAATATCATCTTAGAGGCCAGCAAGTTTTCCTTATCATCATTTTTACTCTCTTTATTACTGTTCTTCTCTATCAGTGATTCACTGGTGATGAATTTCTTTGGTGGCTTCTGTTTTAATTTTCTCAGTGGTCCTTGACTGAGTGGTCCTTTTTCTCCATGAAACCATTTCTTTACCATTCAGTTATTTTACGTATATTCATCACAGATTTACTCCGAGTGAATCAGGTTTTAAAAATTCATCTGTTTATTGGAAATGTTCTAAGTAAGTGGGTAAAAGTCCTTTGGATGGCTTAATTTAAATGAATTCTGGTAACTATTAGGAAGAAAGGGGGCTTCTTAGAAACGGTGTTTGCAGACTTTCCTCTCCCAATCCAACAAAAGCAAAACAGACATTTTTGAAAATACTAAAAAAGAGAATATACCCAGTGGCGTTCACATCAAAGCATGAATACAGTCGTGTATCTATAATCTTGGAGATTGGGCAGGCTGTGCTCAGAAAGCTTGCACTATCCTCCCCAGCGGTTTTCAGGGAAGACTTTTTATAGGCCAGATTTTGGGGGGAGGGCTGCAGCATGTGTAATCCTCCTCTGATTGGCTGATGGGGAGGTAACAGGGCGGTGTTACAGGAATCTCAGTCATCAGCCTTCTGGTTCCAGCCAGTCTGGGGTCCACGTGCTGTGCTCAGCCTGAAGTTACCACCCTCTACCTGGGTGGGGGGGCCTTAGTTTCTTAGACTCAGAGTTGTGTATCCAGTTTTTATGTATATATCCCTGAGGGGAGGAACCAGGGCCCTTCCCCATCCCTGCACTATTGTTTCTTGACTGCCTTTCCTCTGTTTCTGCATCCCCTCAGTCCTCTAATTAGTTAACTGTTTGAATCTACCCTTTGGAACTCAGAGAAGATCTAGGAGCCTGAAACTTTTTTCCTACAAAGAAGAAATGGGGGACACCAAAAGGCTTTGGTACCTGGGAGGGCCCGCCTGGGTCCTGCTCAGTTTCAAGCACAGGAATCATTACAAATGCATAATGAAAAATAACAGAAGCTAAAGTCACCTCTTGTAGCTGTTGATGGCCCCAGATAATCCCCCACCCTGCTCCTCTCCACCCCTGAGCTCTGCCACCAAACAAGAAATGAGAAAGCACGCTCCGTATTCTCGCAAGTGCCCACAGAGCTTCCTTCGTCAAGAATGAGTGAGACGGACATGAATCACAGTGGCTGCCACGGAAAACACTAGGAGATTCCCTGCTCTTGTGACCACAAAAGGAATGTAGCGCCCAAAAAGCCGATGAAGAATCTATTCCAGTTTACCCAGGAAACATGACTAAAAATTCTGCAACAAATTCTTCCCTCTCTCAGAGGATTTGAGTAGACAACAGACCTATGAAGCAAGGGATATACAGTGTGATAAAAAAAGATGAGATGAAAAGGGAAAACTGCAAAACTAAGGAAACGATGGGGTATCAGAGAAAGGAGATAATTAGAAAATAAGCAATACATTACAAACAAAAGAAAAACAGATCAAGCTGAAAATGAGTCAGTAAGATGGAGAAAAGCCTTGAGACGACAGCACCAAATGGGAAGGAGAAAAGCAAAGAGATGAAAGGATTTGAAGACGAGTTAATAGATGCAGGACAGATAGTGATGATTTAACAAATGGAGAATGGAAAAATACAATAGGAAAATATTCATAGCTATAGGAGAAAAAGAATTGAAATAAAAGAACTAGATCTGCAAATGAAAGGGCATACTATGTTCTAGGGCAAAAATTAGAACAAACAAATGAGACATAGCCTAAGAATTCTCTGAGCTTCAGGGATAGAGAAAGAATTCTGTAAGTATCCAGCTGGACAAAGCAAGTCACTTGATGAAGGAAAAAAGAAAAAAACCTTGTACAGCCTCATACTCTTCATAAAAAAAAAAAAGCCACTATCAGGAGATGGTGGAGTCATATCTATAGGATTCTAAATGGGGAAAAAAAATGGCCCTGGAGTTTTTAAGCCCAGCTAAGTTGTCATTCAGATACAAAAGGCAACTGTCTGGAGTGTCCACGTAATCAAGGACTCAGAGCACAGTTCACACAAGGTGAGGCTTCCGGATAAAATATAGGATGCTCAGTGAAATTTGAATTTTAGATAAACAAGGAATAATATTTTAGGATAAATATGTCCCACATATTGTGTGGGACATACTTATCCTAAAAAAAAGTGGGATATACTTATCCTAAAATATTATTCCTTGTTTATCTAATATTCAAATTTCACTGGGAGATTTGTATTTTTGTTTGCCAGATCTGTCCACCTTAACACAAGTCATCTTTGAACAATCTATTTTATGAGGAATTTAGCCATGTAAGTGCCCAATTAAAGGGGAAAAAAAGGAAATCAAGAAGATGAAGCACAACTACAAAAGCTTTGGTATGAGCACCCACTCTGTTTAAATAGAGATCCAAGAGGGGGAAAAGTGAGCATTATGCTTTCAGAGAAAAGTATAGGTATCACTAACCTTGAAAGGAAAGATACAATGTTAGGGCTTCCCTGGTGGCGCAGTGGTTGAGAGTCTGCCTGCCGATGCAGAGGACACGGGTTCGTGCCCCGGTCCAGGAAGATCCCACATGCCGCAGAGCAGCTACGCCTGTGAGCCATGGCCGCTGGGCCTGCGCGTCCGGAGCCTGTGCTCCACAACGGGAGAGGCCACTACAGTGAGAGGCCCGCGTACCGCAAAAAAAAAAAAAAAAAAAAAAACTAAAACAAAACAAAAAAAGATACAATGTTAATATTCATATATACATATATAAATGCACATATATATGTAAAATTCTCAGCGATTCTGACCAAAAAAAAATTGGGAGAAGGAGGAATGAAGCTGTGAGAAATAATAAGTGATCTAATTTCCTTGTCTTCCTTAGCAAGAAGCCAGTAGAGGCTGCCCTATTTTAAAGTTGATAAGTGAAGACTGAGTTAAAGGGATGTCGCCGCATCTTATGACTGGGTTGAGTTCCCAGGTCAGCACAAGTATAAACCATTGTCTTAAGATGCATTTCACTGCAGAAAATCAGGACAAGTTCAATGTGACTTCAATAAATGAGACTTACCGACTCACATAACCGCAAGGCCACACATTGTGAACACAGGCAGGACTGGTTTGACCTCAGGGCTCAACTGTGTTCTCAAGGATTGGTGTCTTTTCCTCATTTGCTTTTCCTTCCTTGATATCAGCTTCCTGCTCAGGGGGACTGCCAGGCATGGCTGCAAAATGCCTGCCTACAACATCTGGGAGATAATATGCTTCCTCATCCAAGTCTGAGGATCTGGAGAGAGGAGAGAGGAGGTCATACCCTTCAGCTCTTGCAAAGAGTGAGGAACTTATTTTTTTTCCCCCAGAAGCTCTCAGAAAAGCCCTCCTTGTACCTTATTGGCATGACTTGGGTTGTGTGCCAATGCTCACTGTGAAGCGACCGTTGATCCTGACCAATTCAGGTGTGAGTCACACAGTTCTACCCCTAGAGCTAGACGTGGAGGGCGGTGCTGCTGAGGAGTGGTTCACAAATGAAAGTAAAGGGTGTCACCAGGAGAGTGGGAAACAGACGTTGACAAAGCGGCCACGATGTCCACTGGAATCGCCCCCAATCAAGATTGCTCTGAAAATCTCTAAGGAAGGTGGCTTGTTGAAAGTCAGTCTGTTGTCTCTGGATAAGTTCATCGCAGCAGATTTTCTCACCGGTCTCAAAATATGAGTTTTTCTTTCTTTTTTTTAAACGTAAAAAAATGTTTAATTGAAGTATAGTTGATTCACAATATTGCTTTAGTTTCAGGTGTACAGCATAATGATTTAGTTTTGTGTTTTTTGCAGATTGTATTCCATTATAGGTTATTACAAGATATTGGGTATAATTTCCTCTGCTATACAGTAAATCCTTATTGCTTATCTATTTTATGTATAGTAGTTTGTATCTGTTAATCCCGTACTTCTAATTTGTCCCTCCCCCCTGTCCGTTTTCCCTTTGGTAACCGTAAGTTTGTTTTCTACATCTGTGGGTCTGTTTCTGTTTTGTATATAAGTTCATTTGTATTCTATTTTAGATTCCATATATAAGTGATGTCAAACAGTATATGTCTTTCTCTGTCTGACTTGTTTCACTAAGCATAGTGGTCCAGGGTTGTTTGCCTGCTTTTAGGTGCCATGTTATAGAAAGAATGTACATCCAAAATACTATTCTAGTATGATTCCATTATGATGGGAACCGTAGATTGTCGTGTCCTCCTTCTGGGTCATATGGTCATTGAGTGGAAGACAGGGAAAAATGACCCTTCCCTATTTAAAAGATTATTGATTTTTCCCTTTTTGAAGAGCATGTTGTTGTTTTTTTTAACATCTTTATTGGGGTATAATTGCTTTACAATGGTGTGTTAGTTTCTGCTTTATAACAAAGTGAATCAGTTATACATATACATATGTTCCCATATGTCTTCCCTCTTGCATCTCCCTCCCTCCCACCCTCCATGAAGAGCATGTTTAATAGAGTACATTTAAGGGAAGCACAGTGCACATACGTGTAGTGTCTAATGTTATAACCATCATAGGAACTGAAAAAGAGTATAAACCTTAGAAATTATCAGAAAGGAAGATTTCCTTTTTTTTTTTTTTTTAAACAAGAAGAAACAGAGATCATAAAGCAAAAGATACTGCATTAAAAAAATAAATAAAAAAGCAAGGAAGTATTAAAACCAAGACTGAATGTAAGGTAAAAAAGATAAAAGAACAGAGTGGTACTTTATAACGATAATTGTCATAAATCCAAATCCGGCAGGCTCTGCATACATAAGGCAACAACTGAAGAAAGGGAGCAGTAGACAGAGACACATAATGACGTGCAGCTTCCCTCACCCTTTGCAACACATGACACAGCTTTGGACACAAAGAAGTAAGTGTATAGTGAATCTGATTAGCATACCAAGGACACTCTAATAAATGCAGAACAAAATCCAGATCCTGATGAAACAGAAAATAGACATTTCCCCCCAAGTGTCATGATATAGTAGAACATTAAAAAAATAATTCAACAAATTCTAATAAGTAGAAATAATACAGACCTCATTCTCTTAACTACATTGCCATAAAGCATAAAATAGCAAGAATAGGGTCAACCAAACAAAAATCGCAAGTTCTTGGTAATAAAAGTAGCCTGTGAGTTTTTCTTTTCTTTTTTAAGTCAATGAGGAAATTCAAAGCAGAATTGCACATTTCTGAAGTAAAATAACAATAAACAACTCTGGGAAGAGAATACTCTTGTGGAAAAAAAAATTCCCAGTCTACATACATCAGAGAAAGTAAAATGAGAATAAGTAAATTAGGCATTCAAAGTGTGGGGTTGAGGAAGAAACCTGGGTCTATTAAATAAAACCAGTCTGTGGCAGGTTTTAATTAAAAAAATAGGTAAATTTATATTAATTAAGGAAAAAGGGAGAAAGCACAAATAGGCAAATTTAGAAATGAGTCGAGGGAAACAAATACAGATAAAGACAATGTTAATAAAACAGAAGAGGCTGCATTTAAAACTTCAGGCAAAATTTGAAAACCTGTTATAAATGATGATTTTTTTCCCCCCTTGGGAAATATGAACAGCCAAAATTGACCCCAGAAGAGAGAGAAAACCCAAATAGAACCTATTATATAATCATGGGCAGAATTTAAAAGTTTTCAAAATTAAAAGGTTGTGTCAAACTCAGTTTCACGAGGAAATTCTTTGTAACTTTCTATGAGTAAAAAGAGCCAGTGCTGTTATTGTTACAGAATATAGTAGAACAGAGAAAACATTTAGTTGTCAAATTTCTTTTCCAAAGCCACAGTAACATAGCGCGTGCGCGCACACACACACACAAAACCCCAGAACTCTAGAGAACAAAATCCATTATATTGAGGCAAAAAAATGTTAATAACATATTAAATGTAATTCACCAATAAATTCATAGACTATGACATTACAACCAAGTGCATTTCATTCTAGGAAAATAAGGTTGTTCCTATATATTAGATAAGTCATTGTACTGAATTAGTATTTTAACTGGTCAAAGGGGAAAATGTGTATTATCAGAGTGACTAACGCCTAAAATATATTTGATAAGATCAGCATACATTTTTAATGAAAACTCTTTAGTAAAATAACAGTAGAGGGATACTTTCTTACCACTGCTTTACACACACACACGCGCGCACACACACACACACTCTCTGAAATCCAGCCATGTGCTTAATGAGCAAATTGGAGACATAAGTCCATTTTTATGGAGTCTGAGGTCAGGAACAGAAATGAGATTCCCGTTTTTACCCCCATTTAACTGAACATTGCTCTAGAAACTCCAGGCAATACAATTAAACAAGAAAATAAAATGACAAGGAGACACTTAGAAGGAAACAAAACTGCTGTTTGAAAATTGTATACTTGTAAAATACATGCGTATCAACACGAAACCTGTTAAACATAAGAGAATTCAGGTATATCCAAATCAAATAGATTCGGGAGCTTTTTAGAAGGTACACAAATGTTAATGATAATAATAAGAACATGAACAACTAGCATTTAGGAGGTGCTTCCTTTGCGGCAGAGTTGTTTTAAATGCTTTATATAGATGCATTCTCTTAGTTCTCGAAACAACCTTACAATGAAAGAAGAAAATCTCCTTTGAAACATCAAAATAAATTACCTAAGATGCAGAATAACGTAGTGGCTAAGAGCCCAACTACCCAGGTTGGCTAATGTATGACCTTGAGCAAGTTAATTAACCTCTTGGTATCTGTTTCCACGTCTGTAACCCAGAGATGTCAATAGTATACGCTTCATAACGTTGCTGTGAAATTAAATGAGTTAGTGTGTGTAAAATGCTGAAAACAGTATATAAGTGTTAACGGTCATTATTCTTAAACAAATGTAGTAAGAAATGTGTATAGCCTAGAGGAAGAAAACTTTAGAGTCCTGACCAAGGAATATACAAACTTTTTTTCCCCTGTATTTAATACTGTTTAATTTCCACAGATTCTTGTGACATCATTTGAGTTTTTAATGAACATTTACAGCAGATCACTCAAAATACTAGTCTAAGTGATTTATAGTTACTCAAAGTCCCAGTGATGAGGAAATGAGGAAACCTCGTATGAGTCAAGGGCCTTGTGATGGTAGCCCATTCTCTTGATCAGGAAAATGTAATCAGTGAAAGAACAAAGCTTCTGTGTGTGTCTGATTGCTAATTAACCCATTAGCAAAGGGAGAAGAGTCTTCACTCTGTTCAAGCAAAAATTTTAAGACTACCGTGTCTGTTTTTCATTACTGCCAGATTTAATTGTTTAGCTTAAAATCTGAAAGGTGACTTTCAGTGTATAAAGTTCAGTATTAAAACCTTGAACTTCTAAACTTTTTGAAGATTATTTCAAGTCAGATGCAGCATATTTGCTTTTCAGTATATTAAGTGGGTTTTTTTTTTGCCTAAAAAAATATTTCAGAATGTACTATTCACCAACCCCCCACAACTGATGATTGTATTTGTTACTTAGATTTAAATAATCCGATTTTCAATGTTTAAGTCTAAAACCCAATCACAGTATATCATTGGAAAGTAATCTCATTTAACATCTATTGAATATATGTCGTAAATACTATTAAGAAAAGAATTTTAATTTGAACTGCCCATTAGCCCTTGGCCATGTTCCCCTGGTAACCTGCCATCTTGATTCTTTCTCTGTCTCAATGATGGGTGACCCCATTGTCAAATTGATGACTCAGTCTATATTATGCAAGATAACAGGGAAAAGAACTTCAAATAATCTGCAGGAGTCGAAGTGTTGAAATACTTCAGGACTAGACCCCCAGACCCAGACTCCAGAAGAGCTGGGGGGGAGAACAATGCAGTACAGAACTACAATTTACCTTCATAATGTTACAAATTAAAGAGCGCTAAATGCTCAACTCGGCCATTATTTCCCATTGACATAAGAGGCTGGCTTCGTATTTGCTGTAGGAGATTTTTTTTTAAATAATAGACTTTAAGAGCCGTTTTAGGTTCACAGTAAAATTGAGTGGAAAGCACAGCGAATTCCCAAGACCCCCCCCAGCCCACCGCTGCCTGCACATATAGATATTTCCCCACTGTCAACATTCCCCACCACAGTGCTACCTTGGTTACAAATGATGAACCTACATTGAATTATCATTATAATCCAGACTATAGTTTACATTAGGGTTCACTCTTGGTGTTGTATAACCTACACTTTAGGACAAATGTATGACTCGTATCCCTCCTAGTAACATACAGAAGAGTTTCGCTAACCTAAAAATCTTCTGTGCCCTTTTGATTCATCTCTCCCTCCTCCCAAATGCCTAACAACCACTGATCATTTTATGATCTCTGTAATTCTGCCGTTTACAGAATGTCATATTATTGGACTCATACAGATGTAGCCTTTTCAGAATGACTTCTTTCACTTAGTAACATGCATTTAAGCTTCCTTCGTCTTTTCGTGGCTTGATAGCTCATTTCCTTTTAATGCTGTATAATAATCCATCGTCTGGATGTATCACTTCTTTGTCAAAGATCTGTTGACTATATTTACGTGACTCTATTTCTGGGCTGTCCATTCTGTTCCATTGATCTCTTTGTCTCTATTTTTGCCAATACCACATCTGTCCTGATTACTGTTGCTTTATAGTACGTAAGTTAGTGTCAGTCCTCTGACTTGGTTCTTTTCCTTCCATGTTGTGTTGGTTGTTCTAGGTCTTTTATCTCTCCTTATAAACTTTGGAATCAGATTGTTGATATCCATAAAACAGTTTGCTGGATGTTGGTTGGGATTGTGTTGAATCTATAGATCAAGTTGTGCAGAACTGTCATATTAATCATATTGATTTTTCCTATCCATGAACATGGAATATTTGTCCATTTGTTTAGTTGTTCTTTGATTGTTTTCATCAGTTTTGTAGTGTTCCTCATATAGATCTGATTCATATTTTGTTAAATTTATAACTGAGTATTTCATCTTTGGGGGTGCTAATGTAAATGGTATTGTGTTTTTGAATTTCAAATTCCGTGTATTCATTGCTGGTATATAGAAAAGTGATTGACTTCTGTGTATTAAACTTGATTCTACACCTTTGTATAATTACTTATTAATTCCAGACAGTTTTTGTCAATTCTTTTGGATTTTCTACATAGACAATTATGTCATCAGTGAACAAAGACACTTTTATTTCTTCCTCCCCAATCTGTGTACATCTTATTTCCTTTTCTTATCTTATTGCATTAATGCCTTCCTTTTAATTTTGTTCGTGTTGTTTTGTTCATGTTTGTTGATTTGCGTTAGTTTTTAATTCTTTTATAGTGAAATTTGTTATATTTAATTCATGGAAAAACTACCCTTCAGTTTTCCATGAGTCATAGTTTTGCAGTTTCCTATGCAAGATTTATATTTTTTCGCAAGCACTGGATCTTTGTAGTTCTTGACGTACTCTCCCACTTTGCTTTCAGTATTATGCTTCTGTATGGCCATGAATTTTGTAGTCATATTTTATTACTTTTAATTCTCTACTTGGATCATTACATTCTGCTTTCTTTTTTATAATCTGCACAATCTTATAATAAATTCAGTTTCTTTTTTCTCTCTTTTGTGAAGATGGAAAATATTATTGAAGTCTGATTATTACTTCATGGAAGATATATGTCAAATAGTACTTGTCTTATAGGATTTTATACCTGAGATTTGTCAAATATTACTTGTGTTATAGGATTTACTATATTTTAAAATTTACTGGCTTCATCTCCAATCCCACACCACACCTGAGAATTACCATCAAACATTTTCTTGAATTCTTCACATTCTTCAGAACTCAATAAGTCCAAGAAAATGTATTCCATTGTTAAAGATCTCTATTTTTTAGAAAGTCCTTCATCAAACTGAACCAAGATCTTTCACTCTGAACATTTTACCTCTCAAAATTTCGCTCTCCAGATTCACAAAGAACCAGCCTCATGTACCTTCCACCTGTTAGCTCTTTGTATATTTGTAGACAACCATCATGTTCTTCTCTCTCTTTTCTGGGTTAAACATGCTAGTATCTTGAAATATTCCTGGGAAGAGATGACTTCCCATTCTCTTTATCATTTTGGTTCTTCCATGCTAGAAACCATTTTTAACTTTTAAAATATGAAAACAATCATGTTTGATTCCTTGAACTAACCTGTCTTGGCCTGAGGGGATAATCTCGGTGTTAGGAACAGCTGTCTAAGAGCTGATGGACAATAAATGGTTTCCACCGAGGGAATGAACTTTGAGGAACAGGTAGGTGAGGCATCATTCTCTCTTACTTTATAGATGGCTCATTCAGAGAGAACCACATGCAGTAGTTGGAGGTGGAATTTAGAGTTTTCCAGTCTGTATCAGCACCTAGAGCACTTTGAAGATGGCAGATCCTCAAAAAAACAATGGTTTGTACATGCTATTGGTGGCCTTTTGCGATGGTATAACAGACCTCTGAGATTGGGAGCAGGTTTATGCTCAAGACTTGTGTGCCACCTACTTACCTACAAGAACCAGAATGAATAAAAGTGGGCAAGGAGAAGCTCATTTGGGAACCTGACTTATGAAAATT
This sequence comes from Delphinus delphis, assembly GCF_949987515.2. NCBI lineage: Eukaryota > Metazoa > Chordata > Mammalia > Artiodactyla > Delphinidae > Delphinus > Delphinus delphis. The sequence goes on from NC_082701.1 coordinate 54,565,184, forward strand.
TTCTTCCTCTGATGTGTGCAGTCATTCTGCTACACTGTGTTTTTTGATATTTTAATGCAAGTTTTGTCCCCTTTTCATATGTGGCTGTTAATTATTAACAACTCATGGTGTGCATTGATAACATAATTTCTCCAAAGAGCTACAGAATGTGGGGGAAAATCTCAGTGCTTCCAACCCCTTTATTTTATAGATGATAAAGTAGAACCCTTGAGGGATCAAGTGACTTGGCTCAAGGTCCCTTAATCCTCTGTCCTCAATGGGCCCTGGCTATGGTGAGCTCTAAATTTGCCATTCCCTCTAAATAGCCCAGATATGGTGCAAAGTGATGGAGGAATCAGACCAGCGGAGAGAAAAACAGCAGTAGCAGGGAGTAGGCAAGGAGCTAGAGAATTCACAGTGTTTTATAAACTTTAAATTCCCAACTGCTATGCTATAATTCTGTCTTGGGAGTCCATTATAAGGAAGTCATTTTGGTGACTTGGATGAGGTCCATAGGAGATGTGCCTTGACATCTCATTTGTGTGTGTGTGTGTGTTATAGTGAGATGCCATTAAGATTCTTGCAGCCTCTTGGAATGTGGGGAGGGAGGACGTGTTTATTTTATAATTCCACAGTTAATGCTTCTGGTGTCTAGAAGCTTCCATTCATTCATTCAAACACGTTTGATGAATGCGTGTATCCATTTTGTACGACACACTGTGTTAGATGTTTTGCATTTAAAGTTGAATAATTCAAGCCTTGAATTAAACCATTAAGGTAAAGAAATCAGCTCTTCACTGTGAATTAAGGAGGCTTACTTTTTTAAACCGGCTTGTTTTACTTTGATTCAGAATACCAGCAAACTGAAAAAATAACTGTTTTGCCTAGAAATTCAATGCCTACTTACAGTTATCAAGAAAAAACTTTAGCAACTCCTCTCCTAGGAATTTATCCTAAAGATATACTCACACATCTCCCAAAAGATGTATGTACAGGATTATTTTTGCACCGTTGTTTTTAATAAAAAAAAAAAGATTAAAGATAATCTTAATATTCAGTAATAGAGAACTGGTTAAATAATGGATATACATGGAAAAAAATATACAGATGTGAAACAGAACCAGTATATTCTTTATATATGATAGAGAGTTACCTCCAATGATGTAGATATTATCTATCTATCATCCCCTCTAACTTTACATTTTGAAAAATTTTAAATAGAAAAGTTGTAAGAATATTCAGATAAATATATAGTTTTCAAGTATACTCACTAATTTTTTAAAATTTTATTGAAGTATAGTTGATTTACAGTGTTGTGTTCGTTTCTGTTGTATATAGGAAAGTGACTCCATTATACATGTATACATTCTTTTTTATATTCTTTTCCATTATGGTTTATAGTAGGATATTGAATAGAGTTCCCTGTGCTCTACAGTAGGATGTTGTTATTTATTAATTCTGTGTATTATAGTTTGCATCTGCTAACCCCAAACTCCCAATATTTCACTCCCCCCCCTCAACCCCTTTGGCAACCACAAGTCTGTTCTTGATGTCTGTAGACTCACTAATTGTTAATTTGCAGACATCTTTGGGGAAACTGTTTAAAAATAAACTGTAGAAAGCATAACATTCATGCCTAAATACAAAGGCACGCCACCACACACCTAAGAAAGTTAACATTGAAACAATAGTATCATCTAATTTATTGACATCTCCTTGGTTATCACCAAAAAAATTTATGGCTTTTTTTTTGGAGATCTGGCTTCTTTTTCTTTTTTTTGTAGAATTTGGTTGTCATGTTTCTTTAGCTTCTGTTTATCTAGTCTGCCTGCCTTTTGTATTTCATGACAGTGATCTTTTTGGAGAATACCAGCCAGTTGTCTTGTAGAAATTTTCATAATCTGGATTTATCTGATTGGCTCCTCACAATTACATTCCAGTGAAACATCAAAAATATGACAGCAATGCTCTTAGTGATAAGTTTATTCATTTGGTTAAGGTAGTGGCTGCCAGACTTCTCCACTGTAGTTCCCTTTGTATTTAGCAACACGTCTGATATGGACTGAATTGTATTCTCCCCAAATTCATATGTCAAAGCCCCAACCCCCCAGCACCTTAGAATGTGAGCGTAGTTGTAGTCGGGGTTTTTTTTGTTTTGTTTTGTTTTGTTTTTGCGGTATGTGGGCCTCTCACTGTTGTGGCCTCTCCCGTTGAGGAGCACAGGCTCCGGACGCGCAGGCTCAGCGGCCATGGCTCACGGGCACAGCCGCTCCGCGGCATGTGGGATCCTCACGGCACGAACCCGTGTCCCCTGCATCGGCACTCTCAACCACTGTACCACCAGGGAAGGCCGTAGTCGGGGTTTTTAAAAAGGTAATTAAAGTTAAATGAGGTTATATGGGTAGGAGCTAATCCAGTGTGACTGGTATCCTTTTAAGAAGAGGAAATTTGAACATATTAAGAGACACCAGAGCCACGTGGGCACAGAGGGAAGCCCATGGGAAAAGGCAGCAAGAGGGCCGCCGTCTGCAAGGCAAGGAGAGAGAGGCCTCGGGCAAAACCGACTCTGCTGGCACCTTGATCTTGGACTTCCAGCCTCCAGAGCAGTGAGAAAATACATTTCAGTTGTTGAAGTCCCCCAGGTCTGTGGTACTTAGTTATGGCAGCCTGAGCAAACTAACACGACATCTGAGGTGTGGTACTTTGAGATCATGTACATATGCCCACAACATTTCACTCAGTGGAGTCTGGTTATTCTTCACAGAGACTTGTCAAAACTTACTTGGGTTATGCAACCTTAGATTTGGACAAGTCAGTAGACTTGACTGGCTCCAGTCTCTGTTGATTCTTGCCTGAACCAATGAGTACATTGGAGGTGGCAAAACAGTCGTTTTCTAAAGCTACTGATGTAACTTTATTGTCAGGGGTTCTTATGAGAGAAGGGTTCCACCTTCCTCTTTTTTTTTTTACTCTATGATACATTAATTGATTTTTAAAATTCAATATGTTATCATCCACTATCATTATTTTTTTAATGCTCAGATTACTCCAAACCCAAGTGTTGGAAGCCCCTTCATGCAGGCTCATGTGTATGTTGACATGTCTGGATCAATCTTTGAGCATTTCCTGACACAGTAATAAGATGTTACAGGACTACTTTGTATTTTCTTTGCTTTTGACACAGAAAGAGCCACTTCCCAAGATTCTGAGGTTTTTCTTTTTTCTTTCTTTCTTTTTTTTAAAGTGGGAAATAGAATTTAGAAACCAAGATCTGGGCATTCCCAAGATGTACTTGTTGCTTGTGGAGTGACCACATTTTCAGACCTTTTCAGTGAATGGAACTAGTTTATATTAATAGTTCTCATTTGTCTTAATCTGCTCAGGCTGCCATAACAAAATACCATAGCCGGCTGGCTTAAACAGCAGACACTTATTTCTCACAGTTCTGAAGGTTGGAAAGTCCAAGAGCACGGTGCTGGTCAGTTCAGTCCCCCAGCGAGGGCTCTGTGGATGGCCACCTTCTCACTGTGTCTTCACACGGTGGAGAAAGGGCAAGCTCAGCTCTTTATTCCTCTTCTTACAAGGACACTAATCTCATCAGGAAGGCCACACCCTCATGACTTCATGTAAACCTACTTACCTCCCAAAGGCCCCACCTCCAAACACCATCACATCCAATGTCAGGGCTTTAACATAGAAATGGGGGGGGGGGACACAAATGTTCAGTCCGTAATATCGTTTTAGTCTCGGCACAGGGTTTTCTTTCTCACTTTTCTCATACACATGTCTTCCTCTCTCACATGAGAGAACCCATAATTCCCAATTACATCATTATTTTTCTCTGTCCTACAATATACTCAAAATCATTTCAGAAAAACTACCCTCTACCACTACTGAACAACAAAAAAAATAAGTAAAAGTCAGATTTCTTTACAGTTCTTTTTAGTTCTTTACACTATATTCTGTAGAGTCAGAATTTACTGGGTCCATAAGTTAGTGAAATTCCTTCTTTCTCTGTAGTGATATGATAGCAGTCTGAGATAGAGTCATTTCATTGGTGTTTTTATATCTGTTTAATTTTAAGACTTGCTTCCAAGCTCTATTTCAGGTACATAATAGTTTGAACAGTAGGTTGGTATTTGAATTAAAAGAAGGAAAATGTAAAACATTGATTTGTTTGCATAAATATATGTGTGGAAGAATGTGCCAGGAATCGATCACTGATTCTGAAAAGGAGAATTGAGTGGCTACAAAGGGAGTTGCAAGGGGGACTTTTCACCGTGTACTGCTTTGTACTTTTAAAAATTTTGGATCAGAACTGTTTTATCCATTAAAAATAAATTTGAAAATCAGAAGGAAAGAATCCACCTTTCTCTCATCAGTCCCCCTCACACGCCATTACCTGAACGTCTAGATGCCTTTGTGAGGCACAGCTTAGAGGATTCTACCTCATCCCAAGAAACTCCCAATTACGGTTACTTTGACTTCCTGCTGTCTCAGCGATGAGTGAATCGTCCAGGCGGAGAGGCTGCATCTTCCAAACCGTTTGAGTCACTTCCCCGGGATATTTCCATGAGCCATCAAAGCGCATACTTTAGCAGTGTCTCGATGTACTTGTTAAGTTTCTTAGGAACTTTTTTTTAATGATTCAGTGCATTCTCTCTCAGAGCTGCATTTTGTCACCTTCAACATTCAACAGATGTATTTGGCTCACGGGCTGCTTCTGATTCTCAGACAGGAGGAATTTTTTTTATCCTCTCTGTTCCGCCTGGTACTAGAGGCCTTTTCAGTTAAATGCTCTCTGTCTCTTTCATTTCTCTAGTCTTTGGGGCTCTCTGTTTAACCCTGGATGCTACAGTTCTCTCTTCAGGACTTACACCGCTTCTGGAAACTCTGCGTCATTGCCAAAGTGAAGCGAAATTACACATAATAGCCATGTGTGGGCTCAGGCATTGCTGTTGCAACTTTGTCCTTGGTAACAGGGTTTAGTCTGAACTGTGTGGATTAATATGTCCTTGCCCTACGCCCTTGTTACTCTTATGATGAGTTGACGGTTTTTGTGTGTCTGTGTCCACGTGCTTGTGTTTCATTACAACGGTGACTGTTTACTATTTGCCGTTCTAGAACTCAGGAATCCCAGTTATTTTACAAACACAGACAAGTAAAACCCAGAAACCTTCCTGGGGTGGAATTTAGTTGCTAGTAGCCTGGGTGGGTACAGGGGTGGTCAAGGAGCTGGGTAGCAGTATGCTGGAAACAGAAAGAACCCTGTATCAAGAACCGACTCACCTGGATTTGCACCCTGGCTTTCATCATTTTACTTTTTCATTAGTTCACACGTGCCTCTCCTCACTCGTTCAACAAATATTTATTATCTCCTGTGTGCAAGGCACTCTTTTGCATGACCTTACCCAAGACACTTAACCTCTATGACATGTATTCATTTTTTAAAAATAGACTTGATTTTTTTTAGAGCAGTATTAGGTTCACAGGAAAAATCAGTAGAAGGTACAGAGATTTCCCTTACACCCCCTCTCCCACACACGCATCACCTCCTGCGTTATCAACATCCCCCCACCAGAGTGATGCATTTGTCAGAGTTGATGAACCTACGCAGACACGTCATTCTCACCCAAAGTCCATAGTTTACTTCAGGTTCACTCATGGTGTTGTACATTCTGTGGGTTTGGAAAATTTTATAATGACATGTGTCCATCATTATGGTATCACACAGAATAGTTTCACTGCCCTAAAGATCGTCTGTGCTCCACCTTATTCATCCTTCTCTCCTCTGGCAACCACTGATTTTCTTTTTTTTTTTTTTTACTGTCTCCATAATTTTGCCTTTTCCAGAATGTCATATAGGTGGAATCAGGCAGTAGGAGCCTTTTCATACTGACTTCGTCCACTTAGTGATATGCATTTAAGGCTCCTATCTGGCTCCTCTATGTCTTTTCATAGCTTGATAGTGCATTTCTTTTTAATGCTAACTAATATCCCATTGTCGGGATGTATCATAGTTTATTTATCTGTTCACCTACTGAATGACATTGGAGTTGCTTCCAAGTTTTGGAAATTATGAATAAAGCTGCTATAAAATCCATGTGCAGCTTTTTGTGTCAACATAAGTTTTCAGCTCATTTGTGTTAACACCAAGGAGTGCGATTGCTGGAATATATGGTAAGAGTATGTTTAGTATTATAAAAACAAACAAACTGCAAACCTGTCTTCCAAAGTGGCTTTTCCATTTTGCATTTCCAGTAGCAGTGAAGAGAGTTCCTGTTGCTTCACATCCTCATGAGCATTTGGTGTTGTCAGTGTTCTGAATTTTGACCTTTCTAATAAGTGTGCAGTGGTATCTCGTTTTAATTTGCAATTCCCTAATGACATATGATGCTGAGTCTTTTCATATGCTTATTTGCCATCTATTTATCTTCTTTGGTGAGCTGTCTGTTAAGGTCTTTGACCCATTTTTTTTTTTAATGGAAGCAGAGTTTATTTACAATGTTGCCATTTGGCCGGCAAGATGGTGGAGGAGGACGTGAGCTCACCCCTTCTTACAATTTACCATGTCGTGTTAGTTTCAAGGGCATAGCAAACTGATTCAGTTGTGTGTGTATACATACACACACACACACACACACACATATATATATATATATATATACACACACACACACACATATATATATATTCTTTTTCGGATTCTTTTCCATTATAGGTTATTAAAAGATATTGAGTAGGACTTCCCTGTTGGCCTAGTGGTTGGGAGTCCGCCTGCCAATGCAGGGGACAGAGGTTTGAGCCCTGGTCCGGGAAGATCCCACATGCCGTGGAGCGGCTGGGCCCGTGTGCCACAACTACTGAAGCCCACACGCCTAGGGCCTGTGCTCTGTAACGGGAGAAGCCACTGCAATGAGAAGCCTGCCACTGCAACGAAGACCCAACACAGCCATAAATAAATTAAAAAAAAAAAAAGATATTGAGTGTAATTCCCTGTGCTGTACATGTTATACATATACATGCTATATATGTCCTTGTTGTTTACCTATTTTGTATACAGAAGTGTGTATCTGCTAATCCCAAACTCCTAATTTATCTCTTTCCCCCCAGCCTACTATTCCCTTTGGCAACCATAAGTTTTTTTTTTGGCCCAGTTTTTAATTGTGTTTGTTTTCTTATTGTTGAGTTTTAAGAGTTCTTTGTATATTTTGGGTAACAGTCCTTTTTCAGATATGTCTTTTGCAAATATTTTCTCCTAGTCTGTGGTTTGTCTTTTCATTCTCTTGACAGTGTCTTTTGCATAGCTGAAGATTTTTAATTTTAACGAAGTCCAGCTTACCAATTCTTTCTTTCAGGGACATATATTCATTTTGTTAATGCAGTTAATATTGCCTGATTACCATGTCTTACAGGTGTGTGATGGGTGTAGTATAAAAGTGTTTTCTTCTTTAAGACATGATGGTGGTGTGTGTTTCTGCCCTCTCAAATTCTAGCATGGTTCTGTGTCTTATTTTTATCACTAAAAGATGATGTGTTGTCTTCCAGGTGTAACTTGCAAGGAACAAACTGACTTTCTCTTTTCTTTCTGTCACAGATATTAGCAATGTCCCATAGAGTGGATATTGCATTAGACTGGATCCTGGAGTGAGAGAGATCTTAAAACAGAGCCTCTAACCCATCTGCGATGGACACATCATACAACCAAGAAGTAAACTTTTGTCACTTTAGACCACTGAGAATTTCAGGATGTTTGTTACCTCAGTGTAACCCAACCTATCCAGTCGGCTACAAAGGTCAGAAAGATAGGATAACTTCAGAGCACCTTGCCTTCTGCGAAATGAGAGAGTGAGACTGAGTTCACAAGGTGGCCCATGTTGGCCCAAGCCACAAGGACTAAGGATCTGCAGCCTCTCCCATTCTTTGACCCAGGATGAGGAGCAGAAGGGAGAAGAGTGGGACCGGAATCCTCTGGGGCGGGCTTCCCTGGTGGCGCAGTGGTTGAGAGTCCGCCTGCCGATGCAGGGGACGCGGGGTCGTGCCCCGGTCCGGGAAGATCCCACATGCCGCGGAGCGACTGGGCCCGTGAGCCATGGCCGCTGAGCCTGCGTGTCCGGAGCCTGCGCTCCGCAACGGGAGAGGCCACAACAGTGAGAGGCCTGCGTACCGCAAAAAAAAAACAAAAAAAGAATCCTCTGGGGTGCTGTCTCTTGAGTGGTGGTGGGCCATCTCAATGTCCGGATGATGATGATTTCCATGATGGTTTACAACCTCATTGTTTAGGGCATGACATAGCATAGAAGTAAACTGGAGTCAAGAGGAAAGGTTAGCAGAAGTTCTGCTTTCTTCCATCTTGAGGATGGAATGTCTTTCATCTCAAAGAGGCTCTCTCAAGCCTAATGAAATAAAAACAGACAGCCATGGCCTGAAACCACCCCTCCTGTGCTTCAGGTCTCAGGAAGCTCACTGTAAGGCAGGTGTACTTCTGAGAGTAATGAGGACGGGGGGAGAGAGCATGTTTGTTAACTAAGCACATATTACGTGCCGGGGTTATACTCGGCTTTGTATGTGTGTGTTAGCTCTTGTATCTTAATGCTCTCGCTCTGACTTCTAAAAAAAGAAAGAGAGACTCAAAGCAGTTCAACCCTTGTTACAGGTTTTGTCTAGTAGACGACGGAGCAGGGTTCAAATTCAAGGCTGGGTGACTCTTTTCCTGAGCTTTTTGCGTGGCCCCATTCTGCCTCCCACGTAAGTTTCTCCCACATAAGACCCCCTTTTTAGTTGGGTCTAAAAAGGCGAGAGGACCGAAGTGGCATTGTTTTGAAGCTCGAATTTGCCTCCCTGGAACTGAATGCTGACCGTGGGTGACGGCATTGGAACAGACCTCCAGCTGTCGCTACCGGAGGAATTACAATCTGAAGCGTGATCGTGTGGTTGACAAATATGAACTTGATGGTTTTGCTGCATGGTGTAAAGTTCTCTTCCGTGACCTCTCTGGACCGTGATGGTTGGTGAACACCCAACCGAAGGTAAGACCAACTCTCCTATTTGTTGGGGGACTCTGGGTGATGGTGTTATTCAACAAAAAAGGCACCAGACTAAACTGTACTCACTCATCAAGATAATCACACAAACTTCTGCTAGATTTCTTGGACAGCGCGCCAGCAAGCATTCTTCAGGGTCAGGATTGTTCAACAAAGTGTTGCCTGATTTAAAAAAAATAATGATAATAAAACTGAAAAGATGGGCGGGGAGGCCTGCTGATAGTAAACTCATTTGTCAGGCCAATAAACAAATCCATTAAAACAAAGTAACAACAGCAACCAGCAGACTCCTAAGTTGGAGCCTCTGAGTGGCTTCATACTTCTCAGTAACCGTGTAAATGCTCATCAGTCAAGTCGAGGGCTGAGAGATAGAAACCAACGCTGCACACAGAAACCTTTTGGAAGAGCTTAAAGATTTAGCAATGGCCCTTCTCCAATTTTCCATCTTTTATTTAACTCCTTTGAACTCCCACTAATTTCCAGGCAACACTTTGGAATTCCATTTTTAGCTTTGCCTTTTGAGTTATTATTTTTTTCCCCTGGGTGTACAAATCTGTGTATGGAGATGGCCTCTCCTTTTCATGAAAAATTTTTCTCTTGATTACTGAGTAATGTTCGGTGCCAGGATGATTTAAAGATAAAGACTGATTTGAAGAAGAAAATGAAAGTGATCTGTAACCCCATCACTCAGAGGCAATCACTGTTAAGGTTTCAGTGTATTTCGAGCCAGGATTTTTTCTAAGTGTGCATATACTTTTTTTTCTTTTTTAAACATGGCTGAGAGCATGCTGCTTTCAGAGTCTCCTGGGGAGGCTGTCAAGAGCACAGACTTTGCATCAGATGGGCTTTTACGATCGTGACCCAGCTCTGTCACTTAGTGACTCATGGGGCATGGGGCAAATCAGCCATAAGGCTCTGTTTCCTCAGTAGTTCACTGGAGATAATATTCATACTAACTGCTTTTAGGTCTTTGGAGGGGTAAATGATACCAAGACCTAAGGCCTTTAGAGAAGTGACTGACACTTAACTAAACATTGAATAAGTGTTAGCTGTTATCACTGTTCCCCTCATATTATGTACATTTTTCCATGTTATTAAATTTTTTCTCGATCATGATTTTAATGGCTGCATGAAATTATATTTTAAGGGTATATTAGAATTTATTCCTCTCTTATTGAATACATTTTCAGTTTTTGTGAGTTCTGTACTTTATGCTGCACTGAAAATCTTAATAGACAAAATTTTTTTGGTGGTAGTATTTATTGGGTTCTTAGGATTGTTTCCTATGAGTGGAATAACGAAGTGGGAGGAGTTTAACAATTTTCAGGGTTATTAATACATATTGAAGAGTTGCGTCTATTTACTATCTCACCATGATTATGTCAGTATGACCCCTTCACCGTCAAGGTCAACCCAGAGTGTCATCATGCAACGTTATTAATTTTTCTTATTCTAAAATCCAGACTGTGTTAAATCATCTTTACGTTTTGTTTTGCGTGTCCTAGGGGAGGTTGTATTTAATTTGCAATCACATTTATTTAGGTGAATCTGTGTATTAATTGCTTTTGGTGCACACCATCCAGTCTTTTGTACTCCGATTTCCCACTCTTGGGCCCTTGAATTTTCTTTGTCATTCAAGCCGTTAGACTATGTCTTCAACTTCTTTTTTTTCCCAAGAAGGTTTCATAGGTGGTATGACTTCTTAAGCTGTTTGTTCCTTCCACACATAAAAGACAACTTGACTGGGCATAAAATTCTTGGGTTAAAAACCACCCAACATGATTTGTCTCTAAGATGCCCAGTCATCTGGTAGAAATAGAAAATGTATACACAAACACTTGTTTCTTCTCAAGAGCTAACAGAATCTACAGAACTCCAGAACTGGACTCTCCAGTAGAACTTTCTAGAGTGGAGGAAACGTTTATTGTCTGCACTCCCCAGCATGACAGACGTTCGCCTCTTTTGCAACTGAGGAACTGAATTTGAATTGTTTTGAGTCAATTTGAATATAGTTTCTCACATGGGGCTAGTGGCTTCCAGATTGGACTACACAATTCTAGAAATATAGAGTGGAAAGAAACCTTCAAGGTTCACACCAATTTTGCTGCCATAAGCACATCACCTTACCTTTCTGGGTCTCCATTTCCCCATCTATGAAATACTACTACTTTCTCAGGACTACATAACAAGTTCATGTTAAAGCTTAGACCAGAGCCTTAAGTAATCATTCTCAGTCTGGTTTTCTTCATATTATGGTGCAATTGAATAGTTTAAACTTTGAGCTATGATGCCAGAGATGGTTAATTAGATTGATTCCCCCCGACCCCCCGATGGCTATGCCTTTTAAGCTAATAGCTTTGGTTTACCTGACCTCCCTACATAAAATGGCATTTCTAGTTGTTCCTTATTTCTGTTTCCTGCTCCATGTTTCTTTCCTTATCACTACCCGAAATTCTGTGAAATGTTTATGCAATCGTACATTTATCTGTTCCTCCGCTAGGAGGTCAAGTCGGAGGCATCAGGGACTTTGCTTATCGCTGTGTCCTCACCGTGTAGAAAGGACTCTGGGCATGACTGGTGCTCATTACAACTTTGTCGAGTAGGCGGATGAGTGAACGAAATCTATTAATCAAACTCAACTGGGGGAAGTTTGCTGTAGGGTGAAAGGGGAGGAGGAGGAAGCTGCTTGATTCCGTCACATAGAGATTGCAGTTTTCAGTTCACAGTGAGGTTTCGATTTGAGATTTTGTCTTTTTGAGCTCTGTGTTGTTGGGTAGGCGTGTTGTCTTGCAGAGACATTTGATTTCTCCCCGATGAAATTATCCATCCCAGAGGGCAGCTGTACTCTTACTGTTTTTACTGCTCCCACTACACAGGAGTCAACCTTCCGAGAAGGTTGATGTGTTCGTCTGAAGAGATGACCAAGGCCCAGCCCAGGAAGACCTTTCATTCCCTGAAATCATTCTCTGCTTTAAGTGAATCTGTAAAAGGGGGACGTCATCCCCACACCATAGTATGAACATGAGGATATCAATGAGATAACCTAGGAAAGCATCCAATATGCCTGTCAACATGCATTGCTTTCTCTCTCCCCCATTTTAACCCTGAAAGTTGTACTCAAGTGGGAGAGCCATGCTCCAAACCCAGATTTTCTTTTGATCCCACTGGGCTGCCTGATCACTACTCAGCATAACTGAGTTGAGGGGAGAGTGGGAGTGGGGTGGGGATTGATGGCATCGATGTTCATGGGCTCTCCCAGGCCAAGTCTTCCAAAGCCTGTCCAGCCTGCAGTGATGTGTCTAGGTGCCGTGATCCCAGCCAGGCAGGTTGTGGTCAGCCTCACCCAGCACCTTGCCCCATCGAGCTGCCCATCGACTCTGAGAGTATACAAATGCCGAGGAGCCCTGACAATGAAGCCCTTTACAATGGAGTGCCTGGATTTTATTGAGAAAAGCCAATCCCCTCCCATCTGTCATTTGGCACTTAGCACTGTAGTTATTCTAGATGAGTGAACACTTGTGTTATATTTTCCAATAGCAAAACTGGGGTCACCAGGGTGCCTGCTGTTTTAGCCAAATCCAGATGGGGTTTTCCTATAAACAAGTGCGCATGGAATATTTATGCCGCCCGTGGCACCTGACGCCTTAATACTTAGGCCTTCTATGTAGTAGCCACTCTTCCTATAAGTCACTTTAACACACTAAGTAAATATTTTAATATAGCCATGTCACTGTTTATTATAGAATGGCTTGGGCCCAGATCTTGCCTAATGCTTGGTTAAAAAGTCAGTTTATACCATCCTTTAAAGTGAATCAAAGAATGCATAAACGCCACTCTTTTGTTACTCAGAACTCTGTTTACTTTACTTTTCTGTAAACCTTGTGAAATGCTTGCTTACAAAAAGCTGACAGATGCCAGATTTGCTCATTAACTGGAGGTGTTTTCCAAGTCAGGAAGGTGAGGTGTGAACGTGGGAGGTGGGTTTTCTTCTCCATGGACATCTCCCAACGTCCACTGCCCAGGGGACCTGCCGTCTGGCCCGGGGATCTTGACCTATAGCTACTAGGCAGTGAATGGGATCGAGAAACACCAAATCCGAGACCTGGCTCCTAAATCAAGCCTGTCCTCAGCCTCGGAACACAAAAGGCCACTTGGACAGTGGTATAAATGGGACATGCCTCCTTGATGTCTGTAGGCAACATGATTGTAATTAAATCACCTTCGATCCTGATTGCTAGACTCATCCCTGCTTTCCTGCATTACCCCCTGAGGCCCTCACCGGAAAATAGGAGGATGCTAGTTCAGGTGATAGGTTTTAATTCTGTGTTCTCAGCTGTGTCTGTTTTCCCTTCTTTTTGTACAGCCCCCCTTTAATTCCGCATATAATTTTTCATCTCTTGTTTTTCTATTTCACCCCGGCCTATTTTCTCTTGTTGGTTGTTGATCTTACTATGTACATAGAAGCCAGTTGTCCTAATTCTCTTTGGAGCTGGGGAGATGGGGTATTGGTGGCGGAGGGATCAATCGTCTTCCTGCCTCAGTAGCACGTTGTCCTGGGGCTAGAGAACGGTGGTCCAGTTCTCTAGCTACAAAGACAAGTTTAACTTACAAAGGTTAAGTTACAAGGCCCCTGCTTGCATGGCCCTTTCCACCATCCTGGAGAGGGCCCTAGAAGATTGTGGACCTTCTCGCATGTTTTTATAAAATTTGTATGAGTATGATATTTCAATGACAATCGCATGTTTTTATAAAATTTGCACGAGTATATTTCGAAACGTCCTGCCCAAGTTTTTTGATATTTCGACAATCACTTAAGACAAGCTATCTTTTTCACTCCTGCTCTCCCATCATACTTCACCTCCTGTAGAATAACAAGGGCATGGCCTCAGGGAGAGGCCATGGAGATCTAAGGGGAGTTCAGTTAATTTTAATTTCACAGCATGCGTTTCTGTGAGTTAAGTGTGAGTTAAGTCACTGCTAGCTGTCCAGCTGTAGGAGTGGCTTCTAGGGGACTCCAGTCGGCCACAGTGCCAACTCGCCCTTGATTGAGACAGTAGTGTTCAGGTCCAGAGAGCACCTCATACTAAGACGTGTCACCTAGAACCTGAAGATATAAATGTGTGGAATCAAAGCCGGTCTATGGCAAGTTCTTCTAAATCTTACAATGTATGAAAAAAATATATATTTCCCAAATTTACAATAATTCTAACAATTTACGTGGTATTTCCCAGTGTTCCTGGGAAGCTGAAAGAAACTTACAGTTGTCATTATTTGAGAAGGTGATCAAAGAAGGTACAGACAAGAAATGTAGAGAAAGTATTACAGAATCATGTTAGGCAATTAATTATTAAAATACTGTGTACAGTTTTGGATTTTTGTGATTATTGTATTTTTTTTTTTAATTTGTAATTTGTTGTGATTTTCTCATTCTAAACAAAATCTCATTTGTGTCTAATTTTGTCTTCTTTTGCCTAAAGAGGCTGCAAACATTAGATAAGTTCTGGCCCTGAGAAAGTCTAGCTCTGCCCCAGTCTAGCTGGCCAAGTTCTTCCCTCTCGGAGTCAGGGGCCACACTTGTGGGATGTCCAAGAGTCTAATATAGTTTTCAGGTAGACTTGGTTTCATAAAGCAAAGCTAAACCGTACCCTACAACATCCTGCCCAAGTTTTTCTCAACCTAGCCCCATCTGTCTTATAATAAACCCAATTCTTCCTGTACCTTGGCATTAAATTCTCTACTTATTTTGTTTGCCAACATTACTGTGAAGTCTTTTCTTGTAATTTTAGCGAGACTCTGATAAATAATGCAGGGGAGGATGCTACTTAGATGTCCTTTGAAGTCAGGAGGCTCAGTAAACTGACCTCTTAGTAACATATCCAGGCATCTTCCAAAATTGTGTCCTGAGTCTGGCAGTAACAATGTTTCATAGGAAGATGTTTGTTCTGATTACCCCTATTGGATTACTTCTCTTAACTTGAACAGAGGTATCCTTTTCAGATGTCCGGTGGATTTCTTGTCAACTTGGTAAAGACCGGAGCCGGAAGGGAATGTAGGCTTATCCCGTATAGGACTTGAAAATAGATTCTTTCAGAGACGGATGTGAATTCTGGTTACATAGTTGTGGTCCTGGTGGAAGGAGAAAAGTTTAGGTCTCTGACAGTTTCGGTTTGTGGTGGTTTTGACTTTACAAATTCAGAGATCTAGAAACCTGGAGAAGAAAACAAAGGGTATCAGCACTGGAGGAAGCTTCTCAGGAACTGTACCTCTTGTCCAGAGAGATGCATTGTTGTGTTTGCTGGAGGGCTGGGGCTTAGCAGTTACCCGGGATGGAGACCCTGACCTTCGCTAGGCAGAGGCTCTCGGCTCTTGCTGGGAGCCTGATAGTGCAGTGATGCTTTTTTTTTTTTTTTTCCTCTTTCCTGGCCCGGGGTTAAGAGGAAAGAGAGAGAAACAGCATGGTAAGCTTCCCATTCAGGGTCATCTTCAGTCCCAAGGACCCAGCAGTGTATCCCCGATGTGGCCCTTGGTCGTACCCCAGTTACCCTTCACCTTCACGCTTCCTCCCAGTCATGAAGCTTTCAGCAGTTCTATGGTCTTTCCCCTTTTCTTTTACAAATGCAGCAGGAGTTTATATGTCAGATTGGCTTTAGTTTCAGTATAGACTCGTCAGCCTTCTAGAAGCAATTCCTGAAAGTTTCTGCCTTGAAATTTCCTTTGTTTCCAGGGCTTGTTCACTGAGTCATTATTCATTCATTCATCCACTCACTGATGCATTCATTTGACAAGGTTTTACTGAGTACCTACTATGTGCCAGCCTCTGCTCAAGGTACTCAGGATCCAGAGATAAATTAGAAGGATAATGTAAGTCATTGCCTTTCTTACATGGGGGAAGGAGACGGCAAATAAGTAGTGTTTCCTGTGTTTATTCTAAGGTACTTCCCATTTTAACATCTCTGAAATTGGAATGTATTTTACAATAGATGACATCGCATAACTGCTGTCAGACAGGCAGCAGTCACGACGGAGCTCTCACAGCCTACATGTGTGCAAACTTGGCCGAAACGCCTGTGCTGTCATCCATTCAGTTGAGTTAGCAGCATGTGTTTGCTGATGCTACACATGTCGAATTTAATTATCTTTTAAAAACATCTTCAGAAAGACTACATTATGATTTGGCTTTGAAACAGATTCTTATAGAGCCAAAGGCACAGCAGTGGGGCATGAATTTGGTATCAGAGAAGCAAATATTTGTTGTCAGAGAAATGGGTGCTATTCCATCTTTTCTCGCAAAACGACAACTGTGCTTTACGGAACCTAAGGAAAGAACATGTCCACGGTTAGCTGATGCCTATCTTAAGCCAAACAGTGCAACTGAAGGCAGGAGAAATTGCCAAGTCCTCCAAGATAGATAAAAAATTTCCAAGCCCTGTGAGGCTGGTGTGGTGGATTCTCACATCCTTCATGACTCCCGTGGAGACACCAGATGCCATCATCTCATTGCCCGTGGGTTTTAAATTTTTTAACTTATTAGTGGTATGTAAATCAGCGGGGCCTTCCATTTAATGATGTTTTAGATCTGATGAAATTCAGTAATAAGATGTCAGGTGGTAACAGCTGCTATAAGGAAAAGTGCAGTAGAACAAGGCAGTGGAAACCAGAAGCCAGAAGGATGAGAGGCATGGCTGTTTTAGATGGAGCAGTAAAGGAATCCTCTCTGAGGTGACCTGAGAATGGAGACTGACATTGATTTGTCATGGGATGACCTTGGAAAAAAGGATTCCAGGTGGAGGGAACAACAAATCTGAGAGTGAAGCAGGAAGACATTTGGAATGTTCAAGGAAGAGCAGAAAGGTCTCCTGGGGATGCCGTGGAGAGAGTCCGGAGATGAGGTTGGGCAAAGGCAGATCACACGGGGCCCAGGAGGCCATGATGGAGATTCTGGGTTGGATTCTGAGTGTCCTGGAAGCCATTCAAGGATTTCGAGCAGGAGGGTGACATTATGAGATGCTTGATTCCGAAGCGGGGTCCGGCCGCCATTGAGAACTGACGGTAGGAGGTCGGGGTGGAAGCAGGGTGACAGGTTTAGAAGATGCGAGAAAAAACAGGAGGTGAGAAAGCAGAGACGGATTTTGTAAGTCAAATTCAGGAGTGACCTTGAGCGGATGTGTATCAGGAGTGCGGCATGGGATCTAGGGAGTGTTGGGCTTTCTTTTCTGGAGGGCTCTTTTAAGATGGCAGGCGTTAGGGCGGGCTTGGATGATGACAGCTCAGCCATCCATGGTCCAGGGCAAAGAAGCTGAGGATGCAGGAGTGGAGAGGAGCTACAGGTCCGTCTCCTGCTCCCTCTGTATCTTGGGGTCCTTTCACCTCAAATACAAAAGGGGTTCGGAAGGCACCTGGGCTCCCTTTTTCTCTTACCTGAGATTCGATTTCCTTTTTAGGACGGAAGATGCACACGCTCCAAGCCTCTGACTCTCTCCTGCTCTGGTTCCTCTGCTCCGGGACCCACAGGGCTTTAACATGCAGGAAAGTACCTGTGCTTGTCTCCACATTTAATCCCCTTTATCTTCGGTTCTTGGACCCTGGCAATAAACGTTTCATTGACACAGAAAGTGAGTTCTAAAGAAACAGAAGTTTATAGTTGGGCAGGT
Source organism: Delphinus delphis (assembly GCF_949987515.2). Taxonomy (NCBI): domain Eukaryota; kingdom Metazoa; phylum Chordata; class Mammalia; order Artiodactyla; family Delphinidae; genus Delphinus; species Delphinus delphis. The sequence continues at coordinate 54,582,858 of NC_082701.1, forward strand.
GGCAAAGAATCACATCTCCATTAGGCTTTATTGCTTCCTTTTATATAGAACCGTGGTCTCTGGGCATCTCCAGATTGCTGAACACTTACGCCCTTTGGCTAGTTCAAAGCTGTTTAAGCAGGCAGAACAGTTATTTAATGATGTACAAAGTGGTTTCCTCACAGGTGTTCTCTGAGGAAATTTCAATGTGACCTTCATCTCAAAATTCTACTGCCGACCTCAAAGTTGAGCTTGAAATGAGCTAAGCTGTGGATGGTCCTCCCTGTCTGTCTTCTCCCTCTCATCAGCCATACTGCTTTCCTCCACTTTTCTTTCCTCATCCTCCCCTTCCTGCCCTTCTACCTGTTTCTGGAAGCGGAAAGCTCTGTTAGGAGGGAGTGCATCTATGAAATGGGCAGAGAAGGAAGCAGAGGTATCTCAACTCATAATGAGAATATGTGTGTGTGTGTGTTTGTGTATCTCTAGATACAACGCTTATATGATGAGAGTAAATGCATATGTACACTTATTATTTAATAATACATACTAAATCTTTAAATAATTATATAATATAGTGTTTATAAATTATAAATGTATTATTGTTAAAACCTCATGCAGCAGGAATGTATATACATTTTCATTATGTAAAATGAGAATAGATATATACATTCTAACGTGTTTAAATATATATATGGAGAGAGAATATGTATGTATGTAGAGAGAACACAGAGAATGTGTATGTATATGCACGTACGTATAATACATCCTTATTGTATATAATGAGAATATATATACATTTTCTCTCTGAGTAGGGTTTTAATACCAGCTTGACTGAATCACCATTTTGGTTCTGAATCCAGGGTTCGTCTTTCCTGAGGGGGTGATCGAAAGAGAGTTTATGATTATCTCGTATGCAGTTAACGTGCTCGTTGTGTAACTTACAAGCTGCCTGTGATTCCCACCCCCCCTCCCCCTCCCCCCTCCCCAGCCCCCAGGGCCTTAATCCCCAGCAGAGAGCTGGCCGGGCGGCCTTGCTCTTCCCTCCCCTGTGGCACCCTCGTAGGAGCAACTCCCTCTAAGCCCAGAGAATGTGTTACTTGGCATAAAACAGATGCCTCCTTCCAGCTAAACCGTCCTCAAAATGTGCTGCCAGACAAGACCATCAAGTTCTTTCGTCACTCTCTGAGGCACGGAGGGAAGGGCTGGGGCCCGGGCCACGGGAAGAGGGACGCTGAGCCCAGCTCCGGGGGCCCCAGGGGCAGGGCTGGCCTCCTCTGACCCCGGGGACGCCGTTGGTGGGGGGGGGGGGGACCTGCTTTTCCTCCTCTTCCCACGTCCTCCCTGCCTGTCTCCTCCCGCCCTTGCCCCTGCCCCGCCTCTCAGCCAACTCCTCTCTGTGGAAGAATTTGCCAGTCTTTCCTGAGACCCCTTCCCACCCTGCCACGCCTCCCCCGTCTCCGCGTCTCTGCCCTGTGTCCCATCCCTTCCCCTGGACGATCTTCCTGGTTAGGAGCTGGGTGTGTTCCGCTCTGTGGACAGAGGCTGTTAAGGTGCTCAGTGTGTTACCGTCCCAGGTGAGGTGTGCCTGTGCTGACAGTGGTGGTCCACAGAAAACAAATGAAACCATTTTTCTGTCTCAGTTCCCCTGAGCGGTACAACCTGCTAACCTCTACTTGAATTGGGGAGGGAAGCATGACCCAGGGCCGGAGAGCTGTGGCTTCGGTCGCCGTCTCCACCGCCCACTGGCCAGCTCTGGGATCCAGGACAGCTTCATTCATTTGTTCATTCACTCCACCACGAATCTCTGAGCATGAACTACATCCGAGGCTCTGTCCCAGCCGCTGTGGATACAGAGGTTTGCAAAACAAAGCCGCTGCTCTTGCAGAATTGGGAAGATAGGGAATCTTCCACAGGGAAGATGGGCAATCCACAGAACCTCATACAATTTTAAAATTCTCAATGCATTTGCATGAGTTAAGTGTGAATAATAGTATCTCCTTCCTAGTGATACTGTAGGCATCGGAGAAGAATGCAGCACAGTAACATTATAAGTCAACTATCCTTCAACTAAAAAAACAGAAGAATTCAGCATGTTACATGTGGTAAATACTCAAGTGCATGCGGTAGATATAGTTCTTTGTAGCAGCACAGTTACGCTGCGGTGAGTCTCACGTGGAGTGGAGGGGTGCCCATCCCCGAAGGGACCTTCAGGGACTTGCCATAACTGTGGCTTTGTGTGTCCAGCAAGGGTTCCCAACGCTCTTCCAATTATAGTCCATCCCCACCTTTGCCACGTGACCTGGTCCAGCGTCCCATCCTTCTGGCAGCTGTGATTGGCTCAGGAGGTGAGCACGTGACTCAGGCAGAGCCAATCTGAGTCCTCTTGGGCCTGTGAGTGAGAGACGCTCGCTCCCTTCTGGGAATTCTGACCTGGAGCTGCTCGGGAATCTGCCCTGTGGAGGAGTCATCTTGGCAGGAGAGAATGAGGTCAACCTGCAGAAAAAAGCAGTTACGAGAAAAAGAGATGCCGTTAATAATATTAGAATTCCATGTTGCACATACATGTACTGCTCTTTAATAACCTTTGAGGTAACTACCGTTGTGACCCATCTTCATTTTATTCTGTTATTTATTGATTTTTGGCCGCGCCTCACGGCTTGCAGGATCTTTGTTCCCCGACCTGGGATTGAACGTGGGCCCCCGGCAGTGAAAGCGCCGAGTCCTAACCACTGGACCACCAAGGAATTCCCAGCCACCTTCATTTTAAAGATGAAGAAGCTGGGGACAGAAAGGTTCAGTAACTGCCCAAGGTCACACAGTTACTAAGTGACAGGACCAGTTGCTGAACCAGGCCCTCTGGCCCCAGGATCTATATGCTTGGCCAGTGTCTCTTTCTTTTCTGGCTGTTCAGAGTCCAGAGTTGCAAGATCCAGGTGCTGGTTCCCTCAGCCCTTCCTCTGATTTATGAGTAACGAGAAATTCCTTCCCAGGCACGTGAGATTATCTATATCTATACTTGTACCATCTGTATCTTTATCTCTCTTTATCTACATCTGTCTATTTTTATACCTAAAATTGGTTGGAGTTGAGTTTCTGTTACCACAACTACCTGAAAACCATTGCCAGAACGTTCTGAAATATGTGTATCATTTGGAAGAAATCCCCTCGGCCGATTCTCGTTTGCACTGCCTTCCCCTTGACCCCCTCCCCCTCCCCCGTCCCCCTCCCCCCTGCCCCCTTCCCCCCCACAATTACACTGCTCCACCAATCTGTATTTGAGAATTACCACCTTAATGTAAGTTTAATTCTCACAGAGTTTGTTTTTTCCAATTGAGTCAATGCTTAAAGTATGGGTAGTTGGAATCCATCAGAATTACTTTCTAAATTGACTTTGACCTTCTTGGTACTATGACCTTGGACTGTCTGTCTGAGTCCCTTACATAGAAACTACCCTGGAACTGAAAACCATTGAGGGGTTTTGTTATATTGATGCCTACTTAGCATTAATGTTATTTCTATAACATTGTTTGTCAATGGTATTAATAGAAATCTTCTGTGCAAATCATTACCTAGGGGATTAACTCATCAACTTGATCTATACGTACAGTTGCATTTTAAACTTAAGAACTTGCATCCATTCATGAGAATCCCCTGTGAAGCTTCTTCTTTGTGTTTGGACTGTGTGAGAACCTCAGTCCAAAAGAGTAACTTCTGCTTCCAAATGAGAAGCATAGAGAATTCTAGAACTTTCTGACTATTGTGGTCTATGATTTCCTTTCTTCCTACTAGGGAAACTACATTGGAAACCGGTCCTGCATAATTTGATGAGTCTGTGACCCCTTTGGAATGATAGCTTGCTGGTTTATATCCCTACACCAACTGAAATGTTTTATTTTTTTTCCCCATGTGTAAGTTCCCAAGGTTCTGTTTTCTTTTAATTTATTGGGTATAATCCAGTCTATGTTTCCAGTGCCCTGACGTCATTGCCAAGGTGGCTGGTTCTAAAGGAGCTTCATTCTGGAATAGAATCAGACATCCTTGGTCATCAGGGAGACTCTTGGTGCCCTTTATGGTCAAGAGACCTCAGTTTATTCAATTCAGGGCTCTCAGAAGTGGAGGGGGGGAGGTCATAAAATCTATTGCCCACTTAGCGATTCAAGCTAAATGGAACTCTGGGGAAACCTGGCAGCTCCTATGGGGAAAGTAACATTTGTCATATCACTGAAGATCAACATTAGTTAATCCCACTTACTTGGTATGAAAGTGAAAGTACTCGGAATAAAATGTTCTGCATTTATGCAAGGACACTGATGTAAAAAAAAAAAAAAAGGCTGGCTTGGAACACACTGAAAAGGAATCTCACATCCTTGAAGCTACATGCTACATAAAGGGCTTTGCCCATCCTCTGCAGTTCCACGTGGGAAGGACAGACATCATTCCATGCTCTATGGGTCACCTACAAAACAAACTTATTTACAAAACAGAAATAGAGTCACAGATGTAGAAAACAAACTTAAGGCTACGGGGGAAAGAGGAGGGAGGGATAAATTGGGAGATTGGGATTGACATATACACCCTACTATATATAAACTAGATAACTAATAAGGACCTACTGTACAGCATAGGGGACTCTACTCAATACTCTGTAATGATCTATATGGGAAAAGAATCCAAAAAAGAGTGGATATGTGCATATGTAGAACCAATTCACTTTGCTGTACAGCAGAAAGTAACACAACGTTTTAAATCAACTATACTCCAATTAAAAAAAAGAATATGCACTACCTACAGGAAGAAGGAAACTTGTCCCAGCACCTGAGGGGGAGAGTCATGGTGGATCAGAGACATCTTACTGAAGGAGAGCTGTGTGTAGATCCTCCGGGTAGGACGAGAAGGGGCCTGTATTTCTTAGCAAGAAGAAAGTTATGTGCCAAGACTCACCAATCCCTCAGCTGCAGCTGCAGAATCAGAGGTGAATGAACCATTGCCACATCTAAAAGGAAACCGAAGGATGCTTCTTGCTCTGATGAACTTCAAGGTAGAAAAATGGAAGGCCCTCCGTGCATATGTGGTATTTCCAGTATGCAGAAGTGACTTGCTGCTAACTGATTTGAATATTTAGAAAAGCTGTAAAGTGGTGTAAGTGAAAAAATAGGAGTCTCTGCCAGCGTTCACAGTGATTTCAAAAGGCCTGTCCACAGACCACTTGCTAAATTACTCAAGACTGGGCTTTCTGTACAAAAAAAAAAAAAGCACATAGAAAAATGCAGAGTCAGTGACAGTAGTACAAGGTTTGCACACAACATGCTGCTTGTGACTATAACGTGGGGAAGTATCTGTGGTCTCAGATATCTATGTATCCTAAGTCCAACAGTGTGAGAAAATGCAATATAGTCCAGCAGGTTCAGAAATATATCCCAGGCATATATTTGTAATCTGAAAGACATTTTTAAATATGTGATAAGACTCACTTCATTTGAAAGTATAACACTTTTAATAAGAATCAGATCAAATAGAAGGGCAAAATGAGTTGCATTCTGTGGTTTTAAAAGGCATACTCATTCACTTATGTAAACAGTATTAAGCAGCAACTAAGCTTGACTTACTCTGCCGAATGCTGGGATTAGCAATGGAATACTACTCAGCCATAGAAAAGAACAAAATAATGCCATTTGCAGCAACATGGATGCAACTAGAGATTATCGTACTGAGTGAAGTAAGTCAGAATCACAGACATAGAGAACAGACTTGTGGTTGCCAAGGGGGAGGGGGTTGAGGGAGGGATGGAGTGGAAGGTTGGGGTTAGCAGATGTGAGCTATTATATATAAGATGGATAAACAACAAGGTTCTACTGTATAGCACAGAGAACTATAGTCAATATCCTGTGATAATGGAAAAGAATAGAAAAGTATATATATATATAAAACTGAATCATGTAGCTATACAGAAGTAATTAACAACATTGTAAATCAACTATACTTCAATTAAAAATAATTTTAAAAAATGTATTGGCTCTTGCCACTAACGAAGTGAAAGAGATTCACATAGGTTCAGCATTCTAATGGGAAGTCATTTGGCAAAGGATAAAGAAAGAAGTAAGATCATTGTTGAAATATATTGAATTGCATGGCCAGACCAAGACAGTGCAAACACAATTTGCAAATTGGGCCCAGAGACCAAGTATTGTCACGATTGAGGCACCTTTAGTGCAACTGATGAACGTTACATTTAGTCAAAAAGCTGAATACCTAATACATTTTTCCCATTTCTTTTTATCGTGGCAAAGTGTCCGTAAGATTTATCACCTTAGCCATTTTTTAGTGTACGCTTTAGTGGTATTAAAGAGATTCCTATTTCTGTGCAACCATCACTACCAGCCATATCCAGAACTCCTTTCATCTTGCAAAACTGAAATTCTATTCCCATTAAGCAATAACTCTCCGTTCCTTTCTCCCTTAAGCCCCTGGGAACCACCATCCTGTTTTCTGTCTCTAGGAATTTGAATAGTCTAAGTATCATATGTAAGTGGAATAACACCATATTTGTCTTTTTGTGACTGGCCTGTTTCACTGAGCGTATTGTTCTCAAGGTGCATCCATGGTGTAGCTGGTATCAGAATTTCTCTCCTTTTCAAGGCTGAATAATACTCCGTTGTATGTATAGACCACATTTTTCTTTATTTATCCAGCTGTCAGTGCACACTTGGTTTTTTGCCATGTTTTAGCTATTGTGAATAATGCTGCTATGAACATGGGTGCACAAATGTCTCTTTGAGAACCTGCTTTTAATGTTTTTTGCATATATACCTGGAAGTTTACTTTCGGGATCATATGGTAAACCTATTTTTAATTTTTGGGGGGAACCACCATAGTGTTTTCCACAGTGGCTATGCCATTTTACATTTCTGCCAAGAATTCACAAGGGCTCCAACCAAATACGTTTTGAACTGGGTTGCTAACAATAAGGATATTAAACTTATAAAAAGTAATTCAGTTTATAAATCTTTATTCAACAATACCATATTGAGGACTCTGTCCTAATAAGCATAGTGGAGCACACCCGAACCTAATTTTTAACAAGGAGAAAGTAATTGTCAATATGATAAGTCATAGGTCATTTAGGAAAAAGAGACCATTTGTACTCAAAATTCCTAATACTCTACAAAATGATATATTTCTTCAATTATAATATAAGCTAGGAAACATTGATTTCGAAAGTTGAGGGGAAAAAATGGATGTAATTCATTCCTGGGTACACAGGGAAAAGAAAATCTCTTTAACATTTAATCATTTATTTTTATTTATAGTTCACCTTGTTCTAGAAAGGTTTTGAGAAAATTTACAAGAATACATGTACAGAAATAAAAACTAGAAATAAAAATAGGTAAAAATAGAAAACTAGAACCATGGAAATAAGGACACAAAAATGCCAAACATAAGTTAACCCATGTGTCCTAGTTGCACTTTGAATTTAGGTGTTCTTTTCCCTAGTTAAAAAAAAGACAAGATTTGTTACCTAGTTCCTATTATTGGATATCAGAGGAACATTGAATTCTAAAACTCTGTTGCTCAAAATGTCAGCAACAGCATCAATGGGAAGATTGTTAGAAATCAAAACTATCGAGTCAGCCCCAGACCTACAGGAAGAGAATTTGCATTTTAAAAAGATGCCAGGGCTTCCCTGGTGGCTCAGTGGTTAAGAATCATCCTGCCAATGCAGGAGGCATGGATTCAAGCCCTGGTCCGGGAAGATCCCACATGCCACGGAGCAGCTAAGCCCGTGTGCTACAACTACTGAACCCCGCACGCCTAGGGCCTGTGCTCCACAACAAGAGAAGCCACTGCAATGAGAAGCCTGTGCATCGCAACCAAGAGTAGCCCCTGCTCACCACAACTAGGGAAAGCTCGCGCACGGCAATGAAGACCTAATGCAGCCAAATATAAATAAATTTTTAAAAAAGCCAGGTGATATGTGCATTAAAGTTTGAGGAACCTTGTTCTAAAAGACAACCTTCACCTGAGATTTCATAGGGCGATCCTGAGTGATACAATAGGCAGTGTATAAGATTTTTATTTTTTTACAACAAATGCAGTGAATAACTAAATATATCTGGTTCTTATGGCAATTTTTAAAATGATAAAGGATATATTGTGAACCTATGTCTAAGAACTGTTCGACTTGACACCAAAAGCACAATTCATAAAAATGTGATAAATTGGACTTCATCAAAATTTAAAACTTTTGCCTGACTGGGGCTTCCCTGGCGGTCCAGTGGTTAAGACTTCGCCTTCCAATGCAGGGGGTGAGGGTTTGATCCCTGGTTGGAGAGCTAAGATCCCCCATGCCTCACGGCCAAAAAACCAAAACATTAAAAAAAAAAAAGTGATAGTGTAACAAATTCATTAAAGAGTTTAAAAATGGTCCACATCAAAAAAAATATTTTTTAATATTAAAAAAAAGACCCTACTAAGAAAAGCCAAGCTAGAGACTGGGAGAAAATATTTGCACAGTATATCCAAGAAAGGACTTTTATCTCAAATACAGTATATGAAGAACTCTTAAACTCAATAGTGAAAGAAACAATTGAATTAGAAAATAGGCTAAAGATATTATGGGTGGAATTGTGTCCTCCCCCCCCATACAAATTGATAAGTTGAAGAAACCCTGACCCCCAGGACCTCAGAATATGACTGTAATTTGAGGTAGGGATTTTAAAGAGGTGATTAAAATGAGGCCATTAGGGTGAGTCCTGCTCCAATCTGACTGGTGTGTCCTCAAAGGGGAAATCTGGACACACAAGGACAGACTACATAAGGATGCTGAGAAGGCAGCTTTCTGACAGCCAAGGACAGAGGCCCCAGGAGAAACCACACCTGCCAACACCTTGATCTCACACTTCTAGTCTCCAGAATTGTGAAAAAATTGTCGAAGCTACCCAGTCTGTGGTATTTTGTTATGGTACCCCTAGCAAACGCGTACAGACAAGAACAGACATTTCACCAATGAGCATATACAGAAGGGGAAAAACACGTGAAAAGGTACTCAACATCACCATCCACTAGGGAAATGTGGATTAAAGCCATGATGAAATATCACCTATTTCAAAAGCTAAAAGAAAAAGTGATAACACAAAATGCTGGTAAAGATGTGGAGGAACTGGATCTCTCGCACGTGGCTGGTGGCGGTGTAAGATGGGACAGCGGCTATGGAATGTAGTCTGGCAGCTTCTTATCAGACTAAACATTCCCTCACCACACAACCCAGCCATCTCGCTCCTGGACATTTATCCCAGAGAAATAAAAACTTACATTCACTCAAGAACCTGTAAGCAAATGTTCACAGCAGCTTTATTCATAAAATCCAAAAAGGGAAAGTGACACGAATATCCTTCAACAAGTGAATGGTTAAATAAACTCTGGTATCTTCATATAATGGAACACTACTCAGCGATAAAAAGAAAGGGAACAGTTTAGCTGGATCTCAAGGCCACTGTGCTCAGTGAGAAATGCTATTCTTAAAAGGTTACGTATGTTCCATTCACGCGACATTCTCTAAAGGACAAAACTATAAAAATGGAGAACACGTGTGGTTACTAAGAGATAGGGTAGCCGGTGGGTGGGACTGTGAAGGGGCAACTTGAGACAGTTCCTTTGTGGTGATTGAACCCTTTTGTGTGCTGATTATGGTAGTGATTGCACAAGTCTGCACACGGGACCACATTGCATAGAAACACACACACATGAGTACATGTAAAAACTGGTGAAAACTGAGTAAGATCTGTAGTCCAGTTAACAGTATTATACCAATGTCAGTTTCCTGGTTTCAATAGTGTACTGTCAGCTGAAAGAAAAGTACACAATGTAAGAGATGTGAGTTTGTTTTATTTGGGGTCTTACTGAGGACTGTAGCCTGGGAGGTAGCCTCTCTGTAGCTCAGAGGGAACTGTTCCAATAGAGGTAGGGGGAGAAGCCGGTTTATATGTGATTTTTTTTTTGCGGGGCAGGGGGATGCTAGGGAAGTCGTGCAGTCAAGCATACATCCCAGCTAAAGGTTACTGCTGGTCAGAGAACAGGCATCTCAAGTTAATGATTGTAGTGCTTTTCTATGTATGGGAAGATGCAAGAGTTTGGGTTCATTAAACTATTAACTATTTAAGAGGCCTGCTTGTCCAAAGCACAGGGTATTCATTATTGTCTTAATCTCCTGTGTCTGAAGCACAGCGTGCAGTCGGCCAGTGATTGCAGTGGGTTAATCCTTGCAGAACTGGGTGGTGAGCAGCGATGCTTGCTGTTCTGTGTCTGCGGTACCTCAGTCAGATGTCACCATCGAGGGAAGCTTGGTGAAAGGTATATGGGGCTTTCTGTAGTTCTTTGTTTTTTTTTTTTGCGGTATGCGGGCCTCTCACTGTTGTGGCCTCTCCCGTTGCGGAGCACAGGCTGCAGACGCGCAGGCTCAGCGGCCATGGCTCACGGGCCCAGCCGCTCCGCGGCATGTGGGATCTTCCCGGACCGGGGCACGAACCCGTGTCCCCTGCGTCGGCAGGCGGACTCTCAACCACTGCACCACCAGGGAAGCCCTCTGTACTTTTTAAGCAACTTTCTATGGGTCTATAATGGTTAAAAAAAATTTTTTTAAGGTTTAAAAAATGAAGCATACGATATTCCAGAGTGATAATGGAACTTGCAAGCGGGTTATCATAAGTCTATAATTCAGATATCCAGGTGTCCCTAGAAGCAGCATCAGCAACAAAACTCAGCACTAGGAAACCCAGAGGGGGAATGCAGGAGCTTGAACAAATTTAGTTCAGAACCAGACACAGGATACAGAGTTATGAAAACTGACTATAGATTCAGTATCCAAAGGTAAGCACGGAGTCAGAGACAAGACCAGGGTGGGGCGCTGAAACAGCATCACAGTCATTTTAGCTGACCTTTAATGGCTCTGTTCTCTAGGTGATGGCTTTTGTCCTGGGGGCATCTTAAAGGCACTGCGAGACCTAATTACCCAAGAAAGAAGGGAATAAGAAAGGGTTCCTGGACACATCTGTGGATTCAACTTTTAGAATATGCTTACCTAACAAAAAATATTATAGTGTCAAGAAGAAAAATTACATTGATAGCAGGCTGGGTTTAGCTCTGCTATTTGGAAATGGTACAATGGAATAAGCATGTATCACATTGGACATCATTGACAACACATTGCTGGTAGGACGGTAATGAGGTCCAACCACTGTGGAAAATAGTTTGGCATTTCTAAAAATCTAAGATGTATTTACTGTACAATCCAGTAATAGTACTCTTGGGTGCTTCTGTGAAAAATGATGGAGAAAAGGTTACATCGATGGAAAATGAGAATAAAATGAAACATTGTAATTTTTTAAATTGCAGTATAGTTGATTTACAATGTTAGTTTCAGCTGTACAGCAAAGTGATTCAATTATATACACACATTATATATATCTGTTCTTTTTCAGATTCTTTTCAGCATTGTACTTTTCTAAAACTGTTTACAATGTATTATATTACATTTAAAGCTGCCCCAATTATATCAGATAGGTTAGGCAGTTAAATTGCCTGTATTGAGGATTCCTTGAGACACAGCATGAAATAAATGCTCAGGAAAAACATTGCATTTTGAAACAAAGCACTTTTACATCTTTGGTTGTCAGTGTGGATTCAGGCTTATCTGAGTGTTCATACCTATGGACATGGCTTAGATGCCTACAGAGTGAGTGAGTCCTTTCTATAATTGCTTCCTTTATAAGCAAATCCCTGTTTCTGTGTCAGAGAATTTGAAGTTACCTTGGTACTTTGATAATCCCATCATTAGAGATAAAGCACTGTAATAAATTCATTAATTCCATTTTCTGATTTGATAAACAAGGCTGATCAACTCAATTTTATTCACATTTCAGTTTAAAGCTTGAGAAATTATGAAATATTCATCTCAGTCCTTGCCCTATTGGTATCTTCAGAAACCACATCTCCATATGGGTGACAGCATGCAGCTTTCTTTTAGTAAATATCCTCCTTAGACCAGGTACACAGAATTTATATGGACGTTTCTTCTAAACCTATGGCTGGGAGACATGGCTCCGGACCATTTCTTAAAGTTCTCTTCTGATGGCTGTTTGCCTAGTGTTTTGTGGTACAGATCCCCTGTTTATTGGAAACTGGTCTCTGGATCTGTTCACACTGATGCCACCACCAGCCTGGCAGATTTTACCAGGTGGAAGTGAGTGAATTTTCCATAATGCAAGACCTCGTCCCAGCTTTCCAGTTCAGGAATCTCATTGTTTAACCAATACCTGAAGTTGGAACCTCTCGGAAGATAAATATTTAATCTTTTGGCTCTCCATCACAAACTGGCAAGGGCTCCCCAGCAAACTCCCCCAGTCTCTTTAAAAATAGATGCCAGCTATCTTGGTAGAACTGGACAGATATCAAAAAATGAGTGAGGGGCTTCCCTGGTGGCACAGTGGTTGAGAGTCCGCCTGCCGATGCAGGGGACACGGGTTCGTGTCCCGGTCCGGGAAGATCCCACATGCCGCAGAGCGGCTGGGCCCGTGAGCCATGGCCGCGGAGCCTGCGCATCCGGAGCCTGTGCTCCGCAACGCTAGAGGCCACAACAGTGAGAGGCCCATGTACCACAAAAAAAATAAAAATAAAAATAAAAAATGAGTGTTTCACTTCTGTGCTTGAAACATCTGAAAAAGCACAGGTCATGCAACTGGGAACTTCAGTGAAGGTTTCCGACTATGCTCTCTGGCTAAGTTTTGGAACTACTGTAGTGCAGGAGGAACATGGAGCTAAACCTTAGAGGGCGGGAGTTCTAGCTCTGCTTGGTCACTTCACCATTGTTGTGTATATAACTATGTTATGTACATTTCCTGTTTCTGAGTGTTCATTAAGAAAGGTATAATTTTATGTAAATTAGAATCATCTGCCTAACTTTAACCACCTTGAAATGAAAATGTGCTGACACCTCCCCGTTTATGCTCCCACCTCCTCCTGCCCACCCCCGCCTCTGTCCTGTTCGCCTTCCCTCTTACCCTACCTCTCTCCTTGCTCTGATTTAACTAGTATTTGGCTAATTGTTAGAGTTAGTAGACTTGAACTTTTCTTCCCAATTGTTTCATGGCCATCTGGATAGTCTCCTCTGTGAATTATCAAATTTCACTTTTCTTATATACAGGAGAAGAAATAGAAAGTCCCTGCCTTTTTTTCTACCTTTATTTTTCAATATATTTCCTTTTGGTGTTCATACGTTTTTCTTTTAAAAGCAAATGTCCAAATTTTTATTTTGATATTTTTAGCTCCACTCTTCAGTCTTTTAAAAAGGGACTTTTACTCAATTGTATTTATTGTGATTATCAATAAGCCTGGGTGTATTCCTGTCATTTTGTTCTGTGTTTTTTATTTACTGCATTTCTTTTCTTCTTTTGAAGGATTGAATGAATCTCGTCCATTCTATTTTCCCCTTAGACGTTTAGCTTCTTGTAGTGTGACCTCTTATTTTCTTTATAAACACTACGTGTAAAGAATCAATATCTTTTCAAACACTCTCTAGAGTTGATAAGTACCTGGTTTGAGATCAGCAGAACAGTGTTTAAGAGCATAAGATCCAGAAGCAGACACCCTGAGTTCTAACCCTGGCTTTGCCCCTCACTAGATGTGCGACTCTGAGCACGTTACTTGATGTTTTGGAGTCTCATAGATAAAAGGGAAAGAAAAATTAAACCTCTCTGAAGGTGGTTGTGAAGAGTGAATGAATACATAAAAAGGGATTAGAACAATGTCTGGTGCATTAGAAAACGCTAATTAGAGCTTTCTCCAGATACATGCCCAGGAGTGGGATTGCTGGGTCACATGGTAGTTCTATGTTTAGTTTTTTAAGGAACCTCCATACTGTTCTCCACGGTGGCTGCACCAGTGTACATTCCCGCCAGCGGTGTAGGAGGGTTCCCTTTTCTCCACACCCTCTCCAGCATGGTTGTTTGTAGACTTTTCGATGATCGCCGTTCTGACCGGGGTGAGGTGATACCTCATTGTAGTTTTGATTTGCATTTCTCTAGTGATTAGCAGTGTGGAGCATCTTTTCATGTGAGGAGGCATTAATTTATATCCAAGTTTTGGTATTTCCAAACATCTCGCCTCAAGCTTATCAAGCAGGTGTTGTTGGTGAGCATGTGTAGAAACTGAGACACGTATTTGGCTGGAGGGAGTGCAAAGACAGTGTGACCGCTTTGGAGATCTGCTCGGCAGTTTCTCATAAAGTGAAATACACAGGCACCACATGACCCAGCAATTCCACTCCTAGGTATTTACCCAAAGTAAATGAAAAAGTCCATTAAAAGAAACTTACAAATATTCTTAGCAGCTTTGTCCCTAATAGTCAAAAACTGGAAGTAATCCGGACGTCCATCCACTGGTAAAAGAAAAAACGAATTATGTTCCATTCACCCAATGGAATACTACTTAGTGATTAAAAATGAACTGATAACTACAGAAACATGGGAGAGTCTCATACACTGTTTCAGTGAAAGAAACTAGACCCAAAGAATATACACTGTATGATTCTGTTGATAAGACGCTCTAGAACAGATAAATGTACTCTCTAGTGACAACAAAGAGACCAGTGGTTGCCTGCAAAGAGTTATAGGGAACTTCCCAGGGGTGATGGACATATTCCTTACCTTGACTGTGGTCCTAGTTTCACAGGTGTATACGTTTGTCAAAACTCATCAAACTACACTCTAAATGGGTACCTTTTCTTGTACGTAAATGGTACCTTGAGAGAGTTGATTTTAAAAGAAAGGCATTAGTAACTAGAATAAAAGTCAGCAGATAAGATTTTCTATTCCGGATGATGTAATTAAAACAACTCAAAGTCCTGGTATGTCTACGAAGAGAAAATACTTAAACCTCCAAGAAAAGCAAGTACAAATTTCAAGCGGTAAAATTGGAAATGACCAGAAAACAGCAAATGGTCCAGTATTGCAGGAGGAATCAAGGAACTGAAAGGAAGATGAGCCACATCTGGCATGAATTCCTCCACGGCCGTGACTTGGTCTCCTTCTAGCCCCGAAGTGGGGTAGGCCCTGGGCACACGTGGGGAGAGGGTAACTATTTACATGGTACAAAGGGACCCAGGACCCTCCCATGTGACCGTGCAGAGGAAGAGACTTGGGGCCTGATTTATGTCTCCATCTGCTCTGGGCTGGCAAGAGCCGTAGTGAGAGATGTGCTCGGCGGCCCGACCGTGCTTATGATTTGTAAATAAAACAAAGTCAAACGATGATAAGCAAACAGTGTGTGGTGTGTCTTCTGCCCAAATTCAACCCCAGAACCAGTGCCGGCCGGGTGTGTTAGGAAAGCACATGTCTCTGAGGTCAGCCTAGAATTCCAGTTTAGAAATCAAGGACCCCGGTCTTCACTTTGAAAATGAAACTGCTCGATGTGCAAAGCGGACGGAACGTAAATAATGCGTCAGCCCTGTAGAGAGGCCTCTCCAGTGCTGGTGGTCCCTGAACACTCACTGTCTGGCATTTCATGTTACATTTCAGAACCAGGATCGTCCTAAGCCACATAAATCTGTCACTTCAGCTGAATCTGTACATCACCAGATCCCTGACTGATTTTTCAAAGATGAACCTCTGCCCAAACGAAGTCTAGGCGCTCAGATCCAGTGGGCTTTCCTGGGCTGTCACATCACCCGTGTCGCAGCTTGTATTTTTATTATGTGAATGAAAATTCCCCAGGAATGTTGAACAGAGTTCAGCGTTACTAATACTTCACAGAATATTTAGGCAACGAAATTATATTGGACGTTGCTGTAAAACTTTCTCACAAATCCACCTGAGGGAAGGCATGCCTGCGCTGTGCCTTGGTTGCCATGGTTACCTTGATATAATTACAGAGCAGGCACCGCCCCGCCCTCTGCTTCTGTCAGTGGGTTCCTCTCCCATGCTCCCCCCTGGAAATTCAGAGTCTCTTCACCTTCCCTCAGGCCCATCCTTTTGATTTTACTCTTTTCCGTCCCACCTTACTCCACTTATAAGTCCCAGTTTCCTGGAGTCTGTGATTAGCTATTTTATTTAAAAATCAGTTCTATTATTAAAGTTATTAAAGCATTTCACATTGAGGATATCAGTATTCTGAGTCAGTAGTTAATTTTTCAAGGGAATTAAGAAATTTTCCAGTGCTACAGATCTACTTTTTGGATCTCTTCCCCTGGTCCTCCATTCACTGTGGTACTGCTTCTTCAGTAACCTGACCAAAAGTAATGACCTTTCTTTAACTCATATCCACCTCTTGCTTCCTGCCCTCCTCTTATCCACACAGACTGCAGACCCCAGAAAATCCACCCCAAGTATGTTATGGTGGTATCTGTCACGCGTTTCCATAAATAAGTCACCTGTCTTGTTAGGTACCACCTACAGCTTGGCCTTTCCCTCCTGTTCTCCTTTCCAGCCCCATCTCTGCCTGCCCTGACTACCAGGTACTTCTGTCTCCCATTGGGTTCCATTGTCTTCTGCCCATCATCTGCTGAACATCATTATTTCTCCTGAGCACAAGCTCAGTACCTGCCATCTTACCGTGCACAAGCATCAACTTTCTCCCTCTTCAAGGTGCCAGCACTTCGCGGGGTGTGTAGTGAAGTAGACTGTGTATTATAGTCAGTTGCAAGAGACCCGACCTAATGCCAATTGTGCCGTATTGTCTCAAAAGGTTTTATTGGACTCATTCTGTTTTCATTTATTGTCCTCCCTTTAACAAAGGACTCAGACATGGGAGTAATGGTCCACTTGATTTGGCAGAGTAAGAGATTCTACTAAACTCAGAATGGCCCTGCTCCTCCAATGGCTTGGACATTTACCAAACTTATTCAGAGGAGCCTATTTCCCTGGGTTTTCTTTATCTTAGAATAAACTCTCACTCAAGGGGCCCCTCCTTTCCTCCTTTCCTCCTTTCCTCCTTTCCTCCTTTCCTCCTTTCCTCCTTTCCTCCTTTCCTCCTTTCCTCCAGCAAATTGACATCTAGGTGACCCGTAAGAGAATGTTCTAACACATATGAACCTTGGGAGTCAATAAAGCTGAGGCTGAAACTGAGACAGCCCCTGTACCTCTGATCAATGAAATTTTTAAGCAGTATGAATTTTCAACTCAAACATATTATGAAATTACGTTGACGTAAAGGTGAACGATTCTCTGTTTTCTGATTGCATTTAACCATGTTTTAAAGTTTGAGTGTTGAGGTTCATTTCAGAATGTTAGTACAGATATTTTATTGGGAGAAATCTCAGGATTTTTTTTTTTTCTGAAAGTGATGGAAAGTCTTTGTCAACCCCATGCTGAAAACATTTCACTGTCAGATTGATAGTTTGTTGTGATCTCTCTGGCTGCTGTGTGGTGATCTGATCAGAGAGGAGATGGGTGAAGGGGGTGATCAGTTTGAAGGCGTTTGCCGTTGTCCAGGACAGATGATGAAAAGTTGGGTTTTCTCATAGTTTTGGAGACTGGAAGTCTAAGCCCAGGGTGCCAGCATAGTCAGAGCTCTGGTGAGAACTCTCTTCCTGGCTTCCAGATGGCCACCCTCTCACTGTGTCCTCGCATGGCAGAGAAAGAGAGCAAGCCCTCTGGTCTCTTTTTTTTTGTGGTACACGGGCCTCTCACTGTTGTGGCCTCTCCCGTGGCGGAGCACAGGCTCCGGACGCGCAGGCTCAGCGGCCGTGGCTCACGGGCCCAGCCGCTCCGCGGCATGTGGGATCCTCCCAGACCGGGGCATGAACCCGCATCCCCTGCATCGGCAGCCGACTCTCAACCACTGCACCACCAGGGAAGCCCTCTGGTCTCTTCTTATAAGGACACTAATCCCTTCTTGATGGTCTGATCCTCATGATGTCATCTCAACCTCATTACTTCCCAAACGCCCCAAATCCAAATACCAGCACATTGAAAACAAACTTATGGTTACCAAGGGGGATGGGCGGGGAGGGATAAATTGGGAGATTGGCATTGACATATACACACTACTAGATATAAACTAGATACCCAACAAGGACCTACTGTATAGCACAGGGAACTCTACTCAGTGCTCTGTAATGACCTATATGGGAAAAGAATCTAAAAAAGAGTGGATATGTGTATATGTATAACTGAGTCACTTTGCTGTACAGCAGAAAGTAACACAACATTGTAAATCAACTATACTCCAATAAAAATTTAAAAAAAAATTGAGAGATAGAGTTTCAACGTAGGAAATTTGAGAGGGTATAATTCACTCTGTAGCAGCATGTTCAGACATACACACACACACACACACACACACACACGCACGCACACGGGTCCAGACCAGGAGGCAAGGTAACCCAAGACTCTTCACTCATTAGACTCGAGCAGAGTTGTTCTCTAGGTTTGAAAATCAACATGATGGTCTGTGGTGGTGAATAGATTCACACATAACTAGCAAGTTAAGTTACTTCTCTTTCAGTCCGTTTTTTCCTCAGAAGAGCCAGATTAATAAAATATACTCTGAAGAACTTTAGAAGTTAGAGCTTGTGGATTCTGCGGACCTGGTTGAGAGCCTGATATATTATAAGATATAAATGGTTGCCATAAGGCTGATGTTCTGCACGTTTTCTAGAAAACGGAGAGTAAGAGAGTAAGAATTTAATACTGTTTACCCAACAACCTCTTCAAGTCACTAGACGTGAGTCATTAGAAATGTACTCTGCCTTCAAACACGGGTGGTGTCCATAACTTCCTTTTTAAAACAGCCAAAACTACTCATTTAGTTGAGCCATATATATTGAGGGTCAGATCTTTGCCAGACACTGTGCTGAGGACCAGGGACCTGGTAGGGAACCAGACAGGCTAGGACTGAGCCTTCCTGGAGCTTCCAGTGTGCTTGTGAGTATGGGTTTGGAGTCAGTAGCTATAAGGGTGAGGATGCTATGAAGACAGAAGGATGAAGTGGATGGAAGCTGGTCGTAGACAGAGCTACAGTAGTCTTAGGGGTCACATCAGTCATCTTTGAGGGAGCAACCATTGGGCTGAAATGAGAATGACGAACAAGAGTGATGTAGGTGAAAACTGGAAAGAAGAAGATCCCGGGCAAATAGAACAGTATTTCTTAAATGTTTAGAGACCCAAGAGTATGGCTTCTTAGAGGAAGTACCAGAAAAACAGTGTGACTAGAAAGTAGATGGGAGGGGAAAATGTCTCAGGATGAGGCTGGGGTGGTGGACAAAGGACAGAACACAGAGGATGTTGCAAACTGTGTTAAGAATGTTGCACTTTCCTGACGGCAGTAACTAGAAAACCAGTGAAGCTGCAGGCCTGGGGCATCACACACTGGTGTCCTGATCTCCAGTCAAGGAGTTGTAAGGACAAGAATGATGACACCTAAGCGTATACCAGAGTGACCACTTTGGACCCTGAGTTTTGAAGGAGTGGGGCAGGGTCTCCTCCTTTAAACAAATTTCTGGGCAGTGACTCAAAGAGGCAGCGACCAAGAGATACTGAGAGAAAGAAGTGGGAGGAGGTTCTGTCCAGATGGAGGACATGTTTAGGGCTACAAAGAAATAAGATGAACACAGACTCCTAGGACACTTTTCGTGAGATAAATGGAATATTTCTATCGGTTAGAAGTTTCTGTGTTGCAGATACCAGAAAAACCAGTACTCAAATTGGCTTAAAAATAATTAAATTAATTGGCTCAAGTAATTGGAAGTCCAGAAATAAGGGAGTCTCCAAAGTTATCTGAATCTATGGATTCCAGCTCTGTTTCTCTCAGCTGCATCCTTCTCTATACTGGCTGTTTCCTCCTGGCTTTCCTCCTGGCAGTAAAATGGCCACAGCGCTGCATACCGTCTGGGACAACCCTGGCCTCCTCACAGGATTCCAGTTGGACTCCCTCCCTATTGTTTTTGAAACAATCTTTGTGGTTGGGGGATTTCCATGGACTTATTGGCTTAGACCTGGGCTCTTCTTCCAGTGAAATGGGCAAGCTTGATGGGCCCACCTGTGGACCAGTCAGAGACGAGGGAGGGTGAGCATGCCTTGGAACACCTGAGCTGCATGGGGAGGACCTGTTAGGAAAGAAAGAGAGGGGAGTGGATTCTGGGTAGAAACCAACAATCCCCTACACCAGGCGTTGGTAAGCTTCTTCTGTGAAGGGACAGATAGTAAATACTTTAGGCTGTGTGGGTCATACGGTCTCTGTTACCACTACTCAACCCGGCCATTGTAACAGGAAAGCACCCGTAGACAATATATATTAATAAATGAACAGGTGTGGCTATATTCCAGTAAAACTTTATTTACAAAAACAGGCCAGATTTGGCCCTTGGGCCGGAGTTTCTTGACCCCTGACCCACACTATCTCACAGTAATCACTATCATTTAGCCTTCCCTAGATTGTTCTCCATCTGAAAATTTCCATTGGTGTTTATTTGTAACCGTATTTCATTCATACATAAAAATGCCAAGGGCAGATACGTGAGGCAGCAAGTAGAAGAGAGTTACAAGACAGCAAGATAAACTGTGGCTCTCTCCTCTCGGCCCTGCACCCCGTGGGTACGTTCCCTCCCGTAAGAATGGCAGCTTTGTCATGCTGACATTTTCAGATGGTGTTATTTGAAAAGCTTTAAACTTAATCCAAATAAAGAATGCAGACCTCATTTCATATTCATTGCCTTGCACACTGACAAAGCTTTAGAAATTTTGCTAAATGTGGACTTGGACGTGAGTCATATAATTTTTACTAGTGGAGTCATAGCTCAGTTCGCAAGGCAAGACACACACATTAAGGGGACATTAAAGGTGATAAATATGATATGTGGCCGAGACTGGATGTCCACCATTTGTATGTTCTTTCTGCTCTTTTTCTATTTTGGTGTAGAGATTGGGGAATTAAATTCAAAGAGGAGAAAAAGATGGATTTCCTTTCAAGTGGCAAGAAGTGAAGAAAGGGTAAATGCTTTTTCCCACTGAACACACAACTGCTCGTTTTCTGGCACAGTGCTTGACAAGAAGTGATTTCTGACTCACTTGCTTAATTCTTTCAGATTTCAACTGGAAAGTCTTAGAGAAAGTCAGGAGTTGCAAAATGGACGTCTGGGATCAAAAAAGCAACTAAAGTAGGGAGCCAGAATGGGGTGGGTGAAGAAGGAAACGTAAGGCAGAGAAGTACAGGCGTTAGAAAAGCAATGTTACATAGAAAATGTTATAAAACATCTTACATATAAAATAAGAGATTCAGTAATACTGATCAGTCTGTAGAGGTCATCACTGGCTGAAAAGACACAGGATGAGCTGTGTCACTCCAAACTGAGTGTTTGAATCCAAAAGATAGCAGCGAAGAATGGAGGAATAAACCACACGTGCAAAAAGTAAAAAATCTTATTCCTACATTTTCTCAACCAGTTGACACATGTGTCGGCTGGAAAAATACTCTTGTTGATGTTGCCTTTGGCCGGACAACAAATCAAGAGGGGCTTCCGATCCAAGTTACACTGATTGAGACTTGACGCTGCTTTAAAGTCTTCTTCTTTCTTTCTTTCTTTCTTTCTTATTGGTGGGGGAGGAGGGAGGTGTTCCATTTAATCATACAAAGAATTAGAAGTTAGGTACGACCCTCCAAAAAGCTTTCTTTGTGCTTCTGTCAAATTCAAATTTTTACTAAAATAAAGTCACAAATAAAAAATGGTGGAAGGTGAACAGTCTCCTGTGAATACTCGGATAAAGGTAATAATTCAGTAACACTGAAAATTAAAATCAAGAGGAAAAGATGCCAAATTCTGATATCAACTGACCTAATTATAAAGCATATAGAGCCAGGCTGAGTAAAACCCCACCCAGGTCAGCATATGGCAACCCAAAGTTTTATCTTTATCAAAAAAGTCAAAGACGCTTTTATTCCCCTTTCCCCTCCCACCTCTGCCTCCTGTCTCAGGAATCTGTGGCCTGTACGAATGAAAAAACAGAGCAAGAGGGACTGCCCTGGTGGTGCAGGGGTTAAGAATTCGCCTGCCAATGCAGGGGACATGGGTTCGAGACCTGGTCCGGGAAGAGCCCGCACGCCACAGAACAACTAAGCCCGTGAGCCACAACTACTGAGCCTGCACCCTAGAGCCCACGAACCACAACTACCGAGCCTGCATGCCACAACTACTGAAGCCTGTGCACCTAGAGCCCGTGCCCCACAACAAGAGAAGCCACCGCAGTGAGAAGCCCGCGCACCGCAACGAAGAGTAGCCTCCGCTTGCCGCAACTAGAGAAAGCCCAACGCGCAGTGATGAAGACCCAACGCAGCCAAAAATAAATTAATAAATTTAAAAATTAAAAAAACAAAAACAGAGCAAGCATCCCTCTGACACCTTTAAGTGTGCTCTAGGGGGCACACTTTAAATTATTTTTTCTAATTTCATGCCCATCACTCTGTGTCCCTGTAAAGATTTTTTTTTAACCCAGGAAAGTATCTGGACTGCACAGGGAGGCCTGGGCATGGCCCCGTCTGTTACCAGAGGGGCCATCTTTAAGAGGAAATTGATCCAAGTGGGGATGAAACTAGGACGAGAGCTCAAGGACCGTACATTTTGGGAATTTTTGTTTTGCAAATCCTGCATCAGGTAAAAAATCAAGGAACCAACCAGGAATGGTAAAAGATGCCCCCCGTTAAAAACAGAAAAAGATGTGTGAAGACGCCCCAGAAGCAGGATTAGGCTAGAGCATCAAAATACCCTCCACGCTGTAGTGACTGGAAGTGGATTTACCATCACACGGTGTATAGATAAGGAAACCTGGGTCCATAACACTCCCCTGATCTTCGGGTGAGAAAGGAGTCTGGGCAGGTTTCATCTCGTTCAAGGATATGAAGAGAGAAATGCCTCCTTCAGAAGTCTGAAAATAATACTCTGGGACAACATGCAAGGTCAGCATTCAGACGACTAAGGGGTAGGGGAGTCTGAAGATTATCTCATGTAGAATCCATGTGAAAAATTCAGACAACTGTTTGGATTTCTCGACTTGCTTAAAGAAGTCATAATCTCTACACAGTATCATGAAGAGAGAAGAGGCTGAGATAAAAGGGGACTTGAGTTTGAGCAATGAAATTCAAGAAAGAGAAGATGGAATTGCTTTCAAGATGTAGAAGCTGGGATGTAGAAGGTCTGCAAGAAATTAAAGACATAGTAGTAGAATTAAAATTAGCCTCAAAGGCAGGACAGAGCAAAACAACGGCACGGCAGCCAAGTTTGCACATTTCCCAGAAAGGCTATGATCTGACACCTACCCTCTTCCTCAGGCTTACGTTTTACCACTCACCCCTCACTTCTTCAGCCACAGGGGTTCTTTTCTTTTCCTCAAATTCACCAACCTCTTCCCTTTCCCAGAGCCAGCTGTTTGTTCTGGCCAGACTGCATGCTTCCCTACTCTTCTCTTCGCTGGGTTCAAATCCCAGCTCAGGCAGTTCACTTGACTTCTTGGATACTCAGTCTCCCCATATGTAAATCTGGTTAATAACAGAATCTTCTTTCTGTTGTTGTCATGAGAATTAAATGAAAAATATACAGACCTTAACATAGAACATAGAACAATGTAGCAAGCGTTCAATACACATTAGGTAGTCACAACACTAGTACTGGTATGGTACTGGTATGGTATGGTATGGTACTGGTATTGTATGGTATGGTACTGGTATGGTACTGGTATGGTATGGTACTGGTATGGTACTGGTATGGTATGGTACTGGTATGGTACTGGTATGGTACTGGTATGGTATGGTACTGGTATGGTATGGTACTGGCATGGTACTGGCATGGTACTGGTATGGTACTGGTATTCCTCCTCTAATAAGTGCCTTGCTCACAAGACTAATAATTAGCTCCATGAAAACAAAGATTTTGCTTCGTCTGTTTGTCCTTATCTATCCTGCACCAAAATACATAGAAAATGGTATGAGTTAAAATTGAAGCTATAATAGGACATTTCTTGAGTCTAAGAAAGAGTTTTCTCTACAGAATAAGGTTCACTGTATTTCACTCAAATTCACATTGAGACATTGTCTAGAAAACTCTTCGACTACATCGATGAAGAAAAGTTATCAAGCTTCTGTATAAGGAAACAATAAGGAAAAAAGTAATCCATGAATAAATATGTAAGAACTAGGCTGGTGTCACACTTTTTTAGTGCAACCGTAAATGCCAGAAGACGAGGGAGACCTCAAAGCAATTTTGAGAGAAAAGGTTGTGAATCAGGAATCTTATAGCTTGTCAGGCTATCTTTTATGTGTGACGGTAACAAAAACACATCCTCAGATAGAAGGACTTGGAAAATATCAGCCACGTAATCTTCATGGAAGAATGTTCCTTGAAGAAATGATTCCAGCCAACAGAAAATCAAAATTCAATGTTTGAAGCTGGGAAAATAATAAAAACAGATTGGCAGTATGCACTGAAACAAATTAAAATTAAGAGGGATCCAAATAATTGTAAACCTGTCCTAAAAGTGTCACAAACGAGAATTGTCCTCACAAAAGAAGATAAAACATTTTAATGCAGAGTGATATGAATAATCTTGATCTATAAAACCACATTACATTAACAGAGGCCATAATCTGAATGGGGGAAAAGAAAATGGAAGTGTGTTAATAAACATTTTGCTTAAATTAGAGTGACCGAAAATGTACGTTTCTTAATTCTAGTAATTTTAAACTGTAGGTTAAAGAAAATACTGTATTTGAAAAACTCAGAGTTAGTTCATCAGAGAAAAGCAAAGTGGAAAAAAAAAAAAAAGGCTGACCTGGTTAGGAAAAAAAGAGAGTAAAAGGAGAACTCAAGAAGCAAAAACAGAAAAAGGAAAGTAGACATAGACCAAATATAGTACTTGTAAGAGTGATTATAAATGAGATAAACTCACTTATTAAAGAAGAGATCCTGAAATTGATATGTAATGAAACAAAGTCCAGTTGTCTGCTATTGACTAAAGACATACCTAAAAGGAATCCATGTTAAAAAGTATAGCAGACACAAAAAGAAAAAAGTTACAATTTAATAGACTATGTAGAATTTAATATAGCATCAAATGACACTATGAACAAAGACCACCATTTTAATTGTAAAAACTAAAAGATAATAGAGCACCAATTAACTTTTATGCTCCAAAATCAGTGAGTGAAATATATGTAAAGCTCACACTCTTAAAAATACAAGGAGAAATTTATAGAAACATGCCTATCTCAAAGTAATTAAAGAATAAGCGATGATATAGAAAAATATTAATAAAATGAATAAGTTGTATTTAAAGGATAACATTTTGAACTATATGTCCTACAAACAGAGAGTATGCCCTTTTCCAGGGAACATGGAACTTCAGTTAACTTTATTAAGCCACAAATAAAGTCTCAAGTATCAAAACAGAGAAATAAAATAAATATAGAGAAAAAAAGGCAATAGCTTTCACAATTTATCACCAAGAAGCATTTAGAAAGTACAGTGGGAAAAGATCCTAATCACTAAAACAATCCTCAAATATAAACTGCCAGGGAATAAGCTTCAAAATAAAAGTACAGATGAAGAAAAACCGTAAAAGTTTACTGAAGAATTTAGAACGAGATTTAAGTACCTTAAGAAGCATATTCTGGGGCTTCCCTGGTGGCGCAGTGGTTGAGAGTCCGCCTGCCAATGCAGGGGACACGGGTTCGTGCCCCGGTCCGGGAGGATCCCACATGCCACAGAGCGGCTGGGCCCGTGAGCCATGGCCGCTGAGCCTGTGCGTCCGGAGCCTGTGCTCCGCAACGGGAGGGGCCACAACAGTGAGAGGCCCGCGTACCGGAAAAAAAAAAACAAAAAAACATATTCTGTTTGGAGTATAGTAGGACCTAAAAGTGAGAAGACATCAATTCTTTCCTCAATAATCTATAAGTTCAATGTAATTAAAAAAATAATAGGAATGAGATTTAGGGGGAACCTAAATTTCTTCTTTGGGAAGAAAATGAGAAAATAGCCAAGAAAATTGTGAAATGAAAGAGTAATTAGAAATGCATAAAGACATGAAGATTATCCGAAGAAAACTTAAGTATTTCCTGAGTGGAAATCAGGGCAAAGTCAACAAAGATGTGTAGGGAAGGACTGAGCCTTCAAGGAACACAGTTCTAGGACCACACTTATAAGACCAGGACCCCAGCCTCTGTTTCTCAAAGGAGTGCTGTTCTGGGTCCTTATCGTGTTACAACACAGCCGTGACCTTGGACTAGTCCATTCATGCTTCTCACCGAGTCTAAATTCCTTAGATTCCTGGTCTTCGAGATGCTGGAGTGGAACTTGGTGACATGCGAAGTCCGTTCCATCCTAAGTTGCTTCTGAATCTCGGAAAAAATTGGACATCCACGAAACTCAACTGGAGATGTGCAACCTTTTTTTTTTTCTATAATTCTTAATTTTTTCCGTAATTTCTATCTCAATACCTCATCTCTTCTGCTGGCAGGAAACAGAACTTAGTCAATTTTTGGAAAACCCATTTCAGTATAAATCACTCCGTTCTGGATTTCACACCCTTTCCTGTCCAGGCATCATTGAAATTGAGGGCTACCTAGAACCCAGGGTGGGGCTGGGTTAGAGAAGCATCCAGTCCACATCCTTCATCCATCCTAAGGACAGCATCCACTGGAGTGCACTTTGCTATCTGGTCCTCATGTGTATCTGATAAGGTTCCTATGATCCCACCCATGTGCCAGCTACAGAGTCCATCTCTCCTCTTTCTGTCACAGCCTTTCCTCCTGGTGATGAGATCCCTTTATATCTACCACTTCTTCTTCAGTGAAGTTCAGTGCCTTCCCATTCCACTCTGGGACCACCAAAGGCTCTGAGAGGCTGTTTGAGATGCTCTCTCTTCCTTGCATCCCACACAGCTATCTGTGCACGCTCTCTCATGGCAGTTGGTGATGCCTGAGAAGCTGCATTTGACTGCTTGGTGCTGTTTCTGACCCACATAGATGTTTATATGGCTTTTTGAACACAGATAGATTCTTTCTCCCAAGTCTCTTCTCGAAGTTGTAGAAATAAAAAAAAAGAATCTTTGAAATCAAAAACTCAATAGACAAGTTAAATCTAAGACTCGACACTGAAAAATCTAAGACTCGACGCTGAATTAGAAGATGATGCTAAGGAAATCCCCTGGGATTCAGAATCAAAATCATTTAAAAATAATGAGAAAATTTACAAGGAATTGAAGGTAGATTGAGAGGTTCTAATGTATATGTCACGAGTTATTATGTAAGAAATAGATGGGACAGCTGAGAAGTAACATTTAAATGAAACATGCAGACTTCCCTGGTGGCGCAGTGGTTAAGAATCTGCCTGCCAATGCAGGGGACGCGGGTTTAAGCCCTGGTCCGGGAAGACCCCACGTACCGCAGAGCAGCTAAGCCCGTGAGCCACAACTACTGAGCCCGCGGGCCCCAACTACCAAAGCCCGCACGCCTAGAGCCCGTGCTCCGCAACAAGAGAAGCCACCGCAATGAGAAGCCCACGCACTGCAACGGAGAGTAGCCCCCGCTCGCTGCAACTAGAGAAAACCTGTGTGCAGCAATGAAGACCCAACACAGCCATAAATAAATGAATAAATGAATGAATGAAACATGCATTATTGGTCAGCAAATGGTAAATTTTTATATATGCTCCATGTGTGTTTTATAAGAATGTATACCCTGCAGCTGCTGGAGATAGTGTCCTGAATATATCTGTTAGGTCAGGTTTTGCTGGTGGTGGTGTTCAAATATTCTACATCCTTATTATCTCTTGACCTGCTTGAGCTAGGTCAGTGAGACAGGTGTGTTTATTCTCCCATGTGATAGTGAATTTGTTTCTCCTAGAGCCTTGCCAATATTTACTGTATCTATTTTGGATTATCTTATTAGGTGCTTAGAGCTTTAGAATTATATCTTTCTGGTGAATGAAACATTTATTATGAATTGTCCCTCTTTATCTCTAATAATATTTTTTGTCTAAAAGAAAGTTCTGAGATTAATATAGGCACACCAGCTTTCTTTAGGTTACTATTTTGCATGAGTATCTTTTTCTATTCTACTTTAAATCTCTCTGTATCCTTTTTGGATGTGATTTGTTTAAATATCATCTAGCTTTTATCTGGTGTGACACTCTTTGACTTTCAGTGCAACATTTAGTACATTTATATTTAATGTGATTACTGAAACACTTGAATTTAAAATTACCATCTTACTGTTCATCACTAATCATCAGAGAAATGCAAATCAAAACCAAAATGAGATATTACCTCACATCTGTTAGAATGGCTATCATCAAGAGGATAAGAGATCACAGGTATTGTTGAGAATGTGGAGAAAAGGGGACTCTTGTATACTGTTGGTGGGAATGTAAATTGGTTCAGCTGTTACGGGAGACAATATGGAGGTTCCACAAAAAATTAAAAACAGAACTACCATATAAACCAGTAATTCCACTTCTGAGTATATATGCAAAGGAAATTAAAACAGGATATCGAAGAGATAACTGCACTTCCATATTTATTGCAGCATTATTCATAATACCCAAGATACGGAAACAACCTAAGTGCCTGTCAGCAGATTAATGGGTATAGAAGATGCGGTATACATGCACAGTGGAATCTTATTGAGCCATGAGAAGGAAGGAAAGCCTGCCATTTGCAACAACATGGGTTGACCTTGAGGGCATTATGCTAAGTGAGATGAGTCAGACAGAGAAAGACAAATACTGTTTAATATCACTTATACGTGGAATCCAGAAAAGCCAAACTTGTAAAAACAGAGAGTGCATTGGTGGTTTGTGGGTGGGTGAATGGGAGAGATGTTAAGAGTACAAACTTGCAACTGGTGGATAAATAAGTTCCAGAGATCTGAAGTGCAGTATAGTGGTTATAGACAACAACATTATACACATCGAGCTTGTGGAGAGACTAGGTCTTAACTATTCCCACCACAAAAAAGAAATGGTAATTATGTGATGTGTAGAGGTGTAGCTGACACTACAATGACAATTGTATTGCAATATATAAACGTATCTAGGGCTTCCCTGGCGGCGCAGTGGTTGAGAATCCGCCTGCCGATGCGGGGGACACGGGTTTGAGCCCTGGTCTGGGAAGATCCCACATGCCGCGGAGCAACTAGGCCCGTGTGCCACAACTACTGAGCCTGTGCGTCTGGAGCTTGTGCTCCGCAACAAGAGAGGCCGTGACAGTGAGAGGCCCGTGCACTGCGATGAAGAGTGGCCCCCGCTCGCCGCAGCTAGAGAAAGCCCTCGCACAGAAACGAAGACCCAACACAACCAAAAATAATAAATTAATTAATTAATTAATTAATTTAAAAAATGTATCTAATCAACAGGTACACCTTAAACTTACCCAATGTTATATGCCAGATACATTTCAATTTAGAAAACCCTCCCATCTTACTATGTGCTTTCTATTTGTCCTGTTTTCTCTTTTTTTACTCTTCTTCTGTCTTTCAGGTTACTTTTTATTATTCCATTTTCATCCTTCTCTTACCTTGGAAATAAGAGTTAGTGGTTACCCATGAGAATACATCACATATTTGTAATGTATCAACATCTAATATCAGTTGATATTTTCACCCTCTTACTGAACAAAGCAAAACCCATAGAATACTTTTAGTACTTTACCCCTTATCCATTGTTGATTCCATTCCATCTCGATTCTTTCTATATTTTAAAACTCACTAAGACATTATCATTATTGATTTATAGAGTCAAAATTCATATAAATGTACCCACATATTTATACACCTTTTATCTTTAGAAAGTTTTCTGTATTTATATATAAGTATCTACAGACCCAAGTTTTACGATCCTTTGGGGTAAATGGATGAGGAGAAGTGTGACTTTGAAATCTTTAACAGTGTTGCATAATCCCTTTGGATTTGCAGCCTACTCATTGTGGGCATTTCCTAAACCAAAATTTAAAAGCCTGGAGCGTGACACATGGTGTGACAATGGGCCACCGAAGTAGCGATTAGAATGACTCAGAAAATGAGACACATTAGGATGGTTTCATCTGGAATTGTTGGATTTTGTTTTAAGATGATCCTGCCCTCCACCACTTCATATATCCTAATTAAAAATTAAATTCTAAAATTCTAAATTAAACTAATCTTCTTTTAGGATTCTGTAGCACTTCTTTGAAACGCCTGGACACATCCTGAACATGACAAATCCAAGGGAAAATATCACATAAATGAGATAAAGCAGTCAGCTCAGGTATCTGAGTACTACAGGCTCTGAGTGCCATCACCTGCTCAAATTCAGCAGGAGTTTAAAAAAAGCAGGATTGGTCATGAAAAAGGTATTTGAGGGTGGATAGTAGTCCATCTGTGAGGTCATGGAAGCATCTGTGAGGTCAGTGTCAGCAAATTATGTGATCTGACACCTCTCTGCGGTTAGTCCTCCTGGGATCTCAGGACTGGCAACCCAAGGATGAAGATCTCCATTACTAGATAAATGTCATACATGGGGTACTTGGGATCTGCCCTTCCTCTTGGCACTTGGAGAGCCGTGTGAGGGTTCCTGGGCTCAGTGTGTGTCCATCCATACAGGACAGATTGCTTCTGACTTAGCATGGGTGTTATGCCCACCTTCCTTGTTTCAGCCTTAAAATGGGAAAAGATGTTGAAGCATGAAGGAAGAATCCAAGTGAGTTCTTAGGTCTTGAAACCTTGTCCAATGGGATGTTTTCACAGCAGAGAAAATCCTTTGGCCATTCCCGGATCTGCTGACCATTGTGAGGAGAGGAGCAGGGCACTTTCCAGTAGTATTTGTGAATTTCTTTTCCTCCTTGTTTCCGAATAGGTTGTATGAGAGTTTAAGTCTGCCTGTGGGTATGGTCCACCAAGCCCTAAAGACTGACTGCTACATAAAAATTCATTCCCTCAGTAAGGCATGGTGTCTACCCATGAGAGCCTGTGGACTAAGAAAAGAGTCATAAA
The DNA here is from genome assembly GCF_949987515.2 of Delphinus delphis. Classification (NCBI taxonomy): domain Eukaryota; kingdom Metazoa; phylum Chordata; class Mammalia; order Artiodactyla; family Delphinidae; genus Delphinus; species Delphinus delphis. The sequence goes on from NC_082701.1 coordinate 54,613,833, forward strand.
TGCAAAGGTATCAGCTACACTGCTCTCCCTGTTCCATTTAATCTCTAAACTGTACGGGGATGAGCAGAGCTCAGATCTTATCCAGAAGTAAAGACAGCAGGACAAACGCAAGATATGCGCTGTTGATTTACTGGAGAAAGCAGACAGTTCTCTGTACATCCTCAGACCCTTGTAGGACAGACTGGGTTCTTCTGGGGGAAGATGTTTCTCTGCTCTCTGATACTCTACAGCCCTTGCCTCTTAGGATTGCCAGAGTTAGCAAATAAAAACACAGGACACCTTTTTATTGTATGCAACATACTTACACTAAAAAATTATTTGTTGTTTATCTGAAATTTATTTTACTGGGCTCCCTGTATTTTATCTAGTAACCCCGCTGCAGTTTATTTTCGTGTCTTATTGGACTGCTTTCCAATTCCTCACTCTTTGTTGTATGTCATAGGTCTTGCTTTACGAGACGGCAAACTCTTGGGAATTACCTCTAGTCCCTTATAGCATCTGACTCAGGATTGAGTTTTTAGTATGACTGAATGAATGTAAATTTAGTTTGGTTTGACATGGATGTCATTATATCACTCCAGACCACAGGCTTGAAGTTGCCAAGAGTATTAGAGAGACCCACCTCGTAGAAGCTAAAGATGCCTATAGCTATCTGATTCCAGAAAACGGTGCCGTACGCACTGCCTGTCCTTTGAAGCCCACAGGAGTAGCAGCAGGGTTTAGCTCAGTGCGGTCCAGCAAAAATATAGTGTGAGCCTTATCTGTACTTTAACATTTTCTAGTAGCCACATTTAAACAATGAAAAAGAAATATAAGGAATCCACTTTAATTACATACTTCATTTCACTCAATTTATCCAAACTATTGTCCCTTCAGCATGGAGTTGATATAAAGACGCTTTGATGAGCTATTTTATATGTTTATTCATGTGGAACCTTCAAAACCTGGCGTGTGTTATATACATTTATCACACATCTCAGACTGACGCTAGATTTCACTAGAAATACTTGATTTGTATTTCTGAAATTTGTGGTTGAAAAAGGAGGTTCGCATACCCAAGTTTTATCAAAATAAGAGTTTTCCAATAACAGAATCGACTATAGTTTTTTACATTGATAATTAATTAACGTTTAATAAAGTGAAAAATTAAACTCCTCATTCCCTACTCCCTGAGTATTTCAGGTACTCAGTCGCCTCAGTCCAGGGCTGGACAGTCTCTGGAGCACCCTTCTAAAATCCTCTTAACCAAACAAGGTGAATACAACAAACATACAAACAATGATATCCCTCTTGGGTCTGGGATCAGCAGAGCCGATTCCCTGCAGTTCCTGATAATTCCCGTCGCTGCCACAGCACATCTCCTGTGCATCGGTGGTTTTTCTTCCCATGGCAAAATCAGACGATGTGATTTTACTTAAAAACCACTGAATGAGCTAACGCCATTCATGCTTTTGAGCGTCTCTATTTTGCAGGTTGCTCTGTGGATGATGTTTTATTTAGCGAAGCCGTTTGCAGACCTTCCTGCAGACGTTAGGTCTTCTGCCATCTGAAACAGTCTGAACCCCTTTGAAAAGGCAAACGCCAGAACCTCCCCCGCAGTCCAAACAGTTTGTGGACTATATCTAAATAGTCTGGTGTACTAACCGCAACTGAGGAATTTGCTAGTGCATTAAAGTACTGTAACGAAAATGTTGTCATTCTGAGGCTTGGGGGGAGGAGTGGAGTATTGCTAAGAGCAGACGCTGGGGCTTTGGCAGGGCTGCAGGCAGTGTCAGGATCCCGGGATCAAAAGGTGATGGAGAGGCGTCTAATTGAAGAGCACAGCTCTGATATTTGTGGTTTCCTTTCCGGCCGTGGAATTCGGTACAGTCCTTAAAACAGCTCGCTGGTCAGCTCTGGGGCCCTGCAGGAAGAAGGGAGGGGATTCCTGGACATTACAGATGATGGGGTTGGGTCCTTGTCTGCACATCTCTGGGACCGGACGTCACTTTTCATTGTCTTTACTCAGCGCAAGGCAGCCTAACCAGAAGCTGGGCTCTCCCAGTGGAATTCAGTTTATACTTAAGGCTGATGCAGATGGAAGTGTAATTAAATAAGAAAAAAAAAGAGAGAGACAAAAGTACACACGGGAAGAAATAGCTGCAAGACGCTAAAATAAATGTAAATGTATTTCTCACCCAACTCATGTTACGTGGTACTTGTGTTTGATGTCTTATGCAAATGTTTCTCCTTCAGCGCTTCCTTGCATGTGATTAATTCCCCAGAGTTTTGATATGTTTTCACTCTTTATTTCCTGGCCCTTAACATTATTATGCATGGAGGTGGCAGGGGAATTGAGAGGAAGAGACAGACTGGCTTAATTCTCTCCTTCACACCCAGGAAAGACAGGAGTCTTAATGAAGGGGAAAATGTTTGTTTGGTCATTTAATCCGCTTTAATTGAGCACCTAATGTATGGAACACTAGGGGTACAAAAGGATGTGAGGTGACTTATCATTTGAGAGAAACTCCAGCTTTACCATCTTGTATGACCTTAGGCCAATGACAGTATTTTAAGGTTCAGTTTCCTCAATTTAAAATGCGGAAAATAAAAAAAAATTTTTTTAAATTACCTAAAAGGGGATAAGAAGAAGAAATGGGTAAAGGAGAAATCATATGTAGATTATTCAATAAATGGAGCCTATTACAATAATTATGATTAAAGATGAGTTATACCCCCTCATTTTTTTTTTACCCTGATCTTTGAAATTTTTAAAATAATTGATTCATGGCCCAGTACATGGTCAATTTCTGAAAGTAAACCATGGGTGCTTGTGAAGAATGCACGTTCTCTGGTTGTTGCATTAAAAAGATCAAAATACGGTAGCGTGAATGATCTTACGCCAATTAAATAGAAAATTTAGATGAAATAGAAATACTCTTAGAAAAACATATTACTAAAATTGACACAAGAATATAAAATCTGAATAATCTTAATCTATTTTAAAAATTGAACCTATATCCTCTATAAGTTCCTTAAGTGAAAGCTTTTGGGTTGTAAACTCTGTTTTACTCTATAAATATCTCTACATCCATCCTCTTTCCTGAAGGTAATTTTTCTTGGCAACCAATTCTAGGTTGATAGTTATTTTTTCTCATCACTTTAAAAATGTTATCCCGTTGTCTTCTGGCCTCCATAGTTGGTATTGAGAAGGCAGGAAGGCTTTCGCCATTCTTATTGCCATTCCTTTGCATGCAGGTGTCTTTCTTTCTGGTTCCCCCACCTCTCCGCCCCCCGCCCCCTGTTTTGCACTTTCACTGGTATGCTATACATTTATTTCTTTAATTTACTCATCTTGGGGGTGATACTTTGTGTTTCCTGGATTTCTGAGTTAATTTTTTTATCATTACACAAAAAAAAATCATAGCTATTGTGTCTTCAAACAATGCCTGTGCTCCATTCTTTAATCTCTTCTTTGGGGCACCCGGTAAGACGGGTACTGGTCTTTCTTATTCTGTCATTCATCTTCCTTAACATCTCTTATTTTTTTTAGATTAATAAATAGTGACTTTGTAAATTGATATCAGGATTCAAGGATATGAAAGTTAATGCTAATTTATTTTCATTTTTGAATGAGCAAGATTTGTTACCGGAAACATGTAATTTAGCTAAAATAAGCGGAAATTGGAGATTGTATTTCTGCATACTTAAGGCTAAATGAAAACATGATGGATATAATGAGGAATGAATTGTTATTCTCTAATCCAAAGGTGGTTTATTTTGAAAATTAATGTCAATTCTGCTGAAACTTATTTTTTTTAACATCTTTATTGGAGTATAATTGCTTTACAATGGTGTGTTAGTTGCTGCTCTGTAACAAAGTGAATCAGCTATACGTATACATATGTTCCCATATCTCCTCCCTCTTGCGTCTCCCTCCCTCCCACCCTCCCTATCCCACCTCTCTAGGCGGACATAAAGCACGGAGCTGATCTCCCCGTGCTATGTGGCTGCTTCCTACTAGCTATCTGTTTTACATTTGGTAGTGTATATATATCAGTGCCACACTCTCACTTCGTCCCAGCTCACCCTTCCCCCTACCCATGTCCTCAAGTCCATTCTCTACATCTGCATCTTTATTCCTGTCCTGCCCCTAGGTTCTTCAGAACCTTTTTTTTTTTTTTAGATTCCATATATACGTGTTAGCATACGGTATTTGTTTTTCTCTTTCTGACTTACTTCACTCTGTATGACAGTCTCTAGGTCCATCCACCTCACTACAGATAACTCAGTTTCATTTCTTTTTATGGCTGAGTAATATTCCATTGTATATATGTGCCACATCTTCTTTATCCATTCATCTGTTGATGGACACTTAGGTTGCTTCCATGTCCTGGCTATTGTGAATAGAGCTGCAATGAACATTGTGGTACGTGACTCTTTTTGAATTATGGCTTTCTCAGGGTACATGCCCAGTAGTGGGATTGCTGGGTCATATGGTAGTTCTATTTTTAGTTTTTAAGGAACCTCCATACTGTTCTCCATAGTGGCTGTATCAGTTTACATTCCCACCACATCTGTTATTTTTTTAAGTGAGCTACACAATAGACTATCTCAGGAAATTGAACAGAATTCATTAAACGACTTTGTGAGTTGTCAAAAGAGGTTGCAGTAAGGAGGCTATGAGATGGATCTAAGATGGTAGGGAGCACAATAAACTAAAGCCAGGAGCAAAATGAAGTCTGAGTGAAGCAGAGGACCTTCACCCATCACAGCAGGTAGACCCTAATACCACGCCTCTTCTTGTTCATTTTGTGGGGTCTTCAATCCTTGGCTCAGACACAGCTCAACAAAACATTTTCTCTTGCTACAGAGCAGCTAGCATAAGATCACAGTCATAAAATGTAATATATTTACCAGTGTGGGCAGAGATCTCTGAAACCCAAGGTTTCAAATGGACAGGGATACTAGAGAAACACCAGTGGTGGTCTAGGTACATAAAAAGTGAGGAAAAGGTTAAATTTTTCTGATTGTTTCCAATAGCCACATACCCTTCCCTCCAACTCATCCCAGGTCCTCGATTTTCTGTAAAATACATGGTTGCTGTTTGTGATGGACAAACTTTAGGGTAGCCGTCTGATCCCTGCCTCTTGGTGTCCATACCTTTATATAATCCTCTCCCCTTGAGTGCAGGCAAGACCTGTGACTTGCTTCCAAGACATCGCAACAAAGATAATAGGATGTCTTTTAAGGAAGCTCCATACTGTTCTCCACACCGTTGTAAAGTAATTATACTCCAATAAAGATGTTTAAAAAAAAAAGTCAAAAAAAATAGATAATAGGATGTCGCTCTCATGATGAGGTTGTGTTATATGGTGAAAGTAAAAGGATGTCATCATGTACATTGTTGTGTTACTTTATATAAGACTCCATCTTTGCAGATTGAAGCTAAAGTCTCTCCCTGAAGACTTAATGAAGTAAGTGGCCAAGTTGGAGAGGCTTAATTGGCTGGAAAATGTGGGTAAGGTTCTAGGAGCTGCATTCAGCTTCCTAAACCTACGGACCACCTCCCGTCAACAGCCAGCAAAATTCTGCCGACATCCAGAATGAGCTTGAAAGCAGATTCTTCCATAGTTAAGCTGCCAGATGAGGATACAGCCTGGCCGGACACCTTGATTACTACCTCGTGAGCCTGAGCAAAGTGCACAGCTGGACGGTGCCCAGATTCTCGCCTGACAGAAACCACGAAATAAATGCACCACAGAATGTGTGGTCATTTGTTTTGCAGCAATGAAAAACGAATGCTAAGAAAACGAAAACTAAAAAAAACAAGAACTAAAACTAAAGGAGAGTAGTAAGAGAGGAGAAATTTACTCTGCCTCCACCAGACCCCTTTTCGGTGTGACGTGGGACAGGCAGAGCAATGCCACGTTCTGTTTCTCCACGTGGGGTTACTACATTATTTTATGACCTGTCCGTCCTTGAGCGTTTGTAAGGCTCAAGTGTGCTGCTAAGAAATTTTATCAGGCTGCTGTGAAGAGCGTTTATTCGCCAAGGTAAACTGGCTGTGGAATTTGTTGAATTATACTTGAGTAGAACTTTTACTAGTTCTAATTAGTGTTTACATGCATTGATACTCATAATAACCCCGTGAGATATGTAAGCAAGTGGTCTTCCATTGAAGATGAAAGAGGAAATGGCTCATCCAAGTGTCTTAGTCCGTTCAGGCCACTGTAAAAAAAATACCACAGACTAGGTAGTTTATAAACAAAAGAGAAATTTCTCATAGTTCTGGAGGCTGGAAGTCTGAGATCAGGATGCCAGGATGGTTGGGTGAGGGACTGCTTCTAGGTTGCAGACTTCTCGTTATATCCTTATGTGATGGCAGGGGCTAGGGAGCTCTCTTGGGTCTCTTTCAAAAGGGTGTTAATCTCATTCATGAGGGCTCCACACTCGTGAAATAATTATCTCCCAGAGGCCCCACCTCCTAACGCCATCACGTTGGGCATTAGAATTTCAACATGTGAATTTTGGGGGAAACACAAGCATTGAGACCGTAGCACTGAGTTTAACTGCTTAAAAGTGGAAAAACCAAAACTGAATACACATCTTCGAAAACCCAAGGCCAGTTTTTTCCTTTACGTGGAAACCACCTCTGACAAAGAAGACATTCTCTGAACCCCAACATTAATATTTAATTAAAGCAATATATTCCTAGGGTTTTTTCCCCCCAAAGCAAAATAAAATTAGAAACTGGAGATTGGCACTCTCTAAAAATCATGGAGATCAGCTGGTACATAGCTGGGCTTATGAAAGGAATTAGATATTTTGTGTGTGATGGAACCTTCCTGCCATCATTGAAGAACCTTATCACAAACTCTCACACACGTGTCTTTGTGTCAAAAGTGGGATCCCTACTGAGAAGCATACTCAAAAGAAAACTTCAAAAGTTTCCCATATTCAGATGTGAGGAGTCAAACTGTCTATATAAAAAGCCCACTGTAGGGAAACAGACTCACAGACTTTGAAAACAAAACAAACTTATGGTTACCAAGGGGGAAAATTAGGGGGAGGGATAAATTAGGAGTTTGGGATTCACATATACACACTACTGTATATAAAATAGATAATCAACAGGGACTTACTGTATAGCTGATTTGCTCTGTTATAAAGCAGAAACTAACACACCATTGTAAAGCAATTATACTCCAATAAAGATGTAAAAAAACAAAAAACCAAGGATTTACTGTATAGCACAGGGAGCTCTTCTCAATATTCTTTAATGACCTGTATGAGAAAAGAGTCTCAAAAAGAATGGATATATGTATATGTATAACTGAATCACTTTTCTGTACAGCAGAAACTAATGCAACATTGTAAATCAATTACCCTCCAGTATAAAATAAAAATTAAATAAGTCCCCTGTAGGGTCAGGACAGAGTATATACTCCTTCGCTGATGAGAATGAGTTAAGAGAAAATGGGAGGAGACAAACTGTAGACATAGGGAATATACAACTTATTGAGAGTTTTGCTGCAAATGAGAACAAGGAAATTAGGCAACAACTGATGGGTCAAGGGAAAATGTGTGTGGTTTTTTTTTTTTTTAAGACATAGCAGCATATTCATCTACTGGTAGGAATGATACAGTACAGGGCTGAAAACGGAGGCGAGAGGAGTGAACTGCGGGAGTAAGCTTCCCTGACTGGGCAAGAGGGAGTGAGATCTGGATATGAGGACCTAAGGACAGGCATTGGCTTTTGATGGGAGCATGATGGGCTTGGTGTAGCAGCACATGGGAGAGCTGACCACGTGAGTACAGACACTGGTAGGTGAGTGGAAGTGGTGGTGGGAATTCAGTGGAGGTTCTCTTCCGATCTCTTCAGTGATCCCAGTGAAGTATGAAGCCAGGGCTCTAACTTGCCAAGAATAAGGATGGGGCAGGAGGTGTTGAAGGCGAGAGTAGAGAGAATAGGGCATGAAACCAGGGCATTGGAGGAGAATTGCCTAGGGAAGTATACGTGATTGCAGGCAGCATGGAGGTCTGCTTGAGGGTGATAATCGTGCATTTAAACTGAGGCCAGTGTGTTGGTGTTGATTGTCCCACCTGTATTCAGCTTGTGTGCAGCAGCAGGAGAGAAGGAACGTTGAATTTCACCAAGGTCTTGCTTTCGCTAAACGAGAACAGTAAAGACAGAGAAGGGCAAGGGAATGGAAGGCCTGCGCCAGGGAATAATTGTAAGAGTTCACCATGGAATTTCAGCTGGGTAAGAAGGAAGTAGACCATCAAAGGGGTGAGAAACATGCATTGGAGGGCCTCCTGAATTGGAGGTCCTGGTGACGTTGGGAAATTGTGGTGGTCAGGATACCAGGTGCCCTGACTAGACAGATTGGAGTGAGGAGGGCTTGTAGTTATTGGTGATGAAGCCTGGTTTATGGGCAACTGAGGTACCTGAGCTTATGTTTATCATTATCTTTCTGATTGCTTTCTTATCTTTGTGTTTCCTCTCTGCTTTCATGGTCATTATTTCAGTCCTTTCCTGCGTGTTAGTAATTAAGTGTTCAGCTATGTCAGTTTCAGTTCTTTCTACTAAATTTATTCATTTTGTATTCGTGCTGTTTTGGCTCTCAATGTATCTTCTGAAATTCCTTTTTTTATTTTATTTTCTTTTTTACTCTCTTCTCTGTTGTCTTTTGTCATCGAATTTCTGCTCTTTACATTCTTCTAGAGCTCTTAAAATTTGTGTCAGCTTTTTAAAAATGAAGTATAATTCCCATATATGAAGTGCATATAATTTCAATCTCTCTTGACAAATATATACATCTGAGTGACGACCCTTTCTCCTCTCAAGATGTTGTTTGTTTGTTTTATTCCAGAAAATCCCCAGGGCCCCTTCCCAGTCATTCACCCTCGGAAAGAACTCATCTGGCTTTTCACTCAATGTACTGTTTTTAAGGTTCATCCACATATATCGTCAATAGTTTGTTCCTTCTTACTACTGAGTAATATTCCGTTTTTTGATGAATCTGTTCTTCAACTGACTGTGATGAGCAGTTTCGAGTCTAGGGCTACCGTGAATAGAGCTGCTCTGAATATCCTTGTATGAGGCTGTTTGTGGACATGTGTTTTCATTTCTTTTGGTAAATACCTAGAAATGAGATTTCTGGGTCATAGGATAGAGGTATGTTTTTAAGAAACTTCCAAACAATTTTCAGTGAGTGTACAATTTTCCTTTCTCACCAGCAATGTATGAGAATCCCACTTGCTCCTCAGCCTCTTCGGTACTTGGTGTGGTCGATTATTTTCATTTTAGCCATTCTAGTGGGTGTGTAGTACAATCTTGTTGTGGTTTTAATTAGCATTTTCCAAATCACTAACAGTCGCGAGAGAACTTTTTCATGCACTTTTTTCCATTCTCATGTTTTCTTTTGTTCAGTATCTGTTCACATCTTTTGCCCATTTTTATTAGGTCATTTGTCTTTTATTATTGAGTTGTAAAAGTTTTTATATATTGTGGATACAAGCCCTTAACGAAATATATGTGTTGTGACTATGTTCTTCCAGTCTGTGGCTTGACCATTAATTTTCTTAATCGTTTCTTTGATGAGTTGAAGGTTTAAATTTTGGTGAAGTCTAATTCATCATTCTTTAATGGTTAGTGTTTTCTGTGTTCTCTCTAAGAAATCTTTCTATCTCTAGGTTGAGAAGATTTTTTTCCTTGCTTTTTTTTTTTTTAAAGAAGCTTTAGAGTTCCAGTTTTTACATTTAGACCTGTGATCCATCTCATATTAATTTGTGGTATGTTGTGTGATAGGGATTGAAGTTCTTTTCTACGATATAAAATTCTGATTGTTCCAGCCTTTGTTGAAGGGACTTTCCTTTTTTCATTGAATTGCTTTGGCATTTTTGTCAAAAATTATTTGACTGTGTATGTGGGCCTATTTGTGGGCTATCTTTTCTGGTTCAGTGATCTGTCAATCCTCTTAGGAATACCACACTGTCTTGTTCATAGTCAAGAGTAAAATCTTGAGGAGTGGAGTAAGTGCTCCAAATCTCCATTTTTTTCTTTTTCATAATTGTTTTGGAAATTTGGCATGTCCGTAGAAATTTTAGAGTTATCTTAATTTCTACAAAAAAAAAAAAAAAAGGCTTTTCAGATAATACCGATCAGGTTTGGGAGAATTGCCATGTTACCAATATTGAGTCTTTCAAACCAAACATACAGTATCTTTCTGGTTACTTAGATTATGTTTAATGCCTCTTAGCAGTATTTATTTTATTATGTTTTATTTATTTATTTTTTTTTTTGCGGTACGCGGGCCTCTCACTGCTGTGGCCTCTCCCGTTGCGGAGCACAGGCTCCGGACGCGCAGGCTCAGCGGCCATGGCTCACGGGCCCAGCCGCTCCGTGGCATGTGGGATCTTCCCAGACCGGGACACGAACCTGTGTCCCCTGCATCGGCAGGCGGACTCTCAACCACTGCGCCACCAGGGAAGCCCTGTGTTTTATTTTTATTGAAGTATAGTTGAATTACAATGTTGTGTTAATTTCTGCTGTACAGCAAAGTGATTCAGTTATACATATATATACATCCTTTTTTAAAAAATAAATTTATTTATCTTTGGCTGCGTTGGGTCTTCGTTGCTGTGCGTGGGCTTTCTCTAGTTGGGGCGAGCGGGGGCTACTCTCCATTGTGGTACGCGGGCTTCTCATTGCAGTGGCTTCTCCTGCTGTGGAGCGCGGGCTCTAGGCGTGTGGGCACAGTAGTTGTGGCACGTGGGCTCAGTAGTTGTGGCACGTGGGCTTAGTTGCTCTGTGGCATGTGGGATCTTCCCAGACCAGGCCTTGAACCCGTTTCCCCTACACTGGCAGGCGGATTCTTAACCACTGCACCACTAGGGAAGTCCATACATTCTTTTTTATATTCTTTTCCATTGTGGTTTATCTTGGGATACAGAATATAGTTCCCTGCTTAACAGTGTTTTATAGTTTTCCAGGTAGAGATCTAACACATCTTGTGTTAAATTTATCTCTAGACATTCTACCTTTGGGAATATTTTGTAAATGATATTTTAATCCACTCTTTTACTTAGAATAGTTTTTGATGTACAGAAAAGTCGTAAACAGGGTACAGGGAGTTCTCTACGCCCCTCGGCCAGTTTTCCTTACTGGTAACATCTTATGTTACCAAGTAACATACCAAGATATGTTTGTCACAACCAAGAAACCAACACTGGGACTTTACTGTGAACTAAACTCCAGACTTTATTCAGATTTCACTTATTTTTCCATTAACGTCCTTCCTCTGCTCTAGGATACCATATTACATTTAGTTATGATGTCTCCTCTATTTCCTCTTGTCTCTGAATATTTCTTAGTCTTTCCTTGTTTTTTTATGACCATGATACTTTCAAGGAATATTCTCAGGTATTTTGTAGGATTTTTCTCAACTTGGGTGTGTCTGGATTTTTTCTCACAGTTAGACTGGGGTTATGGGCTTTGGGGAAGGATGCCACAGAGCTCTTCGCATCATATATCAGAGGTACTTGTTATCAGCAAGACTTATCACTGGTGATGTCAACTTTGACCATCTGGCCAAGGAAGCGTCTGTGAGGTTTCTCCACTAATAAGTTACCCCCTTTGCATGGGCTACTCTTTGGAAGCATGTTACCCCCTCGAGGGGGCAGTATCTGCAGAAATTATCGTAATTCTTCTGTAAGGAAGCGATGTCTCTTCTCATCTATTTGTTTACTTGTTTATTCACTTACTTATACCAGCATGGACTCATGGATAGTTAGTTTACTTGGAGGGTTGTAATCAAATCTTACATCATTTTGTTACCAAATTGTTCCACCTTAGGCCGCTGGGAGCACTTTCAGTGTGGCTCCTGTGTCCTTGTGACATGCCCCCATTCTTTGGTTTTTGAGTATTTTCTTATTTTCCGGCCCTACAGGATACCCTAGAATCTGCTGTTTGCCTCCAAGGAGCCTTGGTTCCTTTATTGGAGAAAAAGAACTGCTATCTGGGCACTTGGTGTGCTCGTGGCTACTCAGGCGTTACAGCTTCTAGGATCTCCCAGTGGACAGGCCTAAGAAATACATGTAGTAATTGGAAATTCCCTGGCGGTCCAATGGTTAGGACTCAGTGCTTTCACTGCCGAGGACACAGGTTCAATCCCTGGTCAGGGAACTAAGATCCTGCATGCCGTGCAGCACAGCCATTAAAAAAAAAAAAAAGAAAAAAAAAAAGAAAGAAATACATATAATCTTGTTCAGATTCTTTGCCCTTATAGATTATTACAAAAGATTGAGTATAGTTCCCTGTGCTAAGAAGAGATATTTATATATGTGTCACTGAATCACTTTGCTGTACAACTGAAACTAACACAACATTGTATATCAACCATACTTCAATTAAAAAATGTGTTGAGTCAAATTTTAAAATAAAAAAATATTCCACATAAGACTAAATGGTGATATAAAACATTAAGGTAAAACGTGTGTTAGTGTGACCTTTGCATTTTTATGAAATATGAATCACAAAGAATAATACATGCAGCTGAATTTCAGTTAACTCCCTTTTAAAAGTCTTGTTACCATGGCAATGCCAAGAATGAGTCTTCACAGGATGTAAGATATGGATTGTTTGATTTCTTAAAAGCAGTTGAAATAAAAAGAAAAAAAAAAGAAATACATGTAAGCACACTAACCCATCTAGGCACACAGGTCTAGAGTCAATTCTATATGCATCCATCTGTATCTGTCTCGAGCTAACCTTGAGTTCATAGCAATGTCGCCAACTCTGTTGCAGTACAACTGGCAGTACAACTGGCTTCATTCCAGCTCACTTCCCTTGCTTTTCTAGAATGTTCCTCTCCAACAGTGAGCAAACTGGCCCCTGCCATCCACCATCCACTGACTTATTTGTCCAGCCCAGTATACGTGGAACACGGTTTCGGAGTTGTTAACCAGCACTCCCAGGAGAAGCCACACCCCCAAACTGGAGTGCAGTGTTTGTGTACAGTTGCTTTTGTCTTATCCTGCTAGTTTTCAGCCAGAAGACTGTTTTCCAGAGTTACTTACGTCCACTCCTCCTCCCCCAGCCCCTTCAGTGAGGTTATGCTATACATTGACTCTCCAACTCCTGTTTGTTGTGTTGCTTCAAAACAAATCTTCTTTTACTTCTCATACGTTAAAGTTCACTGTCCGTGCCATCAGGTGTGGGATTTTGACAGATGTATAGTGTCGTTTAGCCACCACTGCAGTACCATGCATAATGGTCCTCCCACCGTAAAACTTCCCCTATGCGCCCCCTTTGTCAGCTGCTGCCCCTTCCCCAAGGCCCTGGCAACCGCTGATAGAGGGTCTTCCATCCCTGTAGTTTTGCCTTTTCAAGATGTATGAACGGAATCACGCACGGCATGCCTTTCAGCCTGGTTTGTTTCCCTTATCATAGACTGGAGAGGTAGGTGTATTTTTGGATAGGTCACGTTTTTGTGGATGAGTGACCCTACAAAGAAACTTTTGTGATAGATGGAGAAAGAAAAGACCTTAAACTCTTATATTTGTCGAATGTTCTAGTTTTTAAAGGGCTCATTCTTTTTTTTTTTTTTTTTTTTTTTTGCGGTATGCGGGCCTCTCACTGTTGTGGCCTTTCCCGTTGCGGAGCACAGGCTCCAGACGCTCAGGCTCAGCAGCCATGGCTCACGGGCCCAGCTGCTCCGTGGCATGTGGGATCCTCCCGGACCGGGACACGAGCCCGTGTCGCCTGCATCGGCAGGCAGACTCTCAACCACTGCGCCACCAGGGAAGCCCTAAAGGTCTCATTCTTAATCGCATACTATTTGTTATTTGATTCCCACACCATCCTGTGGATTGGAGAGCCGCTTGTCCACTGAAGACTCTAAGGTTCAGAGAGTTTACATGACTCGTCCAAACCCACACAGTTGCTGAGCGCCTTCTGGTACTGAACTTAACTTCTTAACCCAATGCTTCCCTGGTGTGTCTTCGACCCCGAGATGCTGCAAATATTTGTCAGTGGGCCACTGAGTCTTGATCAGTGAGTACAGTTCTTTCGAGGACAGTGGACATGGACTTTATCTCCATGGATTCCACCACGTGGACCTCAGTGGAGTGGGGTCAGGGGCCTGATGCTACGGGAGAAGTGGAGAAAGAACGTGAAGTACACAAGCCGGTCAGCCTGCCGTGGCGCCCAGAGGACGCCCACCAAGCAGTGCAAAACTGCTCCACTCTCTTGGGCTCAGCTCCTGCCTGGGTCTCGCAGGGTGGGTATATCACAGCCTTGAGAATGATTCCAGAGTTAAAAATGCAAACGTTTTATCCAACCTGTCCCATACGTGCAGGCCAACCCTGTTATCAGGGGCCCTACGAAAAATAACTGAGGTTCTTCCAGCTCTGGGATAAACTGTCAGGGCTGGTCTTCCAGTAAGAGGTTGTGTCAGGATGGATCAGTACTTCCCAGGAGGGTTAAGAAATGTTTCAAGGCAATCGTGTCTCTATGGAATTTTTCCTTACTTGCTGGCTTAACACAGTATATGGTTAAAATGCAACTGCCTCACCTGCAAGGTAGAAAGGAGAGGTGTGCTCCACGCAGAGCTAACAGCGTGTGCCAAGCAAAGGAGAATCAGAGTGGTGCACGGGCGCTGCCCTGGGAAGGACGGAGTTACGTCCTAGAACAGTCCCTTCGGCTAAGCTCATTGATATGGTCCGAATACTGCTTCCTGTGCTTGTAAAGCTTGTCAAAGTCAGGATTAAAACCAAGAAACGCTTAGATTTTTCTGGCTCAGAATGAGCGGGAAGGCAGCAGATCTATGAGCAGCGCCTGGCATTGCAGCTAATTAGGAGGTGACCCTTGTCATGCACTTCACCTGAGATGACTAAAAATGGTCTGGCTTAACTAATTGGAAAAGATCCATGCAGCCCAGTCTTCATAGCAGCATTATTTACAAGTGCCAAGATATGGAAGCACCCTAAGTGTCCATAAACAGATGAATGGATAAAGAAGACGTGGCATATTTATACAGTGGAATACTACTCCGCCATAAAAAAAAAACAACGAAATTTTGCCATTTGCAGTGACATGAATGGACTCGGAGGGAATTATGTTAAATAAGTCGCACAGAGAAAGACAAATACTGTATGACATCACTTATATGTGGAATCTAAAAAATACTGCAAACTAGTGAAGATAACAAAAAAGAACCAGAGTCACAGATATAGAGAACAAACTTGTGGTCACCAGTGGGGAGATGGGGGGCGGGGGGAGGGGAAACATAGGGGGAGGGGAGTAAGAGGTACAAAGTATTACGTATGAAATAAGCTACAAGGATATACTGTACCACATGGGGAATATAGCCAATACTGCTTAATAACTATAAATGGAGTATAACCTTTAAACATTTGTGAACCATTATATTGTGCACCTTGTAACGTATATAATACTGTACAGCAACTATACTTCAATGAAAAATAAATAAATAAAAATGGCCTGATTTACCCCCCCACACACACTGGGTTATAGGAGGATTAAATAAATTAATAACTTTGGGGGGAAAAAAGAACACGTGTTTAATTACATATACGAAGTACAGTTGCTGGCTCCAGACTCTGACGGACTCACATGCGGCAACTAGTGGCCGCGGAGAAGAACAAATTCCCTCCCGCTTAGGGAACAACTGTTGAAGAACCGAAGGAGGACGAGATCTCCTTGGGAATTGCTGTGATCTGTTTTCCTGTATTCCATCTGGCTTCTTTCCGCCTCTTTTCTCACTGCTGGGGGAATCTGGCCACAGAGCTTAATTCTCTTCTTTGTCCTCCTGTGTCAGTGATTTTTTCATGGACTTTGCCCACCATTCTACCTCCTGGGAATCTCTAACTAACCCCTGACCCCCACGGACTAATCAATTATCCCCTTCTTATGTCTCAGCTCCAAACCCATCCTGCCTCCACCCGCTTTCCTGGGGAGCTGGCCTCTTGTTAATGCTGCCGATAGGTGGTGCTAGAGAGAGAATGGACTCCGGAGATTAGAAGGCAGTTTCCGGCTTCCCCGTGTCTGTGCTGCTCTCACAGACCGTCTTCTGCCTCTTGAGCGGCCGTCAGCCCTGGCCGTGCCCCTTCCTCAGAGACCCGAGCATCTTTCTCTCAGCAGCTTGCTTCTTCTTCCTCTGGTTGCATCAGCTCAGTTGTGGCAGCTGCCTCCTGACCTGAGGAATCAGTTTCTGTGTTAAACCCCGTCGGTTTGAAATTCCTAGTGTGATCTCTGATTTCCTGACTGGATCCTGACCGATGAAGCTAGTTGAAAGTCCCTCTTTCCCCCAAATCCCATTCCTGTAGAAGGTGCCTCATCAGCACTTCGAAGGATTCTGCATTTTAAGAAAAACCTTCTGTAAATTTCATTACATTTTATAGGAAACAATGTCTGCGATTCGGAGCCCACACTTTCCCACGGGGTCAACATGTGTCCTGCCTTTCAGGGGCAGGGTACAAACGGAAGGTGGCTGTTTCATTACTCTGAAGTGACGTTTCAGTTCTATTCAATAACCAAATCTCAGTCACGTCCACAAATAAAATCATAGACAATGAAGAACTATATGACAAATGTGTATGATAAGACACCACTATTTTACCCCTAAAACATGGCAGAAAGTAAAGTTAGATTAATACGTACATGCGTGCATAGGTACATGATCATTTATAAATTCTTTGCACCTTCCCTCCTTCTGTCCCGTGAATTTTATATAATATATATAAATTTATATATTTACTATTTTTTGTGTATATATATATATGTATATACATACAAAACCAACAAATAAAAGCAAATAAACAATAATAACAACAAAGCAAGAGTATTTCTGTTTCCAGCTACTCCATTATCTGGTCTGCCCCTGAAGAGTTCAGCCTCCAGCGGCTTTAGTAGCTCAGGACTCTTGAGTGTGAGTCTTGCTGTCTCTCCTTCGACTTTCCCCTCCCCTGAAGAGGAGAGTTATTTTCAACCCTCCATCTGTTTTGTGTTTAATGTGCAGAAAGGTTGCACACTTTCAGGGACCTTGTTCATAAGCAGTAGATTGTACAACAGTTTATTCCACAAGTAGGGGGTTTTTATTGCTGGCCTTTGTGGAGTTGCCAACTGGGGGAAAGAACATAGTGTGCTTTGCGGTTCCTATCAGGAAAAATGAGAAAGCATTAAATACCAGTCAAATTGTCAAGCATCGAAAAGTGGGTAATCAAACCCAGAAATCCCTGGAGTGTGGCTGGTGAGAAGGATTTTTCTCATTAATGGCGTTTTTACATCCACAACCGTTTCTCAAAGCACTTATGTCACGGACAGTATACCAAAGCATTATGTGAGATGTGTAACAATTGAGAAGTACGTTTTTGACCTGGAGAAACTCATATGCACGTCAAAGTCAGACCCTGGTCGATGCAGGGCATCAAACTGGAACCCTAGGAAGAGCACACCCCGTATATATATATTTTTAAATCACATCACAACTTTGGGGTTGTCAGCTATGCAGATAAGTGCTCACAATTTAACCCCTGTCCTATCCAGAGCCATACACTTTGTATTCCTAGGAGTGAATGTGTCAAAATCATGTATTTTAACCACTGGTCTGTTCCCAGCCCTGTGGCAGGGTAGAAAACTTCCACAGAGTATCCTAGGAAACACTGTATCAGAACAACCTCAACTGTTACAGGCCAGTGCCAGTGGTCATGGGTTACTCTTGTTGCTTTTCCCAGAAAGCTCAGACTGTCACAGAGGCTGCTGCATAAGGGTAGCGGAGACCTCAGACTTGACATCAGAATCATTGTGCAACTGCCCCCCACCCCGACCCCGGACTAATTAAATAAAATCTTGAGGTGGGCTAGGACATTGGTAATGCTTTTAAAGTTCTCCACACGATTCTAATACATAGCTTGGGTTGAGAACTGCAGATCTAACGCAGCTACCTAAGTTTACTGGGAGAGGAAATTGAGCCTGGAGAGGTTACTGCCCAAAACAGTAGATTCACAGTACACTTACATCGGGGGTTCTCTTTTCCAGCGAGGCGTTCTCTCGCTATAGCACTACTCACCTTCATGTCCCAAATGTCATGACCCTTTATTTATAAAAGCAGCACATCCACACCTGTCCCCGTCCTCTCCTTCCCTGCATGCAAATAGACGTGCGGTCAGTTGAGTCAGCAGCAGCTATTCAAGCCTCCCGCAGAATTCTGCCGGCCACAGACGGGCCACAGAATCAGTGTGGGACTGTCAGGACCACAGGGAAAGGTAGCTAAAGGGCCCACTTCTTTCTCTAGGTGGTGCGTGGAGAAGGGAGTCTTAAACGTGAAGTAGATGCAACCTTATTCTCCATTATCAATCCATTATTAGAATCCTTGCCTGTTTGAACAAAACAGCAGTAGGTTACTCTTGAGTCTGGGCATAAATAAGAATGCTCAGACCCTTCCCCCTCCCTCCCCCCCACTCCGCCCCATCACTTCCAAAAATGTTCCACATTGGACATGAAATGATCTGATCACCTTACTCTAGATTGTTCCCACCAGAAGTCTTAACCACACTTTCACTGACAGATCCTTTTTCAGGCTGGGAATCCCAAGCCTTTTCCCAAACCCACAGGCCACGCTCTGGCCGCACTCTGGCTGCGCGTCTGCTAAACCGCGTGCTGCTCCCCCCCCTCCGCCCCCACCATAGACCGCTGATACCCAGGGGATGTTAGTTGGTAGCCTTGGACTTCTCAGCTTAATCGCCCCGGCTTTAATGCCACTTAAATCAGAACGTAAGCACTGCAGGAATTTTAGGAATCCGATGATAGAAATTGTATTTTTAGAGCCGTGAATGACTTGAGCGCGTGAAACAGTGCAGTGACTGAAGAGAGTTCTCTCCAGTTTCCCATGATTTATCACAGGCGAGTTCACAGCAGGTTAAAATAATTGAACGCCGTGATAGCCTACATACTGGCATGGTTTTATGGGGAGTCATTCGTAACATATTTGTCACAAAGCATAATTTCCAAGATAGAACTGTGATCCACAGGCCATTTTTTTTTTTTTTCACCACGACGACACAGTTGAAATAACTCCTTCGTGGAGGCTGGTTCCATTTTCACAATGTCCGGCCCCAAGCTAGAGCTTCGGGGAAAAGGACCAAGGAAATGATTAGTCCGCCAAATAAAATGTAAGTATCTCCTGACAAAATGCTCACTTGTACTGGGGAATAAAGAGGAATGTTCTTTCTGGGATGGTTGTAACTCGGGAGCTCTGCTAGGCAGACTCTACCTGCCTCTTACTGCTTCTTCTGTTTCCTTTTTGCTTCATTGTTTATTTCCCACTTTTCTCCTGCTGTGCTTTTTCCTCTACTTACTAGCGGCAGCCCCTGGGGAAGTAGTGTTGCCACTCTATAATCAAATGCTGCACCCTGGGGAGAGTAAGAAGGGATTCTGTAGCATCACTGCAGCAGAGCGAGATCTCGCACCTGTGGTGGGTCCGTATGGACCCAAGTTCAGCTGTGTAAGAAATGCAATGGTCCTTTTTTTTTTATAAATCTACTTAATTTCTCTTCTGAACCCCAATATTTCTTAGTCATGGAGCAAGAATCTCAGTCAAATGAGATGTCCTCATCCGGATCTGAGGAAGGCCAGGGGACCCATCTGATTTGCCATCTTCAGGGCCTGTCTGGCCGCTGCGTCTCACCCCACCCAGGGGATAGTGGGCTGCAGGGCAGGTGGGAAGCACTCAGGCCTGCTTCTCAGGGCCCCCACCATCAGATCAGCTTTCTTGGCTTCCCCAGCTCCCCTCCTCCCCAAATCTGAATACTCTTATCAGGCCTGGAGAAGGAGTTTCCCAGCTTTTCACGTAATCTTCCAAATCTTTGGTTTATGCCGAAAGCCTGGGATTTGAGACTCGAGAGCTAAAAATATGACTCCTGTGTTATCTACATTTTGCTGGTTTTTCCCTTCCCTGGAGCACTAAAGACAGACGGCCTAGCTGCCTAATGGGGAGGAAACACAGGGAATAACCAGTGGGCAAATATCTCCCAGTAATTTCCCACTGCAACTGTAAGGCACAAAGAGGAAGGCCTGGCGTAGGCAGTCCACAGGGCGATCGCCGTGTTACGCGAGGGAGATCAGAGAAGCAATAAGAACGCAGTCCGTAGAAGTTCCAAGTCTGACTCCATGGTTTTCTGGCTCTGCGTCCTTGAGCAAGTTACCTAACCTTTCTCAGCTTCTGCATCTACAAAACAGAGATGATGATAGTACCTGCCTTACAAGGCCCTATGTATATACCGTGCTCGTGAATTATGTTATTATTACCACTACTACAAACTCCTGTCTCTTAAAGCCATTGGTGATCATGGGTCCACACCATCAACACACACAGTACCTCCCATGTACCATTTCACAGGGAAAGGAGCAGCTACTGCTCCCAGGGGTGAGGCTGGGCTGAGTTTTCTGGAAATGCAACCCTCTGGGTATAATCTGGGTAGGTCCTCGGGGCTGGGTTAAGAAGGAATCAGCTGATGCCTGTCAAGGCAGTGCTGAGGCACTGTCATAGAGGGGCAGATTCTTTTTTTTTTTTTTTTTTGCGGTACGCGGGCCTCTCACTGTTGTGGCCTCTCCCGTTGCGGAGCACAGGCTCCGGACGCGCAGGCTCAGCAGCCATGGCTCACAGGCCCAGCCGCTCTGCGGCATGTGGGATCTTCCCGGACCGGGGCACGAACCCGTGTCCCCTGCATCGGCAGGCGGACTCTCAACCACTGCGGCACCAGGGAAGCCCAAGAGGCAGATTCTTGAGGATCAAGAGTCGGAACTGGAAGACGGATCCATGCTTCCAATCCGGGGGACAGGAAAGAGGCAGGAGGGGAGATTGAGCAGTCGGGGAGAGGCCGGCCAGGTCACTGGGGACGTGCCTGGTTAACCTTGCTGGCGGCTGCTGGACATCAGAGCCCATTCTGGGCCTCTCCTGAGATGTGAGTCCTGCATGGGCTTTTGCTGTGGGAGGTGCCGCTTCTGGGAGCTGGGAGCAGAAGGGGAAACCGAGGAAGAGACAGTGGTCCAGCAGTGCCCATCTACGTAATCTCATTCTGCAGCCCAACAAACTGAAGAGTGTGAGAATAGGAATGTGAGGACCTTGACCCTTCCACCTGCCCATCCCATGTGTCCCAGGGCCAATCTGGTCACTGTCCCTGTCAAGCCACGCTCAGGCAGGACGACAGGTCTGCAGGGACGGCGGAAAGGACGTCATATCAGGAGTCAGGGGACCTGAGATCCCATCATATGACCAGTTAGCCTGTGGCCTTGGACATACCTCTTCTCCTCCTCCCTGGACCCCGCTCCCTTCCCCCAATGAGGAGGTGGGAGCCGGTAACAGTAACTGCATTTGGGAGGAACAACGTGGGCATAGTTAAACCTGGGGTTTGGGAGCCAGAGGGACTTCAATGTGAATCCTGTCCTTGCTACTGAGTAGATGTAAATATAGGGCAGTTAACTTATTTAATCTTTCTAAGCTCCACTTCCCTCATGTATAACAATGGAGATACTAATAGCACACTTCTCATGTGATTATTTGGAAGATTAAATTCAAGAGCGTATGTGAAGTGTTCTGCACAGCGCTGCTGCAATACTGTAAGCGCTTGACCGTCGCCTCTTATCACTGTAGTGACTATTCAGAGCAGCCAGGGCTCCATCAGCTCTGCAGTAGGAGAGTTCTAGTCTGTGGGCCTGCTTCACCCACAGCCTCTTTGTTGTTGTATTTTATGGGGTTTTTTTTAATAAATGTAAATGGTCCACACTAAAAATAATAATAATATTATAAGTCGCTGGACTAGACCGAGGGTTGGCGAACTTTCTGTAAAGGGCCAGATAGTAAGTAGCTGAAGCTTCATGGGCCACACGTGGTCTCCACTGCATATTCTCTTATTAGAGTTAATAAAAGAATAAAAGTTCATTCTTTTATTAGGGTTAGGGTTAGAACTAGGGTCAGGCTTACACAGAGAATAAGAGTATTTGCTGGGATTGGGTGACAGTCAACAGAACATCTCAGTGGCTGAACATAGTTAAGATTTATTTCTGACATCACAGTAAAATGTGATTTGGGGGTCGGGGGGTCTACAGCACAAAGTCTCTTAGGGACCAAGAGTCCATTCATCTGGAGGCCTCCTCTAGATGGAAGGGACAGACAGATGGGCCCACATTCAAGAGTGATTTAAAAATATACCAACCATTCTGTACAGTGATAGACCGTGGGATGATTTTGGCATGTAGGACATCGTCTCCCCTCTCCTGGATTAGACCATCTCTAGGTTCCTTCTGAAGATGAAACAAACTTCTCCCTGATAAACCTTGTTTTCCTCCATCCAAGTAGCCTAGCACCCACTCCGTAAGATCTCATACTCCCTTTCACATGATAATCATTTTCATATTTCTAACAGTTGTCAGGTTTAATTTTGTTAAATTTTATGTGTAACATTACACAGAGCTCTTTCGTGGGCAGTTCTCATAGAGATGGTATATTACACCCACAGGGCTGCCGTTACGAAAGACCACACAAACTGGGTGGCTTAAAATAATATAAATTTATTCTCTCAGAGTTCTGGAGACCAGGAGTCCAAAGTCAGAGTATAGGCAGTGTTGATTCCTTCTAGGGGCTCTGGGGGAGAATCTGGTCCAGGCCTTTCTCCTGGCTTCTGGCGAGGGCCAGCAATCCTTGGCGTCCTCGACTTGTAGACACATGACTCCAGTCTCTGCCTTTGTCTGCGCGTGTAGTTCTCCCTATGTCTCTGTGTCATCACGAGGCCATCTCCCTCCTGGGTTAGGGCTAGCTCTGACAACCTCACCTGAACTTGAGGAAATCTGCAAAGACCCTATTGCCAAGTAAGCTCATGTTCACAGCTACCAGGGGTTAGCAGCTCAACATATCTTTTTGTGGGGACACAGTCAGTCCACAGCAGGTGGCGATCGGCACACGGTGGTCTCTTCATATCTAAGAACTGTGAAATGTTAGAAGTGGTGAGGATGGTCCGGGCTGCCCTGGTGTGTATCAGAGATGAGAAGCCTAAAGGAGCCTAATTTTTACCTTTCATTGTAAATTGCAGAGAGAACAGTGCTCTTATAGCTGTTACCTTGGGGAATGTAGAATTTTCCTTTTTAGAGTGTTTTTTTTTTTATGGACATGGAACAATGAACTAGAAAATGTTGCACATTCTGTACTCTCCTTCTATTTTCAACTTAGAAAATGCTGTATTCAAAATACCGGAACAGTGAGGCTTGTGGTTACTAACGAAATTAAAAATAACAGCAAAAGCTCCGTAGCGTCCACGTCACCCCGCGAGGGAGATGCAGGCTGATGCCCTGGACAAGCAGTGGACTTTCTGGTGAATTCGCAACCCCTTCTGCAGAGGTCAGGATTGGAAAATCATGACCAGCTGGTTGTAATTCTGTCCTATTTTGAAACAGATGACATAGACAGCTAGCCCATCACTAGGGCGGAGATTGATTTTCCCCTACTTGGTCTAAGTTCCAGAGACCCAGTTTGCAAAGGAGAGAAAAGGGGCAAAGTATTTTCTGGGTGACCTCACCCCACTGCTGCCAGTGGAAAACCTACCAATATCCCACAACTGGCCCATGGGAATGGGCCCACGCCACACCATCTCGAATATTCCAAAGCAGGACTCATGCCTCTCTTCCAAAGTTTCGTAGCAGTTTTTGTCTTTACTCCTATTCGGTGACACTTACGACAGTCTTTCGTATTTACAAGTCACTTGTCCCCTCCTGAAGGACAAGCTCTTTAAATCTTGGTCTTATGACTCAAGAGGAAGAAGCCAGTCGAAAGAGGGAAACTTGGGAGTGGACCCTTCAGGAACCAGGAAGGATAGGGCAAAGGGCCAACTTGGAATGGTCTCTGTCCTGCACAGGGCACCAAGCAGCAGGGAATTTCATTTCAGTTTCCCTGGAAGCCAAGTAACCCCTTCTATTGGGGGTGTAACATCAGACCTAGAATTCTAGTTGAATGCACCTGAGATAACCCTGTCCACAGCTGTCAGCAGGAGCGATTCACTTAACTTCTCTCTGCCTTAGGCTTCTCATCTGTGTGATGGGCTAAATAAAAACCCTCCTGCAGTTGTTACAGGGATCCTGTATGATAATGGTTGGAAAGCACTTAGCACATAGCCAGCCTAGCACACTGGTTCCCAAACCTCCCAAATTTACCCCCCTGAGAATTCTGACAGACGTGGGTTGGAACCTGAGAATCTGTATATTTGCCAAGCAGAGAAATTCTTATTTCCAGGGAAATGTGGGATACCATGCTGTCACAAAAACTAAAAGTTCAATAAAGAGTAGCTATTTTTTAAAAAAAAGAAGAGTAGCTATTTTTATTATACCGTTTTCATCATCATTAACACCATCATCATCGTGGGGAATTCTTTTCTTTTAAACCAACAAGTTTATCTCTACTAAACATATAGGAACGAATTAATAGACTCCTTAAGTTTTGGATTCAAGAATACATAAGCCGTGGATTCTGACTCTGGCTCTGGCTGATAAAGCATTCTGACCTTGAAAATGTTTAATCTCTACACCTCAGTTTCTTCATCTGTAAAATAGGTGGTTGTTACTGGTGAGGCTGTGGTAATGGTTATCGAAAATGATGAATCTAAAGTAGCTGACACACAGCAGGTCCGTCATCGAGGAAAGGTTTTCCTTCTTTTAAGCAATGGTTCAACTGCTTTAAAGAATACTTTTAAAGATAATTATCTAAACCCTTTTCGCCAAGTTGACCTTACGTAGAGGACCGTTACATAAACAGATGAAAACACAACTGTTTTGGTTCTCAGATGTGTATCTTCCTTTCTTCCCACCAAACTCCCCTATTGGCCCTTGAGTTACTCCCATAGATCTCTGTGCAATGTCTTTTTAAAAAAAAAAGACTGTCTTAAATAACAAAATTGTTAACTGACCTTTAACACGTTAGCTGACCTTGTGATTTCTTGTGTATCTAAAGTATAGCTTTTGGAGACTCTAAAGGTGTCTTGCATAGTAGAAGCCACTTATGCTATTTACAGTGTACTCACGTGATGGGGTATCCTGCTCGAAGATACCGTTTGGGGGAAGATTCAGCAGTACTGGTGGATTCTTTGGTATAATTGAGGCTGGTTATCTCGACTACGGTCTGATACGAAGATGGTCTCACTGCTTGTAGAACTGGTAGGCTTGTAACCAAATCCAAATCTCTCCCAGCTTAAAAGCTCAAGGCCACTATTTCAATTTTGCACTTACTCAGGTGGGGAGGGACCTTAACTTAGAATAAGCACTTGGATTTCACTCAGTAAATTCAAAGGCTATAAATCTCACCCACGATCCATTTCCATGATTCCCCTGGGGATGAGAAACAAGAAAGCGTCCCCGAGAAGGGCTAATCACCACTTTCTGACTGGGGCACCCCCAAAGAGGGAGAGAATTGTGGGGCTTCGCAATTAAAGGGGCAGTGGGAAAAAATCTCCTTGTCCAATGGGGACTCCTGCCCCTTTTAACTCTTCACGCTACTATTTTTCCATCCTTCCTAGACATCCAAGGGCAAAGCCTTCTACAAACTCTTCCCTGCGTTTGATTGCTTTAATGGTTCTCAGACTCCTTAGAATCGGTAACATGTATTTTCATCATTTTCTGTTTTCTGTTACGTAATTTTCTTGACTTTTCCCAGTCCCTACAATGAGCACTGAGGGAGAAAAAACCAAATCACATAATTCATTGTACTTACTTCAGTGTCTAGTGTAGAAATGTCTTCCTAATGTATGTGTGAGAAGATTCATGAACCAATTATATCAGATTACAAGGTGTCTTAAAGTCCTTTCTTTTGAGCATATCTGTCTAGTCAGTTGACTGTTCCTTGGCTACTTCTCTACATGCTCATTGTTAAAATTATATTGATAGTAGATTAAAAATAATAATAATACTAGATTGCTGCTAAGGGCATATTAAAAAGGCACCTAGTCCAGGGGGCCTTGAAATAATGAAATCCCAGAGGTGCAGCTCTCCAAGGGAAAGGATGTGTAGGTAAGAGTGGCAGGTAGAAACAAAGCAAGAATTTTGAGTTGGGTCTCTGGCCCAGAATGTTAAAGTTCCCAGAAGTTGGGCTTGACCCTGTAGAAGGCTTTACCTACCCCCAATTAGCATAACCCCCAATTAGCACAACCCCGGGTGTCAGAACTCATACTCTCGTTAAGGGGAAATTATACTCTGCAGCACGAAAATATTCAATAAAAGTGCCCAGAAAGACAGGGAAGGGGAGTGTCTATAGCTAAGATAGAGCAACTCTATAAAAAAAACCTCTAATAGCTCGGTGGCTGAACACAATTAAGATAAAGTAAGTCAACGGGGCAGGACAGCTGTACCCCACGCAGGTTCTCAAGGGACCTAGAATTCTTCCATCTCATGGCTCGTCCACTTCCAGAGCTCCTGAGGCCTCCACCTGATGGAAGAAAAAGAAAGATCATGGAGCAGTTTTTAGTTTGAGAAGAGTGTAGATCGCTTGGACCCACATTCAAGAGCCCAGCCACAGGGCAAGCCTTAATTATAAGCGAGTCACCTAGCTGTGTGCCCAGGAAGGAAAGAGAAAAGGTGAACACCTAGCCCGTCTCTGTTGCGGTGAGTGAGTACTTGTCCCCAAAGCCTAGTGGCTAAGCTTCTCCAGGCAGCCGAGGAAAGTGGGAGTCCACAAAGGGAAAATAAAAGGCAGTGTGTGGAAGAGGACAGAGAAAACTAATTCATGAAAGTCCTGAACTGCCCATCAGCGTCTGGGAGCTGGATTATTAGCTGTTTCGTACCTTAAAGAAAAGTGAAAAACTGGGAGGTTGTAGGTTTGGGGCACAAGTTTTGTCTTCAACTAGCGACCATGCCTGGTTTCCCTCAAAATCTGCATTCTCCTCCTAATTTCTCCCCGTTTCTAAATCTGTCTTCCCTAGAGTACACACACGGGCACAATTGCTAGAAAACAAAAAAATAGGACCCATGGCATATTTACTGTCACATTAAAAGTAAGGGCTTTCAAGGTATGTTTTTACATTTTGTGATTGTTTTTCCCTTAGGGAAAATGTCTTCAATTCAGATAATTTATCACCAGGCGGTAAATAATAGTGAAAGTTCATGATACTTAATCTATCCTTCCTTCTTGCCAAGCCCTAGTCTAAGCACCTTACAGGTGTTACCTATTAGGTCCTCTAACAACCTGTGAAACAGGTCTTATTCTTGTCTTCTGTATTTTACAGCCTTGGAAACTGAAACGCCAAGAGGTTAGGTAGCTTGGCCAAGGTCACACCACCACAACTGGAGCCAGAATTCCAACCAAAACAAGAACAAGTCTTAACCACGACATTCAATGGCTTTGGTGCCAAAAACTGGACATCCCCTAAGAGTATTTAAATGAGAAACATAGATAAGCCTGATGTTGCCCTCAGCAATTGTTTTTTCTATCAAAAATAGAACTTTTCAGTTTATTTAAACAGCAAAACATAACACTACTGTTACCATGGCATTACATTTCAGAAGATTTAAGGCTAGATGTAAAAATACAAGTTCCTAGATACAAGTAAGCACCTTTTCCATTCATCTTAACGACCAGAAATCTTAACCCTTTCCTTCTGTACTACTTTATACTAATTGAAAATAAGTAGCTTTTATTCACATTCTCATCAGTGACACTTTTTAAATCCCT
The DNA here is from genome assembly GCF_949987515.2 of Delphinus delphis. Classification (NCBI taxonomy): domain Eukaryota; kingdom Metazoa; phylum Chordata; class Mammalia; order Artiodactyla; family Delphinidae; genus Delphinus; species Delphinus delphis. The sequence goes on from NC_082701.1 coordinate 54,641,540, forward strand.
TTGCTCTTTAGACTTTCTTTCATTGCATGGAAACTTACATTACATTTCTGAAACTCTCAGAAAATGATTCACCTCCTTTAGTCTCATCTTCTGTCAGTATCCTCTTAACTATAATATTTTCCTTCCCCCCCAAAAAAATAATAATCAGAGCACATTTGTAGGCCTTATATAGTCTCGTTATTTTTCCTTTCCATTCAGAATATTTCCTCCAGCTGGCAAGTTATTTTTGCTTTCATTATGTCTCTATGTCATTTGAGATGTAAAGCTTCTGTGGTTCCTATTTACTGTTTTCTACTGGACTGGCTAAGACGTGCAGTGTGATATTAAATAGGGCATCACTTGCTTTCCTCCAAATCTTCTGGGAGGAAGCATTAAGTGCTTCATCATTAATTATGATGTTAGTTGCAGGAGTTTTATTTAGATGCTCTTTACCAGACTGAGGAGGTTCCCTTTTCTTCCGAGTTTGCTGGGAGTTTAGATCATGAATGGATGTTGCATTTTGTCAAATGTTTTTTCCCTGCATGAACTGATATGATCACGTGGTATTCGTTCTATTTTAGACTGCTATTTCGGTAGATACGTTGATTGATTTTTTGAATACTGAACTAGGCTTACATTCCCGAGATAAACTTCACACAGTTGTGGTCCATTCTTCCTTTTATACATTATTAGATACAATTCACTTTTTAAAAATTATTTAGAATTTTGCATCTACGTTCATAAAGAATTTTAGTCTCCAGTTTTTTATTTCTTTTTGTACTTTTTCTGTCTGGTCTTAGAATCAGTAATGATGGACCTCATGAAATTAATTGGGAAGAGAGATTATAGCATTGGTGTTATTTCTTTCAAACATGTTTGATAAAATTTTCCGGTGAAAACATCTGGACCTGGAGAATTTTCTTAGGAAATTTTCTTTTAATGACTAATTCGATTTCCTTCAAAGTTATGGAGCTATTCAGGTTTTCTATTATATTTTGAGTGACTTTAGGTCATTTATGATCTTTTCAACAAATGGTGTTGAAACAATTTGGCATTCACATACAAGAAGATAAACCTCTATCTAAGCCTCACACCTTATAAAAGATTAACTGAAATGCATGCTAGATTTAAATGTAAAACGATTAAAATTTTAGAAGAAAATCTTCGTGACCTTTGGTTAGACAGAGAGCCCTTAGATATGACACCAAAACCATCCTCCATAAAACAAACAAAGATAGATTAAAATGTATCAAAATTTAAAATCTTGCCCTGAGAAAGACACTGTTTAAAAGAATGAAAAACAAAATGCTATAGACTTGAATTTTAAATCACATTCTGACAAAGAATTTGTATCCCACTGTATAAAGAACACTCAGTACTCTGTAGTAAGAAAATATACACGCCAATTAAAAACTTGTCAAAATATTTGAATAGACACTTCACCAAAGTGGACATACATCAGGGAGAAATAAGCACATGAAAAGGTGTTCATCAGTAGCCACTAGAGAAACGTCAACCTGAAACCAAGGTATTGGGATTTAGATGCTGGACCACGTTAAAATTCCACTTGTAGAGAAAACCGTGATAACCAACATGTATTGAATATTGAACATGGGCATTCAGAAGCGTTCTCAAGGAAGAGGGCAAGACAGACTCAAGTTGGTAACTCCAAGAGGGGACCAGTGCTGGCAGCCCCTTTCACTCTGGAGGGCAAAGCCCAGAAGGTCAGGCTGGGACCCCAGCCAAAATGCCTAACAGCTGGGAGTCAGCATCTAAGCAAGAGGTCTGAGTCCTAGTCCAGCGGCTTTCCAACAAAAATAGATGTTATTATAAAACTATGTCACCTTCTGAGGCCAAGTTCTCCGGCGACGCCTGCCAAGGTCTCAGATGATGGGTGATTTGAGCTACATGTATGTAGGAACACTTAGACCTAGCTGTCTGAAGGAGGTGGCTGATTGAGAAATGGAGACCCCAATGTGTTCTGACACCTCTACTGCGTGGCCAAATATCAAAGCATAGGAAGTGAAAAAAGAAAAATTAGATAAAAGAGAGTTCATGGTTTGTAAAGATGTTGTTGGATATAGTTTCCTTTTTCTCACTGAACTTCATCGAGAATGTTGGAAGTTTTGTACCTGCATAAACCTGATGATACAGGGATATCTGTAGTCATCAAACTCTTGGACATATGATACTAATAATTACCTATCACAATATATAAATTATGTTTTATACTATGCGTGTTTTGTGCTAGGTTTCAATAGTGTATTCGTCAACAGTGCATTCTCTGGAGTCGGATAGCCTTGAATGCAATACCAACTCCATCACTTCCCATTTATGTGACCCTGGGCAAGTTACATGACTTCTCATCAGTTTCCTTAATTGCAAAATGGAAATAATAATAGCTACTCATGATTTAATTGTTTTAAAACCCTTGGAACAATGTCTACTACATGCTGTGCATTCAGTAAACAATTATATCACCGTCATCCTCATCGGAACACAATTTGCTTATATTTTATCGAGAGACTTTTGCAGAGCCCTTAGCTGTAATTCACTAACAGCTGCACAGAGATATGCTAGTTGCGTAGAGGTAGAGAACGCTCACATGATTAATACTCCTACCGATGATTTTAAAGAAGAGAGAAAAAAATACTTTGTTCATTGTAAGGTGTGCTGAAAACCTTCTTACCAAGAAAAATAAGTCTTCCCTCCTCTTCCCATCTTTTTAAGTCTGAGTGAAACTGATTTTCTGAGTTTGTGAAACCTTAAAGGGAAATCTTACGGTGTAAGTACTTCCTGCAATTGGATGTTTTTTGTTTCTTCGATAATTCAGATTTACTATAACTCATCTGGGGAGAGGCCACTTTGACGAGCAGGCCAGGCCTATGTGTGCAGGCCTGAAATGACATTTCTGAATGTGTCTCACACAAAACCTTCCGTTTCTTCTTCAAGGCAATTAAAATATTTGTAATACACGTGAAGAATGATTGACAGCAAAGAAAAGCAACAGTGACATTTGTCCCCTTATTTTTTTTAACATCTTTATTGGAGTATAGTTGCTTTACAGTGGTGTGTTAGTTTCTGCTTTATAACAAAGTGAATCAGCTATACTTATACAGATATCCCCATATCCCCTCCCTCTTGCGTCTGCCTCCCACCCTCCCTATCCCACCCCTCTAGGTGGTCACAAAGCACCGAGCTGATATCCCTGTGCTATGCGGCTGCTTCCCACGAGCAATCTGTTTTACAGTTGGTAGTGTATATATGTCCATGCCACTCGCTCACTTCTTCCCAGCTTACCCTTCCCCCTCCCCGTGTCCTCAAGTCCATTCTCTACGTCTTTGTCTTTATTCCTGTCCTGCCCCTAGGTTCATCAGAACCTTTTTTTTTTTTTTAGATTCCATATATATGTGTTAGCATACGGTATTTGTTTTTCCCTTTCTGACTTACTTCACTCTGTATGACAGACTCTAGGTCCATCCACCTCACTACAAATAACTCAGTTTCGTTTCTTTTTATGGCTGAGTAATATTCCATTGTATATATGTGCCACGTCTTCTTTATCCATTCATCTGTCGATGGACACTTAGGTTGCTTCCATATGCTGGCTATTGTAAATAGAGCTGCAATGAACATTGTGGTACATGACTCTTTTTGAATTATGGTTTTCTCAGGGTATATGCCCAGTAGTGGAATTGCTGGGTCGTATGGGAGTTCTATTTTTAGTTTTTAAGGAAGCTCCATACTGTTCTCCACAGTGGCTGTATCAATTTACATTCCCACCAGCAGTGCAAGAGGGTGATTCCCTTTTCTCCACACCCTCTCCAGCATTTATTGTTTGTAGATTTTTTGATACCCCCTTATTTTAGTTTTTCCTTGTATTTTGAGGCCTTTGTGGGTAAGAAAATGAAGCCAGGTTTTGGGATCACATAGCTGTAAGTGCAGTTTGTATGACTTTGGACAAGTTACCCATATTTAAGTGGACTTCAGTTTCACTATCTTGAATTATTTTACATTATAGGGTGCAACAGGCTGAATAATGCCCCCGCACCCGCCGAGATATCCACGTCCTAGTCCCTGGAATCTGTGAATGGTACTTTATGTGGCAAAAAAGGACTCTGCAGGTGTGACTGAATTAAGGATTTTTGAGATGGGGAGATTATTCTCAATTATCTTATGGGACCCTAGATGCCATCACATGTATCCTTAGAAGTAGAAGGCAGAGGGAGACTGCACCACAGAAGGTGGGACTGCAGTGTGAAGACAGAGATAGAGATGGGAGTGATGCAGCCACAAGCCAAGGAATAGCGGCAGCTGCCAGACACTGCAAGGGGCAAGGAACAGATTATCCCTAGAGCCTCTGGAGGGACAGTGGCCTGGCTGACACCTTCAGATCAGTGATGCTGGCTTCAGACATTGAGCCTCCAGAACTGGAAGAGAATAAATTTCTGTTTTAAGCCACCAAGTTTGCAGTAATTTGTTATAGCAGCCACAAGAAATTAATACATATATGTTATATACGAAGTATATGACATATACATATACATATGAAGAGTATACACAATGTATCTAGCAGGGTCGGGCACACAGGACTTCAGTTGTTGGCAAGCATGTAATCTCTCAGTCATATTTATCTGAGCTGTAGCAGTTTGCCTGCCTGGTTGACATCTCCCTATGACATTTTAAAAAAAATAGCCCTTTTTAAACTTTTTTTTAAAATAAATTTATTTATTTTATTTTATTTTACTTATTTATTTTTGACTGCGTTGGGTCTCCGTTGCTGCGCACGGGCTTTCTCTGGTTGTGGCGAGTGGGGGCCACTCTTCGTTGCGGTGCACGGGCATCTCATTGCGGTGGCTTCTCTTGTTGTGCAGCACAGGCTCTAGGCGCACGGGCTTCAGTAGTTGTGGCACACGGGCTCAGTAGTTGTGGCTCGCGGGCTCTAGAGCGCAGGCTCAGTAGTTGTGGCTCACGGGCTTAGTTGCTCCACAGCGTGTGGGATCTTCCCGGACCAGGGCTTGAACACGTGTCCCCTGCAATGGCAAGCGGATTCTTAACCACTGTGCCACCAGGGAAGCCCTGAACTTCTTTTAAAAATAATTTTTATTGGAGTATAGTTGATTTACAATGTTGTGTTAGTTTCTGCTGTACAGCAAAGTGAATCAGTTATGCGTATATCCACTCTTTATTGGATTCTTTTCCCATATAGGTCGTTACAGAGTATTGAGTAGAGTTCCCTATGAAAAATAGCCCTTTTCAAAAAAAAAAAAGTGTTGATTCCTAGGGTTTTCTAAGAAGAAAACAAACCCTAGGCATAATACCATCCCTTTTCTTTATTTACAAAAATAGAATTCACTATGTGACTGTTTTCTGTTTATTAAAGTAAAATTCCCCCCAAGTTCTTTAACCATCTTTAATGTTCAGAATTAGTCAAACATTATCACGTTTCAAGAATTTATTTCCTACTACATTGCAATATATATATATATATATATATATATATATATATATATATTATACTTACATCAATAAAGTAATATCCTTTCTCCCTAAAATAGTCACATACACACACAAGGAGGCTGGTAGAGAGGAAGGTGTCTAGGGAGGACAGAGCTGATGTCCCGGGAGTGAGGGAGCTAAACAGGCTCTAAGGGGAGGGGTCACCGTTGGTGAGCGAAGCCTGAATCCACGATGCCAGAGCTGTAGCGGGGGGCAGCCACGCACGTGGGCGCCTCACTGGCCTGAGGATGACAGGGTCACAGAGAAGGATCCGGGGTATTGGGTCAGCCCTCCACGTGGGCGTCCAAGTCACCTACAACTCCTGCAGAACTCAAATAGCAGGCGGACTCTAAGCCAAAGCCTACAGCGAATCCAGGACAGGGAGCAGCAGGTCCCCGGGTCCTAAATTATTCACAGGTGCTGAACCAGTGTCTCCCTTCAGTTTTCAGGTTTGTATTTTCTGCACAGGTTTTGTAAATTTGGACTTTGCACCTGTATGTGGGGCAGGGCATCCAACTTCTTATAGGAGAATTTTTAGTTTTCCCATCCAAGGCATCCCACTGAAGGCCAGCCTCCTCCCTACCTCCCTGGGCCAGCGAGCCCCTCCTAGACCACAGGGCGCTCCCAGAGACACGGGTCTCTAGGGTCCTAGTTCTGCCTCTCTTGTCTCCTCTGTGTGAAGAGGTGTGCCCCCTTTTTCCACCTGGGCATTAAATTCCTGGTCTGCATGTAGACCTGGGTTTTCCGGTTACTCTTACCACTTGGATTTTAATTTTTTCCTTTTTCTTTCTTTTTTTTTCCTTTCTTATCACTTCTCCTATGTATTAAAAATATCTTTTTCTATTTTATGTAGCATTCCTATTGCTTATATTAAAGGAAGGGGCTTCATATCTGTTTGGACCACTAAGTCACCAGAAGTGCCACTGTTCCCCAGACTGGTGTCAACCTCCCATTTTATATATATATATATATATTTTTTTTTTTTTTTTTTGCGGTACGCGGGCCTCTCACTGTTGTGGCCTCTCCCGTTGCGGGGCACAGGCTCCAGACGCGCAGGCTCAGCGGCCATGGCTCACGGGCCCAGCCGCTCCGCGGCATGTGGGATCTTCCCGGACCGGGTCACGAACCCACGTCCCCTGCATCGGCAGGCGGACTCTCAACCACTGCGCCACCAGGGAAGCCCCCAACCTCCCATTTTTAATACTTCACGCGTCACAGCTGTTTGTGAGTCTGTCTGTCTTCACAAGCCTCTCTAGGGCTGATTGACGGCATAGCTTACGTCTCCCTGTACCCTGCTGCCCAGTACAACACAAGGAAGATGCTTATGAAACCATGGAATGAGAGAGAGGGAGAGAGAAAGATAATTTAATAGGTGTTAACCTCAAAGTAGTGAACTTTTTTTGGAGCCACACAAACAAAAATGTGTTACTTTGTTCAGTATGAGATCAAGTCAGAGCAGTTGAACTCAGTTTCGAGGTACGTACAACTCCGATCCGACCGTATTACTTATTAAATGCAGCATCTTAAAGAACTGCAAAAAGCCAAACCGTAAATCTTCTAAGGACTCCGGCGTTTTAAATTTATGTTTGCAGCTGAAGTCAGCCACACCTCCTGGGGCTGGTCTTAAAATAATTCGTTTCTCAAAAAGTCAGAGTATCCTGGCACTGAACAATAACGTGAAAGAGCCCCAGCCTGGAGGAACTATTTGTTTTTGTAGCACCAGAATCAACCCTCTTTTAACGAACACAGAGCTTGCCATAGGTTCAGGGGTTTTATTCAGCTGTTTTCTGAATCTCTCAAAGCTCAGCTTCTGAAATTCTAGCGAGACCCCATCCATGGCCCTCCTCAGCCTGGACACCTCCTTATTCTTTCTGCTCACCAGCCCCGACCTCAGACAGACAGGCAGGGACAGACAGAGGGGCCGTACTGACCAGGAGCCTTGCTGCCTCTCACTTGCTTTGTACCGCAGCAACAGAGGTGTCCTGGACCGGCGCCCACGCCCTGGAAACAACACACCCGTCTCAAAGGCACAGGCCCTGCCTGATAGGACTTGAATGCAGAGGTGATAACAGCAGCTGAGCCAGAGCAGGGCTGGGAGCCCCCCACCCCCTGTCTATGGAGGCATAGCAGACACAAACACCCCCTCCACTGCCGCCGGAAGGAGGGGGTGAGGTGGAGAGACTGACGGGCAGGTGGCCGCGCATCGCTCCAGGTGAGCAGGCACTGAACCTGCACGCCAGGTTGGCACCAGACCACCAGCCCTACACTCCTTCCTCTAGGGTGACCCCGAAATGCTGCTTTCCCAGCCAAGAAGCCTGGCGGGCCAGCCAGGCAGCTAGGAAGCGGATGCCAAGGCTGTCACTGGCGGAGGGCTTGAAAAGGCGCAACCGAGACCTTCCGACTCCCACCTGTATCAGACACACCTGTATCCATCTGTCTGCCTGCTGCACCAGAGATTATAGAGAACAACAGAGCGGGGAGGGCGGGCTCCTCTCTGGCAGATTTCAGTACAGGAGATGGATGATGAGAAACGTGCAAGGATGATGAAATCGCCCCCTGCCACCCCAGTGTCCTGTGTGTCTGTGCTCTAGGCGCAAAGCCAAAGCAATATAAGAGGCGTGGCTTTTTCTGCGTGACCTCCAGACCTCTCTGAATATTGAGGTCGTCTGATACATACGGGATCTCATGCTTCCTGAGCATTACAAAGGGAGGGGACAATTTCTGCCAACGGGCTAGCTACTCTCCCTGGGACCAGCTAAATCTAAGTGTTCGCGATGACGTTTCCTCCGGCCACGGGCTGAGGGGAACAGGGAGCCGTGTGGATTCCTCAGTTTCTATCCCTGCAGCCTGGAATGGGATGCACCAGCCAGTGTGGACTCAACAGACGCCTGAAATGCCAATCCTCAGAACTAAGTCTGCCACTCAAGAGGGGGCTTCCTAGAAGGGGGGGGTGGGGGACGGGTGTGTGGCCCTAACCCCACCTCAGGCCCCTCCATCCTGAAGCAGTTCGTCCTAGAGCCTTAGGTCTCCCCCCTGCCGGAGGCCAACCGGGAATGCTGGAGGGCAAAGCCCTGTTGCAGGAAGCAGACCCCAGCTCAGCGGGAAGTATTTCTTTATTCGTTCCAGAGGTGGGCTGTGGAGCGGGTGTGGGTTAGGGCCATGCTGCTCCGATCAGCCTTGAGCATCTTGTCAGACCGTGTGCCTGCAGAGTTGGACGGAGACCAAATGCGTCTGCAGGTAAAGCACGGCTGTCCGTGGGGTTCGCAACACAGCCGTCGGGGTGAAGAGCTCTTCCAGCAGAAGCAGGAAGGTGTGCTGCCCATCTCCGGGGGCCCAAGGCAGCGCAGAGCTCCCTCTGACCTGCATCCACATCTGAGTGCTCTGAGGGCCCCTGGGGTTACTCCACTAATTCACAGAGGGCCATTAACCAGAGGTGACGCCTGACACCACTCCAGAAGCAAAACAAGAATTCAACTGCACCAAGCTCATTGAAATATTCAGACGCACACAAACGCAAAAGCAAATGAGACCCCAAATGCGGCGGTTTCTTAGGGCAATCAGACTAAAAGCAAGAGATTAGGTTCGAATTTAGACTCTGCTGATTAGATATGAGAATCCAGCAAGTTGCCAGATGAAATACAGGACGCCCTGTTAAACTTGAATTTCAAATAAATTTGAATAACTGTTTAAGTGTGCCCCATGCAGTGTTTGTTCCCTGCGGTATTTTTAGTTGCTAAATTTGGCAACCTTGGTGCTGCAGAAGTTGAGGTTATCGTTAGGAGGTAGATAACATGGGGTGATCTCTGTAAAAGGGTGGTGTGACATTGAATGAAACTTTGGGCAGGTCTTTCCTACGTGTTTGCCGCTCCTGGAAGCAGGGACTGTGTCTTACCAGATTGTAACCCACAGTCCCCAGTGCCCGGTGTATGGGCAACGGTACGTGAACAGGATGTTGAATTGGGTATAATGATTAAATGACATTTAGGTGGCACTTTTAATAGAGCAGCTGATGGAGATGGTGGCTGAAAAAAAGGTTGCAAAGAATATGCAGTAACTGCACCCTGAAGGAGCTGCCCCTGGCTGTTCTCAGGGAGGCCTGCCGGGTTGGAAAGGAATCAGCCATGGCAGCAAAATGGAATCCGCAAGTTGTCAGGGCAGAGGTGTGCGGGGAAGTTCATGACAGAGAATTCGCGGTTAAGCGACAGTGTGGCAATATTCCTGATGTGACATTCTCCCCAGATTATAAAAATCATTTATGTGCATTGGAAAATTGAAGAAACAAAAAAAAAAACTACAGAAAAATATTGATTAAATTCGTTCATAACCTCACAACCGAGAGATGAACACAATTAACACTTAATTCTATACTCATAGTATTTCTGAACCTATATGTATATATGTATATGTATTTAGAAATTAAAATTCATATAATTTTTTTCTAGCTTTTTCAAAGTATTGCGAGCATTGCTTCATGTCCTTAAATATTCTTCGAGTATATAATTCTGATGTCTGCCTCTTACCAACTTCTGGATGGGTCAAAATGTGTTACACCAATCCCTAAACATTCAAAATTGAAGTTGTTTTTAGTTCCTTGGCAGTATAAGTAAAGCTGTTATAATCATTCAGTCATGCAAACCGATATACACATCTCTGATTATTTTCTCAGGGCATTTTAGTGAAATTATGGGATCATTGATTATACACATAAAAAGGTATTTTTTAATGTATTTATATTTATTCAGCACTGACTGTATACCCTGCACTATTCTAAGTACTTAAGATAGGCTAAATCATTTTGTCCCTGTAGTACTAAAGGTGACGGTGGTGGTTTTCCTCATGTTTCAGAAGAGGAAATTACACCACAGGAAAACTAATAACATGCCAAGTTTTCACACCTAGAAAGTGAAAGAGGAGCGATTGTCACAATCCCAATGGTCTCCAGTCCAACTGTCTAATTGCTCTTTGCTGCTGTTTCACCAGTTCTCCATTGGTAGCTTTTGAATTCTCATCTCATACATTGGGAGACAGAGGGAAATATTATATCTTTATCTTTGGTTCTGTGATAACCTATAGGTTGTTTCATTTGTACTTTTGATAACTATGTAGGTTGAATTTTTTCACATTTATTAACATTTTTCATAATAGAATTTTTTAATATTTATTAAAAAGTTGCTTTTTTCCTCATTAGTGAACTGGCAGTGTTTATGTTAGGGTGATTGTCTTTTACTCTTTGACATATGTAAGTGTGTATAAATACATATATGTGTGTGTGTGTGTATATATATTTTTTTCTCTCTCCCCCTCCCTCCATAGAGGTATATACATGTGTATGTGTATATATATATATATATATATATACACACACACACACACACACACACACATAATATATACATATATATGTATATGGAGAGAGGGGGAGAGGGGATGTACATGTTGAGTATATTAACCCTTTGCTTATCGTAAATATTCTATTATTCCCTGTGTAGTGCCATGTAATTTTATAAAGGTTTGGATGTCTTTAATTCCTGTATACCCAAACTATTTATTGTTCCTTACTTTAAATATTTTTAGTTAAGAATTGCTTCTGTCTTAAACATTCATATTTTCTTTTAGCTCTGTTATGATTTTATGTTTTATTCAAATATCTGATCTATTTGGAAAATTTTTTATTAGTGTTATTTTGCTATTAGGGATATAACTGATCTTTAAAACTAACAACCAAGTTTTCTAGTAACATTTACTAATTAATGCATCATTTCTCCAATTACTTGGAAGTGTACTTCTATCATATACTTTTTTGGGCCTTCTGTTCTGTTCTGTGGCTCTCTTTATCCTGTGATATTACCACATTGTTCTGATGATTGTAATTTTATAAACAGTTTAGCAATGTCCCTGCATTGCTCCTCTTTTAAATAAAATTGCCTATCCTTGTTCCTTTATGTTTTTGAATAATCTTCAGAATCACTTTTTCAGCTTACAAAATAACATCATGGTGAAGTTTACTGGAAATACCTTAAACTTACCTATTATTTGGGGAAAGACTCACATTTATAAAATAATACCTTTCCTTCTAGGAATAAAATTTATTTTACTTTTGTTCCTCTAATATATCTTGATAAAGTTTTGTAGTATTTTTTCACATAGACGTTGAGTGTTTCTTTTTTAATTTATTCCTTGCTATTTTGTGTATTTTGTATTCATTTGAATAAGTCTCTTTTTTTTTTTTTTTTGGCGGTACGCAGGCCTCTCACTGTTGTGGCCTCTCCCATTGTGGAGCACAGGCTCCGGACACGCAGGCTCAGCGGCCATGGCTCACGGGCCTAGCCGTTCCGTGGCATGTGGGATCTTCCCGGACCAGGGCACGAACCCTGTATCCTGCTTTGGCAGGCGGACTCCCAACCACTGCGCCACCAGGGAAGCCCAAATAAGTCTCTTTTTAAAAAAAGAAAATGCTAGTTGGCTTTTTGAAATGTTTAAAAGAGTCATTGAGGCTTTGTGGTAGTGGTAGTTGGTGCTCCTTTATTTTGTTTTAGCCAACGTTCTGTGTTATTTATTCGTTTGAGTAGATTTTTAGTAGATGCTCTTGATTTTCCAAGGAGAACAATCCTTCGTCATCTGGAAATGACAAGCTGGTCTTGTTGCCACTAATGATGTCTCTTTTTTCAGTCGTTTGTTTTATTGCTTTGGATAGAACTTCCAAAAAATACTGTGTAATTGTGGTGATGGTGGGGAGGGAGAGGGATGGACTGGGAGTTTGGGGTTGGTAGATGCAAACTACTATATATAGAATGGATAAACAGCAAGGTCCTACTGTATAGCACAGGGAACTATATTCAATATCCCGTGATAAACAGTAATGGAAAAGAATGTCTGTATGTGTATAACTGAGTCACTTTGCTGAACAGCAATTGGCATGACATTGTAAGTCAGCTACACTTAAATTAAAAAAAAGAGGGAGATAATTGTGGTGATGGCAGATGTGTACCTGATTCCAATGAAAACTCCTGCGGTGTTTCATCATTGCACGTAATCTTCACTGGGTTAAAATATATCATTTTTTCTTATGTCAAAAATTACGTTTTTTGATTTGCTAATATTGGTATTTGATTTTATCTAATACATTTTTTCTTACGATGTTTAGAAGATTTTCCCCTCCTCTGGCCTGTTTATGTAATATATTTTAATAGTAGCTTTCCTAAAATTAACACATCCTTTCATTCTTTAGGGGAAAAATGCAACTTGGCTGCAGAACATTATTTTTTGAGGTCAGAATCACATTCCTAATATTTTCTCTCTGACTGTACAATGGGTACATAGTTTGCGTATTTCTTCTCTTGTGCTGTGGTTGTCAAGTTTTAGAACCAGAGTTAAGATAGCTTTACGAAACTAATTAGGAAGCTTTGGATCTTCTTCTGTCCTTTCAGTTTACAGAGTCCGAGAATTATCTGTTCTTAAAAGTTGGAAAAAATTGTTCATAAAAACACGTGAGTCAAGAGCCTTTTTTGGAGGTAAGCCTTTGACAACACTTCCAATTTCTTCCCTGGTTATTCTTTTTTTTTTAAGATTTATTTATTTATTATTATTATTTTTGGCTGCATTGGGTCTTTGTTGCCGCACGCAGGCTTTCTCTAGTTGCGGTGCACAGGCTTCTTATTGGGTGACTTCTCTTGATGCGGAGCGTGGGCTCTACGCGTGCGGGCTTCAGTAGTTGTGGCATGCGGGCTCAGTAGTTGTGGCGTGCAGGCTTAGTTGCTCCGCGGCATGTGGGATCTTCCAGAACCAGGGCTTGAACCCGTGTCCCCTGCATTGCAGGCGGTTTCTTAACCACTACGCCACCAGGGAAGTCCTTCCCTGGTTATTCTTTCCTACTCAGGTATCTGCTTCATCCTCAGTCCATTTCTGTCATCTCTATTTTCCTAGAAAATCGTCCATTTCATTGAGATTTTCAAACTGACAAGCATAAAGAGGTAAATAGTATTCTCTTACGACGCTTTTAAACTCTCTCCTGTCCACAGCATCATTGCCTTGTAACTAATTTTGTACATTTACATTTTCTCTCTCCGTTTTAAGATTAGATGTGTAGTTTGTCTATATGATTGGCTCAGTCACAATACTAACAAGGTCCAAATATCAGACCTTTAAAATAAATTCTAATGTTTTCCCTCTTTCCGAATGAATTTTTGCTTCTTTCCTCATCACTTTCTCCTTTCCTAAAGCTTATTTTGCTCTTCTTTTCGCATATCTTAGTTGAATGTTTAATTATTTTGTATTCGTCTTTTCTTGAATAGCAATGAACATATTTAAGACCGTGCAAATGCCCCTGAGTGTCCCTCTGGCACCATTACATGGTCCTTTATACGCAGCCTTCCTATCAAAGTAAAATTGACCCTTGAACCACACAGGTTTGAACTGCATGGGTCCACTTATACATGGATTTTTTTTCAACAAATACTACAGTTCTACCTGATTCACAGTTGGTTGAATCCGAGGATGCAGAACCATAGATATGGATACAGAGGGCTGCCTAGGAGACTGGAGCATCCGTGGATTTTGGTATCCACAGAGGGTCCTGGATCCAGTCCCCCGTAGATACTGAGGGATGATTGTAGTTCAGAGTTATAGTTTTTCCCCTCAAAAGTACAAAAGCTATTTACATAGTATTTTATCTTAATTTAATGAGGTTTTATTTAAACTGGCATTAGTCATTTATAGAGTAGGTTTCTTCTTTTTGTTTTTACCATAGTATGTTTAGATGATGCTATCGTAAGATTTCTGCCCTGAGGGATAGACATTAGTATGGTTTTGTAAGGGTTTTGATTTTGTAAATAAATATGTGAATCAGTTTGTATTAATATGTCATGAGCATTTTAAAATAAAGTGGATTCCATTTTTATAGGGCTCAAATTCGGTATGTATCTATTATATTATTAGTTTTCATACTTAAAGTCATTATAATATTAGTTATTTGTGACTTTCTGCAGTTATTAATGACCAAGAATGATATGTTAAAGTGTATTATTGTGTTTCTATTTCTTTCTCATTGTTTTTTTTGTGTGTGTGGTACACGGGCCTCTCACTGTCGTGGCCTCTCCTGTTGCAGAGCACAGGCTCCGGATGCGCAGGCTCAGTGGCCATGGCTCACGGGCCCAGCCGCTCTGCGGCATGTGGGATCTTCCCAGACCGGGGCACGAACCCGCGTCCCCTGCATCGGCAGGCAGGCTCTCAACCACTGCGCCACCAGGGAAGCCCTCTCATTGTATTTTTAATTGATATTCTTTGTATGCTTTGATGTGATGTTTTCAGTTGTGTGTATGAACTGTATTTTCATGGTGGAGTATACTTTTTGAAATATAATAGGACATAATACGATTCCTATTTTTCTGTGTAAAGTATTGCATCTTTCATTTTACTTCAGTATAAATATTTGCATTCATCTTTGTCAGTTTGGGTAAATCTTTATCGGTTTTACTCTTAGCTGTTCTGAGTAATTTCGGTTAAGATGTGTTGCTAATTAAAGAAACAGACTAATAATACCTACTTCTTATAGCTGTTTTAAGGATTCAGTGAGATAATACAATTAAAATGACTAGTGTAGTGTTTGGCACATAGAAAATGCTCATGGGACTTAACCTGGTGGCTCAGTGGTTAAGAATCTGCCTGCCAGTGCAGGGGTCACGGGTTCGAGCCGTGGCCTGGGAAGATCCCACATGCCATGGAGCACCCAAGCCCGTGCGCCACAACTACTGAGCCTGCACTCTAGACCCCTCAAGCCACAACTCCTGAAGCCCACGTGCCACAACTCCTGAAGCCCGCGCACCTAGAGCCCATGCTCTGCAACAAGAGAAACCACCAAATGAGAAGCCCGCACACAGCAACGAAGACCCAACGCAGCCAAAAATAAATAAATAAATAAATTTATTTTTTAAAAAAAGAAAATGCTCATGAAATACCCACTAATAATAGCATTAAACAGCATGCATTAAAATTTTAAAACAAAATGATAATTTAAGAATTGTAATTGAAGAGGACGGCCTCTTTGCTTTTATGGTCCCATGGTTTATGTAGGCATTATTCTTGACATCTTGTTTCATACTTTCTATATTTTTTCTATGCCCTTTGCTCTTTCCTTGTTTGTTCACTTTACTTTCTCTCGAAAAATTGTATCAGGCACTGTGATAAGCTGTAGGGATGTTATTGTGAGCAAAATGTACTTGGCCTGACCTCAAGCAGCTTATATTCCAGCAGGCAGACACAGATCAAATCATCCTTCAAACAATATGTGAAATTCCAACCACAGTCAGTGCTTTGATGTCTGTTATGAAAGTAAAATCACAAGTGCCACCTTGGACTCATATAACCATTGGTGAAGCACTTTTCATACATTATGTCATATGAGGAGAATGATGGGGGTATGAGAGGTGTCTCTCTATAGGGTGTGATTAAATGGCAGGTGGTTAGTGCCTTCATAATAAACATCTCTTGTGTAAAATGTCACAGTCAACTCACTGGACTCTCTCGTAGTGGGAATACGGAGAAACGTTGCCTTCTGATGGGATTCAACATTTTCAGGGAGAAAAGTCACCAGAACATCTCATTTCTTAGGTAGAATATCCAAGACCCCAGGCTGCGGTTCTACCACATTAGAGGGGGGAAAAACCCTACAAAGTCATTAGCTATTCACTGACACGTACTGTGTGTCTTCTGTGTGCTAAGTACCGGGCTAAGTGATATTGTTACAAGAAAAGTGAGACATGGTTCCTGCCTCAAGGAACTGCCAGGCATTTGAGAAGCATCATGAAGTTGAACATGAACAGCAGAGGACTCAGGTGGGCGATATCAGGTTGGGGGCAATTATAGCCCTCTTCAAATATTGAAATGCCAAAACACCACAGTATCTTTCTTCTAGTCTGAACTGTTGAAAGATGGAGTGAGTTTCCTCATGAAAAAATATGTTTTTCTTTCACCAGTTCCGTGGACTGGTCCTTCAACTTTTTTTAGCTCACCTATTACATCAAGTGAAGATACCCTGTATGCATGACTTTTAGAATTCTTAACTATAGTAATTTTCAAAGATTCAGAAAGGTACTGAAAATAATTTAACAAGTAACCATGTACCCAATCCCCAATTTATTCAGGGTGAACATTTTTGCAAATCTACTTTAGATTTCATTAATGAAGGGGTAAATTTTTATTTATTTTTTTAATGACGTATAGTTGATTTACAGTGTGTTAATTTCTGCTGTATAGCAAAGTGATTCAGTTATGCATATATATATATATATTCTTTTTCATATTCTTTTCCATTATGGTTTACTGAATATAGCTCCCTGTGCTATACAGTAGGACCTTATTGTTTATCCATCCTATATATAATAGTTTGCATCTGCTAACTCCAAACTCACAATCCATCCCTCCCTTACCCCTCCTCCCCCCTGACAACCACAAGTCTGTTCTTTACATCTGTGCGTCCTGTTCTGTTTCATAGATAAGTTCATTTGCGTCATATTTTATATTCCACGTATAAGCAATATCATATGGTATTTGCCTTTCTCTTTCTGACTTCATTTATTATGATAATCTCTAGGTCCATCCATGTTGCTGCAAATGGAATTATTTTATTCTTTTTTATGGCTGAGTAGTATTCCATTGTGTGTACACCACATCTTCTTTATCCATTCATCTGTCGATGGACATTTAGGTTGTTTCCGTGTCTTGGCTATTGTGAATAGGGCTACTATGAACATAGGGGTACATGTATCTTTTTTAATTAGAGTTTTGTCTGGATATATGCCCAGGAGTGGGATTGCCGGATCATGTGGCAACTCTACTTTTAGTTTTTTGAGGAACCTCCATACTGTTTTCCATAGTGGCTGTATGAAGAGGTAAAATTGTAAAGATACAGTTGAAGCTACCTTTGTTCCCGCTACCGATCCCATTCCCTTTTTTCAACCTCAGAGCCGGTACTGCAAACATCAACTGAAGTCGATGTCCATCTTTCCCATCCATGTTTTTCTATATTTACTGAATAGACACATCTGGGTTTTTCCTGAAACTTTTACCCTAAGTCACTTCCTTGCTCAGAACCCTTCATTGCTTCCCACTGCCTGTCCCAGTGGTTCTCAAATCACAATTTTCTGAATCCCCGTGGGAGTTTCAGAATGATATGAAGAGATTCCAGGGTTGTCCTTGAGGACTTTTCAATTTTTCAAGGTGTCTTGACCTTGGAACTGTTGACACTTCGGGCTGCACAGCTCCTAGTAGTCAGGACTGTCCTGTGCATCGTGGAACGTTTAGCAGCACCGCTGGCCTCCACTCGGTAGATGCCAGTAGCAGCCACCCTCTCCCCAGGTGTAAAAACCAAAACTGTTTCCAGACGTTGCTGTATTAACCATATCTTTTACTTTCTGTAGTTCTGATGCTTTGTCATCTGGGGTCTTGCTTAACTCTAGAACGATTGCTCCTCGCAGGGTTAACCAATTCTTAGAAATAATAAACAACTCACCCACAAGTGTGCTTTTCAATTACAACTCCACCAAACCAGAGCCCACATTCCAACTACCTCTTTTATGGAATTCCCACACTTCAGGCCACTATCCACCTGCTCTAAGCATTCCAGAACCAGGTACCAGACAACTAGGGACACCCCTTGACCCAGAGCCTGCTGAAATGATTCATGCTAGCCAATTCTAAACCTGCTTACCCTGCCTCACCTGTTCCTTCCCATGGAAACCCCAATAAAGTCTCGTGTCCATGGTTCCCCCTTCTCCTTTTGGCTCATGACTGACCCTGGTGCTTCCCTGAGTGGCCCTCCCAGCATGGCATGCCCCCTCCTCTTGGGAACTATGAGTAATAAACTATCTTTTCTTTAAAAAAAAAATTTATTTTATTTATTTATTTTTGGCTGCATTGGGTCTTCATTGCTGCGCACAGGCTTTCTCTAGTTGTGGTGAGCAGGGGCTACTCTTCATTGCGGTGCACGGGCTTCTCATTGTGGTGGCTTCTCTTGTTGCAGAGCAGGGCTCTAGACGCGTGGGCTTCAATAGTTGTGTCTCACGGGCTCAGTAGTTGTGGCTCGTGGGCTCTAGAGCGCAGGCTCAGTAGTTGTGTCGCACGGGCTTAGTTGCTCCGCGGCATGTGGGATCTTCCCGGACCAGGGCTCTAACCCGTGTCCCCTGCCTTGGCAGGTGGATTCTTAATCACTGCGCCACCAGGGAAGCCCCTAAACTATCTTTTCTATGGACGTTGTTTCCTGATCTGTTGGCCCTCTTGTACCTCAAATTTGCTATGAATATATTCAATTTTAAGCAATTCCCAAGTGTCTTCCGGTGCAAAATTGCCCCAGTGTGAGAATGACTGGGTTAACTTGAAACCTGGGCATCTGTATTTTTAAAAAATTATCCAGGGCTTCCCTGGTGGCGCAGTGGTTGAGAGTCCGCCTGCCGATGCAGGGGATACGGGTTCGTGCCCCGGTCCGGGAAGATCCCACGTGCCGTGGAGCGGCTGGGCCCGTGAGCCATGGCCGCTGAGCCTGCGCGTCCGGAGCCTGTGCTCCGCAACGGGAGAGGCCACAACAGTGAGAGGCCCACGTACAGCAAAACAAACAAACAAAAAAAACAACAAAAAAAAATTATCCAGGTGATGTGAGATCAACAAGTGTGGGGAACTCCCAACCTTTAGAGTTTGTGCACAGAGCTTTGAGTCTGGCTCTCAAGGCTGCGTACAGTCTGACCCGATCGAGCGTGAATTCCTTCTCCTTTCCTGCATAACACTTCGCAGCTCTAGTCCTCTTCTCCTGTGACCTGATCCTTTGCTGCATGCTGACCCCTCTTACTTCCAAACCTTTGTTCCAAATGCAGACCCCAGCTTTTCAAATGAGCCATCAGACTTCTAATCTCATATGTATTATTTTTAATAATAAATGGTTTTTTTTAATCAAAGGAATTAACTCACCACATCTTAATCTGGACACATCTGAAACTGCTAAAACACTACCCTCAGGCCATAATGCTTTACAAACCCTCATACCTACATGAGGCAGTCATGTAAAATTTATGCTCTCATAACACATGGCAAGGCACTTCTCACAGTTTAATTTCATATCCATGTCTGTGGTTATTTGATTCCTGTCTCTGGCATTAGACTGAAGCCTTCACGAGGTCACAGATCACGTCTGTTTTTGCATTACTTACCACGGTGTCTGGCAGTAAACATTCAGTAAATAAACAAAAGAATTGATTAGTTAACCAATTAATTCATCACTGCTTTGTCTTCTCAATGTGATTTCACGCTCCTGCTGATTATTTCTTTGTTTCCGTATTTCCTTCCAACCTTATGAATATAGTTATGTTTAAACAGTACATATTGAAACAGTAAATGATAACTGTTATCTAAACCACATTAGCGTTAATCAGCTGTGCTTTACAGAGACTGAACTACAGATGCCAGCACTCATTTGTTTTATTTTTTAAATGGGCAGACTCCCTTCGAACAACAATGACAAAAAAAACCAACAATTGCATTTGAAAAGAAATATGAGGTTATTTATGGCAATTCTGTCGTTGCTTATCTAGAAAGGACAGGTTTAATGAAAACTGAGCATTGGTTCCTAAACCCAAAAACTATCCTCGCATTTGACAAACGTCTGTGTTACCAAGGCACTTCCAAAAACTGAAAGGAATTAGTAGAAAGTGTTCTCTGCTGTATTTATTTCTGTTTCCTACACGGAGATGCCCTTCAGCCTGAGGGGAAAAACACGACATGTCTCCCCAGCTCCCTGTTCTTCCACCTCAGCATCTGCATTTCTTCTTTAGAGGGAAAAAAATAACCCTCTCAAATGCTAGGATTTCTTTCGTTCTGAGTGATGAATCTGCGCATGCTTGGAAAATACTGACTTGCCAGTTCACTGTGAGAATTCTCACCCGCAGCTCCCATCCCACCCGTGGGAACAGGTGGCACCTCTGGGCTCCTTGTAGACCTGGCACCGCTCAGAGGGGCTTCTGAGGACCCAAGGCAGGTGCCGTCAACAGGTTGATTCCCCAAAGCCTTCTTAATGTTCCGTCCATCTCCATGGCTGTAACGCAGTTAAGACGTACTTGTTTCCCAAATTCTGAATGTAATTTATATCTAAAGGGCCTGAACACCTAAAATTAAATGCTGACTTATGAAGGTAGCCTACAGGCATTATAGGATGAGTCAGACCTCCTCTCGCAGAGAGTAAATGTGAGGTATCCTCACAGCCTTTGAGACTCAAGGGAATATTTTGACCATAGTTTGTATAATAACTGAAAAAGGCCCTGAAAAACAAAACAAAACAAAATAAAACCTCTTTGATCTTTCTTAGATGGGCAAACCTTCGAACTTCCTTGAGAAAATAAATCTGCACTTGAAAATTTATATCCCAAGGTTGGAAAACAAAACCACACTCGCTGGTTTCTCTAAACAGAAAAGACTTGTTGGAAATGGCTCCAGGGGTGATGGCTGTGACTAGAGCCATGATGAAAGCTGGCAGCTTCTTCACCAGAGGATCAGGGTCAGCTCAGGCCCGCCCGGGGGTCCCTGCGCTTCCTTTCTCTCCACAGACCCTTCCATCTCCACCTCTACCCCCAGCATCTCTTCCTCTTCTCACCCCCTGACGTCATCCCATTTCAGTCTCTTTGCCCTGTTTCTCCCTCCCTCTGCCTCCCGTCTGCCTCTCCCCTTCTCTTTTCTGAGCCCTGTGATAATCCTTTTCCCTCTTTTCCTCCTTCTTACCTTAGAGCTGTTTGCATCCCTGTTTAAGGTTTCAATCTGCCTTAGATCCCTACAAAATGAGATGCACTAAAAATAGATGCACAGGGGCACCTCAGAGCCAAAGCAGAGGAATCCAGGAATTCATTCTCGGTCATGGTTTCAAGCCTTCTTCACTGCTAATCACGGCGTCTTAGACACCTGAGGACGAACGTACCACATACCACGTCGCGGGACCTGACCCGACATCTGAGCGTGGGACTTGCCAGGCTCCAGGAATCGAGATGCAAGCACCCCATCAGCCTACTAGTCTCTGATGAGCCCCTCATGCACTGCGGTGGGAATGGGCTTCTCCCATGAACGTAGTGGGCACACGGCTCACCCACAAAGAGATGGGTGACTAGCCAGGCAGAAATGACAGCCCAGGCACCAGGTTTGGTTGAAGAACCAATGAGTTAAATGGGGGAAGAGCAGAAAGGGCAAGAAGGAGGGGTTCAAGGCCAGGCCAGTGCGACCAAGAGGAGGCGGGTCATGCATTCAGACTCTCCACCGATGAAAGGAGTCCCTGTTCATCCAAGGCTCTCGCATCCCCACGGCAGCCTCTGTGTGGCCCCCAAGACCCTGCATTGGTAACCCGGTCCGGTCTTCTCTGCTGCACGATAGTGAGCTGGACAGGCAGGTGGCTGTGGTCCCGCGGTTTGTCTTCATCTCCTTAGGACATGGCCCAGGTCCTTGAAGCCCATGGGTGTTTTGAAGAAGATGAGGCCTCAGCGTCTGAGCAGCCTTTATCAGTATCTCCCCCTGTCTGGTCACCCACTGGAGAGATGGGGCCTCTCTGTCTGGTGAAGGCAGTTGGTGCCTATGACACAGGGACATGTTGAGAATTTTAGAAGTCTTCCAGATGGTTAATTCTGTAGATTTCAGGTATCACGACTCTAGGTCGTATGTAGAATTCATAGAGGATGACTCCATCTTCCCTTTGCTTGCCCCTATCCTCCTTTGTGTGTTTCCATTCCCAAATTTATGGGTCAGGGGCAAGACAGATATGCTGGAATGTCTGCATGTGGGAGAGTGTTTGGACACTGGGAGCATCCCCAAGTCCCATTCCATGATAGAGAGGGGCAGGGGGAGCTGGGGCGGAAACGTATACTACATAGACCCATTATCTTTATGGAAAGCCAGTGGTCCATATGGCAGGTAGAGAGGCACCAGTCACCGTCTACTGAAATGAAATACACACCAATCTCCACCCAAAATAAAAACACACACAAAATTTGTAATCTTTCTTGGTGAGAGGGAGAAAATGAGCTCTTAACAGAGACCCACTCCAGAGGTGAAGGGAAAGTGTCTCATGTCCTGTTTAATGTCCTCCTCATTCCCTTTTTAAGCAAATGCTTGAGTCAGAAAGAAAAAAAAAAACCTGCTCCCATGTAGAGATAAGTCATAATCAGAAAAGAGCCAAGGCATGGATATAACTAGAGAGAAGGAAGAAAGAAATGTGCCAAACAAAATTTTGCCAGATGGAGAGAATATATATCAGAAGAATGACTTAGCAAACAACAGTACAAACAAACAGTTATCCACAGAGTCAAAGAATTTTTAATGGCATCTGTGAAACTCAGAGCTCAAAGAAGAGATATAAGGATCAAGGAGGACGTGATAAAGCAACAGAAAGGAATAACGTGAGCTGAAAGAGCGGCAGGGAAAATGTGGAAGAGAAGAAAAATCCTTTCAAAACCTTTTTGAAAAATCGGTTCAAAAACCCAGAATCTTCAGAAATCAAAATAAATATTGCCGAGAGAGATGTGAAGGACAGTCTTAGAAAAAAAAGAAACGAACAAAATATGTGAAAAGTGAAGAGTGACAGAGAAAATGAGGCACTGAATAAACATGCATGTGATTGGTGAACCGTCAAAAGGAAACTAAACAAACGAAGTAGATCTAAAATATTCAGATATACGAGAGAGGGACGTTCTATAAAACAAAGGTAATTATGTGTCTCAGGATTGGAAGGGTACACTGTGTCCCAAGAAGAGCTAGTGCAGAATGATCGACTGAAACACATCTATTAAATTTGTTGTGCTTTGTTAATTACAGCGAGTTTCCTACACCATCCAGCTCATCCTCTGTATGGCTCTCCAGCCCTCCCCAAAAATAAGCAAAGAAGACACACATTTTTAAAAAGCTACCTCTAGGGGTGAAAAAAATCTACCTGGGTTCAAAATTCTCTGCAGCAACATATGTCTACAATTCCTCAGATATAAGAAATGAGACCACATGTTTCCTGCCAAGACAGACATGTTCAAATACTCAAGAAGGAAATAAACATAGACTCCATAAACCCTTCCAGAAAAAAAAAGTGTTAACTGAATTGAGATTTCTAAGAGATTTCATTAAATCAACTAAAAAACTTTGAAAATTACTGCCACAGGAAAAAATATATATAAATTTTTATTAATGCTGAAAAAACAGCATAATAAAATGGTCTACTTGGAGAGCAATGTTTTTCTGAAAAACTCATTGTAAGGTGAATTCACCTGTTGCTATTATTGTTGTTATTGTTGTTACTATTATTAGTATCTACCTCTTCTAACTAGAAGATAGCTTCATGAAGGCAGGAACTCTATTTTGTTCACTGCTATATCCCTAGCACCTGAAATTATACTTGGTACATAGTAAGTGCTCAATAAATACAGACAGCCCTCCTATCCATGGGTTTTGCATCTGGGTGTTCAACCAAATGTAAATCAAAAATATTCAGAAGGGCTTCCCTGGTGGCGCAGTGGTTAAGAATCCACCTGCCAGTGCAGGGGACACAGGTTTGATCCCTGGTCCCGGAAGATCCCACATGCCGCGGAGCAACTAAGCCCGTGCGCCACAACTACTGAGCCTGCGCTCTAGAGCTCGCAAGCCACTACTACTGAAGCCTGCATGCCTAGAGCCCGTGCTCCACAACAAGAGAAGCCACCGCAATGAGAAGCCTGCGCACTGCAACAAAGAGTAGCCCCCGCTCGCCGCAGCTAGAGAAAGCGCACGTGCAGCAACGAAGACCCAATGCAGCCAAAAATAAATTTAATTAATTAATTTTTTAAAAAATTTCACAGACGTAGGGAATGGACTTGTGGACATAGGGAGGGGGAAGGGTAAGCTGGGACGAAGTGAGAGAGTGGCATGGATATATATACACTACCAAATGTAAAACAGATAGCTAGTAGGAAGCAGCCGCATAGCACAGGGAGATCAGCTCAGTGCTTTGTGACCACCTAGAGGGGTGGGATAGGGAGGGTGGGAGAGAGACGCAAGAGGGAGGGGATATGGGGATATCTGTATAAGTATAGCTGATTCACTTTGTTATAAAGCAGAAACTAACACACCATTGTAAAGCAATTATACTCCAATAAAGATGTTAAAAAAAATTTTTTTTCAAAAAAATTTTTCTGCAAGTTCCAGAGAGTAAACTTGAATTTGCTGTGCCAGACAACTACTTACATAGCATTTACATTGTATTTACAACTATCTACGTACCATTTACATTACATTAGGTATTAGAACGAATCTAGAGATGATTGAAAATACGTGGGAGGATGTGCATAGGTTATATACAAATACTACACCATTTTACATAAGGGACTTGAGCACCCAGGGATTTTGGTATCCATGGGCGTCCTGGAGCCAATCCCCTGCAGATACCAAGAGACGACTATTATTTTTTAAAGAAACATACAAATGAAGACAGAATACAAAGTGAAATTACAGAAATGAAGCCAAACACTGATAACATATTGACAAAAGTGGATGAAATAAATGCATTTATTAAAGGAAAAAAATCTCAGATTGAGCCAAATACATAAACCAAGAAAATCTAGTGGTTAAAAAAATACAGGCTCTGAAGTAAAAATGCAACTTTGATTTCCAAAACAAGATCTATCCACTGTTCACCATTCATAAATTATCCTCATCTTACAAGGTGCATTTCCCCCTCTTCTCCTAGGACTGTTTTGAGTCTGTAAGCAGATAATCCGTGTAAACCATGACTTTGAAGAGTGCCTAGTGTACGGCGCCCAGTCTGTAACTATCCCCCCCAGAAGTAAAAATGGAAGTGGCCTTGACTGTAACAGGGTGAGAGTAGTAATAACCCAAAACCAATGACTCAGAAGGACCACGACGAGAAGGACTAGTGTCATGACAGCGTGAAAGACGGGGCCGGATGTGGTCTGCAGAGTGAGAAAAATATTCTTTTTTTTTTTTTTTTTTTGCGGTACGCAGGCCTCTCACTGTTGTGGCCTCTCGCGTTGCGGAGCACAGGCTCCGGACGCGCAGGCTCAGCGGCCATGGCTCACGGGCCCAGCCGCTCCGCAGCATGTGGGATCTTCCCGGACTGGGGCACGAACCCGCGTCCCCTGCATCGGCAGGCGGACTCTCAACCACTGCGCCACCAGGGAAGCCCAAGAAAAATATTCTTGAAGGAAGTGACACTTAAGCTGAGACCTGAAGGATAAATAGGAACTAGTCAGGTAAAGAGCAAGACAGTGAGTGGAGAAGATAGAAAAAAAAGTTGTGTGTCTGGTGGGGCACGTGGCAGGGGCACCAGCTCACGTGAGCAGAACTTAAAATAGAGAAATGCCAAATAACGCAACCTCAGAAAAAAGTATCATTGGCCTAAACGCTTTAGTTAACAGACACTGTAACAAAGGGAATTTTTGTGACTCATGCATTCAATTCACTTCACAAATACGTATTTAAGTTCTCATGTGCAAATTCTATGTCAGAGGCAATAAATAGAGCCAAGGGATGCAGAGCCCTTGGCCTCTGGAAGCTGACAGTAGAGGGGAATGTTTTGAAAAATTAATCTTAAGTACCCTAGGTTTTACCATGAAAAATGGCAGAGTGCCATAGGAGCCCTTATTTAATTAGGGTCCAAACAGTCTTTGTAGAGGGAGTATCTTTCAGGAGAGAACGTAAGAGAAAATTCATAGCTCTTAGGTGTGTGAAGTGGGATGGTCAAGGCAGTTGTGAAGATATTGAAGCAAAGCATGTTGCATGCCAGGATCCAAAATAAGTCCAGTACGTGTGAAACAGAAGCAGAAAGAAAGCAACAGAGAGAAGAGTGAGACTAAGAAAGTAAGAAGAGAAAACCACTGAGAGGCCAACAGGGCATGGTCATCCATGATAAGGATGCTGTGATTTCCTGAGTCCATAGAAAATCATGGAAAGGGCAGTGATGAATGCAGTTTGTGTATTTTAAAAGATCCCTCTGCTTACTGTGTGGGAAATGGTTGGGCACAACCAGAAATGAAAGTTGAGATCAAGTGTATTTGTCAGGATAGGCTTAGTTGCTTAACAGTAACAAACAACCCCGAATCTCAGTGGCTTAACAAATAAAAATGCTTTTCTCACTCAGGCCGCACATCTTTCAAGGATTGCCTGGGGATTCTGTTGCACATCGTCCTCACTCAGGGATGCAGACCGAGAGAGTTTCCGCCAGGGAGGGTGGTTACTTGCCATGGCGGGGAGAAGGAAGCAGGGCAGATCACTCACCAGCTCGTCACACAGCAGAGGCTACCATGTCATTTCTGCTGACATGTAACAGCCCAAAGGACATGCCTGAGTCCAAGGGTCTGAGAGGTACAATCCCACCGTTTGCCAGGGTGAAGTAGAACCAGAGAGTTGTAAACATCTTACAGACCACCACACCAATTCAGATGCAACAGTATTCTAGGTAACAGGTGACAGAGGAGCAGTTAAGTTTTTTTCTTTTAATTTTTATTGGAGTATAGTTGATTTACAGCATTGTGTTAGTTTCAGGTGTACAACAAAGTGATTCAGTTATACATATACATATATTCATTCTTTTTTCAGATTCCTATATAGGTTATCACAGAATATTGAGTAGAGTTCCCTGTGCTATACAGTAGGTCCTTGTTGGTTATCGAATATTTTATATGTAGTAGTGTGTGTATGTTCATCCCAAGCTCCTGATTTATCCCAGCCCTCCACATTTCCCCTTTGGTAACTATAAGTTTGTTTTTGATATGTGTAAGTCTGTTCTGTTTTGTAAATAAGTTCATTTGTATCATTTTAAAATTAGATTCCACATATCAGTGATATCATATGATATTTGTCTTTCTCTGTCTGACTTACTTCACTTAGTATGATAATCTCTAAGTCCATCCATGTTGCTGCAAATGGCATTATTTCATTCTTTTTTATGGCTGAGTAATATTCCATTGTATATATGTACCACATCTTCTTTATCCATTCACCTGTCAGTGGGCATTTATAATTAGAATTATTAAAATTTATCAGTTAGTTGGAAGTGGGTGTTGAGGGAGGTGGAAACGTCAGGGGGCAGTCCAATCCCCTGTGATGGAAAGGGCAACTGGGTAGGTGGTGGTGACATATCCCATGTTATGGGACATAGAAGATCTAGATGGGAGTGGGGGGAAACATCCAGAGGTGCCTTTGGCATCTAGATGGTACCCAAAGCCAATGGAACAGACGAGATCCACAGAGTAGGGGAGCAGTTCATCCTACTTTAAGGCAATTCATCCTACTTTGGGATTTTATGTTTTAGCACTAGAAGTCCCATGTCATGGAAACCTCCTCAGGCCTGGACAAACTGTGACAGCTGGTCACCCTATGAGAGAGAGTGTGTGAATAAAAGGAACACTAAGATTCTTGAGGAGGACAGTGTGAGCTGGACAGATGGAGGAAGAAGGGCTGTCAAATGATCCTGAGAAAATTAGCCATGAAGACAGAAGCCAAGTCAGGGGAGTGTGAGTCCAGAAACCACAAGGGAAGGGAGTGTTTCAGGAAGGAGCAAGTGAGTGGTCAACGGTGGGAGATGTGCCAGGAAGTCTAGTGGAACACAGTTGCAAAGCGCCCACTGCTGCAAGATTGGAAAAGAGCTGATGTTGGGGTCTGTGGTGTTCATGCCTCCAAGCAGAGAAGCCTACAAGAGGGGAGGTCTGACACATCAGCAAGTGGTCTGGGCTTGTCCCTGCCATGCTGACCAGATGGGCCAGATAACAGCTTCTCACACAGCTGACAAGAAATGGGGCTGATCAAGTTTCTTGACCTACGGTTCCCTCCACACCTCCTCTGGCTCCTGAGCTGCAGAATTCAAAAAGAATCCATTGAACCCACAAGAGGAATTAAAAAAAAAAATCCTCCCTAATTATACAGCTTTAAGATACAGATGAAACTCAAAGACAGAAAGAAAATAGCCAATTTGGAGTGTCTGAAGGATTCCTTAACATAAAGATGAACTATAAAGAAAAATTAAAAATTTTTACTAAACATCTGATTTTTTCTCAGTAACTTTCAAGAAAATTCTGATAATGTAAAAAAAGGTGAAGAGTAAGGATGCTAGAATTTCAACAAGTTTGAAATTTTATTATAAGCTCTATTAATTGGTGTAGGCTAGCTACTGAAACGTGCAAGGAAAAAAAAGCCTCCAAAATTTAAGTGATTTAACCTGATAGAATTTTGTTGTTTGATCCTGAAACTGTATAATGTAGATATTTGTCAGATGGCCTTCCACGCAGTGACTCAAGGACCCAGGCCTTTTACCAGTGGCTATCAGAATAGGAGTTTTTCGTTCTCCCCCCAAATAATTGAAATATAATACCAATGAAACCTGACAACATTTTGGGAACTTGACAAGGTAATTCTGATGTTCATTTCAAAGAAATACAATTTTGAAAATATTTGAAAAATAACATTAATGACTGGGGACTTTACCTCCAGAAATCAAAATCAAGCTGCAATGAGTTTTTTCACTTTTTATTTACATTAATTTGCAAAGATAGTACAACGAGGTCCTTTGGAACTTATACCCAATTTTTCCCAATGCTAAAACCAGGAATTTGACATTGTACAATGTGAGTGTATGTAGTTCTGTGTCATCTTATCACATGTGTAGATTTATGTAACCACCACAAAACAATCAAGACCAAGAACTTTTTCATCATCACAAAGATCTTCCTTGTGTTCCCCTCACCTTCCTGCTCTCTCCCCCATATCTGATTCCTGGCAACCGCTAATCTGTTTCCATCTGTATAATTTTGTCATTTTGAGAATGTTATAGAAGTTGAATCATACATTTTGTGACCTTTTGAGATTGGCTTTTTTCACTCTGCATAGTGCCCTTGAAATCCATCCAAGTTGTTGCCTGTTACAAAAGTTCATTGCTTTTTATTGCTGAGTAGTATTCCATGGTATGGATGTGTCAGAGTTTGTTTAACCATTTACCTATGGAAGGAAATTTGGTTGTTTCCAGTTTGGGGTAGTTACAAATATTGTTATAGTCCTATATGTCCCTGAGGCTGTGTTCTTTTTTTAAAAGTCTCTTTTCTCTCTGTTGTTCAGACTGGATAATTTCTATTCTATCTTTAAAGTCTCCGATTCTTTCTTCTTTTCGTTCTGATGTCCAGCTCATCTTAGTTTGGTTATTGTACATTTTAGTTCTAAAATTTCCATTGGATTCTCCTTTATATCTGATATTTCTTCGCTGAAGTATTCTATTGTTTGTTGGAAATTTCTGTGTTCTTAGTATGATGAGTGATGTTTTAATTGAAACCAGGACATTTTGGATATCATGCTGGAATACTGGATCTTATTTAAATTCTTCTCTGATACCACTCTGGTGAGTGATGGGGACTGCACCTCACTTCTGCCAGGTGGGTGAGCTTGGAAGGTCTGGCTTCTCTACTCAGCCTCCATTGACACCTGGGGGCCATAGGAGGGACTCCTGGTTACTGCTGGGTGGGGATGGGAGGTAAGGTTCTTATGAGACCTTCCCTGACACTATCCCAGCAAAAAGGGGTAGAGCACCTCATTACTGCTCCCCGTATGTCCTCCACTGACATCTCATCATGGTTTTGATTTGCATTTCTGTTTGGGTTTTTTTTTTCTTTTTGTCTGCACTTGTTGGTGTTTCTTGGTTACTGTTTTTTTTCACTTCCAAGTCTGGGATATATAAGAAAACAAGAAAAATCCAGAGGACTCAGCGCCATGTCTTTCCTTGGATCTTGAGGTCCCTAGCCAGTCTACCTTCTCTCCACCTTTGAGAGTCTTCTTATGATTCTCTTGTATAAAATCTCCAGGACTCATAGTTGTACTTAGGAGGAATGGGAAAATGTATGTCTACTCCATCTTCCTGGAAGTGGATGTCCAGGCTTTAATAGTTTACAAATGAAAAATGTGAAAGTGTTAAATGTTGCAGCAGAAATGGACAGAACAGTCAAATAGAGAAAAACCACGTTCGGAAATCAGTAAGAATTCTTCAACAAATGTTGAAGAATTACCCAGCTAACCAAAAAAAGCAGAATTAGATCTCTGCACATATAATACTCCAAAATGAATTCCAGATAGATTAATTGTACAGTTAATTAATTAATTGTAAAAGCAAAACCATATATAGGAGAGAATATAAGCACATTACATGATCAGGATAGGAATAAATTTGTAACATTTACACACAAATGATGGCTATCTTTAAAATATAAATAATTCTTATAAATCATTAAGAGAAATATGAGTACTATAAGTAAATAATTGGAGAAAGGCCCAAAGAGATTATTTGCATAAAGGATATAAGTAGCTAACCAATATGAAAAAATGCTTCCCTTCTCAAGCAATGGGGAAATAAAAATTAAACAAATTAATTATTCTGGGTTTTGGTTTGAATTGGTTCCTTTTTGGCCTGTTAAGTAGACTTTTTTTAAAAAAATATTTTTTAATTGATTTCCTTATTGGTAACTTTCCCTGAATGAAAGAAGGACTTGGAATTAAAGCAAACTCTTCAAATCCCTAAATACATTTCAAAAATATTTTTTAAATTGAAGTATAGTTGATCCCCAATGTTGTGTTAGTTTCGGGTGTACAGCCTAGTGATTCAGTGTTTTTGCAGATTATACTCCATTATAGTCTGTTATAAGATAATGGGTATAATTCCCTGTGCGATACAGTATTTCCTTGTTGCTTATCTATTTTATAATATAGTAGTTTGTATCTGTTAATCCCATGACCCTAATTTGTCCCTCCCCCCACTTCCCTCTCCCCTTTGGTAACCAAAAGTTTATTTTCTATATGTGTGGGTCTGCTTCTGTTTTGCATATACATTCATTTGTATTATTTTTTAGAGTCCATATGTAAGTGATATCATCCAGTATTTGTCTTTCTCTAACTTATTTCACTAAGTATAATATTCTCTAGGTCCATCCACATTGCTGCAAATGGCAGTATTTCATTATTTTTTATTGCCGGGTAATATAATATTCCATTGCATATATATGTGACATCTTTTTAATCCAATTGTCTGTCGTTAGGCAGATGGTTTGCTTTCATGTCTTGGCTGTTGTAAATAGTGCTGCTGTGAACATTGGGGTACATGTATCCTTTCGAATTCATGTTTTCATTTTTTTTGGCTATATACACAGGAGTGGAATTGCTAGAACATACAGTAGCTCTGTTTTTAGTTTTTTAAGTAACCTCCATCCTTTTCCATAGTTTTTCCATAGTGGCTGCACCAATTTTTATTCCCACCAGATACCCCATGCTCTTGGGTTGGAATAATATTAAAATGACCACACTACCCAAAGCAATCTACACATTCAGTGCAATCCCTATCAAACTACCAATGACATTGTCACAGAACTAGAACAAATACTCTTAAAATTTATATGGAACCACAAAGGACCCCAAATTGCCAAAAGAATCCTGAGACAAGAGAACAAAACTGGAGGTATACCCTCCCAGACTTCAGACTGTACTACAAAGCTACGTAATCAAAACAGCATGGTGTGAGCACAAAAAGAGACACATAGATCAATGAAACAGAATAGAGAGCCCAGAAATAAACCCACACACCTATGGTCAGTTAATCTATGACAAAGGAGGCAAGAATATATACAATGGAGAAAAGACAATCTCTTCAACAAGTGGTGCTGGGAAAACTGGACAGCTACATGGAAAACAATGAGATTAGAACATTCCATCTCACCATATACAAAAATAAACTTAAAATGGATTAAAGACCTAAATGTAAGATCTGAAACCATAAAACTCCTAAAAGATAACACAGGCAGAACACTCTTTGACATAAATCGTAGCAATATTTTCTTGGATCAGTTGCCTAAGCCAGAAGAAATAAAAGCAGAAATAAACAAATGGGACCTAATTAAACTTAAAAGGTTTTGCACAGCAAAAGGAAACCATCAACAAAGTGAAAAGACAACCTACTGAACGGGAGAAAATATTTGCCAGTGATATGACCAACAAGGGGTTAATATCCAAAATATACAAACAGCTCATACAACTCAATATCAAAAAACAACCCAATCAAAAAACGGGCAGAAGACTTGAATAGACATTTTTCCAAAGAAGACATACAGATGGCCAAGAGGCATATGAAAAGATGCTCAACATCACTAATTATTAGAGAAATGCAAATCAAAACAACCATGAGGTAACACCTCACACTGGTCAGAATGGCCATTGTCAAAAAGTCTACAAATAACAGATGTTAGAGAGGACGTGGAGAAAAGGGAGACCTCGCAATTAGCCCTTTAAATAAAATGAAAGTGACAGAACTTTAGAGGAGTGCTCTGAGCTGTGTACCAACTTATAAACACAGTCATGGCAAGAACCACCTTAATACACTTTTTGGCAGAAATATTGCCAATAAGTATCAAAAGTAATAAAGATCATCATTCCTTCTGACCAAATGATTCCACTTTGGGGAACTGACCCTAAGGAAAAGGAGATTAACATAAAGGTTAATGGACAAGGTTGCTTATAATGTAAGTATTAATAATGGTAAAAAGTAGCAAATAACTAAAGAGTCCAACGATGAAGAATTGGTTAAAGAAATATTGGCGTATTCATAGAATAGAATCCAACAGGGCTGTTATAAACCATGTTATATAAGAGTATTTAATGCCATGGGAAAATGCTCATAATTCATCATGAAATAAAAAACAAAAAGCCAATTACAAAGCAGTGTAGACGGTAATGCTATTTTAATAGGTTAAAAATGTTCAGAGAAAAAATGTTCAGAGAAATGGCATATTGAGAAAACATTTATTAAAATATCAGCACTTGCAAATTAGCTACTGCAACTATGATTAATTTTTATTCACCAGCTCTCTCTCTGTTTTCCTATTTTCAAAATATATTTTTAAAACCATATTTTCGTATTTAAAATAAAACAAACAATATATGTTAGGGATCTCTAGTTCTTAGAGATGCTTAGTGATGTCATCAGAGACACAGGCCCTTCTTAGCTTTTCATCCTGTCTTCCTTAGCTTTTTGGTTTTTATTTTTGTTTGTTGCTTCATTGCTACAAGATGGCTATTGCACCTCTGGGCATCACATCAACACTCCCGGTAGAAAGAAAGACGAAGAGAGCCCACCTTCTGCGTCTCTACCTCCTTCTCATCAGGACTGTTTCCCAGAAAACCCCTCAACAGACTTGGTTAATCTCACATGGCCAGCGAAGGATGCTGAGGAATAAGTATTCAATTTTTCAGACTGCAGAGTAGATCATGACAAGAAAGAAGGGGCTGGGAATGGATGCCAAGTGAGCCAACTGCAGTTTTCACATAGTATTTTTGGGTAGAAAATTAAAAGCACGTTTTGTAGAGTGCACTGATCGAACGCAGTGACAACCAGAAATGCAAGAACTGTGTTTTGCAGGCACTGGAAAGAGCATTTGTGACATCGGACCGTTAAAAGGAGTGAGGGGATGTACTTACAAATTATCTAGGCTCTGATCCCTCCGTGGCGGGGGTGCGACGCTGTATATTGCATGTCTTTTTATTAAGAAAAGATGAGAAGCTTGAAGTCAAGCACATACGTCTCCACCATAAACTCTTCCACGGACACTTTGTTGTAAGCGACAGGGAAGAGTGCTTTCAAGCTGTGTTTGGTTACATGAAACCTGAGTCAGCTATCCAGTGACTGCAAAAAAAAAAAAAAACAAAGAAATCACCGAAAAGCAGGATTGGTCGTACAGCTGAAGGCAGCAGCGAGCTGTTGGACAAAGAGGAAAGTCAGGGGGTCAGGAGATCTGAGGGATCCATCACGCTCTGCTGCTAAACAGCTGCGGGCCCTTGGACACATCATTTACTCTGACCGACTTCAGCCTCCTAATCTGTAAGATCAGGGGGTGAATGGAAAAGACCCTTTAAGTACTTGGAGCACGAGATGACTAGATCCTATTCTAATTGCTATCTTCTGAAAATGAATAACTGCAAAGGTAATGAATCTCTCAAAACTTCTCACTGTGGGGCTTCCCTGGTGGCGCAGTGGTTGAGAGTCCGCCTGCCGATGCAGGGGACACGGGTTCGTGCCCTGGTCCGGGAGGATCCCGCATGCCGCGGAGCGGCTGGGCCCGTGAGCCATGGCCGCTGAGCCTGCGCGTCCGTAGCCTGTGCTCCGCAACGGGAGAGGCTACAACAGTGAAGAGGCCCGCGTACAGCAAAAAACAAAAAACAAAACTTCTCACTGTGAGCAGACAGGAGGGAGCACAGAGAGGTCTGGAGAAACAGAAACGTGAGGAGTCATTGGCTCTGGGTCAGCTGCCATCATTCAGGGTACGTGGTATAATCCACAGGGGAAACAGAGCAGATATAAAGCCTCAGCGCCCAATAAAACTCTATGGACATTATTTTTGTACCATCGGAGAAATGGCTTAGCAATGCAATGTATGGAGCCCGCACTCCAACTCAAGACTTGGTGTCCTTGTGGATTTCATTGCACAACCTAAAAAAAAACACACCTCAAGAGTGAAGCAAATCACGATGATGAGGAAGTGGTCGCTGGTAGTTACTAAAGTCTTTCAGTCCAGAAATCAGAAGCTGTACAAGGAACCCTTTATTGTTACCATGGGAATGTATCAACCTTCAGTTTTGGATGAAGGTGATGGCTGTCAGCATAGGCTGTGATGGAGTTGGAATTCTTCCTCCACCACTTTGAGCTGTGTGACATTCAGAAGATTACTTAACCTCTCTGTGCCTCCATTTCTCACCTGTAAAATGGGGGCCAATAATGACATCCACTCCTTAGAAATGGGTGAAATTTAAAAATTTTAGTCTAATGCCTGGTCTCTAGATAGTGATTGTCAGGTAAATTTTAATTCTTCAAATAAATCAGTGAATTTGCAAATAAGCTTATAAGCTGTTATGTACTTAGTAACTTGTGGTGGGTTTTTCAGTTGGGGGGGATAGAGTTTTTTCTCTATGCAGAAATGTACAGAAATGGCGGAAGTAGGAAGTTTACCATAAACCTTGGGGAAGTTTTTAATAAAATTCATTCCAGAGCACATGTGCAGTTTTGCAAACAGTAGTTGCCTAAGGTCCTGAGCTGCTCCCTAAGGCAGTGACCTCTACTTCTGGGAGGAAGGAACAGAATAAGAGAGATATAAAGTCTGGACAGAGCAGGAATAGAAATGTATCTTTGGATTTGGCTCGGACTGTATCTTTTGGCAAACACTGACAATTTAACTGGAAACAAAATTGGAAAGGTTTCCAACTATTGTCTGTTCCTGTTTCCCTTGTTGGAAACCTCTCCTGGGTCCTTAACAGGTGGTCTACTTCCAGTCCCCAAATATGAGGTGTTAAAATAGACTTTCAAATCAGTGGTGAAAAGCTGGGTTGTTCATTAAATGGTATTGAGACAGCTGGCTAACCATTTGGTAAAACAAAGTTAGAACCCTATCTCAAACCAAAATAAACCCCAACTGGGTTAAATATTTAAAGAAATAGAGACATGAAAATATCAGAAGAAAATACAGGTGAATAACAACGGAATGATATTATGGGAAAAGGCCTTATGACTATAATACTTAGCAGAAATTATCATGGGAAACATGATTGTTGGCTGAATAAAAAAACTGAAATGTCCCTTTCTAAAATTTATCAGCAAAATAAGGAGAACAGTAACTGAAGAAAAATAATTTCAAGATACCAGGTTAAGAGGTTATGAGCCTCAATACAGAATAAACTTTTATAAATGAATTTAAAAAGAGATGACCTGTTCCCTTCTCCTCCCCCTATCCCAATGTGATCATGGCCATAAAAAGAAGAAAGACATATGGCTAATAGACATGAAGAAAATTCAGCCACACGTGTCATCAGCCACTTTTCTTCTATCAAGTTGTCAGAGCTGAAGGACAGCAGCTCTCCGTGTCAGGGAAAGCATTGCCGGGTGATATGCAGATGTGTGCATGGACGTTGGCAGTGTAAATACACAAAAACTTTTTGGAGACCTAATGGGCCATTTAGATCATTTTTTTAGAGAAAAGTCTTTGGCAACTTTTCATATTTATCCTTAGAAAATGATCAGGGACATGCCTGGAAATATAGATCAAGGATGGTCATTGCAGCAGAGTTGGGAATCTCAATATAGAAAGTTAAGGAGACATCTGTCATCTGAGGCTGGTTAAGAATGAAGATTTAGTTTCCACAATGGAATACTATGAAACTGTTTGGTTTTGTTTTGGTTTTTAGCGGTACGCGCGCCTCTCACTGTTGTGGCCTCTCCTGTTGCGGAGCACAGGCTCCGGATGCGCAGGCTCAGCGGCCATGGCTCACGGGCCCAGCCGCTCCATGGCATGTGGGATCCTCCCGGACCGGGGCACGAACCCGTGTCCCCTGCATCGGCAGGCGGACTCTCAACCACTGTGCCACCAGGGAATCCCGAAACTGTTTTTTTTTTTTTTAAGTGATGATACAGGATGACATCACCATTTTAAAAATTATAAAACAAGAGTAGAGTATAAGTCATATTTGTATCAAAATTTATATCTTGCTATGTTTAGCACATTAACAAACATAGGTGGAAGAATATTGATGAATGGCTTAAAACGATTGTCCTCCCAGACCTGTACTCCTCAATTCTGTCACGATCAGGAAAAACAAGGAATGACAGAGAAACTGTCACAGACCAGGGGGTGCCTGGGAGACATGACAGCTATGTACAGTGTGGTGCCCTGGACTGGATACTGAACAAAAAGAGGACATCAGTGGAAAACTGATGAAACTCAAAGTTCGGAATTTATTTCAGCATAATATACCAACATCAGTTTCTTAATTTTGACGAAAGTACCACAGTTATATAAGGTGTGAACAGTGGGAAGACTGGGTGAGGGGCATGTGGGAACTCTCTATACTATCTTGGCAGTTTTTATGAAAATCCAAAATTTTTCCAAAGTAAAAAGTTTATTGAAAACCTCAATACATTTTCAAATAAGGGTATATACCTAAGGAGTTGGATTGGGGTGAGAGACCTAAAGAATTTCAGATTCTACGTGTATAAATTTTTACAGTGACTATGCATATTATATAGTGAAGGATAAACAGATTTAACAATAAAATGGTATTATAGAAGTATATTTGTGAACATGGAATAATAAGAAAAAAACAAATTATAATACAGCATAATCCTATTGAAATGGTTTTTAAGTTGGTGGTTTGTTTTTGCCTACTTTTATTTTCTAATTTTAAAAATATGTATTACTTATAGGATACAGAACAAAGTTTAAAACGTCCCTGAAGGCGATCATGGGGCAGGTGCAATTCTCAAATCTCTGGTCTCATGAGTTCGAATCAGGGGTTTCCTGATCATGTGCCTGGTCCTTGGAAATTTGGGGCCACAGAAAGTGTGTCTCTTTCTTCTGGTGATAGATTTAAATAAATATTCCTTTAATTATGATCCAACATATCTTGTCTTTGCTTAACACAGTCCATTCAAGGCAGAAGGGTAAAGATGAGAGTCTCTATACAAGTAAAAAGAAAGAGCAGGAAACATTATTTCCTACTGGGTTGGTTATTTACATGATTTTCAGAGAAAATGACAGCAGGCTGAATGAGAGAAAAAAAAAACAAGATCAGTAAACTTAAACACTGTTATTAGAAAACTGAAGACAAAATGTAAATAACCGTTTTGCCTGTTTCATGTTTATCACATAATCCCGGCACTGCCATATTTGGAATCAATAGCATAACATTTGAATGCAAATGTGACTGATACTTACTATAATATTTTGGACATGGAATCACATACTGCAATCTTTTCATATGCTTGCCTTACCCAGAAATGAATTTGCTGGATGGTTTCCAAGCTGTAATTTGGACTTATAAGACTAAATGCCACATGACAATTGAGTCCCCAGTAGCTTTTAAGCTCATGGAAATTAAGCAACAGCAGATGAAAGTGTGTTCAGAAGCCCAGAGACCCATCTGCCCGGATCCCTACCCCCACGGGCCTCCCACTCACATGGGCCATATTTCAGAATTCATTTCTGTGTGTCTCAGAGACTTTTTGGATTTCAAGGGCCTTCTCATGAACACAATGGCTCTTGCCTACTCGGAGTTACAGACAAGCCAACTGGTAATTATACAAGAGTGCAAAAAGTACTGTAACTGGTGAAAACATAAGATTTCACAGGAAGTCAAAAGAGAGACACCTTGGAATCTAGACACCTGGACACACAAAGGGCTTGCCAGCGTAAGGGGTGCATCCGCCACGAGGCTTGAAGGATGAGTAGCCATTTCTCAGGTGAACGGGGAGATCGGTATTCCAGGCAGAGGTGACGGCGTCTGCAGAGGCCACTCAGAAGATGGGAGAGGGCCCAGAGGTGCGGCGGGGGGGGGGCCTGACGGGGTGGAGTAGAGAGTGCCAGAGGGAAGGGTGAGAGCTGGGGCCAGAGGGAAGGCAGTGGTCCCATCCTGAGAGGCCTTGAAAGCCATATTAGGCAGGTCAGATTTTATCCCAAGGGTGTTTGGGGCTGAACTATGTCCCTGCACCACTTCCCCACATTCATATGTTGAATCCCTAATCTCCAGGACCTCAAAATGTGACTGGAGAAAGGGTACTTAAAGAGGTAATTAAATTAAACTGGAGTTAGTAGGGTGAGTCCTAACCAATGTGACTGGTATCCTCATAAGAGGAGGTTCAGACACAAAGCGGGAAGACCGTGTGAAGACACAGGATGAAGACAGCAATCTAGCAACCAAGGAAAAAGAAAGGTCTCAGGAGAGAGCAACTCTGCTGATACCTTGATCTTGGACTTTCAGCCTCAAGAACTGTGAGAAAATCTGTTGCTGAAGCCTGCCAGGCTGTGGTACTTTGTTATGGCCGCCCGAGCAAACTCATATCAATACTAAGGGCAATAAAGCGTTCTAAGCAAAGAGGGGGAGGATGGCTAGATTTATCTTTTGAAGAGTCCCTCTGGCCGATGGACAGAAGGAGCGAATCCCTGCAGTGATCCGTGCAGGCTGAGCTTAGCACACCACAAGGGGCACCTTCTAAATAGACAACAACACGAATCGCATGTCCACAACTTGTATAACACACAGTTCGCAACTGCACACCCATACGTGGCCGTGATATCAGGAGATAGGTAAAGGAATGGAAAGAAGTGAACAGATTTGAGACAGATTCAGAGACGAGACTCAGTGGTTTTTGAAGATTGGTTGGATGCCACCAGTGAGAGAGAGGAAGAAAAAAAGGAGAAAGGTGTTTTCAGTCTTGGGAAACTGGGTGTGTGGGTGCACCTGCCAACCACATAAGAAATCGAGAAGGAAGACCTGCATTGGAGAGGATGATTGAGTTAGTTTTGGCTTCAAGTTTGATGAACCAAAGGAAGGTAGTCCAAGGGGAGCTCTTCAGTAGGGAATTGGATGCATGAAGGTATGAACTTGCACACGCATCACAATTGGAAGCCCACTATTTTTTTTTTTTTTTTTTTTTTAATTACGCGGGCCTCTCACTGCTGTGGCCTCTCCCATTGCGGAGCACAGGCTCCGGACGCGCAGGCTCAGCAGCCATGGCTCACGGGCCCAGCCGCTCTGCGGCACGTGGGATCTTCCCAGACCGGGGCACAAACCCGCGTCCCCTGCATCGGCAGGCGGACTCTTAACCACTGCGCCACCAGGGAAGCCCGGAAGCCCACTATTTTAAACCACGGAGGTTGGTAAGAACAGAAGGAATCATATGTAAAATAAGAAAACAGTATAAGAGAAAAAAAATAAGCATGACTTTTATATCCAGACTCCTAAGTCAGAGGCTCATTGTGGGAATGAGATGGCAAAACAAGCAAAGTGGCGCCCCCCGTTTCCTTCTCTTCTACCCACCGCCTGGTTCCAGGCATGGTCAGTCAGCTCCTCACATCCGTCTTCTGGAGGCTTGGGTTGCTTGGATCCAGAGAGCGTGCTTGAGTGGATTCCCTTACTCACTCAGCAAATACTAGGCACCTACAGTGCGTCACATACATGCTAAGCTTCTGTTGGTCAATAGAAAACATCATATGGCTCCCCATTCTCAGAACAGTCCAGATCCTTGGTCTGTTGCAGGCACCCCTAGAATTGTACTTCTACTGACAGCATGGAAGAATAAGGCTGTCCTTGTTGAATGCATGGCTGAATTGGCTTCAAGAATACCTGTAGCACAGGGAGATCGGCTCGGTGCTTTGTGACCACCTAGAGGGGTGGGGTAGGGAGGGTGGGAGGGAGGGAGACGCAAGAGGGAAGAGATGTGGGAACGTATGTATAACTGATTCACTTTGTTATAAAGCAGAAATTAACACACCATTGTGAAGCAATTATACTCCAATAAAGATGTTAAAAAAGATAAAGCTTCCAGATTTCCATGGTTGAATATGATACTAGCTGTGGCTTAGTCGTATATGGCCTTTGCTGTGTTGAGTTTTTCATCATGAAAGGATGTTATATTCTGTCAAATGTTTTTAGGCATGTATTGAAATGACCGTGTGACTTTTATCTTTCATTCTATTAATGTAGCAGATCACATTTACTGATTTGCATATGTTAAACCATCCTTGCATCCCAGAGATTAAAAAAAAAAAAAGAATACATGTAGATCTGAAAAAGATGAAAAGAAAGCCACTCAGTGCCCCTCCCACTTTATTGTCACACATAATCAAGGACCGACCATAATATCGCTGAGGGTGGTACTTTGCATTTGGCATTATCTGAGTTGAAGCTCAAATAGTGCTAGTTATCACACACTCCCCAATATCTTTTTTAAAAATTCATTAATAAGCCTGAATGCTTTTGTCTAGTTATTAGGGAAGCTGGGGTTAGTAATTAAGCTTTGCAGCAGGACAAGCTAGGACAGAAGAGGCTGCTTGGCAACCACAGCTGACTGCCTGGTTTGGACATACCCGGGAGGAACTTCGTGGGGACCACCTGAAAGTAACTCATGGACAAAGGAGAGGAGGCTTTGTTCTTGCTTGAGCTCAAAGCATTACAATTTGGGCACAGATAGAAATGCAGTCCTGTTACCAGCCCTGGGCTGGTGAGGTCCAGAAACGTTTGGGCAACATGAGATAAGTATACAAATATTCAAATCCTTCTGGGAACCTGGGATAAGATTGTCTTGCTTCTGAGTAAAGAATACTTGTAACATGAAATAATCCTTGATGTCGATGTTTGACTTAGGATGACAATTTGATCAGCTTAGTAACTCCATCAAGAGCAGAAAATTCATATGCAAGAGATTCTAGGGAAGCAGGAAGCTTTAGTCTTTTGGCAAAGGGGACGGGAACGAGTCAGCCATGACCAAGAAGTCAACAATCCTTAAGCAAGTTGTAAAATCCAGTCTGGAAGCCTGGGGAAATCCACAATTAGTCACCCAATCATGTCCCTGTGAAGAGATGGTGACACCAAAGGAGGAAATGGACTTGATGGGAGAAGAGGTTTGAAGTGATTTCTTCCAACTCTGGTTAAATTTGATTCTAGAGCTTTACAAGGGACCATTTAGAGTCCTTTTACTGTTTCATTCTTGTTCAATACAATTTCAATGCAAATGAGAAATTAGCTAGGGCTAGGAAGTCTTTGGTTATAGGGGTGTGAGAGGTATAACAAAATTCTACCCCGTCAGTAGGGAGAAGAAAAATTCACAAGTTAAAATTAATTCTGGGAAACATATCTACATAGGTGGATGTGCCAATACCCGGTGTTCACCTGCCTTGTTTTCTCACCATGCTTTACTGGAGATAAGCTGCCTAAAAACCAGCCAGATGACTTTACTGAGTTCACTGAGATTCTGCATCCAGTCCCGGCAAATCAGTTATGGGCAGGACAAAGCTGACATCAAAGGCCCATTCATAGCTGACAGATTCTTCTGCAACTCAGCAAGCCTGCAAGTTTGTGCTTCTCAACTGTAATGTGCTTACAGATCTTCCAAGGGGTATTGTTAAAATACAGATTCTGATTCAGGTCTGAAGTGGGACCTGAATTTTGGTGTTTCCAGATGATGCTGTTGGCCCATGTCACACACTAGCAAGTTGACTTTTCCTATAACATCCCATAGGTGGAGCAGAATCGCATTACCCCTCCCACCTAGAACTGCAAGGAGAAAATCAGCAGCTACCGGGCAACGATTTCCCTTGTGTTACGCATGGATTTAATTCTAGGCTGCCTTCACATGGTGGATGAACCTTACAGATCATTACCAATTTAAAGTAAAAAGACATCGATGTCGACTTTTGTCATCCCTGTTACCTGTCACGATTGTAAAACACCACATTGTGAAAGACTGAATTTACTCAGAGGTCCACGATGAGTGGCAAACTGTCCACGTTCAACATCGAATTTCAAACCTGAAATTTAAAAGCTGAAAATGCATGAGAGTCATATGACGTCCCTTCATGGAAGAGAGAGTGCTTCACTAGGATTCCAGAGGCTTGAAATAGAGTCTGAGCTCTGTCATTCACTTGCTGGTGACTTTGAATAATGCCGTCCGCCCTTCCGAGGCTCAGATGTGACATGAATAGTTGTTGGGTGACCATGACATATGAAGCAAGCCAAAATGGCTGCCTTTCTGCTAAGTAAGCATCAGGACCACATAGCTTCTCAGTGGTGAGACCCTCACAAGCCTGGTTTGAGAATTCTGATGTGGCTGCAGGCAGACAACAGTGCTATGGGACCAGCACCAACTGGGAATGGGGGCAGCTGTCCTCTCTAACCCCAGTGTCACGTGCTGAGGTGATGCCAACATTCTTCTCCTCTATCACATCCTCCAGAGCTCATCCTTGTCAGATATGTCTCCGAGGAGTGTCAGAGTACCTCCTGTCTCCTGTCATTGTTGCAGGAATTTAGGACTCACCCTGCTAGAAAGTCTGGTGTAGACAATTCTGCATAGACAATTGAAGAAAACTCAGTAACCACATTCCCTACTTAGAGCCACTTCTATTCTCTAACTTGCTTTTGGAGGTTTTCTCCTCTTTTCCTCCTTCCTACTCTGCCCATATCGGCTACCCAGTCCTATGGACTGTAGGTTCCCATCAACCAGCCTCAGAGCTCATTATTCTGGTTCCAAGTTGCCAATCACACCAGTTCCTCAAACTTTCTGTTTTTTTCTCTTGGTGTTTGTACTTCTCCATCATTTCTCCTGTGGTTTCCATGTTTGGGATGAACAGATACACACTAGTATATATAAAAGAGATAAACAACAAGGAACTTCTGTATAACACAGGGAACTATATTCAATATCTTGTAATAACCTATAATGGAAAAGAATCTGAAAAAGAATAGATAGATATGTGTAACTGAATCACTTTGCTATATACCTGAAAATAACACAACATTTTAAATTAACTATTTTTTTAATATTTTTTAAATGTTAAAAAAAAAAAAGCATATTGCTCTACCCAACTGAAACTTCCTCAGCATCATCCCGGCTGTGGGATATCCTGGTTTGTCCAGGACAGTCCTGGTTTACACCTGTTTT
Source organism: Delphinus delphis (assembly GCF_949987515.2). NCBI lineage: Eukaryota > Metazoa > Chordata > Mammalia > Artiodactyla > Delphinidae > Delphinus > Delphinus delphis. Next base: position 54,685,506 of record NC_082701.1, read on the forward strand.
CCCAGGTTAGTAATTAGTTGAATCCCCTTTTACTCTCAAAAATGTCCCAGTTTAGAAGATAAACTATATAATCACTCTATGTGGAAGCAACTCCAGCAAGATGAAGAAGTCAACCAATGCCAGAGAGGATGAAACATTCATAAACATGGTCGACACCAGCTATGGTGTGAGCAGAAAATTCACCAAAAGAAATACAGGTAGAAGTCTACATCACACTGGTGAATATGTGCTCCTGGGCTAGACTTCATTGCTTTAGGTACAAGATGCAAAAAGAAACCCAAAAAACAACTTGTACTTCATGAGCAAAACTGTGAGTTGTACTTCTTAAGAAAGAGAGAAAAATAATATAACAAGACTTATTACCAAGCAAATAGATCATCAAAATGAACGTCCACAATTCTACCTTGGTAGAAACCACTGGGGATCAGCCTCCAGCAGTGCAAGGTGGGCAGCATGCAGGACCCTGTGGAAGGACCTGAGGCTTTGGGATAAATCAGACTAGAATTAGGATACTGACTTCTCTTTGAATGCTGTGACCTTGGGCAGATGGCTTCATGTGTCTGAACCTTTGTTTCATCACTTATGAAAGGAGAGAGTTCAATGAGCCATTGGTTTTCAAACTAGGCTCTGCGGGGCCCAAGGGTTTTGCCTTTCAGACCCGTGGTGGGGTGGGGGGAGGAAAACTTAAGTTTTCCCACCACTTTTACGTGTTTTATATCAAGCAGTGAGCTCTCTTAAGATGTTTTAAATTTGATTTGAGATATTAATTTGTTTGAAGAAAAGAGTTTGTTGCAAAAATAAAATGTGAACACATACGGGTTAGATGGTCTCTAAGATCTCTTCCCAACTCTAGTAGATGTGGTTCTGAGGCCTCGGGTAATGTCTGCAGTTAGTGAACTGACAGATGGAAGTGGGCAGAAGACTCCTCTGATGCCTGCAGAGACTTGCTTTTAAGGGCAGACCAGATGGGCCTTAATGTGTGCACTGCTTTATTAGGGAGGCTGATGAAGCCCAGGGTGTGTCTGAGGGACGTGTGTTTACAGACACATGGAGGTGTGGCTGGGAGATGTCTTAGCTGGAGAGGAACATTCCTAGGCCTCTGAAAAGTGTTCCTAGAAGTATCCTCCATTACTCATAAAGATCCAGAGGTTCTAAGTTGGTCCTAGACTGATTCTAGATTATTAGGAGAAAGTCTGGTGTCTGAAAATTATTGCCAGTATCTTCAAAATTCTTAATAATTGTAATAAGGAAGGAAGGAAGGAAGGGAAGGAGGGAGGGAGGAAAGAAAGGAAGGAAGGAAGGGAGGAAAGAAAGGAAGGAAGGAAGGGAGAAAGAAAGGAAGGGAGAAAGAAAAGGAGAAAGAAAAGTCTGGTATATTGTAGCACTTCAGGGCATTGGGCAGCATATATAAATTTAAAGAGTAAAACGTCTTTTTTTCTGGAGTAAAAATCAGAAGCCTACACATTTAAATAAGACACATTAATGAGGACAAAGGTGGATCAGGGGACCATGGTCTTTTTCCCACATGCTGCATATACCAGGAATCAAGAGAAAAAAAGTAGATAATGGTGAGTGTGTGACCGAAGTGCTTTTTTTCACTGACCTGGAAGAAAATGCAATCTTGAACCAGAAGAAAAATACTAGCATCACTGAGGGACTTTGTGTCCTGGCTACAAAGTCAGATATACCTTGGGAATCCAAATTTAAACCTGGGAGGCTGGTTTCCTTTTCTCTGTAAAAGCACCAGATAAGAAGTTAGGCTTCAGACTGAGCTTGAATGAAAATCATCTGTGCGCTCTTCTTTCTGTCTTAATCAAACAAATGGGATTCCTGACATTTTATGTGCTATTCGTCTCATATCTGAAATACTTTTAAATTCTGGTTAGATTTGGAGTTTGTTTGAATCTAGTCTTGATCATTTAAGAATGATTCAGTTGGTTGCTGTTTCTTATTTCATTAGACTTCTAATCATGCCACGATGCTGTTTTTAAGAATATCCAGGGATTTCTACTGCCTAAGAGATAAAGCCCAAAGTCTTTACATTAAAGACTTTCATTATCACACACCAGCTTACTTTTTCAGTCTCGTGTCTTTATGATCTAGAAGCACCAGGTTACCCACTAATGGCCAAGCACATCATTTGCCTTCTTCCTACTGTCCATTCATTTACCCTCAGTACTACCTCGTTCATGATGCTTTCCAGATACCGGAGCCCCAGGCAGAACGAATCACCTTCCTCTGCTCCTAGAATCCTCTGCTCCCATGGTTGGCCCAGGAGGGATCTCACTGGTCCTCAAAAGCCATGGGTGTGACTCTCTTGTTCTATAGTCAGTGACAAGCATTAGGGTAGGGACTCTGCCTGTTCCTCTTTATAACTCCGGCATCTAGCACAGAGCCTGGCACATGGTAGTTGCTCAAGAAACCTTTGTAGAAAAAAAATGTTTCTAATGAGTGAATTCTCAATGGCGTCTAGTAATTAGGGGACTGAGCAGTTCACTACATGGCGGATCCTTCTTTTGTCTGTTTTAAATGTATAAGCTTACTTACTAGTTGTAAAATGAAGAGTACTGTGGGTCTTCTGAAACTAAATCTTTCCAGTTTAGGATGACATGGTTTTGGTTTTGGTTTTTTTTTCTAGGTGGCTTTTTAAATATTTTATTTTTAAAAAATTTTTATTGAAGCGTAGTTGATTTACAATGTTGTGTTAGTTTCAGGTGTACAGCAAAGTGAATCAGATATATAGAGATATATAGAGATATAGATATCTGTATATCTATAACTATAGATATAAAGGAGCCCAAGGAACCGCTCCCACCTTTGAGTGAAGACTTCCTCCTTAATGCTTCATCCAAGGACTTCACCGTTCCCCCAAACACTGCATCTCTTCAATCTGAAGATGCTAAACTTTCGGCTGTCATCTCTGAAGTAGTTTCCCCAACCCCAGCTCCACCCACCCACTATGCGGGTCCACCCCCTGACACTCCGCAGAGTGATGACAAAGAACTTGACAATGCCCGGGATCAACTTTCTGACAGTCTCGGGCAAAGACAGCCTGACCCAGATGGGAACAAACCCCCTAGAGGATAAAGTCGAGGCAAAAGCGAAAGCTGAACACAGAGACAAACTGGGCTAAAGGGATGACACCATCCCACCTGAATATCCACATCTCTTGGATGATGACGATGCGGTCGAATCAGCGACGCCACCTACAAAGAAACCTGAGGCATCAGAGAAACCTGCAGATGCCCAAGACCTCACTGATGCCCTCTCAGGGGACTTTGACAGCTGTCGGTCAACTACAGAAACCTCAGAGAACACAGCAAAGGACCAAGACAAGAAAACTGCTTCCAGCTCCAGAGCACCCAAGAATGGGGATAAAGCAAAGGATTCTGCAAAGGCAAAGGAGGAAACTTCCATTCGAAAAGCTGGTGGAAAAAGTACAAATTAAAGTTCACACTATCTGGTATCTGCATATTAAAATCTTCATCTGGTAGATGGTGACTTTTGAAGAACAAAAGGCTTTGATAGCAGAAATATTTTCTGAGTGGCTTCTAGACAGTGGTATTTGTTGAGTCTTTTGACATCCTAAACATTGTTTGTTATTCTTTTCCTGAAAAGAAACTGAATTTGTCTGGTTCACCTGTGTTATTCTACTGAGTATTGATAAACTTTGAATATCTATATATCTATATCTATTTACATTTACATTCTCTTCCTTTGTAGGTTATTACAAGATACTGAGTATAGTTCCCTGTGCTGTACAGCAGGTCCTTGTTGGTTATCTATTTTATATATAGTAGTGTGTATATTTTAATCCCAAACTCCTAATTTATCCCTCCCCTCCTTCCCTTTGGTAACCATAAGTTTGTTTTCTGTGTCTGTGAGTCTGTTTCTGTTTTGTAAATAAGTTCATTTGTATCATTTTTTTAGATTCCACCTATAAGCAATATATATTTGTCTCTGACTTACTTCACTAAGTACGATGATCTCTAGGTCCATGCATGTTGCCACAGATGGCATTATTTCATTCTTTCTTATGGCTGAGTAATATTCCACTGTATATATATCCCCCCCTTCAAAATGTCCATAGAACTGCTATTCTCCCATAAAGAAAAATTAGCAAAAAGTCTGCATCAACTTTGCAAAACAAGGAAGGGTATTTTCTGCGTGACAAAAAACTCTGAGGACTTTCTGTTAAATGTAGTGCCGATCCGAGCCCACCCACAGTTTCAGACACGCAGTGCAGCACACACCTGAGCAGTAAAGGAGAAAGCACCCAGAGGTGAGCTTGAAAGCCACTGACTTGAGAGTTTGGTGGGACGACGTGTGAGTAGCGTTAAAATATTGCTGGAATAAGTGGGGAAGTTGAGGCCAGTTGGCAAAGCTGACAACATCTTTGAAAGATGATTCAAATAAACTCTACATGAAAAAGAAATTATGAGACAGGGAAATGTGAAGAGAGACTGGACATTTAATGATTTCAAGTAATTACTGTTAGAAACAGACTCACAGACATAGAGAACAGACTTGTGGTTGCCAAGCGGAAAGCGGGGAAGGAGAGGGATGGACGGGGAGTTTGGGGTTAGTAGATGCAAACTATTACATTTAGAATGGATAAACAACAAGATCCTACTGTATAGCACAGGGAACTACATCCAATCTCCTGGGATCAACCATAATAGAAAAGAATATTTTAAAAAGAATGTATATATATGTATAACTGAGTCACTTTGCCATACAGCAGAAATTAGCACAACCTTGTAAATCAACTATACATCAATTTTTAAACGTACATTTATTTATGGCTGCGTTGGGTCTTTGTTGCTGCGCTCGGGCTTTCTCTAGTTGCGGTGAGCGGGGGCTACTCTTCGTTGTGGTGCGCGGGCTTCTCGTTGCGGCGGCTCCTCTTGTTGCGGATCACGGGCTCTAGGCACACAGGCTTCAGTAGTTGTGGCTCTTGGGCTATAGAGCACAGGCTCAGTGGTTGTGGCACACGGGCTTAGTTGCTCCACGGCATGTGGGATCTTCCCAGACTAGGGCTCGAACCCGTGTCCCCTGCATTGGCAGGCGGATTCTGAACCACTGTGCCACCAGGGAAGTCCCACATACATCAATTTTAAGAAATAAAATAAAATAAATAAATAAAAAATTAAAAGTAATTACTGTTAGAATTTTTAGATATAGTAATGGGACATGGGACTTTGGTTGCGCTTTTTAGAAAGAGTTTATATTTTTCAGAGACATATACTGAAATAGAGTTGATCCTCATTATTTGTGAGTCCATCTTTGCGAATTTGCCTCCTGCTAAAATTTATTTGTATCCCCAAAATCGATGCTCACGGTGTTTTTACAGTCCTTGGAGGACATGAGCGGAGGGGTGAAAACTGAGTCATCCGACACCCCACCTGAGGTCAGCAAGGCAACAGCCGCCCTTGTGTCCCTTTTGCCATCCATTTAGTGCTACATGTTTTGCATTTGTGTGCCTTTTGCTGGTGACTTTATTGTTTAAAACGATCCCCAAGCATATGCTGAAGTGCTGTCTGGTGTCCCTAAGCGTGGGAAGGCTGTGATGTGCATTTCGGAAGAAAGATAAGTGTGTAAGATAAGTTTCCTTCAGGCATGAGTTACGGCTCTGTTGGCCATGAGTTCTGTATTAACGAATCCATGATATATAGTCACTAAGGTGTCTTTAAACAGACGTACGCATAAAACAAGGGTATGTATTAATCAGTTGACAAAAACTTCGTGACCAGAGGCTCTCAGGAACCTAACCCTGTATGTTTCCAAGAGCCATGGTTGAGTATTTGCTATTTCGGTATTCACGAGACTTCAAAAAACATCACTACCACGAGTAACAAGAATCAGCTGTCAACACGGATGAACTGATGTGTGTCTGAAATTTGCTTCAGAATCGTCCAGAGGATTAGAAGCAGGAATAGAAATGAACCAGGTTAGCCCTGAGTAACTCGCTGAAGGAAAGTTCATCACACTCTACTCTCAACTTTTGTATATATTTGAAATTGCCCATAACCAAAAGGTTTTATTTTTAAAAGAGAGAGTGAAAGAAGAGCAGAAACCCAAGTGTGGCCTTTTCTTCAGGCATTAAAAGAATCATTTCATGTATTCTCTAAAGAAATATAATTATTTAGAAGGAGGATGAATTAAATTTCATGTTCAGTATAAATGATCCAGGGCCACGTAAAGTTAATATATACAAATCCGCAAAAGCAAAAGGCAGTGAACGAGGGTGGGCTTTTATAAATTGTAAGGTAATATAGAAACTTCCATGTTGTTTTAGAAAGTGAAAAGCGAAAGGCAAGAGACATCTAAATAAAAGACCATGTTCTGCCATTTCATTATAATAAAGCTCAGTTTCTAACCTTCACTCTTGTTTATTCCATTAATAAAACTGCTTCAGGCTCCTGGGAGGGCTTTGGCCCCTCTGCCCCAGCTTAGCCTCTGAGAGTTCAGAGCAGGGCAAGGGCAGGGGCGAACGCCCTACTTTATCTCCATCAGTTTCTATCACGATGCCTCTACTTGTACTCAAGCCCTCGGACACTAATTCCAGTCACTCGTCCCAAGTTAAAGCCTTTCTATCATTCCATCTTCCCTCACCTCTAACAGTGTTCTCCAAATGCATCCTGAGTGGTCCTAGAGCTCCAGGGAGATTTCCCAGGAATGGGAAAACAGGGAGAACTAAAGGACCCCGCAGCATGGAACCACACCACTTTTCTTTTTAATTGAAGTATAGTTGAATTACAATGTTGTGTTAATTTCTACTGTACAGCTAAGTGATTCAGTTATACATATATATATATATATATATATATATATATACACATTCTTTTTTTATATATTCTTTTCCATTATGGTTTATCCCAGGATATTGAATATAGTTCCCTGTGCTCTACAGTAGGACCTTGTTGTTTATCCATCCTGTATATAATAGTTCACATCTGCTAACCCCAAACTCCCACTGCATCCCTCCCCCAACCCCCTCCACCTTGGCAACCACCAGTCTGTTCTCTGTGTCCCTAATTCTGCTTCTGTTTCATAGATAGGTTCATTTGCATCATTTTTTTAAGATTCCGCATATAAGCGATATCATACGATATTTCTCTTTCTCTGTCTGACCTACTTTACTCAGTATGATAATCTCTAGTTGCATTCATGTTGCTGCTAATGGCATTGTTTCACTCTTTTTTATGGCTGGGTAATATTCCATTGTATATATGTACCACATCTTCTTTATCCATTCATCCGTTGATGGACATTTAGGTTGTTTCCGTGTCTTGGCTATTGTAAATAGTGCTGCTATGAACATAGGAGTGCATGTATCTTTTTGAATTACAGTTTTGTCCAGATATATGCCCAGAAACGGGGTTGCTGGATCATATGGTAGCTCTATTTTTAGTTTTCTGAGGAACCTTCATACTGTTTTCCAGAGTGGCTGCACAAACTTACATTCACACCAGTGGTGTAGGAGAGAACCACACCGCTTTTATCTGCTTTATAATTTGGGTTTTGCACAAGATTTTGCAAGGGGAAAAACAATAGTCTGCTTCTTAGGAAAGAAAACATTGCGCAAGCCAAGCTTCTGAGATACACGGTACACTGAGGGGACGTGAGGGCTTGGTGGAGACACACCACAGCTGTTCCCCACGGACCTGGCTCACTTCAGGTGAAAGACACACTTCCTCGGAACATTTCACCCTGTTTCTTTAGAGAAAGCAAGCCCTTTCGCAGCCCAGATCAACATCAGTACCTCTGAGATGCTTAGCACTGGCCGCTTCAGGTTGAGAAAGATGTCGAGGACCCTGAGGGATTTTTGAGGCACCGTCCTCATGACCATTTCTTGAGAGCCTTTTGTTTGCCAGTTGTCGCGCTGGTTACTTTGCATTTATTTATTTATTTTTAAGTTTTTATTTTTTTTTCGGTACGCGGGCCTCTCACTGCTGTGGCCTCTCCCGCTGCGGAGCACAGGCTCCAGACGCGCAGGCTCAGCGGCTATGGCTCACGCGTCCAGCCGTTCCGCGGCACGTGGGATCTTCCCGGACCGGGGCACGAACCCGTGTCCCCTGTATCGGCTGGCGGACTCTCAACCACTGCGCCGCCAGGGAAGCCCTGCATTTATTATTTTATTTAATCCTCCCAACAAACTTGCCAGCTAGGTGGTGGCTTTCTCATGTATTAGTCAGCACCCTTTTACAGGCAAGTGACAGACACCCAGACCCTAAGCCACAGAAACTCACAGGAACCAAGTGCAAGAAACACCAGACAGAGCCTGTCTCTGGAAGGACCAAAACCCAGGGCTCCAGCCCTGAAAGGGTGGCCGCTACCTTCACGCTCCTTGGTATCTATCTTCACCTTGACTTGAACCCACAGGGGGTCACTGGACGTGCCTGCTTTGTCACTGCAATATTCTCAGCAGATAGACCAATGCCTGGCATGTGGAAGGCACTCAGAATATAACTGTTGAATGAATGGTTGGAGTGAAAGCAGGATATGGAGTTTTGTAAGTCCCATTACCCTATGCTCATACCAAGGACACAGGCACTTCCCGGTGTACAGTGTATCAGGGTGAGCACTGAGCAAGTGCATCCCCCAGCCTCTCTCCAGCCGGCCTCCATTAATAGACGATTACATCTTTCCCCTCATAGTTAGCTAAGTTATCATTCCACATGTTTTTTTAAATGTGATATGTGTGAATCTAGAGGTAAAACAAGACCAGAACACTCTCTATGAAATATACAGGCAGGTGTGCACACAGCCGCCGTTGGCTTTGGGTTATTGCGGAGACTACCACAGTTTTCTAAGGAATAATCCCTCTCTGTTACAGTCTACCAAGTAATTTCACTATGCTTTTATAATTTTAATTTGGAAAAGAAGCGTCTTCCCATGGGTTTGGTCCTGAAGAAAGTCAAGTACTTGACCTCAGATCCCCCTACATAAAATGAAAGTTTTAGACCAAAGGTTCAAGGAATCTCTGGTTCCTTCTAAATTTCCTTCTACTTGTCACTCACCCACACTTATGCCCCGTTCCCATCAGTCTTTGTTCACTACAGTAAGTCCCCTACATACGAACAAGTTCTGTTCAGAGAGCGGGTTTGTAAGTCCAGTTTGTTCGTAAGTCCAACAACATTAGCGTAGGTACCCAACTAACACAATTGGCTATATTGTACTGTACAGGTTTATAGTACTTTTCACACAGATAATACATTAAAAATTTTTTTAAATAAAACATTTTTAATCTTACAGTACAGTACTTTGAAAAGTGCGGTAGTACAGGACAACAGCTGGCACACAGGGGCTGGCATGGAGTGAACAGGCAAGATGAGCTACTGACTGGAGGAGGGAGAGGAGGTGGGAGACGGCAGAGCTGAAGGATCGTCAGCAATAAGAGACGGAGGGCGAGCTGCCATTTCACTCATGCCTGACGTTGATGGTACAGGTTCTGGTTCCTTGCTGGAACCAGATGCACGTTCGCATCTTTGCAAGTTCGAAACTTGAAGGTTCGTATATAGGGGACTTATGTACTTGGGACCAGATCCAGTGTATTTTCCTCCATTTGGGCTTTTAAGAAGATGCTATATTTCCCCTACATCAGCCTCAGGAAGGCACTCCAGTACTTAAGAAAATATAAGATGCTAGTAAGGCTTCTAGAAAGGGAAGCAGACAATAAACAGATAATACCATGATATGTTATATAATATAGAATTCATTATTTATTAATTTTATTAAATTAGTTAAGATATATAATGTCAGGTAGTGAAAAGGTAAAGACATAAAACAATGCCATCCAATAGAAGTTTTTAATTTCTACTAGCTGCATTTAAAAAGTAAAAAGAAAGCGGTAAAATTAATTTTCATAATATATTTTAGAAAACCAAATATATCCAAACTATGGTCAACATGTAATGAATATAAACATTGAGCTATTTTACATGATTGTCTTCTCATACTAAATCTCCAAAATTCATTAAAAAAAAATCTGTGAAACCGAAGTATACTTGACACTTTCAGCATATTTCAGTGTCAATGGTTAAAGTGGAATCGGCAGTCCCATCAAACAATAAAGTTGTTTAACAGGAAAATCATTTACACCCCATCAGTTTTTAAATTTAAGTTAAAGACAATTAAAAGTTCAGGGACACTAGTCACGTGACCACCTCATGGACCGGCAAGGCAGAGGGAGTTACAGGGTGGGAGATGGGGGAGAAGGCAGTTTCAAGTAAAGACGTCAGGAAGATCTTGTGTGGAGATGACCCTCGCGCAGAGACATGAATGGAATGAGAGAGGGAGTCTGCCAAGATGGGAGAGAACAGCATTCCAGGAAAAGAGAAATAAAAATTGCAAAGGTCCTGAAAATGGGACCATAAATCCCAACGCATGTACAACCTCCGAAGACACGACCTTGGGGGAGTCTATTCTACTTGTTCTAAGGGTGCCATCGTGGTGCAACATCTCTTTGGTGTTTGGGGCACAAGGTTCCTAAAGTATGCATCGTTTCCCCTTTCTGCGGTTCATTAGAACAAAACATGAGATTCAAGTGCGTGATTAGAAGGACGTGAATGGAGTTTGAGGCTCTGTGTCTGGTCTTAGGGCTGAGTCAGCCGTCTCCCTCTGGCTTCATGGTGTGCGCCCCTGAAGAGAAATCCGAAGAACAAACTCTCTGGATCACACCTGGCAGCGAGGTGCTGCTTGCTCTCAGCCACCTCTGTCCTTGAGAAGGGTTCCTGGTGTCCCTCTGCATTTAGCTAATCTCGGTGTTATTTTCTCTCGGCGGTTTTCTGGACAGCTGACACCTTTGACAGTGATAATCAGAAGTAGGTTTCCAAACACTGCTATTCACGGCCCACTCAGAGCATCTGAGCGAATGGATGAAAGCCCTCCTTATCTCTGCTTTTTCTTAGGCAAGTTAGACAGAGGTGTGTAGCTGCCGAATAATCTCAACCAGGGACAAAAAGTCTAGAGGAACCAAAAGACCAAGAGCTGAAAGGCCCCTCACGTGGGCCCTGAGCTCCAGGGCCGGCAGCACACAAGGTTGAGTGAAGCTGGGGAGCCAGTTCTTTCTCCACGCTTCGATATCCCTGTGCAAAAAGCAAAATACCTGAGTGTGTGCACAGTATCGCCGAAATGAATTAGAAAGATAGAAGGGTTTAAGCTAAACCAAAAATAGATTTTGCGAGGATGATTGGTTGAAAACTTTTTTCCTTTTATCAACATTGTCTTTAATAATCAGTATTAATTAAAAGTTGTAAAAGTGAAAAGATGCCCACTACCACGAATCATTGGAGAAAGGAAAATCAAAGCCAAGTGAGATGTCCCCTCACACTTGTTAGAATGGCTATCGTCAAAAAGACAAGAGATAACAAGTGTTTGCATGGATGTGGAGAAAAGGGGACCCTGGGAACGCTGTTGGTGGGGATGGAAATTGGTGCAGCCACTATGGAAAACAGTATGGAAGTTCCTCGAAAAATAGAACTACCATGTGAGCCAGCAATCCCACCTCTGGGCATATAGCCAAAGGAGATAAAGTCATTATCTCAAAGATCTTCACCCCCATGTTCACTGCAGCATTATTCACAATAACCAAGACATGGAAACAACCTCAATGTCCACTGATGGATGAATGGACGAAGAGAAAGTAGTATACTGTTTACAGTGGAATATTACTCAGCCATAACAAGGAGGAAATCCTCCCATTTGCAACAGCATGAATGGACCTTGAGCGCGTTATGCTAAGTGAAAGAAGGCAGACTGAGAAAGACAAATACCGTATGATCTCACTTACACGTAGAATTGAAAACAGCCAAACGCATGGAAGCAGAGAGTAAAGTGGTGGTTGCCGGGGATCGAGGGTTGGGGGAAATGAGGAGAAGATGGACAAAAGGTACAGATTTCCTGTTATAAGATGAATAAGTTCTGGGGAGGTGATATACAGCATGGTGACGATAGTTAATAATTCTGTATTATATACTTGAAAGCTGCTAAGAGGGTAGATCTTAAATGTTCTCACCACAAAAAAGAAATGGAACTACGTGACCCCATGGGACTAATGCTACGTAGGTGATCATTTTGCAACATGGAAGTGTTTCACATCAATACGTTGTACACCTTAAACTTAGACAATGTTATATGTCAGTTATCTCGATAACATTGCGGGGGGAAAAGTTGGAAAACAAAAATTCTTGCAACTTTTCATTTAAGGTTAGTCCTGTCCCGTCTTTCAACACTATCAGCCTTGATGACGCTGCTTCCAGAGAAAGTTTGCCCAGGCTTCTCTTGAGCCCATTCCCTGAAATAAAGCCCCATGAGGGTGAGAGTATGCTTGTCCTGTTCACCAAATAGCCTCAAAAGCTCACACAGAAGTGACACTTAGAAAATATTTGCTGAATATTGAAGCGCCCATGTCACGTAAGAACTCATCGCCCAAACTACAGGACAGGAGAAGAGAGCAGAAAACAGGAACCATGTGCCTGGTTGGGGGGCGGGGGGAACATGAGGTTTTAGAAAATGAGACCCTGAAGGCATATCTGGGGTGAGATGAGGAAGGAGGTTCCAGGCTGTGTAGAGAGAGCTGCTTTGAAGTCCATCAAAAAGCTATGGATTTTTTTTTTTTTTTTTTTTTTTTTTTTGCGGTACGCGGACCTCTCACTGTTGTGGCCTCTCCCGTTGTGAAGCTCCGGCCGTGCAGGCTCAGCGGCCGTGGCTCACGTGCCCAGCCGCTCTGCGGCATGTGGGATCTTCCCGGACCGGGGCACGAACCCGCGTCCCCTGCATCGGCAGGCGGACTCTCAACCACTGCGCCACCAGGGAAGCCCGAAAGAGACCTTTAAAGGCTCTTAAAATAAGAATAAGAAACTCTCAACTGTCTGTATCCAGTTATACCATTTTCTTTTCTTTTTTTTTTGGGGGGGGGGGATACCATTTTCTTTTATCTGGACAGCTTTGGGGGATATCTAGAATAGAATTGGGGGAGATAAAGCCCTCTGCTATACTGTCTCCTCACAGCACTGTCACCAAGCCACGCCCCCAAGCTGGCACTGCCTGGGTTTGCTAAGGAACAGTCATAGGACCAGGCATGTTTCTAAACATCTGAACATCAGGTCCGCATCTGTGAAGCCCAGCACGGAGGCCTTTGCCCCTGGGTTTCCACTGTAGCCCAGACCTCTGTGACTTCACTCTCTATTGACCTTCACAGCAAACCAGCTGACGTCATGCCAAGCCCTGCAGAGCTACCGGGGTGACTCATTTAACAACATTTGTAATCTTTGTAAGGTGCAGTTGCTCCATAAAAGAGTTAAAAAAAAAACCAAGTCAGGAGTCCCTCTGGTGCAGACAATTTTATTATGGCCTGTGCTCTTACTTTCTTCCGCTGGCTTCCTATCACCCCACTCCCCCCTGCCCGGGCTCAGACTCACACTGGAATGGTTTGCAAAACTCCAGTCTTTTCTGATTGGGTCCATCTGAATGGAGCCGCACCACTGTCTTCACAAATGGCATTTCCATTAACATTTCTATTTCCGTCCATTCGGGGCACCTAAAGATTTCCCACCAAGATTTACATCATCTATTTTAAGAAAGTGCTTTTGAAAAGCCAGCGCTTTGGCTAAGTTTAAGTCTGACTTTCTCAAGGGATGCTTAAAAGAAATACACAAAGCTTTTTTTAAAAGAACCTTTGTAAGTTCAAAATAACATTCCAAAAGGAGTCACTAGAAAAACATTCAGGGGAAGAGAAAGACTTTCTTTTTTTTCTTGCGTTTGGGGCAGTCCTGGCTTCATTCTCATGTTCTGTGTTTGTTTTTTGACGCACAAAAGTCAAATAGCCCCACGAGTCAGGTAATAATTGAAAGAAAAATGGGTTGTGCCTCCCATATCTAGGATATTTACAACAGAGGGAAGAGTCAAGCCTGTCTGGATCCATTATTCAATAGGCCGGGTAGAAAGAGAAGATTCTGACAAATGGTGGATCAAAGGCAGAGCTTTGGAGATTCTCTTAGATCTTAGAGGAGAAGCGTCAGAACCATTGCCCAGCTATGCCGACTGTAACTTTCCATCACGCTGATGACCCACGATCTTCTGATGCCGTAGCCCGATGGAATGCCTGACATGCTTGGACAGCTGCCAGTCAGGAAGATCAGCCGTGGGTGATTGCTTCAACAAAACTGAGATTCGACGTGATTGTTCTCCTAGGCGTGGAGACTGACCTCTACTGACAAAGCAACATGAAGGTGTTAGCATACGGTGTTTGTTTTTCTCTCTCTGACTTACTTCGCTCTGTAGGCTAACACATATATATGGAATCTAAGAAAAAAAAGAAAAAAGGTCATGAAGAACCTAGGGGTAAGATGGGAATAAAGACACAGACCTACTAGAGCATGGACTTGAGGATATGGGGAGGGGGAAGGGTAAGCTGTGACAAAGGGAGAGAGAGGCATGGACATATATACACTACCAAACGTAAGGTAGATAGCTAGTGGGAAGCAGCTGCATAGCACAGGGAGATCAGCTCGGTGCTTTGTGACCACCTAGAGGGGTGGGATAGGGAGGGTGGGATAGGGAGGGTGGAAGGGAGGGAGACGCAAGAGGGAAGAGATATGGGAACATATGTATATGTATAACTGATTCACTTTGTTATAAAGCAGAAACTAACACACCATTGTAAAGCAATTATACCCCAATAAAGATGTTAAAAAAAAAAAAAGATGAATGCCGTCTCAGTGAAAAATGCGTTTTGCTGCGAAAACTGAAAAACCGTATTAGTGGTCTAATCATAAAAAGAGTCGAAGAGGAGGTTTAGGACTAATATAGTGGGACCACAGTGTCATCCGGGTCCCAGGCTCCTAACTGTTTCCTCTACCACCTTGAACATGTGGCTTCCATTCTCCAGTTTACCTCATGGTCCCAGATAGCTGCCAGGTCACTATTCATCATGACTGCATTCCAAGTAAAAGCAGAGAGGAGATGGGGGGAAAGTGTGGTCCTTTCTCTTTTTGGAGTCCCACACAACACCTCCCTTGCATCTCATTGGCCAGTTTGGTCACGTGGCAGTTAGGAGCCACAAAGCAGGCAGAGAGTTTCTACTTTGGAAAGGTATCCCCCCCGCCAGTCTCTTCCATAAATAGAGACTGCAGTGAGTCTTTTCATATCTTCCAGAGGCACCAACTTGCCTAAACTCAGCATTGTAGACTACAGAAGTCTTTATGAATGTTGACTTACCCTTGGACATAAAAAATAATCCAGAAATTTGAAAAGAATAACATTTTCCATGACCTACAATAAATGGTAAGTGTCTAATCCTTAAAACAGTAGGTAAGAAATATCTCCTGGGCTCTCTCCAGAAATGGATATGAACAGATAACCTGTGTTTTACTCTAATAAAGATGTGGTGTCCTAAATTCACTTTTGAGGGAAAATGAGAAAACCATTAGCTTCTAGAGAACCCACCCACTGTGCTTGCAAGGTTCACATCCAGATTCCCAGGTCTGCGTAATTCTACTCAGGATGGCTTAAGGGGTGCCAGTCTGGGTGGAAGTTACGGGGAAGTGGAGGTGGTAAGACCTGTCTTGAAGGTTACTTCCATAGCAAGCACAATGCCCATAATTTGCTCAAAGTCTGTTGATTTCAAGTTTCATTTTCCCCACTCCCATGACAAGGCAGCTTTGAAGACAGTCCTGTGTTGGAAGCTTTTTCAGTGTTCCTACACAACAAATGTCTACAGGGCAGGTGCTACCACCGGAATCGGGCTGTATTCAGACACCTTTCCACGGGAACTGCTTCCCTGGATGCCCGCTCTAGGTTCTGAGCTCTTGACTGAGAATACTCAGTGGGTCTTTCAGCTTTAAATATTTCTTTCCATTTTAACACGTGATACTTTGCTTCTTTCACACCAAAATATATAATGATGAACATCAAAGACTTATTGGAGACTGACTGTGTCCGTTATCTACACACTATGGAAGGAAAAAAAAAAAACATGTTGGTCATGAAACCATTGACCGAAACTGTTATCTACAACAAACTCCGGTAACATGGTACTGATGGGGTCTTTTTAGTGTATTTTCCCAGCCTGAGATATAATTGACAAGATTGTAAGACATTCAAAGTGTGCAACGTGGGGCTTCCCTGGTGGCGCAGTGGTTGAGAGTCCGCCTGCCGATGCAGGGGACACGGGTTCGTGCCCCGGTCTGGGAAGATCTCACATGCCGTGGAGCGGCTGGGCCCGTGAGCCATGGCCACTGGGCCTGTGTGTCCGGAGCCTGTGCTCCGCAATGGGAGAGGCCACAACAGTGAGAGGCCCGTGTACCACCAAAAAAAAAAAAAAAAAAAAAAAACCAAAGTGTGCAACGTGACGATCTGATATATGCATACATTGTGAAAGGATCCCGCCTACTGAGTTAATTAACCCATCCATCACCTTACATATTTATCTTTTTTTGGTGGTAGTGGTGGGGGGATACATTTAAGTTCTACTCTCTTAGCAAATTTCAGTTACACAGTACAGTGTTATCAACTGTAGTCACCATGTTATGTATTAGATCCTCAGACCTTATTCATCTTATAACTGAAAGTGTGTCCCCTTTTACCAACCTCTCCCTATTCCCCACCCAGCAGCCCGTGGCAAGCACTTTTCTACTCTGTTTCTGTGTTCAGGCTTTTTGCTTTATGTTTGTTTGGGGGTCCACTATGTCACCCTGTCTTCCGTAGGCAGATCTTGATGTCATTGACAGGAAAGTGTCTCCAGCTTATTCTTTTCTTCCTTCTCTTCTCCCATATGCCCAGAGGCACGGGCCTGGCGCACACAAATAGGTTCAGGGACCTCCTGAAACTGCGCGTCCAGTTGTGTGTATATGTGTATTTGCGTTGGGAGCAGGACACATATCAGAGTCTCAAAGAGGCCTCTAGCCCTATTTTATACCTCAGCAATGCAAACCCCTCCCACCAAGGCTAAACACGCGAGGTTGTCTCCTGCCTCTGAGTCTGCCAGGGGACAGAGAGGAGGCGTCCAGGTAGAGAGAGCCGTGCTGTCTACCTGGTAAACTCTGGCTCAGCCTTAATATTCCAGAACAAAGCCTGTCTTCTCTGTAAAACTTTCTGAGACCTCGAAGGAGATGCAGGCTTTCTTTGCCTGGGTGGTGCTGCCTCACCTCATTTCATCATATCCTGTTGTTGGTATGTTTTTCTTTCCATTTGTCTGTGAATTCTCTGAAGCTCAGATTGACTTTTCATGTAGGTATCAGCTAGTACTACAACTAGTACATCCCAGTGAGTTCCCACTGGATGGGTAGGTGGGTGGTTGGTTGGATGGATGGACGGATGAATGGTGGGAAGATGGGTGGGTTAGTGGATGGGTTGACGGAGAGATGGATGGATGGGTGGGTGGGCAGATGGGCAAATGGATGGATGGGAGGATGGGTGGATGGTGGATGGACAGATGGATGGAGGCTTTCCTTTCATTGCTGGTTTCGCATTATCCACAGATCCACTTTTGTTCCCTAATATGTTAGTCATTTCCTTAACTCAGGGCTAATATTAGTTTCAGTGCCTAATATTGCTGAATGTGTAAGCTTTAAAATAAGCAATGCTGCTTAACTGAACTTTGATCCATCCATTTCTGTTTTCTCTGGACAAATTCTAGAGCTGCAACTCTGTTCTGTAAATGGGTCCTGTCTGGTTCCTGAATAACAAATAGTGTCTTCTCTTTGATCGGGGCTGTTTCATGCTTCTTCCTTTCTCGAGAAAGAAAACAGTGTCCAGTCTCAGGCTTATCTGAATGTAGCACCATTTTCCACAAGTTGTTTTTGCCTCATCTCCTTTACATGGCTCTCTATCAATGGCTGGTCCCCGCTCTCCACAGTAACTAGGTTTAAAAAACTGTCCGTTTGGCTCCTTCCTGAGGTTTTGCTAATTTTTAAACTTTCCATTGCTGGCTTGCATGTTTTAAATTTGCTTATCTCTAAACTTACTCCCAAGAGCCGATGAACTTTCCCTTCCATGTTGATAAGCCGTGAAAGAGTGAAAAATTAGGAGAGGAAAGAGTTACTGTCTCACAAGCTGCGAGTTTGTCTGTCTAGCGTGGCGTTTGCATGAGGCTCATTATTTGTGGCAATGGTGTGTTCCACAGGCAAAAATAACTTTTTAAAAAAAGAACATCTCTGTACCCTCCTGAAATCATCTCAAAAGGAATTCAAGATTTCTCATGAAACGTAGAAACCTTTATCATGGCCCGAGTGGGTCCTTGTATACTTGGCCACACCACATTAAGTCTAATCTCAGTAACATTAGGGTCCAGAAAAAGCTAATAGAGACTTAATGATGAGGTAATGAGAACAGAGGTCAAGGGTGGGAAACAGGTTTTCTATTTGGAGCCACACGACCATGGGAAAATCTCACTTGAGGACCATAAACTACCAAAAAGAAACAATGGAAAGGACCATTCTGATGTGGGACCTTTCCCTTACCTGAGTTTAAATTAAGCCCAAAGGAGGTCATGTTTTGAGTCATAAAGCATATTATGTCAGCTTCACATGAGAATCAGCTAAGGAAGAGAGAAAGAGAAGTAAGGAAAGACAGAAAGGGAGAGTTGGAAACAGAGGAGAGGAGAGGATAAAGGAGAGAGAACACGGCTGGAAAAAATAACCAGTACTTCCTTTGTGCCAGGTACTCTTCTAGGTGCTTCCTTCATACTGGTTGTTTGAACCATTGTAAATCTACAAGACCCATATTATTATTCTCTCTGAAGAAGTGATGCATAGAGAGGTTAAGTAACTCACCCAGTCAACACACCTAACAGGTAGAGGAAGTGGGATTTGAACCCAAGAAGCTAGACTCCAGGGTCTTTGCCTTGACGACATTGTGACTGCAGGTGCAACTGAGGGACTGGGAAAGCTGAGCTCTCCTGACCCCAGGCTGACTGTTTGTATCCCCTCGAAATTCATTGAAACCTCACCTTCAATATGATGGTATTTGGAGGTGGGGCCTTTGGGAGGTGATTAGGTCATAAGGGTGGAGCCCTTATGAATGGGATTAGTGCCCTGATAAAAGAGACTCCAGGGAGTTCCTTCACCCCACCTCCCGTGTAAAGACAGTTGTTTATGAACCAGAAAGTGGGCCCTCACCAAACACCAAATCTGTCGACACCTTCATCTTGGACATCCCAGCCTCCAGAACTGGGAGAAATAAGTTTCTGTTGTTTATAAGCCACCCAGTCTGTGGTATCCTTTTATACAGCAGGAACGGACTAAGACACCATGGAACTCCCATCCCAAATCCCATTCAGGGTCCAGCTGCCCACATCCCTGCTTTGTACGTTCCACCCCTCTGCTCCCACCTTGGGCTCTTGATAAAGCATTTCCAAGTGCTCTCCTAAGAGTTCTTTCCTTCCCTAAGAGTTCTAGTCTAATAATAAGCTTTGCCTCTAGTTCAGAGGACACAGTAGGGAAAGCCCTGGATTCAAGGTAAGTTGCTTGGAGCGGTGTAATGGATACAGTAGTCTGACACCCAGAGCCCCCAGCTGCTTGGAGTGTTGGGGACTGATGCCTCTCAGCTGAATCCCACTTAGAGATTTGCTCTCAGCCAAAGAGAATTACCCAAGGTTCGATCCCCTCCCCAGGGGCACATACACTCAATGACTGGTCCATGAGGATGGTGATAAGGAGCCCCAGCCTCATTGCCTGAAGGCAGAACGACTCTGAAGGACCATCCCAGCTCCAGAGCTCCTGGGATTCAGAGCCAGGACTAGGATGAGGAGATGAAGGTGCTCACCTCAGCTACAAAACCTAAGGGGGCACCAAAAGTCTCAGTAAACAAGACAGATACAATTTTAATGCAATATTTTTTTTTAATACTGCAAACAAAGAATCCAGGAGAACTATCAAATTTTTCAATGAAGACTGACCTTGACCGGGGTGAGGAGAGCGAGGGCAGTCACACAAGTGCAGGGTTGGATTTTGACTGTACTTAAAATTTTGATAGCGTGTTCATGATGGATTTTTTACCGTTAGCTTAATTTTTTTTTCACGTTGCATTAAAATACTATGTATCGTGACGACTGCGTTTCCTGGCACCCCTTACATTTCGTCCCAAGGCAAGACTTGCTTCACCCTGGTCCCGGTTCTACTGGGATCTGCTGGGGTTTCCATTGGCAATCACATTACAGCTTAACTTCTTTCCTTGCTTAATTCTGCTTTCCTCACTCTCGTAAGAATTATTCCCCACAAGCCTTCTACGTCCACACCTAACACTGTCAGAGTCTGTTTCCTGAGGATCCTGACTGAGGTCACGGAGACAGCTGGAGCAGGAAGCTTATATGATGGGCAGACTTGGGACTGAAGCTCCGCCCTGCAGCCTTCTCAAAGCACGATCCCAGGCAGGGCATGCAGTCCCCGTCTCTCGGTTTTCCTCCAAAGTAAAATAAGAACAACGATGCCTATCACTGATTTGATGGTGGGTCTCCGTGAGGAGTCAATGAGCTAATGTAGGGAAAGAATTCAGTCTAGCAAATAACAGGTGTTTGGGAAACGTTCTTATCTTTCCCTGTTTCATCTCCATCTTTCCTGAAGCCCTGAAACAGACAAGACCGGGAGCCTCGGTATAAGGGATGAGACCCAGTGTCATTGGTTTTGCCAAATCGGCCTGGGTCCGACCCCCCTACAGCTAAGTCAACACTCTTTATCCTTTGCTTGCTGATAACCTGATCCACTGCTTCCTGGTAAAATCCCTAACACGGGAGGTCTTCCCTCTGGGTTGTCTCTAAACATCCGTGATTAGGGACAATTAGGGACCAGTGTGCCTGCCTTTCCTCTCCTTTCAGCTGAGGAGGAAGTCCTGATGGGCCATTATCAGGGGCGAGACATCACCTGTCAGCCACAGTCTCAGGAATCTATGGCTCGTTCAGGCCCAACACCAATCTCACTACCTTTATCTGTGTTCCCCAAGTGCCTCCGACTGTTTGCTTCCCACCGATAGAGGAATCCAGCTTCTCCTTCTCTCAACAACCAGAAAAGGATGCTTCAGTAACAAGAAACTAAGATAGGTGTTATGGAATGTCAAGGAACTCGGGAAAACCACATAGGGGATGCAGCCCCTCCTTCAAGGAGCTTCCAAATTTCCCACAGGAAAGAGGGCATAAACATACACGCGAGAGACAGACAAAATCCATAACCACAGACCTATGATGGGATGTACCCACCTCCCTGCGTGCCGCCTGTCAAAACCCATTAGGGCTCCTGGGACACCTCCACAATTAAGTGTCCCTCTCTCCTGCGCCCGCCCCCTCTCCCACGCCAGACAGAAGCAGTTTCTGTCCTGTCTATTTCCCTAGCAAACTGCAATGCTGTTACAATACATATATGTAACAGCTCACTGAAATGCTCTTCTCGTTTCCAGATGCTTCGCTCTAAATTCGGATGACTGTGTCCACTCTTGCGTGCTTTTTCATGTGTCTCTTCCACAGTGATTTGTGCAAAACAGGTGCTCAGTAACTGCTTGCAAATGAGTGGCTGGGCTAGAAAAGGCCAGGGACCATGAGTAAAGGAAGGAAGAACAGATTTCCAGGGGAGGTGGATTTTGTGAGATGGCTTTTGAAGGAATGGAACAATATGTCCCTCTGGAGTAGGAGTTACAGGCTGGAGCTCCAAGGGCGCCGTTCCGCCCACCCAAGTGTTTGCTGGGCTGGCGTGGTGTTGTGAAATTTTCAAATCCAGAGGCTTGAGGTTAGCATGTGCATCCCTGCTGAACAGCATGTCCCATCACTTCCTGTCTGCTCTCTGCATCTCTGTTACCTGCCTGGCTCCTAAGGCCATTGGCGTTTGTCTCCTGCTCTGAAGCAGCCTGTCCATAGCTGCTTCCCTCTCTAGAGCTAAGTCTGCCTGGCCAAAACACACGGAGGATGAAGGCAAATGTGTGTGTTTTCCCTGATTTCTCTGCCGTCTCCTTCAGTGTAGATTAAGATCTCTTCTTTCAGGGCCAAATACAGATCTGGGAAGAGAAGGGACAAAGCAGTTATTGAATACTCCCCCTCTGTATAACTAGGCTTTGTTGCATTTAATCCCCACAGCCGCCTTGAAACTAGGTGTCCCCCATCCCCATTTTACAGATGAGCAAACTGAGGCTCAGAGAGGTTTAAAAACTTGCCCGAAGCTCCAGAGCTGGGAAGTAACCAAGCCAGAGCTCAGACCTAGATCTGTACATTCTACATCCTTTACCTAATCACAGCTTGGAGCTGCCAGGGAGGAGAAGCAGTACAGAACCTCCGTTTTCACGGGCAGAATCCTGGGAGGGAGGATTGTCTGAGAACATGTGCTCAGACACATGTTCTGAGCCACACAGGGGTTTGCATGCAAGTAATTCATGTTTATCTGCAGTAAGGCAGGAGACTCATGGGCAGATAATCCAAAAATAGTTTCTCATTTTTCTTGGGATAAATATAAAGTTTTGGCAACAGACACCCCTTTCAAAGTGTGTTTTGATTAGAATTACACGGAAAGGCGTTTTTATTCTATGAGGATTTGCCAACTAACAAGCAAAAGGGAACTGAGAAGTACGCCAGCCCGACCTTTCTCCTGCCACCAGCAGGAGGACTGTGTCCAGGACACAGAGCTGTCAGTGGAAGGACACTGGGTGGATGTGAGCCACCTGGGCTAGGGCTGAGTGTCTCCCGCTCTAGAACTCGAATCGCAACGCAACCCTCCGCATTTCACAGACACATTTCTTACTTCAATCTGGTTAGGAAGTGTCTCAGCCATGGTCCCAAGGCAAGTCGGTAGAGAATAGGAATTAGTCATCTCTAGAGCCCTTAACATCATCTCTTTTCAATATTAACTCTCCTCCTGAACTGAATTCCAGAGTCAGGAATAGCCAGGAATTGAGGTAAAGAGATATTTGCATATGCCTCAAAGTATGCACCCAAAGCATGAGGGACAGAAAATGGTGGGTGGGCACTGTTCTATTTTAGCCCAGAAACTGGGCTTCCGGGAATACCCTACTTCTGAACATTAACGAGGATCTTGGAGACAGTCGTGAGGCAATTTGAGTCAAGGGGACGGAGCTGAAGCTTGCAATCAGGCAGACCCGTGTGGTCTGGGGCACCTTGTTTAACCTCTCTTGGCTTTCCCTTGAATGCAATATTCAGTTATGGTGGGAACTCACAGAGGCAGCCGGCATGTAGAGAAGACTTGATGAATGCAAACAAACGGTCTTGTTGAGGGCGGAGGGATCCTCGTGCTGCAGTCCTTGTGGATGCATCTGGCTTCATGATTTATTGTTAAAGTTATTGATTTAGTGATTTACTGGCGGGTCTGTTTTCTTTCTCCCAAGCACCTGCAATAGATGAAAGGGAAACTAAGAAATTGCCACACAAAGAGAAGCAAGATCTGTCCTCCCAGCCCTTTGGACTCAAAACCCGTGCTCTTCTGTACCACAGTTAGATGTCGAGGGCGTAAGTCATGACAGCTGGGCAGAGAACATGGGGAGGGGAAGAGGCCAGAAGTGAAAAAACCCTAGAGCATCTGCTTCTGAGAGCACAGGCTCCAGTAGCCCAAGGTTAACTGAAATTGTCCAGCGTGCACAGGAAGAGCCAAACCAATGCACACAATGTTTCTGTCTTTAAGATGAGGTCTGAGAAGGCCTGGGGTTTACCATCAACGTAGTCTTTAATTCTCACTTACTGGATCCTAGCTGATACTCAGGAAAAACTCGGGAATGGTCCGACAGGACCCAGTGATCCCATTTCGTGGATAAGAGAAATTGAGACTCAAGAAAATCAAGTGACTTTTCCAAGCATACACAGTGTGTAATGATAGTGCCTCCGTTAGAACCTACTTTACTGAAAGGGTGTGTTCATATGCCTTGTACCTGGTGGAGGACAGAGGCTGTATCTCGTTCATCTTTGTGTCCTCAGTGGCTAGCAGACGACTGGGCTTCTTCAGTAAGGATTTGTTGAAGGGATGACTTTCCTACATAGTATCCTACTATGGAGTGTTATGAATCGCCATGACTCCCTCTCCCAAACAGTATGTGACTTGGGGTAATCCCGGTGATCACAACTGAACCAAGTATAAGTTAGTGAGACAAATATTTATTTAGCCATATTAAAGAGTCTTTTAGTACAAATGTTTTTACATAATCATAATTCATCAGTCATTTCAAAATCAATTGTTTTCTGACTTTCTAAATATAATCAAGATATTAAGAGCCCAAATGGCTGCCCCAAGGAAGCCCACTCTGCACAGCTTCTGTGGGAAAGGGGGAGGGAGGCTATAGGAAGAGCCATCGCCAGGACCATTGCCCCCTGAGCTGCACAGTCTCTGCTCAACGCGGAGTCTGTCTTTCTATAAAAGAGCTTCGGGAGAGACCTTCAAGATGGCGGAGGAGTAAGAAGTGGAGATCACCCTCCTCCCCACAAATACATCAGAAATACATCTACATGTGGGACAACTCTTACAGAACACCTACTGAACGCTGGCAGAAGACCTCAGAATTCCCAAAAGGCAAGAAACTCCCCACGTACCTGGCCGTGTGGCTGACAGGGTCTTGGTGCTCTGGCCGGGTGTCAGGCCTGTGCGTCTGAGGTGGGAGAGCTGAGTTCAGGACATTGGACCACCAGAGACCTTCCAGCCCCACATAATATCAATAGACGAGAGCTCTCCCAGAGATCTCCGTCTCAAGGCTAAGACCCAGCTCCACTCAATGACCAGCAAGCTACAGTACTGGACACTCTATGCCAAACAACTAGCAAGACAGGAACACAACCCCACCCATTAGCAGAGAGGCTGCCTGAAATCATAATAAGGTCACAGACACCCCAAAACAGACCACCGGACACGCTCCTGCTCACCAGAAAAACAAGATCCAGCCTCATCCACCAGAACACAGGCACCAGATCCCTCCACCAGGAAGTCTACACAACCCACTGAACCAACCTTAACCACTGGGGGCAGACACCAAAAACAATGGGAACTACAAACCTGCAGCCTGCAAAAAGGAGACCCCAAACACAGTAAGTTAAGCAAAATGAGAAGACAGAGAAACACACAGCAGATGAAGGAGCAAGGTAAAAACCCACCAAACCAAACAAATGAAGAGGAAATAGGCAGTCTACCTGAAAAAGAATTCAGAATAATGATAGTAAAGATGATCCAAAATCTTGGAACTAGCATGGAGAAAATGCAGGAAACTTTTAACAAGGACCTAGAAGAACTAAAGAGCAAACAAACAATGATGAACAACAAAATAAATGAAATTAAAAATTCTCTAGGAGGAATCAATAGCAGAATAACTGAGTCAGAAGAATGGATAAGTGACCTGGAAGATAAAATAGTGGAAATAACTACCGCAGAGCAGAATAAAGAGAAAAGAATGAAAAGAATTGAGGACAGTCTCAGAGACCTCTGGGACAACATTAACTGCACCAACATTCGAATTACAGGGGTCCTAGAAGAAGAATAGAAAAAGAAAGGGACTGAAATATTTGAAGAGACTGTAGTTGAAAACTTCTCTAATATGGGAAAGGAAATAGTCAATCAAGTTCAGGAAGCGCGGAGAGTCCCATACAGGATAAATCCAAGGAGAAACATGCCAAGACACATATTAATCAAACTATCAAAAATTAAGTACAAAGAAAAAATATTAAAAGCAGCAAGGGAAAAACAATAAATAACAGACAAGGGAATCCCCATAAGGTTAACAGCTGATCTTTCAGCGGAAACTCTGCAAGCCAGAAGGGAGTGGCAGGACATATTCAAAGTGGTGAAAGGGAAGAACCTACAACCAAGATTACTCTACCCAGCAAGGATCACATTCAGATTCAACAGAGAAATTGAAACCTTTACAAACAAGCAAAAGCTAAGAGAATTCAGCACCACCAAACCAGCTTTACTACAAATGCTAAAGGGACTTCTCTAGGCAGGAAACACAAGAGAAGGAAAAGACCTACAATAACAAAGCCAAAACAATTAAGAAAATGGTGGGGCTTCCCTGGTGGCGCAGTGGTTGAGAGTCCACCTGCCGATGCAGGGGACACGGGTTCGTGCCCTGGTCCGGGAAGATCCCACATGCCGCGGAGCAGCTAGGCCCGTGAGCCATGGCCACTGAGCCTGCACGTCCGGAGCCTGTGCTCCACAACGGGAGAGGCCGCAGCAGTAAAAATGGTGATAGGAACGTACATATCAATAACTACCTTAAATGTAAATGGATTAAATGCTCCAACCAAAAGACATAGACTGGCTGAATGGATACAAAAGCAAGACCCGTATGTATGCAGTCTACAAGAGATCCACTTCACACCTAGGGACACATGCAGACTGAAAGTGAGGGGATGGAAAGATATTCCATGAAAATGGAAATCAAAAGAAAGCTGGAGTAGCAATTCTCATACCAGACAAAATAGACTTCAAAATAAAGACTATTACAAGAGACAAAGAAGGACACCACATAATGATCAAGGGATCAATCAAGAATAAGATATAACAATTGTAAATATTTATGCACCCAACATAGGAGCACCTCAATACATAAGGAAAATGCTAACAGCCATAAAAGGGAAAATCGACAGTAACACAATCATAGTAGGGGACTTTAACACCCCACTTTCACCAATGGACAGATCATCCAAAATGAAAATAAATAAGGAAACACAAGGTTTAAATGATACATTAAACAAGATGGACTTAATTGATATTTATAGGACATTCCATCCAAAAACAACAGAGTACACTTTCTTCTCAAGTGCTCATGGAACATTCTCCAGGATAGATCATATCTTGGGTCACAAATCAAACCTTGGTAAATTTAAGAAAATTGAAATTGTATCAAGTATCTTTTTCGACCACAATGCTATGAGACTAGATATCAAATACAGGAAATGTCCTGTATCCTATACACTAATGATGAAAAATCTAAAGAGAAATTAAGGAAACACTCCCATTTACCATTGCAACAAAAAGAATAAAATACCTAGGATTAAACCTACCTAAGGAGACAAAAAAACTGTATGCCGAAAACTATAAGACACTGATGAAAGAACTTAAAGGTGATACAACAGATGGAGAGACAGAGCATGTTCTTGGATTGGAAGAATCAACATTGTGAAAATGACTGTACTACCAAAAGCTATCTACAGATTCAGTGCAATCCCTATCAAACTACCAATGGCATTTCTCACAGAACTAGAACAAAAATTTTCACAATTTGTATGGAAAGACAAAAGACCCTGAATAGCCAGAGCAATCTTGAGAAAGAAAAATAGAGCTGGAGGAATCAGGCTCCCAGACTTCAGACTATACTACAGAGCTACAGTAGTCAAGACAGTATGGTACCGGCACAAAAACAGAAATATAGATCAGTGGAACAGGATAGAAAGCCCAGAGATAAACCCACACACATATGGTCACCTTATTTTTGATAAAGGAGGCAAGGATGTACAATGGAGAAAAGACAGCCTCTTCAATAAGTGGTGCTGGGAAAACCGGACAGCTACATGTAAAAGAATGAAATTAGAACACTCCCTAACACCATACATAAAAATAAACTCAAAATGGATTAAAGACCTAAATTTAAAGCCAGACACTATAAAACTCTTAGAGGATAACATAGGCAGAACACTCTATGACCTAAATCACAGCAAGATCCTTTCTGACCCACCTCCTAGAGAAATGGAAATGAAAACAAAAATAAACAAATGGGACCTAATGAAACTTAAAAGCTTTTGCACAGCAAAGGAAACCATAAACAAGACGAAAAGACAACTCTCAGAATGGGAGAAAATATTTGCAAATGAAGCAACTGACAAAGGATTAATCTCCAAAATTTACAAGCAGCTCATGCAGCTTAATATCAAAAAAACAAACAACCCAATCCAAAAATGGGCAGAAGACCTAAATAGACGTTTCTCCAAAGAAGATATACAGACTGCCAACAAACACACGAAAGAATGCTCAACATCATTAATCATTAGAGAAATGCAAATCAAAACTACAATGAGGTATCACCTCACACCAGTCAGAATGGCCATCATAAAAAAATCTAGAAACAGTAAATGCTAGAGAGGGCGTGGAGAAAAGGGAACCCTCTTGTACTGTTGGTGGGAATATAAATTGATACAGCCACTATGGAGAACAGTATGGAGGTTCCTTAAAAAACTACAAATAGGGCTTCCCTGGTGGCGCAGTGGTTGAGAGTCCGCCTGCTGATGCAGGGGACGCAGGTTCGTGCCCTGGTCCGGGAGGATCCCGCATGCCGCGGAGCGGCTGGGCCCGTGAGCCATTGCCGCTGGGCCTGCACGTCCGGAGCCTGTGCTCCGCAGTGGGAGAGGCCGCAGCGGTGAGAGGCCCATGTACCGCAAAAAAAAAAAAAAAAAAAAAAAAAAAAAACACCTAAAAATAGAACTCCCATATGACCCAGCAATCCCACTACTGGGCATATACCCTGAGAAAACCGTAACTCAAAAAGAGTCATGTAGCACAATGTTCATTGCAGCTCTATTTACAATAGCCAGGACATGGAAGCAACCTAAGTGGCCATCGACAGATGAATGGTAAAGAAGATGTGGCACATATATACAGTGGAATATAACTAGCCATAGAAAGAAACAAAATTGAGTTATTTGTAGTGAGGTGAATGGACCTAGAGTCTGTCATACAGAGTGAAGTAAGTCAGAAAGAGCAAAACAAATACCATATGCTAACACATATATATGGAATCTAAAAAAAGAAAAAGAAAAAAATGTGGTTCTGAAGAACCTAGGGGCAGGACAGGAATAAAGACGTAGGGAATGGACTTGAGGACACGGGGAGGGGGAAGGGTAAGCTAGGACGAAGTGAGCGAGTGGCATGGTCACATATACACTACCAAATGTAAAATAGATAGCTAGTGGGAAGCAGCCGCATAGCACAGGGAGATCAGCTCGGAGCTTTGTGACCACCTAGAGGGGGATAGGGAAGGTGGGAGGGAGACGCAAGAGGGAGGAGATATGGGGATATATGTATATGTATAACTGATTCACTTTGTTATAAAGCAGAAACTACCACAACATTGTAAAGCAATTATACTCCAATAAAGATGTTAAAAAAAATTAAAGAAATATATAATCAAGAAGCCTGAGTTATAGTCCTTTTTTATTTTAATTAATTTTTATTGGAGTATAGTTGATTTACAATGTTGTGTTAGTTTCTGCTGTACAGCATAGTGAGTCAGTTATACATATACACATAGCCACTCTTTTTTATATTTTATTCCCATACAGGTCATTACAGAGTATTGAGTAGAGTTCCCTGTGCTATACTGTAGGTTCTTATTATCTATTTTATATGTAGTAGTGTATATATGTCAATCCCAGTCTCCCATTGTATCCTTGCCCCCTTTCCCCCCGATAGCCGTAAGTTTGTTTTCTACAGCTGTGACTGTTTTGTAAATAGGTTCATTTGTACCATTTTTTTCGATTCCACATATGAAGGAGGTTGTATGTATTTTTTCTCTGTCTGACTTACTTCACTCAGTATGACAATCTCTAGGTCCATCCGTAATTCTTTATGAGGCATTGAAGTAGCATCACCCTAAGGTGTTTTTTGCTTAGGGACACAGATTTAGGTGGAAATAAGATGAGGAGGTGGGTCAACTGGGCACATCTTTGGAATTAAAGATGCCACCTTCAGAATTTCATCTGTGAATAGTCCACCATTTCTTAGTCCTCTAAGATAGTGTATTTTGAAAGAAGGACGTTCTTTTCAGCCAAAAAAAAAAAAAAGTCCTTTTTTTCTTACATCAAGATAACTCTGCCCTTCATCACCTTTGAACCCATCGCCTTGATCTTTGGTTGCATTCTCACCCGTGTGTGATGCCCCCTCCTCACTGTTCGGTTCACTCCCCTGCCTGACTCTCTATGTAGACAGAAACTCTAGGGGCAGGTGTAGGATGACAAGGGGAAGGAAGAGATCAGTGGCTTTGCACACTAGAAGGAGGACTGAGCTGACCCTTGGGTGGGAATCTGTAACAAAGTTGATTAAACATGTAAGCTGATACATAATTCTCTGCTGTTTGTAAGGAACTAGAAAGCCCTGGTTGACATTCTCATGGGGTAAAGGGAAGGGGGGAGTATGAGTTGGTTTGGGATCATGAGAGGGAAAGCGTGAGTCAGCTCAGGCTGCCATAACAAAATTCCACAGACTGGGTGGCTCAAACAATAGAAATTTATTTCCTCCCAGTTCCGGAGTCTAGAAGTCCAGGATCGAATTGTCAGCAGGGTTGGTTTCTTCTGAAGCCTCTCTTCTTGGCTTGGAGACAACTGTCTTTTTGCTGTGTCTTCACTTAGCCTTTCCTCTGTGTGTGCACCTCCCTGGTGTCTCTCTGTGTCCCAATCTCCCCCTCTTATAAGGACTCTAGTCAGATTAGATTAGGGCTTCCTGCGACAGCCTCTTTAAAGACCCCATTTCCCAAGACAATCACATCCTGAGGTACCGAGTGTTAAGGCTTCAACATACGAATTTTGAAAAGATATAATTCAGCCCATAACAGAGGAATATGTAAAAACACCAAAATCAAGCTTCATCTTCATCACAGATTTTCTCAAGGCAGAGTTAGACATTGGACCCAGGAAAATGGAAAACTAAATATGTTTTCTAGAAGCAGTCATTTTCTGGTAAATGTTTAACCACCATTTGTCAGGGATGAGGGGCGCCATGACTTGTAGTGTTTGCCAATGTCTCTGGTGTAAATATTCCCACCACCAACTATTTCAAGTTAGCACTGTGATGTCACCGAAAATGGAGTTGGGAAGAGATGCATGCCATCAAACCTCACGAACAGTCCAAGCTGGCTTCAGCACACCTGCAAAGACTGGGACATTGTGTTGTCCCACAAAGAGTGGAATGGTGTAGGGATGTCGTCTTGTCTGGGCCACATATCTTCTTCCACAGTTGCCTCTGGTTTGAAGTCCCTCCTTACTCCCCACCAGCTACTGGGTCTCTAATCTGGCAAACTAAAGATCTGTGAATCTAAATGTTTCCCTTTTCCCTTCACCTGGACCCGAACTATTTTAATACCAATACACAAAATCCTTGATAGAATCCATCTCAACTCTCTATACTGGACAAATCACCTGAATGGTCATGGAGGAAAAGCGGTAGATGTATGAAAATATTCCACAGTCTCCAAAAAGGGAACTGATCTGATAAAGGAAATACCCCCCCCCATTTCAGTAACAGTTACTGAAATAATCATAGGCAACCTACCTCTAATATGTATTTTCAATGTTCTTCAGGAAGATTTTACACTTATGAAGCTGATCCTGAAAAGGAAGCAATCTGACATCAGAAAATATTTATTAGCAACTGAAAAATGACAGATACATTTTAAAATTCAGTGAAGGTGGCACATATCAAATGGAGTCTGTATAAAAAGTGCATAATTTAATTACAGTATAAGATCAAGAAGTTTCCACATAACGTGGAGTATAAATGATAAACGTGGTAAAGTATTAGGCATGATCCAGAAAGTCTAGTATTTATGTGGAACAAAAATTCCAGAAAGAGATCAGAGTATTCAAAGGATCAATGAACAAAGAATTAAAGGAAACTCCTTCCTGAACTAACAAAAGACATGAGTCTTTTCACCAAGTAGCACACCTAAGAATAAACTAAGACAAACATCAAGACGTATCTTGTTTGCGTTTTCTTCTAATTCAAGTGTGGGAGGGGAGGAACCCATAAGAATCCATGTATTTTTGTAAAATTACTCACAGAAG
Organism: Delphinus delphis; assembly: GCF_949987515.2. Taxonomy (NCBI): domain Eukaryota; kingdom Metazoa; phylum Chordata; class Mammalia; order Artiodactyla; family Delphinidae; genus Delphinus; species Delphinus delphis. The sequence continues at coordinate 54,717,244 of NC_082701.1, forward strand.
AAGAAGTCAGTTCTGCATCAAACTTCTCCTTTGCAACACTCTAAGCAGAAGTCCAGTTTACAGATTTCGGATGAGAAAATATTGCAATGATGGGAAATGTTCTTAGACTTACACACTTTAAAATGACACCAATACACCCATTCCTACAAAGTTAATCAGAGAAAGTGATTTCACAAAAGCAGATAAGTATATAAAATACAAAGATATAACGCTAGCTCGAAGAGAGAAAAGTACAAATAGATGATGGTGAGTAATAAGGACAATAAGATTTAAAGTTTTACATTTTTTTGTTAAAATGATTTTGACACTGGATGCAAATGTAAGACCAATTCTTGCCAAAAATACTGTATAATGAAAAAAAATTTTTAAGTCTGAATACTTTCCTCTATATTTAATATTCTTGATTAATTATTGAGAGTTATTACTGAGAGTAGCAGAGGTTAAATTATACTCTAGTTTGGGGCTTCCCTGGTGGCGCAGTGGTTAAGAATCCACCTGCCAATGCAGGGGACACAGGTTCGAGCCCTGATCCGGGAAGATCCCACATGCCGCGGAGCAACTAAGCCCCTGCGCCACAACTACTGAGCCTGCACTCTAGAGCCCACGAGCCACAACTACTGAAGCCCGCGCGCCTAGAGCCCATGCTCCGCAACAAGAGAAGCCACCGCAATGAGAAGCTTATGCACCGCAACGAAGAGTAGCTGCCGCTCGCCGCAACTAGAGAAAGCCCGCGTGCAGCAACAAAGACCCAACACAACCAAAAATAAATAATAAATAAATAATTTTATAGAAAAAATATTTTTTAAAATGCAGGGGTAGACTACCATTAACCAAAGAAGAATTCAAGGCAAGAAGTATTTAATGACACAAGGTTATGTACCAGTTACTGTTTCCTCAGCTATAAAATAGAGGAAATAAGTGATATTAAGAAAATAATGGAGAAAATAATAAGTTCTGTTTGAATACTAAGTGAAATGATGCTTAAAAGTATTTAGCACAACGCTGCCTGACACATAGAAGGAGTTACATAAATGATGATTATGTAAAACAAGAGATATCACTGACCAATTCCTTCAAAATTTCTCGCATATCTCACCTTTGTTCTCCATTCCCATTTCTATGACCCTAGCACAGTCTGTCCTTAAATTTCTGCTGGATTACAAAAATAATCCACTATCTGCTTTCCCTGTCTCCAGTATTTTTACAAACTTCAATCCACCCTGCACAGATTAATCCTCTTAGAACACTATTTTAAGTGTTCTTTGGCTCAAAATTTATATACGAGATGAAATCCAAACTTTCCAGCTTGTTATTCAAAGCCCTTTAAAATCTGCCATGATCCCACCTTTGCTTATAGGCTTACGCTGTACCACTTCTCTATATGAACTCTCCATTCCAGGAATGTCTGCCTTTTCAATAGCCCTGAAACATATTTTAATCACGTCTCTCTGTGTGTCTTGTTCACATTTGTAATCTCCCTCCACTTATTTCCATGTCATCCTTCCCTGCTTTCACCTCCCAGCCCCAACTAGATCTCCTTTTCTCCTCTTCAAATGTAGTCTAGCTCCTACTACAAAGAAGCTTTCCTCTTATGATGTCCAAAGAATCAGGTGCTGTATTCTAATACTTAAATAAATCCTCCCTTGTATCATTATTCATCATATATCATTGAATTCAAAAGCGTTGATTATAAGGTAAGACATTATTGTATGAACTACTGAGAAAGAGAAAAAACTTCCAAGTACAGTGTGACATTTCATTGATTTTTTTTCTTTTTTTTAATTGCAGTATAGTTGATTTACAAATGGTCAGTTTCAGGTGTACAGCAAAGTGATTCAGAGATAGATAGATAGATATTCCTTTTCAGATTCTTTTCCCTTATAGGTTATTACAAAATATTGAGCATAATTCCCTGTGCTGTACAGTAGGTCCTTGTGGTTTATATATTTTATATATAGTGTGTGTATATGTCAATCCCAAACTCCTAATTTATCCCTCCTCCCTTTCCCCTTTGCATCCCATTGATTTTTAAGAGGCATTGTATTTTGGTGATAGTAAAAGATAGAAAAATGTGCATCTTGGATTCAGTAAAATACAGCGGGTGATTCATACATACATTCATTATTCTGTAAATACTTCCTGACTGCCGACCACATGCTCAGCACTGTACCGACGGTATCATCGAACAATACCGACAAGACACCTACATTCAAGCTTATGTTCTGGTGTACACACGCCTTTTATGGCCCCCGCCCCCAAGAAAGGACGATAAGGTCTTTAAAGGTAGAAATGAATGTCTTATACTTTATATCCCCTAGTAGGTAATATTTCACATAGTTTTGCACGTGGTAGACACTCTAAACATTTAGTGTGAGGTAATGAATTTTAAAAAAGGTGCACATAACGTAATAAAGTCTGTTCTAAAAGAATACACAGTCTGTTAGAACTACTTAGCTTACAGGCCTCTCAACGTGCGTGTCTTTACAGGACTTCATAAGTCAGGGGGGAAATATTCAAAAAGTGTGAGATGAAGCAATCGCGTTACGTCCTGTACCTGAGAGCTGTCTCAGGGATTCTCCGGCGGAAGCAAAGGAACACAGAGAATTAGAATTGATGCGTTATTCGTACTGCCTTATGAAATTACTTTCTTCCCAATTATTTACAATAGCAAGTCAGCAGGTCCTTGTCATATGTTGAGTTCAGATTTCTGGTTTTACTGTTTATGAGCCACTGCAGAGTCCACGCTGTCTAGAAATTCGCCTTTGTCCTGGGAATTCCATCACCTGGGAGGCTGGCACTCAGACGAGAGTCGCCAAGCTGGGGGTGGGCGCAGACTGCCAGCCAGCATCTCAGCATCTCACGGCAGCTTTGTCCTTCTCGTCTTCAGTTTTATTCAGGAACTTGGGGATTCTCAAGACTGCGGGATGTATCCCTTGAGAATGCTGAGGGCCCATTGTAATCTTGATCCACTTCAGCTCTTCATTCTTGGACGTTCTAAGCACACTCCTTGCAGAACTGAGTGAGGAGAGGACCGTGCAGGCTACCAACGATGCTTATTTATTCTGTCAACAAACTTATAAAGAGATTTACAACGTGCTAGGCTCGGTGTCAGAGGGTGGAACACATACAGTAAGGTATATAGTCTCATGTGAATGCAATGGTCCCTTAAGTGAGGACTGTCCTTTAGAGAACTTCCATACTTTTCATTGTTCTCTCTCATTTTCATGTTTCACCCTCCCAACTACACAGTGGAACAGCCAGGAAACATCTTAGTCCCATTTCACAGATGACGAAGGTGAGGCCCAAAGAGGTTCAGAGAACTGCCTGAATTTAGATGGCTACAAAGGCCTCCCAAACTCAGGCCTCCTGACTGTAAATCAAATCCTCTTTGCCAGATTATACATGTAGAGAGTCAGGGATATCAGAGACAATGGATGGAATTTCAGAGTAATTCCACCGAAGTCCTGGATGGGCTTCTAGAAATATTCCCCCCATCCCCAACCTCCAAACGCACACAAAGAATCATGCCAAAGAGTACCAACTGGTTGAACATCTGAAGGTCCAAATATAAATGACACACAGAAGCTTCTGAGCAAACCAAATTAGCAATGGAAAGTGACAGGGAAGTTGTCCATGTCCCCGAGTGTTTCATTCAACCCTCTGTTCTTGTCTGTGGCTTGGCCTGACCGAAGAGCTCCAGATGGAATGGATAGTGTCTGGGGCCAGTCTCGGGCTTGTGTTATGACTGCAAGTGGGCATCTTGCCAGCATGGGCCTTCACTCTGTCCTCCCCAAATGACCCTGGCCTACTTGGGCTGGCTGAATTATTTAAATATTGTACATTACTAGTTAATAGACACAACATATTGAAAGTTTTACAATCAAATATTTATGCTGCTAGAAAACATTTTACATGATCTTTAAACAGCCATGTCTATTTATTTTCATTCTCTGATCTTTCTGTTTTGTATCAGAATCGGAGAATTTAGCCTATTTACCCAGAAGTAAATATTATGATGAAAACATGGGTTGGCTCAAAAGCAGACTTAGTAAAGTGCAGAAGTATTTTTTGTTAGCGTCAATTGCGCAAGAGCCCCGGCGTGGTAATCCATTAAGACGTTTCTTTGGGATGCTTGAAGCATGGAGATGAATGTTTCATGGCTAGACACTGCCTCTACCTGCCTCTGGCCTCCTTCACGGAGCAGCCTCACCATCCTTTCCGTCCATTCACTCCTTTTGTGAAACGGAGAGAAACTCTTCTGGGGCAGAGAGTGGGCGTTTGCAGGTGACGGCAGTCACGGAAATACATTTAATACGGAACCTTGTGCTGCAAAGTAAGAATTGACACGCAATGATCTGAAGTCTTCTGTTCGGCAGCTGGGGGCCACGCGGCCCTCAGCTGGCCTCCTCCTTTTTTGCCAGATACTTCTCACTTCTGAATACTTCTCCCTAACTCTGTCCTCGTTGCTGCTTTGTGAGGCCTGAGAGCTAGTCACCATGTTTCAAGGGCAACTTATCTCTGCCGTAGAGAGGGTCCAGCCAGTATCTCCTCTTATTACTGAGTCAGAGAGAAAGACCCTCCTTGAATATCAGTGGGTTTTCTCCATGTCCTTTCCAAAGAATAGTCTTAAAGATGCAAAGAGGGCACTAGAAAGTCAAAGGGCCAGAAAGCACCATCTCTGTGATGAGCCTTGCATGGGCCCCCATCTCTAACTTTGGGCTCAAGATCTAATTTCGACCCCTTAGCCTTAAAGTGGCTCTGCGTGCTCTCTACTCCTCGGGCTTCACTCCTCCACTGATGCCTGGTTTTTCCAAGCTCTGGCTGAACTCCCAGTCAGGCTCGCTCTTCTGTCTCACCCCCTCTCTTTGAAGGCCAGGTTACCTGCAGCTCCCTTACCTGATTTACCAGGAGCCTCGTTAGATTTGGAGAAGGTCGTGTGCAGGGCTTAAGGCGAGTGGGACCCGTGTCTTAAGCCATCTCCTAACCTCCTTGAATTTCAGCTCCTGCCCCTAAAAGAAGAGGAAGATGTGTAGGTCACGGGATTACTATGAGGAAAAATATGTAAGAACTTACATGAATTATATGCAAAGTGCCTCATACTGTGTATGGTCCAGACTGAGTGCTCATCCATTAAGGAGCAGTAACTATTATTATCACTGTGTGTGGGACAGATGCTCTGACTTTCTATTTTTTTTTAATGTTTATGTATGTATTTATTTGGCTGCACCAGGCCTTTAGTTGCGGCACTAGGGATCTTCATTGCAGCATGAGGGATCTTTTAGTTGCGGCATGCATGTGGGAGATCTCATTCCCTGACCAGGGAACCTGAGCCCCCTGCATTGGGAGCTCGGAGTCTTAACCGTTGGGCCACCAAGGAAGTCCCTGACTTTCTCCAGGGTCTCCCAGGTCTTGATCTCCCCCAGTTGCTCTCCAGTCCTAGCATGTTTTTTCCCAAGTATCTAAACATTAGCTCTTAATTAGTGGTTCATAGCTACAAGAAGAGGCATGGGGATAGGTCATAGGAAAGAAAGAGAGCAAGAGAGAGTAAAGAAAGATGGGGTGGGGGTTGGAGATACAGGTTAGAACATCCATGCTTTAGGAGAATTACTCATTATATTAAAGATCATAGCCCGTAAAGAGAAGGTAAAGAAGAGAGGCCCCTTTCTACAGGAAAGATGGGATTAAAATGAGATAGGAACTTGAGAACTGGACAGGCAGCCCTGAGTCATAAAAATCTTGGTTCAATTCCCAAGAGGGGTCCTGGACAAGACCCATTTCCACAGATCTCAGCTTTCCCGACTGCAAAGTGAGATGGTCCCATTGGATTCACTGAACAAATGCTTAGCACCCATTTATGGGGCACCGGCAGTGTGCAAGGTGCAGTCCTAGGCACTGGGGTTGCCTAGCAGCACCAGAGAGACAAGATTCCTGCCCAGGTGTCAGCCGTGGAGACAAAACAGACCCACAAACGAAAAACCAGATAACTGAATATGATCATTTCAGTCCGTGATAAGGGACTGGAAAAAAAACAAAACAGAGAAACTGATAGAAAGTGGCTGGGAAGAGTGGGCTGCTTCAAGGAAGAGGTCAGAGAAGGTCTTTCTGTGAAGCTGATTCCCATGTGATTGGAGCCTGGGCCCGTAAAGATCTGGGGGAAAGTGTGTTGCAGGCAGAGAGACGCCTTGGCCACTTGTGGTGCTGAAGGAAGAGAACGGAGTGGTCCGCAGGGCCCACAGGAAGGGAGCACAGGCAAGACTGCCTAGTGAGAGCTGTGGTCTTCACAGGGGATGCTGCTGGGGTCAGGGGACCCTGGGAAACACGCACCCTGACCTCACTCTCCCACCTCCGTGGAATCCCAGCCAGAGCTCCCCGTTGGCTGGACACACCGGGAAGTCAGAGGGCAAAGGAACCTATTAACCCTGGCCGTATTGGTCAACCTCCCGAGCACTGCCCCACCCTTGTGACCCCCTCCCCAGAGTGGAGGGTAGGACAGAGGAAGAAGGAGGAAGATCGGAGATGAAAAAGGAAGAGAGCAGATGATATCCAGAATGGCCATGATGAGGTGTGTGCTGTAACTCCGAGGGCATTGGGAAGCCCCTGGCAGTTTTGAGCAAAGAAGGACTTTAAACTGATTTATGTGAAAAAGATCAAGCTGGCTTCTGTGTGGAGAACGGACTTCCCAGGGGCAAGACTGAACGTTGGGAGAATATTTACGAGGTTATTACACCATCTAAATAAATGTTTTAAAATGCATGTTGGGGTGGTTTAGCATGGTGGCTGAAGATAAAGAAAAATAAATGGATTCAGGAAACACGCTGGAAAAACATTTTAGAAGCAAGTCCTGCCATTGCCATGAGCTAAAGGGAGACCCTTCTCCAATGCTGATGGGACATAAGAATGTACGTACACCCTCAGAGTTGCGAACTCTGGAACCTCGGCACCAGTACCAACTCATGTGGCTCTTATAGTGCAAAGTGCATTGAGATAAATGTGTCAGCTCTATGCCGTCTTTATTTATAAGAAGGAGAGAGGAAATAAAGAATTTTCCGAGCCTGGCATGTAGAAAAAGGATGTGTCCAGTCGACCCGATAAATAACAAACTGTAAAGTCTTCTAGTTTTATTGTTGGCATTATCATAAAGAACATGCTGTGCTTATTATCTGGTTAAAGGGGTTTCATTCTTTGTGATGTTGAAGTGAGTTATAATCTTTAATAAACAAATAACGTCAGTAATTTTTAAATTCCAGAGTCATGAATGTTTGTAGGATTTTTTTTCCCCTTTCTCTCTCTCTCTCTCTCTCTCTCTCTCGGATGACGCTTTTTGTCAGATATCAGAAATGCTTTTGCTGTGATCCCAGATGACGTATCATTTCCAGCTAAAGAGCTAAAGTCCATCAATGTCTCTAAAAATCCATCGATGTCTCTTTAATCACAGACTATATCAGTGATGAGCAGTTTAAAGGCTGGTGCTATAATACCAATCCCAAACCATTATTCACTCCTGAGAAGTTCTGATGTCCCATAAATAAATGTAGGTAGACTACCAAATTCATATTCTTATGGAAGGTAGGCCTAGCCTGTAGCTGGTCGTAGATCAAAGGAAACTGTGGGAAGATTTTTTGCTCCTCTGCAAATAAATGACTTAAGATAGTCGAGGGAATTGATCTTTTCTGCCAAATGTATATATAAGCATCACACCCCCTAGAATCTTTAAAAATAAAGAACAAATATGTGAAGCACTTCAGACACATCTGAGGTCAAGTCACAGCCCTACCACTAAGCAGCTGGACGATCTCGGTCAAATCGCTTCACCTCTAAGCAGGGCTGCTTAGAGCAGGGGCTTTGGGAAAATATTTTTCCCGAAGGCAGGGCTCCTGTCTATATAAACACTCTGAGTAACTCAAAATCAGCATGGCAGCACCATTCTGGCAGCCTGATAACACACCAGTGAGAGGAAGTTATCAGCTCACCAGGCTGCCCTCCTGGCACCAGGGCAGGTCACAAGGATCTGAGATGATTCATTAATTAGGCTGCAGTTCTGGAGTTCATTGGGCATCTGGTCAACCCCACCACAGGCTAGAGGGTTAGAGAACAGCCCAAAGGGGAGAAACAGAGACCAGGCAGTAGGGCCCACCCTATCTGACTTGGGCTCAGAGCACCTAGCCCAAATGACTCTGCTGGCCTCCACAGTTCTCAGAAGACCTAGAAAATTTCGAGGAAGGCAGTCCAAAGCATAGGGGGGCCCCTGAGATATGGCATCTGGGTCTGAGGATAGTACCCTCTCCGGACCCCAGTTTCCCTACCTGCAAGATGGGAATAAAAAGTGTACCTACGTCCTAAGGCCATTGTGAGTATTAAGTGAGATAATAGAACCATTCAGATCCCTAGTATAGAGTAAGCATTTACTTCATGTCAGCTACTGTTGTTGCACACGTGTGTATTATACACATAAATGTGTTTATACACATAAATACGTATGTTATAGCCCAGATTCAGAAAACTTTTGGATGACAGATGTATCTATCGGTATTTAACACTTGGCTCTATTCTCTGGCAGGTGCAGTGTGTGTCCAGCTTCAAATCACCCATCAGCAAACCCAAACAGAGCAATAACAACAACAAAAAAGAGGACACAAAGCCTTTAGAGTTCTGAGTTCTAGCTTCACAAATTTCCACCCAAGTAGATATTAGTTTGCAGGCTTTTTCTTTTTCTTTTCAAGTAGGGCAAGAATAAAACTTCCAAAGTCTAACTGCCTCAAAATTGAATATTGTTTCCATTTTTATGAGTCACTTAAGCATGGATCATTCCACATTTGTATTTCCAGTGGAATCTTTAGAAAAAAAACTCAGATGCCAGCCAATCCAAACCTGCAGCTCAGGGATCTGACTGTAGCATCCCTGGCAATGGCTCCCCCACTTGCAGGACCACAGTCTGCTATGAAGCACTGATTTCATGCAGGGACAGCCTGGCCTGATGAAACTGGAGGGTGTTTAAAGGATGTTGACTTTCTCACTGCGTTGGAATGACTCTGGCTGTTTCCACCACAGAAAATAGTTATTTCCCAAATGACCACCATTCACAGACTCTAATATGTAGCATTTGTAGAGCACTTTAAAGTATGTGAGGTGCGGGACGTCCCTGGAGGTCCAGTGGTTAAGAGTCCACGCTTCCACTGCAGGAGGCGTGGGTTTGATTCCTGGTCAGGGAACTAAGATCCTGCATGCTGTGTGGTGCAGCCAAAAAGTAAAAAAAAAAAAAAAAAAAAAAAAAAAGTATGTGAGGTGCTTCTCTGCACCTTAGCTTTGCCCATAAATGGATATGCACGACTGTCAGCATTGCCATCACCGCCACCATCATAGCCATCTTTGGAGGGGAGTGCTCCTTTTGGGGGAACTTCCCACGTGCCAGGCTCTGTCCTGAGTGCTTTATGTGTATCTATTTACCTATCGGGTCCTCTCTGTAACTTTTTGGATTAGACCACCATCTTACAGATGAGGACACCGAGGCACAGAGAACAGAGAGGTTAAGTAACTTGCCCAAGGTCACACAGGTAGTAGAAGGTGGGACCAAGCAATTACATTCAGGCATCTGGCTCCAGAACCCACAACTTTCGCCATGACTAGCCTTTATGCCACTGCTGCACCTGACCACAAAGGGGAAAATTACACCTCCAACGGCTCCATGTTTCAATAACCTTTCCAAACCCAGCCCTCTGCAGACATGTACATTTTACTGAATCTTCTGGGATTCATCTTTGGTCATTTTTAATAAGTTTTCTTTCAGACACACCGGAAGATACCCCCAGCTTCATGTCATGAAAGCCTTTGACACACAGTTACCATTCCTTAGCTTTAAATGCTAATGTAACAAAATCCTGGCTTTTATGGATTTTTTTTTGTGGGGGGGAAATGGGTCAGTACCAAGGTCAGTTCGTAATAAAGAATTTTCCAGAAGAAAAACAGAAATTGGCAACGTACTGTAAGAAAATCCTGCATGAGCCAGGAAGCAATGAAGAGATGTTTAAATTTTCCCTGACACGAATACTGACCACCCAGGGGAATAAAGAAAACACCTGTTGAAGCCTGGGCACATTTATACCCAGAGAGGGAAACCAGAGTGGGCTTCTGAGTCACCTGTCAAATTAGAGGCTGCGTGAGCTCGTGAGAAGAACAGCCACACACAGGCCTTGAGACCCGAGACCTGGTCTTGCCTCTACCTAGAGGGACAACTTCCCATGAATCAGTGACCCTCTCTCCTGCGTCAGTGACTTCAGCTGTCAAAAAGTGTCTCAGAGAACTCCCAGAATGGCTCCAAAGGAAAGTACACACTCCAGGGCTTTAAAAAGTTAAAAGTACATGTGACCTTGGGGAAAAGAAGCATGAAAATAGTGCAATTATAAGACAGGAAAATCTTAGGGCAGGGAGGGATGAAAAAGTGGAGCACAGAGGATTTTTTCAGGGCAGTGAAACTACTCTGTATGATGCTGTAATGGTGGTTCCGTGTCATTACACAGTTGTCCAAACCCAGAGAAGGTACAACAGCAAGACTGAACCCTAATGTGAACTGTGGACTCCGGGTTATAATGATGATTCAGTGTAGGGTCATCAGTTGTCACAAATGCATTCCTCGGGTGGGATGCTGATAATGGGGGAGGTTGTGTACGTGGGGGTGGGGGAGGGGAGATACAGGAACTCTCTGTGCCTTCCACTCAATTTTGCTACAAACCTCAAACTGCTCTAAAAAAATTAAGTCTTAGTAAAAACAAATCTTATAAAAAGAGAACTACTAAGGATTGCAACCCCTGCCTGAACATGGTGTAGGTTTCAGTCTGAGGGTTTCAGGAATCCATTTCTATCAAACTGGCATATCTGTTCTCATCATATCCATAAGGAGGAATTTTGTAGCAGACGCATTTGGTGGGTCTGAAGGTCCCTTGACTATTTGCTGAAATGAACGATTTTTTTTTTCCAAGTTTCCTTTTACTGAGACCAGCTGAGGGTATTCCTGGTTAACAAGCCTCCCACCATGAATTTTCTTTCCTGTTGTCATAGCTGGCTGGAACAGCACTTGGAATTTTCCCTTTTCAGACATTCTCACTTGGAATGTACTAATTATAAAAGTCAGATGTCAGTTTCAGTTAACCTGTTCTAACTCTCTGTGTGGTGTTTCCAAGGGGAGAGAAATAGCCTTTCTAGACCAGGTCCCCTAGAACTAAAAGCTCTCCTCCCTGACTCACAGCCCTGGAAACGTGGGGTGAGATAAAGGTGAGGTTTGGAAAGCTGTTGAGTGATTGGGGTCCAGGAAACAGCACTGCTGGCCTGCCCCGCCCCTCCCTGCTGGGGCGGTGCTTCTCCATTCCTTGGCCATAATAGGCGTCCAGGGTTAATGAGACTAGGCATGCGTGATTTGTAAGGTCATCTGAAGCAGGTCAGGGATTTATGGGCCTCCATTCTGTTTTCTGGGGAGCGGGGGAGATGGCAGGAGACTGAAGCAAAGGGAAGAGTTAGGAAACAGAATGTGACCAGTTGCAAAAAAAAAAAGGAAGGAAAAAAAACAAAGATTTGGAAGAGAAAGCACACTCCCACATCAGATCACCCTTTATGAACCAGAAGCAGTTTCATCATCTCTGGAAGGTGTATAAGTTTGCATCGGGCCCTGAATGGAGTGAATCAGAACAAAACAGCCCCTACACCCCAGGTGTCATCCAACCAACCCCTGTTATAACAACTATTTGAAAACCACCATTTAAGATGCCTTGGTAGAGAGAAAGCATCTAAGATGTAGCCAAAGCCCTCAAGAAATGTATAATATATTTGCAGAAGAGAAGATCAAAAACCAGAAACACTATCCTGTAGACAGTAATTCAAATACAAAGTAGGTCAAAGGGCAGTCTATTATGAGAGGATTAACACAGGAAATCAGCAAAGTAGAACAAAAGGAAAAATAGTGGGTTACAGATAAATGAACAGGACATTTCTGTCCCCCAATAGCCTAGAAACTAGTGGAGGGATGTTCATGTCAAAAGTAATCCATAATACTTGATCAATGCAATAACAAAGTATAAGCGAGAGATGAATGCAGCAAAGCAAGGAGGGTGTGATTAATTCTGCCTGGGCCTGTCAAAGGTTTTCTGAATAAGGTAAAGTTTGAATTGGGTTTTGAAGTATAAGTAGGATGTCTCTAGACAGAGAAAGGAAGAAGGAATTCTAAGTAAAAGAAACAGGAAAGGAAGGGGGACTTCCCTGGTGGTCCAGTGGGTAAGACTCTGCGCTCCCAATGCAGGGGGCCCGAGTTCGATCCCTGGTCTGGAAACTAGATCCCACGTGCATGTCGCAACTAAGAAGCCCGCCTGCTGCAACTAAGAAGCCCACATGCTGCAACTAAGACCCGGTGCAGCCTAAATAAATAAATTAATATTTTTAAAAAAGAAGAAAGAAACAGGAAAGGAAGAAAGAGAGAAAAGCCTCAGTGTTTTTAAAATTCTTTGTTATTGCAGGTATACAGAGGATGAAACGGGAAGAAAGGCAGGAAATAAAGTAGGAGTTAATGGGTCCAAATTACGTGGGGTTCTCCCTGTCGTACTTAGGGGTGTGGACATTATCCTTCAGCAGTAGGGAGCCAAAGAAAGATGTAGGCAGGAAGCAGACTGATCCCGCTTATGATTTAGAAGTACCATTTTGATGACACCATGGAAGATGGGTTGGAGCAGAGAAAGAGAAGGGCAACCACTCAAGAGACACTGGTAATAATCCAGGAAAAAACCAAGGGGGGCTTGAAGTAAGGAAGAGGCATTAGGAGCAAATTAAGGGGTAGGTTCAAAAGGTATTTAGGTGGAGAATGGAAAAAGCATGGTGACAGATTGGTGATGGGGCGAATGAAGGGATGGTGGGCCATCTCCCAAACCAGAAACTCGGGGGCTACTGTTCTGTTCACTCAACAGGAACTGCAGGAGAAAGAGTAGGTGTGTAGGGAAACTTGGTGAGTGGAAGTATAAGTTAGGTGTTGTACCTGTTGTTTTGAAGAGCTTTGGGTAAACCCCAGCGGAGAAGGCGTTTGGATATGTGGGAAAGGACCAACAATGCCTGATCCCTGAGAGAATCTAGAAAGACAAAAACAGACAAGTGTCTATTGGACAAGTAGGTAATTATTTGTCGTCCTAGTGCCCTCACAGAATGGACAAAACAGGGCTTCCCTGGTGGCGCAGTGGTTAAGAATCCGCCTGCTAATGCAGGGGACATGGGTTCGAGACCTGGTCTGGGAAGATCCCACATGCCGCAGAGCAACTAAGCCCATGCGCCACAACTACTGAGCCTGCGCTCTAGAGCCCGCAAGCCACAACTACTGAAGCCTGCGCACCTAGAGCCCGTGCTCCACAACAAGAGAAGCCACCGCAACGAGAAACCCACACAGTGCAACGAAGAGTAGCCCCTGCTCGCCACAACTAGAGAAAGTCCGCGCGCAGCAACGAAGACCCAACGCAGCCAAAATAAATTAAAAAAAAAAATAAAAGACAAAGGGGAATTGAAGAATTTGCACCATGCAAATGGCACCCATCCAATACTGAATGACAACCATGAGTCCAGCTGTGGACATCACACTTCCAAATTCCATACTCCCCATCGCAAGCAAGTCACAGCAGTGTGACAGGCTCTTGCATATACCCTGGACCCAGGGACACCATCATTGCATAAATTCAGTGCAAACCAGATTAAGCAATACTCGTAATGGAGCTGGGACGACTGGTGTAGATGGATTCAAACACTGTTAAATGCACATTTTTTAAAAATTGAAGTATAGTTGATTTACAGTGTTGTGTTAATTTCTACTGGACAGCAAAGTGATTCAGTTACACATATATATACATTCCTTTTTAATATTCTTTTCCATTATGGTTCATCATAGGATAGTGAATACAGTTCTCTGTGTTATACAGTAGAACCTTGTTGTTTATCCATTCTATACATAATAACTTACATCTGCTAACCCCAACCTCCCACTCCATCCCTCCCCCATATTTTAGATTCCACATATAAGTGATATCATATGGCATTTGTCCTCTTTCTGTCTTACTTCACTTAGTATGATAATCTCTAGTTCCATCCATGTTGCTGCCAATGGCATTATTTCATTCTTTTTTATGGCCGAGTAATATTCCATTGTATATATGTATCACATCTTCTTTATCCATTCATCTGTTGATGGATATTTAGGTTGCTTCCATGCCTTGGCTATTGTGAATAGAGCTGCTACAAACATAGGGGCAGATGCACATTCTTTATTTCAGATCTATGCTCCTCCCACCCTCTTAAAGTGAGAGCAGCAAGGAAGAAGCTGAGGAGGAGGTGATGACAGATGCATGACTTTTTAACACAGCGACCCTGTCCTCCAGCAAATGTGGCCCAACTCAGTGGCTCTAACTCTGAATTATCAAATCGGATTCCCTTTTCCTGGGCAGGAACTAGGATAGAGAAGTGAAAGACAGAAGGGAAGGGTGAGAGGTATTGCTGGTAAGCAGGGGAAGAAGAAGGAGCTGCGACAGATACTTTCCACTGAAACTACTTTCTTTACATGTGTTTAACTCAAAGTCTTTGTTTAAATCAGGCAAAAGTCTTTTTGTACTCACGTTCATGAAAGAAAACAGGCTATATGAATAGGGTGGGTCACACGAGTTCCATCTGAGATCTCATTACTAGTGTAATAATGACATTGGATTTCTGGTTTATTGGGAGTTTGTGGAGGCCCTGCCACCCTATTCTTGTCCCCTGGAGGTCCAGGATCACATCTGCTTTATTTTTATAGAACAAGGTCTGTGCTTTATAAACATTTCTGGAATTGAGACTGATAGGCTGAAATTGACAGGAAATTGACACTGAAATTGATAGGTGGAGGCTGTATTCCTGAAGTAGGTAATTGGTAGTCCAGATTTCACCCCTCCATCCCAGGATCTAGGTGGAGCTCCTTGGAGATTAGAGCACAAATTTCGTCACAGGGGTCGCCAAGCGGGACTGCATGAATCTCCCTGAGCTCGCACACATGTTCCACTGGCCCCAGAGATGGACTTACTGTGAAGGCAATGAAGCTGAAAATTAAGGGACTTGCACTGGTGCTATGGGTGCCCGGAGGAGCTGAGAATTCTCGAGAGTTCCAGGTGGGAAAAGGAAACCAGGATGTAACTAGGAGGCATTTCTGAGTTGCCATTTCCAGTCAGTTGACTTCAGAGTCCCACGAGAAAGAACTGAGTCTTCATTCTCTAGTCAGTTGTCAATCAGAGGTGATACGCTACATTACCCACCACATTTCTAATTTAGCACTCATTTTTTATTTTTAAAAATTTTTCCATTATGGTTTATCCCAGGATATTAATATAGTCCCTTGTACTATGCAGTAGGACCTTGTTGTTTATCCATCCTATATACACTAGTTTGCATCTGCTTAACCCCAGCCTCCCAAGCCATCCCTCCCCCATCCCCTTTCCCCTTTAGTAACCATAAGTTTGTTTTCCATGTCTGTGAGTCTGTTTCTGTTTCATAGATATGTTTATTTGTGTCATGTTTTAGATTCCACACATAAGTGATATCATATGGTATTTGTCTTTCTCTTTCTGACTTACTTCACTTAGTATGATCATCTGTAGTTGCCATTTGTAGCTGCAATGGAACATTCTTTTTTATGGTTGAATAATATTCCATTGTATATATAGACCACATCTTCTTTATCCATTCATGTGTAGCTGGGAGGGGTGGGTGATGTGACAGACGACACTGCCATGATTAGATTCTGTTCTATGGTCAAAGTAAAGAGGTTTTGCAGGTATAATTAAGGTTCCTAATTAGTATGACTTTGAGTTCATCAAAAGGGAGTTTATCCTGGATGTGTCTGGCCTAATCAGGTGAGGACTTTAAAAGAATCTTCCCTGAGAGTGAGATTCTCCTGCTGGCCTTGAAGAAGCAAGCCACGATGAGTTCTAGAGCTGCAAGGAACTGGATTCTACCAACAACCAGTGAGTTTAGAAAAGGATGCTGAGCCTCTGATGAGACCACAGCCCCAGCCAACACCTGGATTGCAGCCTGTGAGGTCCTGAGCAGTGGGCCAGCAGCACCAGGCCCTGAATCCTGACCCATGGAAACTGGAGATAAGAAACGTGTGAGGGCTTCCCTGGTGGCGCGGTGGTTAAGAATCCACCTGCCAATGCAGGGGACACGGGTTTGAGCCCTGGTCCGGGAAGATCCCACATGCCACAGAGCAACTAAGCCCGTGCGCCACAACTACTGAGCCTGCACTCTAGAGCCCACGAGCCACAACTACTGAAGCCCACAAGCCACAACTAGTGAAGGCTGCATGCCTAGAGCCCGTGCTCCGCAACAAGAGAAGCCACAGCAATGAGAAGCCCGCGCACCACAACAAAGAGTAGCCTCTGCTCGCCGCAACTAGAGAAAGCCCGCACGCAGCAACGAAGACCCAACGCAGCCAAAAATAAATAAATAAGTAAATTGGAAAAAAAAGAAACGTGTGGGCTGTTGCAAGCTGCTAGATCCGTGGTAAGTTCTGACACAGCCTTAGGTACCTGAGGGCAAAGGAAAGGAAAGCCAAAACCAGGGAAAAGGATTTGGGATTACCTGGTATGATCAAGAATGGATGCAGAAGAGGGCAGGGTAAAGAGAAGGACCTAAAACACGCAGGAAGAATTGTTCTGGGTAATTATTATTCTTCCAGGTGCATTATTTTGTTTCAGTGCCCCAACACTTCTGGGAAGTGAGCATTTCTAGCTCCATTTTACATGAAGATGCCCAGCATCTCAGAAGACTTCAATCACTTACTCGAGGTCACAGAGGTAGCTTAGATGCAAATGGAGAGCTTCCCAGCAGCTCATGTCTCTCCCTTACATCACATCGCATCCCAGGCTCACGCTAGGCCTCAGGGGGATAGCAAGGCCCCCGAGAAGTGCTGCCAATGTGGTCCAACTGCAGGACAGAGCCTGGGGGCCTGCCGTTGCTGCGTTAGCCCGCTGCTCCCAAAGCACGGCAGCTTGGGACACATGTTTCCCTCGGGAACATCCTCTTTAAATTCCACCAAAAACGTTTTTTTTTTTTTTTTCACAAAAAATGCTTGCATAGAGGGGGGAAGGATGAGCTTCTATATGAGCATATTTATATCCATAGATATTCCTCGCCATAGGGGGTATAAATCCCAGAGGGCTGATGTCAGCAGCTCCATGCTCCGATGGGAAACTTGAGGAAGGCTATGGTTACCAGCATTTCCCAAACTTACTCAAAAAAGAAACCCCCCCCCCCCACACACACACGCACACGCACACACACACGCTCTCGGGCCTGCAGAGGGAAAACAATCCACTCCTGTCCAACTCATCTGGGTCAGGCAGACCCTTATCCTGACTTCCACTGCAAGAATTCTCCGCCAGGTTGCCATGTATCGCTCCACAGCCCTCAGGATAATAATCTGTTTGGCTTTTTTTTGTTGAATGTGGCTCTGAATAGTTTTTTCTCTGCTCAGATAATTTAGCAATATTCCTTCTCCCACCGGTCTCCTCCCTGTCAAGGACCTCCCTGCCACAGGTATCTGAAAGCTGGCCAGGGTTCTTCCAGGCTCCTGGGCAGCTCTATTCCCAAACCTCCCTCCACTTGACCTCTTTTCATTGAAGATCACGAGCCTGGGGTTCAACTGAGGACAAGAACAGGCTGGTAGGAAAAGGGGTCACTCTGTGTCACAGATACCCTAATGCCCCTACCCCCTATGTTCACATCTTAAACCCCAGGAATCTACATTACATCACATGGCAAAGGGTTAAAGATGCAGGTGGAATGAAGGTTGATAATCAGCTGACCTTACAACGGCGTTTATCCAGGTGGGCCCCGTATAATCACAAGGTCCTTAAAATGAGGAGGGAGGCACAGACGAAAGGGCAGGGCCATATCACATGAGAAGAACTTGACCCATCATGCTGACTTTGAACGTGAAGAAGCCAGAGACAAAAAACATGGGCGCCCTCTAGAAGCTGGAAAGGGCAAGGAAACTATTCTCCCCTAAATCTTCCACAAGGGAAAGTAGTCCTGATAATACTGTGATGTCAGCCTAGTGAGACCCACCTAGGACTTCTGACCTCCAGAACTGCAAGATAATAAATTCTTGTCGCTTGAAACCACTCAAGTTGTGACAATTTATTCCAGCGGAACTAGGAAAGAGATGCCTTGTGTATGAGTGTGTTTCATAATAACTGAGATACTCATGCACATCTTATCCTCCGTAAACGGCCTCTGGGGACAGGCCTCTATCCCCAAGAGGAACAAGGATGGGATTGCTCCGCCTTTCTGACATATCAGGAATTAAGTGGTCTAGTCCAGAAGACCTCATTTATACCAACGACTGGTCAGTTCCAAAGGGTGAACTCAAGGATCCGAGAATTTGGGCAAGGCCCAAACTCAGAGCATTAGAAGCTGTCCCAGGAGCTGTGGCCATATTAGGTCTTCATCTGTCACCCACGGATCTTTGAAGGGTTTAGCACTCTGAGACATAAGCAGGCGTGCATGTAGTAGTAGATGACACTTCGACGCCCACGTGCACAGAAGGTTGCAAATAAATTCAACCCAACACTATGTGTGTATATAGTTCCGTGTTATTTTCTGTGCTGCCAACGATTAAGCAAGCTTCTCGAGAGCATGTCTTTATTTTATTTACAGACGAGCCTATCACACCTGGCACATTCTGGATGCGCAATCACTTGGTGTTGGATTCGGGACTCACTCGTGGGAAAAGTCTTTTAGCCTTTACCAGCTGAGCCCAAGCCCGGCTCGGACATCCCTCTGCTCCAGAGACCCTCCCTCCTTGAGTCCCACTCTACTGAGCGCCCCAAAAGGGCTTCCAACTCGTGTATCTCCCGCAGGAGAGAGAGCACTGTGTCCTGGCTGCACCTGCAGACAGCCTGAGTCAGGTTTGTCCAAAAAGAGCATATCCCAGAAAAATGAAAGGCGTTTCGTTTTCTCCGTGGACGTGTATCCAGGTTTGATACGGGAACTGCGACATGTATGCTCCGTCTCTGCCTGCGCAAACGGAGAGAGAATGTGCTCACCCTGGTGCGTTGGAAGCCTCGGTTATTTGCCAGGGGTCCAGCCTGCTTGCCAAGCTCGATGCGCCCCGGGTGCGCGGGCGCGCAAGTCCCCTCCCGGGGTGGGCCACGCCCGCCGCCCGCCGCCCGCCTGCCAGGCTGCAGGGATGGAGGCCCCCTCTCCCCCGGGGTCCCCACCCTCCCACCTGGCCCGCCCACCTGCGCGCCTGACGCTACGCGGCGCCCCTCCCCTCCCCGCCGCTCTCGGCTCCCGGCTCCGCCCCCCGCGCGCGCCCTCCGCATCCCTGCCGCCCGCCCCCGCGCCGCCCGCAGCCAAGAGTTCAGACAGGCTCCCGGGACTCCTCCGGCTGCTCCGCGTCCCGGGCCCCGCTTGCCACTCCTGATTGGCTGAGCTCCTGTCAGTAGTAAAAGAGGATCAGATAGCAAACTGGGGACCTTCATAAAGGCGTGGTGGGGATGCTCGAGGAGCGCGGGCAGCCTATGACATCAGCCGCGCACGCCTGGGGTGCCACGGCGCCCCGCCAGACCCCGAGGAGGCGCGGCGTAGCCCCGCGCGGCGAGGCCGCCACTTTTCTGGGGACTCTGGTTTCGGTCACTGGCTGCCACTGTACTCCTACCCGGGGGAGCTCGCGGAGAGTTGGATGAATTCTGGGTTGTTAACTGCGGTCAACTGGGCTCCCGGGAGCCCGTACCTGGTGGAAGTCAGGGGCCATCTGGCCAAGGGACCAGCGGCTCGCTGAGACTCAACATGACACTCCTGGGGTCTGAGCACTCATTGCTGATTAGGAGCAAGTTCAGATCAGGTAGGGCTAAGGCACTTGGCATTCCTTCTTCAACTTTTCCTCTTCTGCACGTCTCAACTCCACACTGCTTTCCAATAAATGTTTCAAAGCCAGCGCCTTGGCTACTTCAACTCTGTTCCCCAGAAGCACATTTGGCAAGTGAAGAATTGTATGTGCCTTGGGGGGCCTTTAATGTCTTCTGTTGTAAATGCTTTGAGTCATAGAGTGTGGTTTTTGTTTGTGAAAAGACCAGTCCTTTTACTTTTGTCTCTCTGTTTGCGAGTAGAAATTCTGGAGGGGGTCCATCCAACAGGAATAACCTTGAAAGTGAGCAAATAGGGGATTTCAAGTTGGAGAGCTGCACAGTATCAGTCAGAATTGCTGAGACAATGAACCTGATGCTGTTCTATTAGATACAGGAGTCACTTCAAATGGAGCTAATCCAAACAAATGTATTTCCCAAAAAAAGTCACTTGGGAGAAGTAAAAATAGCAAATTTGGAGCACACCAAGTATTTAAAATGACATCACTGTAGGAAAAAAAGAAGTCCAGTGCCACAAATATTTTTTCCCAAACCATCTGATGTTTATAAATGGAGACTTTTCCCCCAAATTTCTGTGTTAGTGGCAATAGAGGAACTTCTCAGAGGACGCTGAGTGAAGGTGAGTGCAGAGGAGACGGGCCTTTAACTGCCTCACACATAGGGTGGTAACTCGCCCCTGGAAGGTGTTGATGTGTGTGGGTCTCCACACTGAGACGGGGAGACTTCTTTGGTTCTTTGTCAATAGCTCTGTGTAGAATATCGGTTTTATAAAAGTGGTAACAAACTGCTCAGTAAACGGTACAACTTCCGCTTAGAAGATGGGTTACTTTATATAAACTGTGATGTGAACATTTCCCATAACAGGTGTTAGAAGGATGCTGTCATAGTTTGCTAAGTTTTCCATAGCCCTTCTACGTGGGACCACGCAGCATTTCACTTGGACGGATGTTACCAAAAAATGAGAAGAGTGGATGCTGGAAAGTAGGGTCCTCTGGGACTTGCTTAGATGCTCCTGGCTTTTAGATGTCTTGTGGGGTCCACTGGAGATTTTCTATGGCTCTGTACCGTCAAAGCGAGATGAAACCTTGAGAACGGAGGCAGCTACAAGACTCAGTGCCCCGAAGATCCGGGGCCGGTCTGTCAGGGACTAGGTTCTGCAGTGGATTAATCCATCCTTTCCTTTCCGTGGTGAGGTGAGGCGGTTGGTCTGTTAATCCACTAGAGACATGGCCACTGCTTTGCAATTTGGTCAAAACCGCAGGGCAACACTGCCACCTTTCTGAAGAAGAGAGGATGTGGATTTGTTTTGCAAGAAGCTACGCTCATTTCAAAGGCACCCTTGCCAGTTTCCTGCAGGGGCAGGGGAGGAGCTGGTTTGTCTCTAGATGGACTTGGTGATGTACTTGATAGTAGAATTGCGAAACAGACTTACCAAACGAATGCTTCCTTCAGCTGCAGTGCAGAGGCAAGGAAGACAGTGCTCCTAATTCCTGCTTTGGTGGGTCCGTGGAGTCCTGGTGTCTCCCAGGTGGACCCTGCAGACCTAGACCCTGCAGCTTCCGAGAATTCCGATGGCAGCCTCACTTTGGTTTTTTTTTTAAACTGGGACAGGCTTCTGTGTCACAGGAAGGATTGCTTTGGGAAGACATGCTATGCTATCGAAGCAGACATAGGCAGGCTTAATCCTCTACCTTTGATAAACAGGGAAACGGGGTCTGGAAATGGACAAAGTGGTTTGGTCCTCTGAATGCAAGGGGTTGATAATCTCCTAAAAGATAGAGAAGAAGACAAGTTGAATGTAAAACTAAGTAAATGTAGTGTTGAGGACGGGGATTATTCTTCCTGGAGATAATTACAGCCCTAGCTGCGGGAGCACAGAAGTCTGGCTGGCAGCATGCGAACAAGAGGGCCTCTTCCTAAGAGTCCTCGATTTATTTTATGGCTAACAATGAATAAAGAAGGCCTCTTCTCTGTTTTGATTTCTCTCTCTCTCTCTCTTTCTCTCTTGTTTTTTTCGTCTTCTTCTTTTCTTTCACAAACTACTCAAAATGTGAACTCATAAAACTATCTCAGGGCTAATGTTTGCTTTGACAGTGGGTTCTGGTGTATTTCATTTAAAAAGTTTCAAACAAAAAATACAGGAAACGAAATTGATCATACCAAGGGGCCTGTGTGTAGGGCTGGTTTGTAAGGGAACAGGTAACTGTTTTGACTCTGAAACTGACATGTATGGTAACAGCTTGCAACTGACTTTCTATAAGCTGTATTCCAGTGACCTTGTTATTAACTGCGAATCGGTGCTACTGGAGCAATAAACATGAAAGTTTACATGGGCAAACGTGTTTAGTGATATAAACTCATCTTACTGGAGAGGCCGCAGGGTTTCACAATTGAATGTGCAGATCTAGTGCCAAACTCTGGGTTTTTAGCAGGTACTTCTCCTTATCGGCTGTATAACCTCGAACCTTAGCTAAATTATGTAACTTTATCTGCCTCAGTTTGCTTCGTTTGAATGATGAGAATGATTATAGGATTGTTGTGATGATTAAATGTGATACTACAAGTAGAGCATTTAGAAAAATGCCTGGCACTTAGTAAGCTCTCAAAAAATATTGTTCTATTATTTAAATTCTTAGGCAGGGTGGTCCTGGGTGTGTCACTTCTTCTCTCTGAGTCTTGGTTACTTCATCTGTAAATGTCAGGGTTGGACTAGGTGATTTCTCAGACCCTCTAGAAACATTTTATGGTTCTCTGAAAATGCAAAGATTGGGAATAAGCAAAATTGTGATTGGGCTGTGTGCCAGTTGGGCATAAATCAGAGGCAGTTTACTTAAATGCAGTCATTAGTGTTGCTTTTAAACTAACCACATTTTTATTGTTTTTCATCTTTTCACTGTTGTTATGTCAGTATCTGTAATCAGTATCACTGTCAGTAATTTTCCTCAATACCATAATCCTTGTGTCAGTAAGACACAAGGACCCATACATGTGTACACATACACACACACACATCATGCACAGAGGATCAAAACGAGAGAGAGAGAGGTCCATTAGTGGGTTTCCCTTCTAAAGAACTATTGTGTTTCTTTTGCTTTTTTCTCTTTTTCTCTTCTCCCCAAACAGCTCATACAAAGGGAGACTCTGCTTCCTGCCATGACCTTACCTCCATCCCCCGAAAATTTAGGGCTGTCAGATTTCGCAAATAAAAATACAGGATGCCTAATGAAATTTGAATTTCAGATAAACAATGAATAATTTTTTAGCCTATATTGGGAGCATACTTTCACCTGAACTAGGCACTTTGCATTTTCTGTGGCAACTAGGCTATAAAACTATATATATTTACCTAATTTAATTGACCTTTTCAGATCTCATTTTTGTCATCTACAAAACAGAGGATTTGACTGGTTCATCTCTGCAGTTGCTTCCAGCCCTAAGATTTGATATTTTCCCAAATGAACGTCCCTGAGTACTTCCGTAAACTTTTGAAGACTATAAACTTCATAGAAGTGTTACTGTGACATTTTTTAACTGTTGTATCCTCAGGAACGGGACATAGAGTAGATGCTCAATAAATTTTTCTCACGTGGATGAATGAATAATTCACACCTGCCATCTTTATAATTAATCCATTATTATTCTAAGATATGATTATTCTAAGACAATCGTTTCAATTGCTTCACGTGTTCAGTCTTCTTTTCTAAATTTCCTTGACAACTTTTGGGTGTGACGTTTACTGGAGCACAAATATCTATTCTCAAATTCCATTTTGCTATTGAAATGACCAGTAGAATATTGGTATATATTCTAATATTAAAACAAAGGTGAATTTTGAAGTAAAATTATTTCAGTGATATAAAAATTTACTACTTGTTTACTTAATGTGCTATCAGAATATCTCTCATTTGCCCACGGTTACAACATTTTCCTGTAACCACAAAGGCAGAGCCTACTATATGCCGGGCGCCGTGACAGATACCGGGAATTCAAAAACGAGTAAGATTTTACCCCTGCACTCAGAGCTAACTCTAAGCTAATAAACGGAAAATATACAGGATAATCCCCCTATTTTAAAAGGTCAGTTGATCAGCAGCCTTAATTCCCCTGTAACAAAATACCATAGACTGGGTAGCAAAACAACAGAAATCTATTTTCTCACAGTTCTGGGGGCTGGAAGTCCAAGTTCAGGGCGCCATCATGGAAAGGTTCTGGTGAGAGCTCTCTTCCTGGCTTGCCGGCGGCCACCTTCTCGCTGCGTCCTCACATGGCACGGAGAAAGAGAGACAGGCAGACAGCGAGCTCTCTGATCTCTTCTCACAAGGATACTAATCTCATCTTGAAGGCCCCACCATCAGGACCTCATTTAAACCTAATCATTTCCAAAGGCCCCGCATCTCCAAATACTATGACATATGGGAGTTAGAGCTTCAACATGTGAAATCTGGTGTGTGGAGGACACATTTCAGTCCATAGGACCATGTAAGGTAACATATTCATTGGTTCCAGGGATTAGGATGTCGACATCTTCGAGGAGGGGACGTTATTCTGCCTGTGACAGCAGCTTCCAATAAGGCATTCCTAACTGTAACCCCTCCACATGCCTCTCTCCTGCAGACTTTGTTCTGTAGCACTTTTCCTTTAATATAGATTATTCAGCCATAATACCTGTGTTTTCCCCAGGGAGGTCCACAGAAGACTAACTCCACAGTACGTTCAAGTTGTTCAGCAGGAAATTTAAAAAAGAGGGAAGCAAAGTACAGTGAAAAATTAAATTGGATTTTTAATTGCAGGATTTCTGAAGCCCTTACTATTTCTCATGTCTATTATGAGCTTCTGAAAGGCAGGGATTCCGAGACATGCTTCACCTTTATTCACACAGCATCTCAGAGGACAAGTTTAGCTGGACAAACACATCGTGGAGAATTCTTTCTGGACAGAAAAACTCACGGTTTCCGACAGTGATTTCTCTCATGGGGTTAATCTCTGTGTCTAGGAAGCTGGCAAGCCCTCCGCACCCAGCCAGGTGCGCACTCTGTTGCTTTTCCTTCCCGGCTGCTTCCTCCCGTGCTGGGTCCCCCTTTCACTGCTCAAACCTCCGTTATTTATTGGCACCAATGCCCCACCCCGGGAATATCCATCAGAGGATTATAACCCATGTCCCCAAGGAGCTCACAGGCAACCTGAAAGGTGCTGAAAAAATGCTATACGAGAGCTACGTATTCATTCATTCGTTCAACAAACATGCAGGAATATTTCTTCCATGTTTCCCTTGTAATGGAGACTGTGTTAGGAGCTGGGGGTTCGACTGGGAAGCAGAAAAGACCCATCCCATGTCCTCACGTGGAATGTTAGAGCTGACCCTCTAATACCCTGTGCGTGGTTCCTGCAAGCCTTCTAGAAGTCCACATGAGAACACAGTTACCGGGATTTTAAAAGATGAGTGTGTTTTAAGTCCTAAATGGGACTTTTAAATCTTTTTGTAAAGCTAGTGGAACATTCAGGGGCCAGCCCATCTACTTCAGACCATTGCATTCACCTCATATACCAGATGGGCTCCCCCAGCATCTTAATTACTGTAGCAAGAGCCCCAAACTGCCCCCCTGCACCTAACCTGCCTTATTATTATTATCCATAGCTCCTAGCACTATGGAGGACACTAAACATTTTACTTGATCATTCAGTTATTTGTCCACGAGGGCAGGAATTTTTGTCTGTTCGTTTTCACTGCTTTATTCCCCCGGCACCTCGCACAGTGATTGGCATAGATAAGGCACCATTAACAATGCCTTGAATAGATGCATTTTATTTTCCCCCACAAAGACTATTCAGAAACAAAAGTAACCAGTCTATGTTTTTATATAGATTGTAGGCATATTGAAGGAGTGGTGCTTAAGACTAGAACAAAAAAAGAATGAGTGAATATAAGTACAAAATTCAGAAAAGTAGTTACCTCTGCAGTAGGAGAGGCAAGGGGAAGAGCTAGGCATGGAGCCTGAGTACGAGAAAGGTTGTTGGTGGTGGTCGTAGGTTGAGCAGTGGTGACATGCACGTTGATTATTCAGCAAATTAATTAAATAATGTTCATTCACGGGCCGATGATGACAGTGTGACTTGGACCAGGGATGATGATGAATCCAATTATGTGTATCTGGGGTCTTTGAAAAAAATTGAAAACATACGTTTTTTAAGACCATAAAGAGTGGCATTCATCTTTTATCTGCTACAGTATATGACAGACACAGTAAGAGTTTGTCAAATAGGACTGAACCAAATTGAATGGATTCTGATCTAATTGGGTTGAATTGGAGAACAACAGAAGTACCTGGCAGAAGCAGAAGTGCTCAACCCAGCACTCTGAGGATTTTACATACCTCAAAGAAGCCAGACCTGAATAGGAGATGTTGGAACATGAAGTGGTCTTTCATCTTTATTTCCATCTTACTAGCACGAACTCACTGGTCCTCTAGCAGATGGTGACGAGCTTTTTTTTTTTTTTTTAAATTAAATTTATTTTATTTTTTATTTTATTTTTGGCTGTGTTGGGTCTTCGTTGCCGCGCGCGGGCTTTCTCTAGTTGTGGTGAGCGTGGGCTACTCTTCATTGCGGTGCGCAGGCTTCTCATTGCAGTGGCTTCTCTTATTGTGGAGCACGGGCTCTAGGCGCACAGGCTCAGTAGTTGCGGCTCGCGGGCTCTAGAGCACAGGCTCAGTAGTTGTGGCGCACGGGCTTAGTTGCTCTGCAGTATGTGGGATCTTCCCGAACCAGGGCCCGAACCCGTGTCCCCTGCATTGGCAGGCAGATTCGTAACCACTGTGCCACCAGGGAAGGCCATGACGAGCTATCTTGAATCTCTGCCCAGATCAGGAAAGGGAAGCTGGCAGGTGTATTTCCCAGGTATGAGTCTTTCCAGTCTCATGCCCGCTCTCCTGTGGGCAGACCTGTAGGGGGAACCCATCACACCCACTCTCTGACTCCAGGATCCTGGGAAAGTCATTGCAGCTTGCTGGGCATCTGTTTCCATAGTGGTAAAATGATCCCTGCTATTTGTGAGGGAAAGAGTTTTGTAGAATTATCGAGGCTTTCTTCTGCAGAAAGACGTCTCCATTCCCCACGTGGGAAGGGACTCCTTGACCTGGTGGCAAGAATCGCACAAGAGAGAAGCATGGAGTAGTGGTTTTGATAGACGTAAATAAGATTTTAAAAAATAACCACCCATTAGCCAAATGATAGTTTTTTGCAGCCTTATGATTTTAGTATTTAGTTTTTTCAACTTTATTAAGCAGACAGTGTTTGTTTAAGTCAGTAATTTGCACTCATTTCTATTCTGATATCATCTAGAACAGCTGGTAAGTCAAGCTTTACCTAACTACATTTGCATTATCATTCTTAGAGGAAAATACAAGGGTCTCCAAATTTTTTATACTGTCATTTATTCCCAGAAATTCGGAATAAATAAGGCTGATTCCTGACTTTCATTTTTTACAGAGCACAGCAAAGTGCCCTCAGAAACCACTGAAGGAAGAATAATTGCATTCTTTTCTCCTGTTGGTTGAGGAAGATAAATTCTCCTGTTTCTCTGTAGATACCGCTAGAGTAGTTCTCTCACGTTTCAATTACACCAGTTGACGTTTGCTGTATTCAGCCACCTTAGATCATTAGAGAAAGCAGTAGAATTCTAGCAGTAGAAGCAATGGATTAAGCCACCGTAATATTGTAAAATATATTTATTGGGTTCCCCCGTGTAGGACCTTAACCATCACTTGGTATGCGCAGCAATGATCAGCAAATACACAGACGCTCATGTCTTGCCTAACATCTCAGTTTGAACTGCCCCTCAAACAAGTTATCCATCCTTCAATCTGCATCTCCTTCGCCTTGGACTCTTAAGTAGTGCAAAGTCATCAGTTCTTTCTCATAAAATATAGTCCAGTAGCCCCCAGGAATATCCCTGTTTCACAGATAATGACTGGAAAATACCCCATAAGCTGTTTTGACGTTCCTACTTCCGGGAGACACTCTCCTTTCAGGAAGTCATTCGACTCTGTTGTCCTCATGACTGATTGGGCTGGTTTCTTGATCTGAGGGAAAGTTCCACACGGGACATTCCGATACTCAAGCTCCAGACAGGGCCGTGGGGCTTCAAAACAGGCTAACTCCAAGAGAATGCTATTCAGCATTCATTGAACAATCATTTCCTCAGTACTTCAAATGTCTTTACTGTTTTGTGTTCCCTTCCTGCCCTTGTGCAGACAGGTAAAGAACTTTACAAAGCTGTGGTCAGAGCGTACGCCTAAGTTAAACTCAGCCTTTTTAGCGGTCAGCACGATATCATAAGCAGTTGTCCAGACTGCTCCGTAGTAGCATAATTCTTGTTTTAAAGACTGTATCCTATTCCACCAAGTGAGTACATACTAATTCCACTTGTAGTGGAATGTTAAGCCAGTTACACTTTTTATGTTCTAAATAACACTACTATGGAAATCTTCATGCACATAGGCTCTCTCTTCCTCTGGACTGTTTTACAGGATACTCGTCCTTTAGAGGAAATAATCCAAGTGTGGGAATCATGGATAGGAATCTTTATGATCCGCTAGGGTAGCTTGTATTTCTGGAGCACTTAACAATGCCCCAAGCTTAACCTTAGTCCCTTTTCCGCATGGCAGTGACTATTTGACCCTGTGATAGAACTAACTCAGAGTCATCTTGGATACTTATCCAATGTGGACTGCCGTTCAGTGAGCTTTTCACACCTTTTCCGTCAAGAATGAAAAGGAAAAGGAGCCACAAGTACCTGATACCTTTGGAAACCTTTGGCTCCCTCTGTGTGATCTGCTATTTGGGGACCACATGTGACCGTATTACCAGATATGATTGATGCTTCGTCAAAGGAGAAGAGAACAGGACCAAGAGTTACTGGGAACCTGTTATCTATGACATTTTCAGTATCTCATTTAATCCTTACAGAAAATGCTATGAGACAGGTATGCTTATTCCGTTTTATAGATGAGGAAACTGAGGCTCAAGATGTCAAACAACTTAGTCGGAGTAACATAACTGGTAAACGGCAGAGACGAGGTCTGATCCCATCTGTGCCATGATGACCATCTCTGTCACAAGCTAAACCTCGCTTCTCCCACCCTCCCCCTCCACCGCCCATCCCACACACACACACTTGGCCCAGTGGATTTAATTCTACATTCCAGTGGAGTTCTGGACTACAACTTCAGGTTTATACCCAATTGCCATTACTGTCCGTGATTTTCTAAATAGCGATTTACTAAGCTACTTGTTTCTAATACTAATTAACCTGTAAGTTATACATGCCATCTCTCCCAAATCCCAGGACTTTTAATGAAACTTGAGTATTTTAATCTCAGTTTATCTGATTAAAAAATTTCAAGAGATTTTTGAAAAACAACAACAACAGACTTGCCCTAAGACACTATACATGTAAGAAATATCAAATAACAGAAGAGTCCAGTGGCGGTTGCCAGGGGCTGGGAGGTGGGGGAAATAGGGAGAGGTTGGTAATAAAAGGGCACAGACTTTCAGTTATACAATAAATAAGTGACATGACATAAAATATTAGAAGACAGTTTTAAATTTAGCACCCTCCCCAAACACACACAGAAATGTCAGTAGATTCTAAATATCATGCTCATTTCTTGATCAAAAGGCAGTGAAAAAAAAACGTTTTTGTATTTTTAAATTTTTTATACAATTTTTAAGTTACTTTCCATTTACAGTTACTACAAAATATTGCCCATACTCCCCATGTTGTGCAGTATATCCTTGAGCCTATTTTATACCCAGTAGTTTGTACCTCCACTCCTCTACCCCTTTATTGCCCCTCCCCCCTCCCACTGGTAACCACGAGTTTGTTCTGTGAGTCTGCTTCTTTTTTGTTACATTCACTAGTTTGTTGTATTTTTTAGATTACACCTATCAGTGGTATCATACAGTATTTGTCTTTTTCTGACCGACTTACCTCATTTAGCACAATTCCCTCCAAGTCCATCTATGTTGCTGCAAATGGCAAAATGTCATTCTTTTTTATGGCTGAGTAATATTCCATTTTATAAATAGACCACATCTTCTTTATCTATTCATCTTCATCCATCTGTTGATGGACACTCAGTTGCTTCTGTATCTTGGCAATTGTAAATAATGCTGCTGTGAACATTGGGGTGCAGGTATCTTTTCAAATTTGTGGTTTTGCTTTTTTCAGATATATGCCTAGGAGAGAAACTGTTGGGTCATATGGTAGTTCTCTTTTTAGTTTTTTGAGGAACCTCCATACTGTTTTCCACAGTGGCTGCACCGACTTACATTCCCACCAACAGTGTACAAGTGTTCCCTTTAAAAAAAAAAAAAAACTTTGATAGCTAAAATATTTTAAGCTCAGCAAGTTAGGGATCAAAACACACCACAAATGTACCAAAATCATTCAAGCATAGAACAAAGTCTAGAAGGATCCATTCTCAGTGATTATCTCTGGGTGGTGAGAAAATGAGTAATTTTTAATTTTTCTTATCTTCTTTCTTATATTCCTATATCCCTTATTTTGATGATCTATTCAGTGTCTCCTGTATCTTCTATAGTAAGCAGGAATAACTTTGGTAATACGTGAATTAGCAGCGGACATTGCTTGCGTATTCAGTTTTAAGCCATGCAGTCGTAGGAGATGAAAGATTCCTTAACTGAGGAGCCGCTGAAACAGGTTGGCTGAACACCTAGGAGGTTTAAGTTGTTACAAACTCCCGCCAATCCGAGAGCACATTCACGTTCAGACTACAACCGAGGAAACTTGGTCCGCAGCTGAGACTGAACATTGGCACCCCCTCCGATTAATCTGTGTTGGAAAATTCTAATGTGTATATCGTGATACAAGCCCTACAGTCTCACTGACCTGGGCTCAGATCCTGGCTCCACCTTTCCTGGTCGTATGAACTTGAGCATATCCTTCAAGCTCTCCACTCTTCCGTCTGTGAAGGTGGGAACAAAATTGCCTGCCCTGTGGAAATTTTGCGAGGCTTTAGTGAAATGACAAAAAAGGTATCGGACCTAGTGCAGGGATGTACTTGTGTACTCCGTCAATGATAATGGTTTTATCCACGGATTAATATTCATGATTATATCATTATTTATATCAATATGCTATAGGAGGTTAATCTGCAATATTTAAAATTACTTCAATATTATTATAAAATATCATATTGTTTCTAAATTTACAGCCATCTTGTGGTTACCTCGTGAGACTTGCTGCTACTTCTCGTTTCTTTTTACATTTGAGAGTGTTGCAGGTACTCATTATCATTATAGGATTTACACTGTATTCTATAAAGTGATTTATGTACATACTATCACTTATTCCTTCCCTTTCAAAGAAAATTTTGAGAAAGGCATTATTATCATTTTCATCCTCCAGACAGGGGTAGTTGTCCAGCTCAGGTCCATATGTGTTTCTGACAAGAGCCCCAGGCCTTGTCTGGGACCTTGCAAGGTTACCAGTTGGCTGTAAGGATTAGCGTGGCTCATGGCTGTTCTTCGGGTGCCACTGAGAGCCCAAATCCTACACTCTTGTAATCGAAAATATTGTTCTGTCTAAAACTGAAACCAAGGCGAAGAGCTCTCTCCAGAGGGAACAGTGTTGGAGGATCAGACAGCACTCTGCTAAATTATAATACCTTTTATTTTTATGGTGCATTAAACTCGCAAGTTGATACGCTTATATTTTCATAACAACTCTGTGCGATTACAAAACTGGTCGTGCCGATGAGATTGAGAGCCTGGGACATTAAGAAATCTGCCCAAAGGGCTTCCCTGGTGGTGCAGTGGTTTAGAGTCCGCCTGCCGATGCAGGGGACGCGGGTTCGTGCCTCGGTCCGGGAAGATCCCACATGCCGTGGAGCTGCTGGGCCCGTGAGCCATGGCCGCTGAGCCTGCGCGTCCGGAGCCTGTGCTCCGCAACGGGAAAGGCCACAACAGTGAGAGGCCCGCGTACCGCAAAAAAAAAAAAAAAAAAAAAAAAAAAGAAATCTGCCCAAGGTTACTCATTAGATTTAGAATCAGAGTTCTGGGCTCCCAGAACCAAGTTCTCAGTGTGATCATCTGAGGAACATGCAGCCTGGGAAGACATCGATGGTGCAAAGATGGGCCGATACCTGGCTTTTTGAAGGCCAGTGGCTCTCAGCAAAATAAATGGTCCCTCTGCTTAGAGCGTTCTTCGCACGTAGTAGCCATCTGCACTGGCTTCAAGGTTCAAAGGGCTAGATTAGAGATTCAGCAAGTTAGATACAGTATTAGCTGGGAGAGGAGAACAGAATAGGCATAGAAATGGCAAAGCAGCCTTTGGCTTTAGTAGAATACCAGTCTCTGCAGAAGGTTCTGGTCTTAGCACATAGACTAGAACCCAGCGCTATGGAATGTCCCAGAGACAGAAAATGTTCTTAAATGTTATGTTTGGTTGTTTCAAAACCTTGTAAAAACAGTAGAGCCAAGATTATTTTCTAATGCTTAAAAAAAATTTTAATATACCTACATTTACTATTTTCTCAAACTTTAAAGGTACAGTATATGTGTACATATATATATATACGCACACTATTATATGTTATATATATTTATATCAATCACTATTATATAGATCATGATTATATAATGGTGTGAGTATATAATATACACATATGTCTATTGTATACTATGTATATACTATACACTTCATATGACGAGTCAAAGATCGATATTCTTGGTAGTGTTATACATGCTACAGAAAAATTGAAGGAAAAACTCAAAATGCTCAACAAAGGGAGAATGTTTGAAGACACTGAAATGTAATATAACGTGCATGTTATATATGGTACTTTCAAAGAATAGCTAATGAAATGGAAATATGTTTTATAACCAGAAGAGGCAATATGTCCTTTCAATGCTAGCACCGTATACCACACGCTTCACTTAGGATCTCAAAAGAACTTCAGTCTATTCCAGGACTACAGCGACGTGGAATGAAAAATGTCCCCTTAATTTGGAGAGAATTCCTTTTCCTTGCCCTCGTAAAGCACACGCTTGGTTCCAAGTTCTAATACCAGTTCTCATCCAGGTATTCCCTGGACGCCTACGTTCACCTCTCGAATGTTTGTGTAGTCATTTATCCCAGCTCACGGAGTCTTAGTTTGATCACGGCAGTGACCCTGTGAAATGGGTCTAATGATACCTTCCTTAGAGGGATGGGAAAATGAGGTTCAGAAAGGGTTCGTGACCCACTGAAATTCACACGCAGAAACATGGCAGAGCGGGGCTGAACCTGGATCTCGTGACCCCCTCCCAATGAATGGTGGACCCTGGGAGGTGAAAATCAGAGTCCCTTTCCTCCAGGACCACCCCCCACCCCAGCACCAGCTTTCAAGGAAAGCAGGTCAAACAGCAGGTTCTGGTCCCCCAGGCCCCTCCTGCCCCCCCCACCCCGCCCCGGGGTGGCACGCTGTCCACCTAATTCACTCGTGGCTCTAGGCCATGGAACACATAAACAAGTGGGGAAAGCCTCCGGAGGAATCTTGATGCCCACATGGAACCATTTGTCTTCTGAAATGATTGTTTGAAATTGTTTATGTCAGTTGCCGAGTTTCTGTTGCACGCTTCAGGGACCTATTTGTGATGGAGGAAAAAATTTCCCTGCAGCCGAGTGGTCAGGGCTCAGCGGGCAGTTCTGGTGGCAGCATGGCCTGACGCCAGCTGGTCCTCCCCACACGGGGGTGGCTCTGGGGAGATGCACCGCAGTCCCAGTAGAGCACCCCAAGAATGATTGGGTGCTCACTGTTTGCTGGGTACTGCTTTCAGTGCCTCACATGTACGAACTGAATCCACACAACAGTCCTGTGGGGTGGTACCTTGGGTCCCCCTCCGTCCCGCCACATTCACCGATGGAGAAATTGGAGAACCCAGCCCCGAAGGGCATTTCATAGGACTCCACGACTAGTAAATGGAAAAGCTAGGACTTGAACATATGCACCCCTGGCTTCAGAGCCTACGTCTGCAACTCCTACTCCGTACTGCTTCTCACAGGCATCTAGGCTGGCCGGAGCTGGCTTTCTCACCCTGTCCTCCCCGAGAGCAGGCAAATGGCACCTTCTGTCCCCTTAGTGACATCGTCAGCCCCACAGCACACCCACTCGAGGCCTGCGTTCCTCCTGCCTGTAGTGTCTTGAGATGTTGCAACATAAAAGCCCTCAGCTCACAAACCTGGCAGCTGGCTGCGTGAGAGAGAATTCCTTTTGAGGCATGAATTAGTCTTCTTCAAATGTTTTGACAAACTGAGAGTGTGGTGCTTAGGGAAAGGATCGCTTCGCACTGTTTGTGTGAACAGACATCCTTCTCAAACTTGAGACTGTGTGTGAGGCTTGATCATTGAAATAACTGCGTGGTCATTCTGAGCTGGTGCTCTTTGGATGTGAATATTCCCCTGGTTTTTACCCAACACGTGCCCAGTGCTGGAAGCTGGCCTGGATTCGTGTGTCTCAATCTCCTCGAAGGAAGCAGAGTCGGGACATCTCGTGAGGTCAAGAAAGAACAGTGGTGCCTGGTCCCAGCCTCTTCCCTGCATGTCTGCTCATCTGTGAAGACGACTAACGCCAGTCCGGCAGCCCAGGCTCCCCTTCTCCATCAGACCACAAAGGGCGCATCAGTCACCTGATCGTCATTTTCTCTGCCTCTTCTCTCGATGCCCCCAGCAATGGACGGGTACCCAGTCAGCTTCTGTCCTTCTTGTTCACCGTGACCACGTGGCTGCACACAGGGCAACGCTTGGTCAAGGGAACAGTTATTCTTGGTACCTGGACTCTGAAGGCAAGGAGCAGGGTGTGCTCAGATGTCAGCAGGATACACAAAAATAATCCCTGGCTTTCAGCCTTGTTTGGGGAACACGGCCAGGCTTGGGGCAGGAACAGTGTAGACAACGTGGCCTAAAAGGCCACATTCTCTCAGTTCTCATCCCCCCATCTCCTCTGTACTAGGCGGGTTGATGCCCGTGTACCATCAGACCCACGAGTGACGCAGCCTGCTCCTGGGAAGGGGGTCTGTCCCAGAGTCGGAAAATGCCGGGGAAAGGAAAGAATTCTGTGAGTGGGCCACCCGTTGGGCAAGGAGAGAGCAGTTATTTCTACAGTCTGTGTCCGACAACATCAACTCCCAGCTCTGAGCATCCCTGAAACCTCCAGTGGTGGTCCTGCTTGTTACTTGCCAGGAGATCCTCCATTGCCCTGTGCCTGACGGTGTCCTTGAAGGCAGTGACGTCGAAGTCGGGGGTCGTACGTGAAGGTTGATCCAAACTCAGGGTGGAGCTCAACAAAAAGAAGTTCAAGGCCAAAATTTTGGACAGATACAACTGCCCCTTCTGAGGGGAGAGCTTTCAGCCGACTATCGCTCTGTCGTGTCCAGGGCTTGTGGTCTTTACCTGGCATCGGCTAGAGAGGACGCCACATTAACAGCCATCCAGGATGCTTCCCGTGACGTGCTTAACTTGGCCGCCTGGGTCTGCCAGCATCGTGCTCTGGGGTGTATGTTCTGCCACCTCTACAGACCCTAGATCTGCACCCCTAGGAGTTTTGACTCGTGGACCAGGATTTTAAAATAGATCTCAAAGCTTTGCTTGCTTGTGCTGGTAGCTTTCCACCACCACCGGCAGCCCCCGTTCAATACTAATCGGCAGGGAGCTTCTTGGTTTGCAACCAGTAGAGAATTAAATCTTGAACAAGCTTAAACAAAGAAAGAGCACTTACTATAAGCATCCCGGGCTGTCTCATGGAACTCGGCAACAGCAATGTGGTTGATACTTGGAGGAGAATGAGCTGGAATTGGGGATTGGAATACCTTCAGGCCACTCTCCCTGGCTCTCCCCATCCCTGTTGGCCAGCTTCACCATTTTCCCAGTTCACGCGGTTGAAAACGGCCACTCCCGACAGCTCCCAAGTAGACAGCTCTCGCCCGGTCCAATTTCCAAAATTCCTAGGGAAAAGCCCAATCTGGCTGGGGGGATGCCCATCCTTGGGGGAAAACTGAGATCAGGAAGAGAGGCCATCCTGTGGGAACATCTTAGCTACACAAAACCCACCTCCAGGGGCTTCCCTGGTGGCGCAGTGGGTGAGAGTCCGCCTGCCGATGCAGGGGACACGGGTTCGTGCCCCGGTCCGGGAAGATCCCACATGCCGTGGAGTGGCTGGGCCCGTGAGCCATGGCCGCTGAACCTGTGCGTCCGGAGCCTGGGCTCCGCAACGGGAGAGGCCACAGCAGTGAGAGGCTCGCGTAACGCAAAAAGAAAAAAAAAAAAAAAAAAACCACCTCCATAGCAGATCAGAAAGGCATTTCCTTGTAAGTTCAGTGGAAAACCGTTCAGAAGAGAATGAAAGGCAGGTATGACTTGCTTCTTATTTTCTCTTTTATTCCTCACTCTGCCAGGGACTTTATTGTCAATATCTCGCCCTTTCTTATCAGGGGAGCCAAGTCTTTCGGAAATGGAAACTACCCATGCGTGCGCACGGATGCACACACACAAAATGGGCTGTAGTTGAGTAGAACTGAAAGGAAGCAAATTAAGTGCCATGGACTTAACAACTCCATTTATTTATTTGCCTAAGTTTCCTGGGAGAAAAGACCAGAAAAGCCTCTCTAATTCCCAAACGATGTGAAACTTCCTTTTCATAATGTACCCACAGTTGTGATTATTTGTTTAATGTCTTTTGCCTCCTAGGCTGTAAAATTTTCACAGGCAGAGTCAGTGACCGCTTTATTTGCAGCTGGACCTTTAAATGTCTAAAACGGTATCTAGATATTTAGTAAGAGATCAATAACTATTGAAAGAATGAAATGAAGGATGAATGATGTTAACGCACTCACCTTACTGCCAAGTTCCCAGATGAAAGCATGGCCTCAAAGCTCCTGATAGCCCTACCAATTTTGCTACCAATAATTATAGTAACAGTGCTTTAGTTTGTTTGTTTGTTTGTTTGCGGTACACGGGCCTCTCACTGTTGCAGCCTCTCCCGCCGCGGAACACAGGCTCCGGACGCGCAGGCTCAGCGGCCATGGCTCACGGGCCCAGCCGCTCCGCGGCACGTGGGATCTTCCCGGACCGGGGTACGAATCCGTGTCCCCTGCATCGGCAGGCGGACTCTCAACCCCTGCGCCACCAGGGAAGCCTAGTGCTTTAGTTTTTGTGGTTTTATTTCTTCTTTGCCAAAGTCTGATGAAAGAAATTGTCATGTAAATTTGATTCACCTGTCTCTGACTTTCTCTCCATCTTTAATTTATTATCAAGACATAGTGATTCTTCTTTTCCACTTGTTTCTCAAAACTTCCCTCTCGTCTCCATTCTCACCATGTCCAAGTGACCTTTCTTGCTTTACCCACGGAGCCTGATAAGAGTCTTCACACCAGCCCCATCTCTGCCATTCATGTTAACACGAGATTAGTTATCCTAAAATCTCAACGTTACCATATGACTCTGCTGCTCAAAATGTGCCAGTACTGGACTTCCCAGGTGGCGCAGTGGTTAAGAATCCACCTGCCAATGCAGGGGACACAGGTTCAATCCCTGGTCCGGGAAGACCCCACGTGCCGCGGGGCAACTAAGCCCGTGACCCACAACTACTGAGCCTGAGCTCTAGAGCCTGCGAGCCACAACTACTGAGCCCGCGTGCCGCAACTACTGAAGCCGCGCACCTAGAGCCCGTGCTCCACAACAAGGGAAGCCACCGCAACGAGAAGCCCACGAACCGCAATGAAGAGTAGCCCCCGCTCGCCACAACTAGAGAAAGCCTGCGCGCAGCAGTGAAGACCCAACGCAGCCAAAAATAAATTATTTTTTTAAAAAAAGTGCCAGTACTGCCGTCTTTCTACAGGATAAAG
This sequence comes from Delphinus delphis, assembly GCF_949987515.2. Taxonomy (NCBI): domain Eukaryota; kingdom Metazoa; phylum Chordata; class Mammalia; order Artiodactyla; family Delphinidae; genus Delphinus; species Delphinus delphis. The sequence goes on from NC_082701.1 coordinate 54,755,052, forward strand.
TCTGAACACTTCAGCGTAGGTTTCAAGGCCCTCTTTCCATGAATCCCCACTTCCTTTCCCAGTATTATCTCTTACCGCCCCAGGATAGGAGTCCCTCTCCTTGAAAAGTTGGTGTTCTGGGGCACATACATATCTGGTGAGGGCCCAATGCAGCATTATAATGTGGGGTCCTTTGTTCAAAATGATCACAATTTCAGGTGGTGACAGCACAGCGTTAAACTAAGCACAGGGCCCTTCTGAGCGTGGGATGCTCATGGCACAGGTCATATATGCTCATGAAGCTGGCTCTGGCCAGGAGGTACCATATGGATTCCACATTCCAATTTTTAGGCATGCTTTTCCCTTGATCAAGAATTCCCTTTATCAACCATCTCTCCTATAAGATTCTCCCTTGCAAATGTAAAGGTTCCATTCTTTTATCCGCGGTACCCTTCTGTGAATACGTATTCTTTAATCATGTGTTGCCTGACACTTTATTTATCTAACTCATGAGTGGGCATCTTCTCTTCTTCATTAGATTATTCATGCCTTAAATTACTGTGTATCATCCTCAATGTCTGGAGATGCCTCAGCAAGGGGCTGTTAAATACTTTTTGAGAGACTGAATTGGTAGCTTCATGGGGGGCATCGTAAAAATTCTGGGGCCTTTGTAAAAATAATAGCTGTTTGGGGTCACATTTGCCTCTGGAGGTTCACTTTAAGACCCTGCATTTCACATCTGACTTCTTGGAACCCTCGATGGTATACTGCTCTGCTATCTTGCACTCTTTTTCCTGCACTTCGAATATAATACTAAGAACTATTACAAGACGTGTCATCATCTCATGGGGAGAACTCCTGAGATTAAGAAACATCTCAGAGGCTTGAATTTGGAGACATGCACAGAAAGACCCTGGTCAAAGATGAAACCAAAGGTCATGAAATGTTAACGCTCTTAGTAGGAAGCCGAGGCCTGCAGAGGTGACCGAGGTCACACAGCTGTTTCATGGGAGCTGCAGGACCTGGTCCCCTGAACTCTCGTGTGACTTGCAGGGGACATCCGCTGTTGTATTCCAGCAGGCAGAGCTCAGGGTGATCTTCTAACCAGTACTCATAAGTACTTTGCCTGCGTGCAAATGAGAAATTCACCGTAGATGCAGGTTATTATTTTTTTTTAATACAATTCACTTCGGCTTTCTGTGAGATTCTGGACTTTGGCATCTGTCTTCCAATATTCAGATGATAAAAAGGATTCACATTTAGACAGAGGGCATATTGTATATGCAGGACATGAAACAACGTATAGAGCAATGAGGATACAAGCAGTGTTACCGGTCTGACGGAATGATTGCTCTTGTGGTTGCCAAGGGATGCTGGCTGCTAGGCAGGGTACAGAGGATTCTACCAGGAGACAAGAGCGCATTGTAATAAGGTGCTAAAGAAGCAGTGAGAGCCCACCACCAGCTGCTGATGGGAGAGGCTTCCCTCTGCTGCTGTTGCTAAGGAACCTTGGCGTGGTCCTCTGAATCGGAAGCTTTACCGCCTCTCGCGAGGCTTTACTCCCCCGCAAGGAGGGTTCAAAGGACCAAGTTGGGCTGGAGGAACAGGGTTCTCTTGATGCAATGGCGGCGCCGTTATCCGCCCCTCAGACCCTCGTTCCTGAGTAAAAATCACTCCATCTGTTCCTAAGCAATGTCTCCTTGGAGGTTTGAGATTTTTTAGATCGAAATCACAAAAATAACATTTAAGTTGGAAGGGATTTAGGGACGACCCAACCCAATGATTTTTGAAACTACTCCACAGAGCTCTGACATTTCATGAGAGGTTTTGCTTTTACTGTGCTCCCTGGTACTGTTTTGTTTTGTTTTGTTTTTCCTTCCATGTAGGATTTCAGCTTGAAAAAAAAAAAGGTTTCTTTTTTTTTTTAAGTTTGAGAACACCTAATTCTAACTTAATCTGTCCTGTCCTTCATGGGTAAGGAGGCTGGAGCCCAAAGAGATGACTTTTTTTTTTTTTGCGGTACGCGGGCCTCTCACTGTTGTGGCCTCTCCCGTTGCGGAGCACAGGCTCCGGACGCGCAGGCTCAGCGGCCATGACTCACGGGCCCAGCCACTCCACCGCACGTGGGATCTTCCCGGACCGGGGCACGAACCCGTGTCCCCTGCATCGGCAGGCGGACTCTTAGCCACTGCGCCACCAGGGAAGCCCGAGATGACCTTTCTGTATTATTATTTTGAAGTGTTGTTGGAAGAAGACCTTTGGGTTCGCTCAGAAAAATTGGGGGATTGATTTTCACCTTACCACGTAGTCAAAGCAGAGCCACTGTTGGAGTGGAATTTATGGAACATTAGAAGGAAGATGATTCTCTAGATGATGAATATATGGTTGGTTTAGTGAGTACATGTCTTCCGTTTATCATTTACCTTCTTTGAGGTGTTTTTTCATTCATTCCCTCCCACAAAAATGACTTACTAAATGTAAAATAAGCACAAATTAATTTATGACTTTGGTTACGTTTAAATACAAATTAATTTATAATTCAGAAACAGTATCTTGTTAGACCATGCATTCTGGGGTTCCTTTAGAACAGGGGTCCCCAATACCCGGCCCGCAGACTGGTACCGGTGTGCGGCCTGTTAGGAACCGGGCCACACAGCAGGAGGTGAGCGGCAGGCGAGCGAGCGAAGCTTCATCTGCCGCTCCCCGTCGCGCCATCGCTCCCCAGAGCTCCCCAGCGCTGGCATTACCACCTGAACCATCCCTCACCCGCCGTCCGTGGAAAAAGTGTCTTCCACGAAACCGGTCCCTGGTGCCGAGAAGGTTGGGGACCACCGCTTTAGAAAATATGACCATTCTTAGAGGCCGAAGGGTGATGGCAAGTGAGCTGCGTAGAGACCACAGGTAAAGCGAGGCTGAGAGAAATTTGTTTAGGAAAAATGGAGGATTTGGTAGGAAAAAAAACAGTTGAGTAGAGGGAGGGTAGAACAGAAAATCAATCAAATATGAATAATATGATGGTCTTAGGAAGGCAGTGTCTCCATGGCAACACGGGAGGTGTGATGGGTAAGGATGATGCTCATCGCAGTGATGGTTTACTTAGATGGACCAAATAGAAGCTTAGCACACAGATCCCAGCAACTTCTTTGTAGGATGCAACTTCATGGGCCCATGTCGTATTCTAGATAGAAAGTAATAAACAAGAATTCACAACTGCCGAAGAGTTGGGAAACACCAAGACACCTAGTGTTATTGTTTAGGGGGAAAGACAGCTACTCTCCACCATCAGTGGTCGGAGGAAAGATATCTGGGTTTCACTTGGACCTGCCAGCTTTGTCAATACAGCCCAAACTCAAGTATGAATGGGTAATAATCCAGCTTATTGGGTCGGTATAGATGGCTCCCATGAAGAATTCTACTTCCCAAATTGCTGCTTCGAAATCCCTCCCTCCCTCCCTCCCTCCCTTCCTTCCATCCTTCCCCTCTCCCTCCACCTCATTCAGAATTAGAATCACCTCCACGCTGGGCCCGGGGAGGCAGCTCATGATCTGGGTGGAAGCCTTACAAATCCATAGTGGTACCAAGACACTAGGCCCATCTGTGGTTTCCTTCCTGGAGCAGAAACTCACCCTTGATTTAACTCATCTTTTATTTTCCAATACATACATATGAACTAATCGCCTTCACTGGGATATTCATACACACACAAATATTCTCCTCACAGTGAAAGAAAACGAAACCTTTTGCCTACTGTCTTTCTTTTTGTTACTTCCTCTTTTTACCTTTATCCCATCCTTGCTTTCTCTTCTTTTGTCTGCTCCCTTTTTCCCTAAAATCCTCAGTACATTCAGAACTGATTCAGACTCAGACTTCATCAGATTAGACTTTTCCTACCTGTCGTATATAAACATTTCCATGAATACGTGGCACTGTCTTCACTTTGATATGTCACCTCTGTTGCTGGTGTGAATAGAAGCTACTTTCTACCAGTTGGTCCCTTGAAACCTTGTAATTACTTAGAAATCATTCTGAGGGCTTGGTTTTGATCATCTAAACAAGGATTGTGTAACTGGAGGGCTGAGGGTATTTCAGATTAGACTCCTACACCGTACCAAATGTATGTTTAAGTCAAGGATCAACCCAGCCTAACAAAACAAAGTATCGAGGTCAGAAGATAAAGAAAGGGTAGAAAAGGATTCAAGGGTATAGAAGTACTATATGTAAGTATTATATGACAGAATCTAGATCTAAAATCCATTTAATTCGAAATTAATTATGTTAGAATAATTAGTTAACAATTTGAAAAAACCATGAAAGCCTTTTTTAATACTATATACTAAAATTAATTCCAGGTGCAGTGCAAAGTCAGATACAAAAACCAAAACCATAAAAATATAAGAACATTTAAGTGAATATATAATCTGGAGATGAAGGAGATTTTTCTACATATACACCAAAGATACAAATCATAAAAGAGTTTTTAAAAAGATTGCATATAGAAATGTTAAATGCCCAAAGTCATCACAAACAAAATTGATGGGAAACAAAAGACCAGGGGAAATTTACAACATATATGACTATGTTTAATGTGCTTCAGATATAAATAGCTCTCCCAAACCTATAAGAAAATATAATCCCACTGGAAAACTTTGCAAAGAATATTACCAGGCCACTCACAAAAGAAAAGATACTAGTAATCAACAAATCTATGAAAATGTGTCTGAGTAATTAGAAGGAATAACGGATACCATCATTACTTATCAAATTAGCAAAGCTCTTCTCCTCTTTAATAGCACTGTTAATAAGGTGTAGTGAAATGCGAACCCTCCAAAAGTCCCAGTAGGAGTACAAAGTGATACATCATTTCTGGAAAAAAAAATTAAATGTACAATAAAAGGGGGTTTGTTAAACAGATCGTAGAACATGACAAGACACTATGTGGCCATTAAAAATGAGAGTGTACATATACACACCCACACAAAAAGTGACAATATATTAGCAGTGAAAAAGCAAGGCACAAAGCAGTATAAAGACATGGTCTCATTTCTTCGCATAATATATTTGCTTATCTCTGTTTCTCAGGACTACTTCTTTCCTCAGAATTTCCTGGAATGTTTGTTAAAATATACTTCCAATATACACCAAAGCTATTGGACTGTAGTCTCCAAGGAAAGATCCCAAAGAAATGTTCTTTTCCAGGTCCCAGGTGACTCTTGATATGAGATGAATTGGGAGAATCCTGATCTAAGCGAATCTAATCTCTTCTGTTGCTTTAGATTAAACTGAGATCCAGAGAGATTCTGGGACCGGTCTAAAGAAACAACTACGTAAGAGCAGAGGGGGTTCTAGAATGACATGCGCTGTATTCCAGATAAGTGATCCCTTTTTAGGGCACCAGGCTTATGCAGACCGATATTATTAAATCAAATTCCCATCAGCCTCCTTCTATTTTGGTCAGACAGGTAACAGAACTTCTCTTCAACTCCTCTGTTTCACATTCAGTAATGATCTTTCTTTGTTGATGGCAAATGGAAAGTTTTCCATTTCCACTGTTCCCTAGCAATGTGACATTTTCAAACAGTAGCACAAAACTCTTTAAATAGAAAAGATCCATTTCTACTCTATCGTGACTCAGTAACAGACCCAGGATTCTTCTCAAACTTTCCTAAAAATGTCATCTTTGGGCTGGACTCAAGAGGAACATTTCAGCCAAGGAGACGCATTTTCCACTCTGTCAGGAATGAACAAGCATGGGGTTGGAACATAAAGTGTTTTGCAATCCTCAGAAAAGCAATACTTCTCACCAAAACCATGGCAACAACTCTGTGTGATGCCGTCAGAGTCTGGGATCATTCAGGAGCCTCATCCTAACTGGAGACTCCACTGAGCCCATCACCTGTGTTGGTGAGAATGGTACTCCACATACAGGATTAATGGGAGGTTTCGATGAGATGATTTATATAAAAACTTGTGTCCGAGAGACTGGCACTTTTCAATTCTACCAATGCCAGAGAGACGGGGAGAAATAGTGAACAGGAAGATGGAAGAATTGATCTGTGTTGAGTTACTGATTCAGCTTCTACCATTCACTTCCTTTTCTGTCCTCTGCCTTTCCCACTTCACTCTCCATACTGTATAACCTCTGTACCTCTGGTCCCTTCTTCCTACAAATCCCTCCTTTACAATTTGCATCAGCTGCCCCCAGCAACTGCTAGCCCTGAACTTGGCCAGTATTTAAAGACAGCAGTGACTTTCTAAAACTTATACTTTAGTGCTCCCACTACAAGTTAAAGCTCCTTCTCTTCAAATTCTGTAACCAGAACCCAGCAGTTGGGCTTTCTCCCGAAGCAGCTATTAGCAGTATAAAACAGAAAGGTATTTGACAGCCTCGTATAGGTTCGAAAGTGGTTAACTCGTTAACTCCATCCCAATAATCCTGTGAAATTGGTTATTCTGATTTGTTATTGACACTGTTGCTATACACAGAGAAGGCTAGGACTCGTAGACAGAGTGACTTACTCAAGGTCACGCGGCTTGGTGGAATCAAAGTTGAGTCTCTGTTTTCCATTCCCACCCTTGCTCCATCGTATTGCTTCCCTTTTGCATCAGGAAAGGTCTGTCTGGGCATATAGCAGAGGTGGTTTTCTGTGTGACAAGAGAAATGTCACAGTGTCCATCAATCCCGATAGCTCCCTCCTCTTTAACCTGAAACTCTTCAGAGACGTGCACAGTTGTACCCGGTCCTTCCCATCCTGACTGGCCCTGCTTCCTCTGCTGGGCCCAGGCAACTGACATGTTCTGGTTGCAACCCAGTGGTGTGTAGAGATATTCTAGCTCCCATCCTTTTTTTTAATTTATTTACTTTATTGAAGTATAGTTGATTTACAATGTTGTGTTGATTTCTGCTCTATAGGCAAGTGATTCAGTTAGACATATATATACATTCTTTTTCAGATTCTTTTCCATTATGGTTTATCACAGGATATTGAATCTAGTTCCCTGAGCTCTACAGGAGGACCTTGTTGTTAATTCATTCTATATATAATAGTTTGCATCTGTTAATCCCAAACCCCCAATCCTTCTGTCCCCTACCCACCTCCCCGTTGGCAACCACAAGTCTCTTCTCTGTCTGGGAGTCTCTCTCTCTTTTGTAGATGGATTCGTTTGTGTCATATTTTAGATCCCACATGTAAGTGATATCATATGGTATTTGTCTTTCTCTTTCTGACTTACTTCACTTGGTATGATAATCTCTAGGTCCATCCATGTTGCTGCACATGGCATTATTTCATTCTTTTTTATGACTGAATAATATTCCATTGTCTGTGTATACCACATCTTTATCCATTCACCTGTCGATGGACATTTAGGTTGTTTCCAGGTCTTGGCTATTGTGAATAGTACTCCTAGCTCCCATTCTTGGGTTGGGTATCCAGTCTCAGCCCCAGCTGCATGCAGGGAACCTAGTCCTGGTCCTGCACTATACTTGATCCAGAGGTTTCTATATATTCTTTAATAATCTTAACCAGGATGATGCTACCTATCCAGGTAGGGTTCGCACTTGTGATTACAGAATATTAAAGGAACATATTCCTCCTGCTTCTGGGGAGGTAGGTTCTTGGGGTGATGATGGAACCTGCTACTCACATCCTGAAATTCATTTTGGGGGAAAAGCAGGCTAGAGTAGTCAAGACACATTTATAAAAGAAGGGTGATGTGAGATCCTCCCTATCAGGCATGAAAATCTATCATAAATCTAGAATAATTCAAAGAGTGTAGTACTGGGGCAAGAAAAGCCCCAGACAGATGAGAAACTCAGCATTGAGAGCCCAGAACTTATGAATAAAGAAGCAACTTGATTAGAATAAATACCTGTGTTTGTACCAAGAAAACCAAATTGGACTAATTGTCAGTCTTGAAGAGAATTTAATATAGTAGAGCTGGTATTTTATGATTAGATTAAAATCACTAATGTAAATAGTATGTAGTAAAGAACAGCATGTACTGAGGATTCCTTTTTGTTTTAACCTTAATATTTTCTCAGATCTTCTTATTGGTTCCTAGGCAAGTTATGGAAATTTCTAGAATGATATAAATATTGCCTAACAATTATTGTGTAATTGGTCACAATAATTATCACGTTTTTATTTGAACATTGGGAGGAAATATCACATTGGTTTTTATTGTCTCTTTTTGTCCTTAAATATAACATTGTAATGATTTTGATTTTTTTAATAAAGAAACTTAATTTAAACAAAAAAGAAGCGACCTGAGTGCAAACATGTGACTCTTAATTCTGGCAACGATGCCCAAATGAACACAAAAATAGAGGAAGAAACATTGCTTTGTTTCTGAAAGCTAAGACAGGCTGACACCCGAATGCAGCACCATAAGGGAACATATTGGGATGACATGGAAAAGACGCCAAGAACTCACTCCCTTTCACCTCCCAGAGATAACCGTATGGCCTCAAAGGAAGCGAAGAGGAAGCTCCATGGATACCCGTAATTTGTAGGTGCTTGGAACTGGGAGTGGGGGAAGGCTTGGGCTGAAAAGCAACCCTCTGCTCAGAGTATTTTTAGCTACAGTGGAGCAGTGGAGGTTTGCCAAGAGCTCTGGGGGCACAAATGGCCACAGCAGGCTGAAAGCAGGGAGGGCAGTGCTGGTCAGTAAAGCACAGAGAGACAGTCAGGGATGGAGGCCAGACAATAGCTGAGGACAGCTGTGCCCAGAGGGAAAGGCCAGTAGCGGTACGGTTTCTGCCCCAATATCAGGGGTCTCCCACATGCAGCCGGAAGCAGGCATGGAAAGGGAGGTGGTCATTCAGTCTCCACCTCTGTAGCATCAGAGCTTTGCCAAACCTGGAGAAGAAGCCTCCCAGGGACAAATGCCACTGCCAAGATCATCCTGCCCTTGGCCGTCTGGCCTCTCCCTGTAGGCTTGGAGCACTGAACTGGCAACCAGGCCACCAGCTTCACTGGAGAGAAGGATTACAGCAGCTTCCAAGTGATAAGAGCAGCAAAGCCAAGGGTGCTGGACAACCCTGCCGTGCTTTACTTAGCTAGTGAGAAGAACGTCGGAATAACCCCTCAAGAGAGCTGTTTGCTTTACGGACCAAAAGCCTGCAAACGGTTCCACTTCTAAGAGTGTATCCCAAAGTAGTATCTTGAGGACGTGGCCCCAGATTAACCACAAAAAATGTCTGCTTCAGTTTTACATGGTAAGATACGGGAAACAAACTCATTATTCAATGACAGGCATTTCGTTCAATCACTTACGGAATAATCAGAAAATGAAATACTATGCAGCTTATAAAATTGTCTCTTTTGAAGGGTATTCAATGGCATAGGAATATATTTGTGATACATTACTAAAAAGAGCAGCTAATGAAGGAAAACTTACTGTATGATCCCACATAAACATATAGGAAAAAGGAGCTCAAGTACATGAATCGAATATTAGTAATAGTTATCTCTAGCTCAGGGATGAGTATTTTTTTTCCTGGAAGCCTTTCCGTATCTTGCAGTGTTTCTACATTGAGTCCATATTGCTTTTGCTATCCACCCTTTATCCCTCTATGTTACATTCTAAGAGAATGGCTCAGACATCCAGTTTACTGATTTATTTTTAACTGTATTCATTCAGCCATCCACTTGAGTGTGTTTATTTTAATGAACTAAGTTATACTTTGACCTTTGGTTAATTTTTTAATTTTATTTTTCTGATTATAGTAAAACACGCATAAAATTTACAGTTTAATCGTTCTTAAGTGTACAGTCAGTGGTATTAAATACATTCACATGGTTTTACAACCATCATCACCATCCATCTTCAGATCTTTTTCATCTTGCAAAACTGAAACTCAATACTCATTAAAACAATAACTCCCCATGGCCTGGTCCCCTCCTCCCCTGGCAATCACCATTGTTTTCTCTGTCTCTATGAATTTGACTACTCTAGGGACTTCATATCAGTGGAATCATGCAGTATTTGTCCTTTAGTGACTAGTTTATTTTACTCAGCATAATGGCCTCAAGGTTCATCGACATTGTAGCGTGTGTCAGAATCTCCTTCCTTGTTAAGGCTGAATAATACCCTACTGTATGTCTACACAACATTTTGTTTGTCCATTCATTCACTGGTGGACACTTGGGTCATTTCCACCTTTTGGTTACGGTGAATAATGCTGCTATGAACCTGGGTGTACAAGTATGTCTTCTAGTCTCTGCTTTCACTTCTTTTGGACGTATACTCGGAAGTGGGATTGCTGGATCATATGGTAGTTCTATTTTAATTTTTTGAGGAGCCACCGTACTGGTTTCTATAGTAGCTAAACTAGTCTACATTCTCAGCAGCCGTGCAGTTTCGTCACATCCTCATCAACACTTGTTAATTCCCACTTTTTAAACAGTAGCCATCCTATTGGGTATGAAGTGGTTATTTTATTTTATTTTTAATTAATGAAAATTATCTTGCCTGCCTCTGAGAAATACCTGCTCCGTTTGTTCACACTGTTTTGTTGAAGTTTGGAGCCTTTCTTTCGTGGTGCTGACATTCCTCCCAGGTTAGGTGATTCTTGGTTGTACCCTCACGTATGCCCTGCGGATACCTGTTAGACTGTCTGATGCACAGGTGAGCACAGTCTGTGGGGAAAAGACATGTTGCTTCACAGTCTGAAGCCCACCGCTGTGTCTCCCAAGATGACTTGTTTACTGCTCCCACCTGGAGACAGTTTCATCCCACATAACCAATGCCCGATCCAGGGTATGGAGGGGTACAGGACATAGTAGGGGCAGACCTCTAGCTTTGGTACCCCAATTAACAATCCTGTTACGTTGAGCCTTAGACTCCTTCCTGCTCCAGGGCAAGGAGGATTCTTGGCATGGCTTTCAGTCACTCACTTGTGTATGTCTTGGGATGAGTTTTCCAATCCAATCAATTCCATATTCATTTTATGTCTCAGAGATTACTTACAGTTCCAATCCACTGAGGAATCCCCTTTTTCTTTCCCTGTGAAGGTATAGAGTTTTTAAACTATCATTTCTGTTATTTATAGCAATCAGTTGTGTACTCCGTCTGCCATCTCGAAACAGAAAACATTTACTACTTTTGCTGCTAAGAGGAGAGAAAAGGATAAGAAGTGTAAATTAGTATAAATTAGAACTTAGCACCTAGAAACAGATCATGACTTATATTAGAACTCTCATAAATGATGAAAGCAACATTACAAATCAGTGAGCAAAGGAAAATTCTTTAATAAATGGCAGAGATATATGTAGTTTGCCAATTATTTGGAATAAATTAAAGTTATAGTCTAGCCTCAAGCCATACGTCAGATTCCACATGTGGGGATATATATATATATTTCTCTCTTCCTTCATATCACCAAATTCTTCCATTTTTTTTGTTCAAAAGTGTTTTCATATTTTTTTCTTTCATTCACTTCTATTACTTTAATGCAGTCAATCTAAGTCAAAATAGCTTTATATCTAGAGAACTGAAGCAGGCTTCAAAATGGTTGACACTAGTAATGGGATATCTCTCTAAACTTTTTCCTTTATTGGATTAAGATCTATGATAAATACAAAATAATTGAGGATTCTTACTTACTTTTGGTGTAATATATAGAATATGGAAGTTATTTGACGGAGAACTTGCAAAATCACTTATTCCAATCACAATATTTTGATAGAATTTACTAGTAAAACAGTCTGGGCTTGGAGGGTTTTTTGAGGGGAGAACTTTTTGGTAATCAGTGTAATTTATTTATTAAATATAGCATATTCAGATTTCTGGTTCTTGTATCAATTTTGGTAAGTTGTAGTTTTCAAGAAATTCTATCTAAATTGTCAAGTTTATTGGCACAAATTTGTTAATGATATTTTCCTGTTATCCTTTCTAATGTCGAGTGTCTAGGGTGGTAATTCCTGATACTGGTAAAATTTATCCTTTCTCCCTCTCTCTCTTTTTTTTTTTTTTTTGTCAGTCTGGTGAGGCTTTGTCAGTTTTGTTGTCTTGGCAAAGAACCAGCCTTTGGCTTTGTTAATTTTCTCTGGTACTTGTCTGCTTTCTGTTTTGAAGATTTCCGCTCTGATCTTTCTTTCTCTTCCTTCTCCTTACTTTGAGTATACTTCTTTTTTAGCTCACTAAGGTAGAAACTTAGGTCATTGATTATTTAACTCTTTCTCCTAATCTAACAGAAGCACTTAAGACTCTAAGTTCCCCTCTAAGCATTGCTTTATCCGCATCCCATAAATTGTAGTATGTTGTATATTCATTATCATTCGGTTCAAAATATCTGTAATTTCCCTCGTGATTTATTTTTTGACCTATGAATTATTTAGAAGTTATCACCTGGTATTTTCCTAAATAGCACATTGGTTCCCATTTCTAATTAATTCCAGTGTGATCAGAGAAATACTTTATATGAGTTCAGTTTTTTTTATTGAAACTTGTTTTATGGTCTAGTATATCTTGATGAATGTACTATGTGCACTTGAGAAGGATGTTTATTCTGTAGTTAGTGGGTGTAGAGCTCTATAAATATAAATTAAATCAAGATGGTTGATATTGTTGTTCACATCCTCTATGTCATTAGTAATTTTTTATCTAGTTCTACCAAGTGTTGAGAGGGATCTTAAAAATCTACCATGATTTTGAAATTGTCTATCCCTTTAATTCTGTCAGTTTTTGCTTCCTGTAATTTGAAGCTCTTATTAGATGCCTATCCATTTATAATTGCTAGGTCTTCCTGATGAATTGTCTTTTTTATAATTATGAAATGTCCCTTCTTTATCTCTGTTAATACTCTTTGACTTAAAGTATATATTAACTGATATAGCCATTCCACCTTCTTATGATTACTGTTTGTATGGTGTATCTTTTCTCCATCTATTTGTTTTTAACCAATCTGAGTCTTTATGTATAAAGTGTGTCTCTTGTAGACAGCATATAATTGAATATTGCTTTTTTAAAAATCCCTCCTGATAATCTGCCTTTTGAGTGTTTAATCCATTAATATTTAATGTAATTATTGATTACCACTTTATTACTCATTTTCTGTTTGTCCCTCTACTTTTTGTTTCTATTTTCCCCATTTCTTGCCTTGTTTTAGATTATTTGAATATTTTTTAACATTCCATTTTAATCTATTTACTCTTTTAAATTATACCTCTTGGCATTTTTTTTTAGTTGCTCTAAGGATGAGAATATACATAATTAACCTTTCATAGTCTACCTACAGTGTCTACCTAAAGTCTACCTGTAGCCTTTGCTGTCACAAAGGGCCCTTGATGTTATAATTGTTACCTGTATTACGTCTACATGCCTTAAGAACATCACCAGACAATGATATGACTTTTCTCTAAACAGTTATATATATATATACACACACACACACGCACACACACACACACACACACACACACACACACATATGACATATATATTTCTTAAACTTAAGAAGAAAAAAAATCTTTAAAATTTACCCAGCTAGTTACCATTTCTGATATGCTTTCATCATTCTTGAATATCCAGGTTTCCTTCTGATATCATTCCCCTTCAGCCTGAAGAATTTCCTTAAGCATAGTAGTAAGTAATAAGGAAATTAATTCCTTATTTTAGTAAAGTCTGCTGGCAACAAATTATCCTGTTTCCCTTTTACCTGAACATACCTTTATTTCACCTTCGTTCCTAGAGGATATTTCCTATTCTGGGTTGACAGTTTCAGGTTTGTTTTCATTTTGTTTTATTTTCTGGACTCCATGATTTCTACTGAGAAGTCTGTGATTATTTAAATCAATGTTTCCCTTTATGTAATGTGTTGTTTTTCCTGGCTACTTTCAAGATTTTCTCCTTCTCTTTGGTTTTCAGCCATTGGATTATGATGTATCTAAGTGTGGTTTTCTGTGACTATATCTGGTTTGGGGTTTGTTGAACTTTCTGAATCTGTAAATTTCTGTTTTTCACCGAATTTAGGGAGTTTGGGCAATTATTTATTTTTCTGCTCTCTCTCTAGGACTCTAATTAGCTGATATTAGACTTTTTGATATTGCGGCACAGGTACCAGAGGCTCTGTCCACTTTTTCCATCATTTCCCTCTCTCTTCTTCAGTTTGCTCTGTGTTCAAGTATACCGATTAATTACTCTAATATTCATTCTCTTTTCAGGCCTTTCGGTGAATTTTTTATTTCAGATATTCTACTGTTAAGTTGTGTATTTCCATTTGATTCCTTTTTATGTGTTCTGTTTTCTTGGTGAGACTTCCTGTCTTTACATTCATTTCGAGTATGTTTTCTTTTACTTCATTGAGCATAGTTGAAAATAACTAAAGGCCTTGTCTGATAATTCCAACATGTGGGTCATCTCAAGGTTAGCATCTCATTATTGTCTTTTCCATTTAGAGTGGGTCACATTTTCCTAATTCTTAGTGTGTAGAGTAATTGTGCATTGCATCCTGGACATTGTGAATCTTACACATAGACTCCTACGGTCCTCAGGAGAATGCTGATGTTTTTGTTTTAGCGCACAGTTAACCCAGGTAGAGTCCCACTTTAAGCTCTCCCTTGCCTGTGTGCACAGATGTCCAAATTCCAGTTTAATTTTAAACCTTTGCTGTGCTGCTTTGAATCTGCCCCATGGAAACATCATTAGTGGATCAACCTGAAACTTGGAGAGATTCACACATGGAATTAGGGAACCCCCTCCTCCAGCTCCCTCCCTTGCTGATTTCCCTCTTACTCCCTGGTGGGCAGCCTTGGTTGTCTGGGCACCTTTTCCTGATTCCTCTGGCCAGAAAGATGAGCAGGTTTTCTATTGGAGTTTTAACTGCCTATGACTTGCCACTTCATGACTACAGGCCACCCTCAAGGCAAAGCCTCCCGCCCCAAAATGAGAAACTCACCTGCATGTAAGTCACCTCTCCAAGTTTCAACTCCTCCCTACAGTCTGCCTGATTTTGTCACTATTCAGAATCCTTACGTAGTTATTTTTCACATTATGTTCAGAGTTTATGGTTTTTATCAGTAAGAGGGTTGGTCTGAAGGAGGGCTTGAATAATAAACACTCGTGTCGTTTTCATGTATCCACAAAGTTAAATAATTTAGTCCTCTTTGTTGTCCAGTCCTAAGATGGAGTCATATGAGGCTATTCAGTGAAGCACAGTCCAGCCACCAAAAGTAATTAAAAGTATTTCAGCAACATTGGTCTCTCCCAAAGAAGTTTGGTGAGAAGCCAATTCAAAACCCACAGCAACACTTTTTAAAATTGTCTTTCTCCATTACTCTCTCAGTGTATCTTATGACTGCATTTGCTCTGAAGCCTCACTCTGAAATACTAAATAAACTTGAACATTAGCCCATATATCCTTTTCATCTTTGCTTCTCTTCTCTCCATTCTAATTTTATCTTCATAAAAGCAATGGTTATTCTCTCTTTTCATTATAAGGCGATTAAACCAATCCCTCTCCTTGAAAATTTCTGCTCTTTTTGTTCTTATCCTGAGCAACTTAAACCCGGGAACCAAGATGGCGAACTCAGAATCTCCCTGAGAAATTGTAAATGTCCAAAGATGATGGGTATTTTTTTAGGAGGAAAGGGGTGAAGAGAATGAGAAAATCATAAATAATATGCTAGGGATAGTAACAAAGTTTTATAATTTATAGTTTGGACAGATTACAATGTTTTAATTTTTCTAAGTAAAGCATGACTCCAATAGCCCTTCTCTGAATTTCCAGGTGGATTCTAAACTCTCAGAATACTACCATTTATTGATGACTTAGGTGCCAGGCACCCTGCTAAGCAGTCTGCATACACAGTTTAATCAGACTATATAACAATCCTGTAAGGCAGGTGTTGTTCCCAGTTACAAATGAAAACACTCTGAGGGTCAGAGACGTTGAGCAACTTGCCCAGAGTTACCCACATAGGAAGGGGCTAGAGATGGGATTTGAACCCAGGGGAGAGTGGAGAGGCCAAGCTTCCTTTACTCCGTCTCCTCTTTGGAAATCATGGCCGAGCTCCCAGCAGTGTTTGATGGTATTCACCTCCCAGGTGGTCTAGCAGGGGAAGACAGGGCATGCTGCTGTGAAAGTAACATTCACTTCACAGAGGAGACAAGTCTTCTAGTCTCTGGCTGTTACCCACTTGCTGCAAAACCCTGCAAGCCCCTCAGCTTCTCTCATCCTTCCTCCTCCACGTCTACAACAGACGCGCAAGTGTCCTTCACGCAGACTTTCAGAACTGTTCTAGAAATAATGCAAGAAGAGTGATGCAAAAAAAAAAAAAAGTACGAGGCAAATAGAAGTGATTGCGATCAGTCTTAGCCCAACTCACAAACTAACACTTGCTTTTCTAAGTTTTACAGTTACGGCTTCAACAGAGAAGGACCCAAGAACAGCTGGCTAACCAAGGCATCATACCACGTGAGTAGCTGCATCTCTTACTGACTGATCTGTACCATGGGACCATGCAGCTTGAGAGCTGGAAAGCACCTCAGAGGTCATAGTCTAATTCCATGGATCAGTCTCCCCAGATCCTCACAGACCCTGTGTCAGCAGGAACCCCAGACCTTGGCAAGGAGGCTTAGCCCCAAATGCTACTCACCTGTAAGCGCTTCCCTTTAATCATATAGGTTGTACCGAAAATTCTAATGTGGTGGTTTGTTTATAGGACAAACACAATTCTATGGGCGTCCGTCCCTCTCTCCTACTTTTAGAATTGGATCTAATCACTCTTCTTTCCGGAAGCATCAATCACATCACCTTTTTCTCACCTCCTCGGTTTCACTTCTGTGTGGGTACCTGAGTCCACAAGTAATTGAATATTGTCCGGTGCTTCCTTTCTGGAATAATGAGTGGCAATACCATTCTAGTGTAAATGGTATAACATTGAATTACTGGCCATCATTTGGGTCAAAGAAGGAGGATTATCATATCTTTTAGAAGATACGTTTGAAATTTCCTGCCAGTTTAGCAATGGAAGCTAACTTTGGGTTAGCTATAGAAACAGGAAAAGTACTGGATAAATGGAATCACCATGTAAGCTCCTTTAGGTGACACTTTCGAACTTCTCACCCCAGCAAGATTTAAAAGTCAATATCCATAATGACTCCTGCAGAAATCCAGGTCCTCGTCATGACTGTGGCTTCAGGGTTAAGCATGTGCCCTTGATTGAATGTCCTGCAGGTAGTAACCTTGGTGCCCTGTGATCCAAGGTCCAAACAATTTAAGTGTTGTCGGTGCTTCAGAACCAGAACAGAACTAAGACTATTTAAGTCCCTTTCCCTTGGTAATTCAGGTGAAGTTCTTTGTTCATGGCTAAGCGCTACAAAGAATAAACAGCAGGTGACCTATGGCAGGACAACTTTTTTAGAGGTTTGCTAAAGCACAGAAGAAAGATCTCACCTTGCAGCTGAAAGGCTGCTTCAATAAAATGTACAGTGAGGAAGAGAAACCAAAGGTACAAGTCTGTGTGGCCTGTTTCATCTCAGTCAGCCCAGCAGGGCAGGTGCTAAAACCCAGGAAAGACCAAGAGTCTGCAGACTTCAAGACAGATAAATACGTTCGCACTCCATTGTGAGCAGGCCAGTCTTTTTCAGAATCCTGTTGCAGACACGTAGAATCGAACTTGTTTAACCACGTCTAGAAGAACGATTCACTAAGAATGGAGTGTAGACAAGTCTAGATCCACCAGGGTCCTCTCCGTAGACCACAGTCTCTGCCACGTGCCCTCAGATATAAGATGAGCACATCGGTTTCAGTGGGATTCAAATAACCTGTTCCTTCACGGGTGTTTCTTTCCCTTAATTCTGGAAAGGCAATTGGAGTAGAGAGGCCTGGTACCTTTGCATCCCCTCAAGCTGTTCACAGCTGATTTAAAGTTTAACCTACGTGCTTAAATAATCCAAGCCCGGGTCTTGCAGCTGGCTTTTGGATGAGAATAAACTTCTGTTTTTAGGTTGCTGGGGTTAAATTTCAGGGAGTCAGTGAAACACCTAATAAAAATAGGAATGAACCCGATGGTGCATTTTTACATAACACCCTTATGTAAGTCATGCAAATTGAACGTCCATTTGTAGAGTCGAATCCAATGAAGATATAATATTTTGTTGTCCAGGATTTTCAGAATCAAGTAGTGTACATATTAACGAAATACTGCTTGACAGAAATTTTGCATCCATAGCCCATTGTCTGATTAAGATAATTGCTGGGGGAAAGTCTTAAGAGTAATGCAATGATATTTCTTTTTAATTCAGAAAAATGAGAAGGGTTGATTAAGCATCGTCAGTTTTCCTTACTCTTTAGCCATCTCCTCTCCAGGCTTCCCAAGGGTGTCGATTCTGCTGTGGAAAAATGTCAGAGCCGCAGCAGGTGCACCCTGCAGGCCCAGCCCCTAGACCTCGATGACTTAGTGCTTCTGGGGAAGCCAGACCCAGTCGAGCCCCTGCACCTGCTGAGAGGCTGGGGGCCGAGATGGTAGCCTCATCAACCCAGACATGAAACATGCAGTCTGTTTACTCAGCGCCCCCGGGGGCATGTGTGTAAAAGCAGCCGCTCTAGAGGAAGGAACAGGAGCCCACGGTCTCAGGGTCCTTTCAGCTCAATCAAACTCAACACATTTCATGATGAACTTGGCTCTCTGCAGGGTGGTGTGCCAGGTGCTGTGGGGGGCCACAGTGAGCAGGACCGTCCTTCGCGGAGACTTGAGATTTCAGGGGAAAAGGTGACAAGAGACACAGATAGTATGAGTCAGGGTGAAACTAGTTATGTTCTACAAGAGGGCTCTTTATGTCTTCGTTCTATCATTTGAATTTTTTAAAGTGGAAGGAAAGAGGAAAGGAGGAAGAAAGGGGGTAGAATGGAGGGAAGCAAAGCCGGTAGTCATTGGAGATCATCTAATTTACTGATTTTCAATGTTTTTTAATAGTTAAAGATAGTGTGTCTGTGTGTGTGTGTGTATATATATATATATATATATATATATATATATATATATATATACACACATATACTCCCCTGGTGGCGCAGTGGTTGAGAATCCGCCTGCCAAGGCAGGGGACACGGGTTCAAGCCCTGGTCCGGGAAGATCCCACATGCCACAGAGCAACTAAGCCCATGTGCCACAACTACTGAGCCCGCGAGCCACAACTACTGAGTCCACGAGCCACAACTCCTGAAGCCCGCATGCCTAGAGCCCGTGCTCTGCAGCAGGAGAAGCCACCGCAATGAGAAGCCCACAGACCGCAATGAAGAGTAGCCCCCGCTCGCCGCAACTAGAGAAACCCCGTGCCCAGCAACGAAGACCCCAATGCAGCCAAAAATAAATAAATAAATAAAAATTTTAAATTTATGGAAATATATATATATATATATATATATATATACACACTGACTGGAACAGGGTCGGGGTCCTCTGTCCCATTCACCCGGCTCCCCTCATCCCTCCTAGATGACCCTGATTATCCTCCCCAGAGCGCTGGTCGTCTTTAAACAGAGTTTGAAAATCCCTTCCCTAGTCCACCTCTCATTGTCTTTAACCTCCATGAAGCCGAGATTGGAGAGGCCTAGGAGGCTTTTCAAACATCCCCAAATCAGGGCCCAGTGTGGTCCTACTTACAGACCTGAACTGTGAGACCTTAAATGCACACACGATAAAATTAGTAACACGATCTCACGTTATCCATACGTTGGAAATAATTGCAGTGCTCCCCCTGAATTTTCAAACTTGTCATAATTGCCTAAATGGAAAGCTTATGGCCAAGTGAATTGTCGATTGTCCTTATGGTGTTATCGGATGGCTCTGCAGTTTTTAGCTGGTCAATGGAAACGCCTGGTCTCCTTGGACAGAATTAGTCATGAGTTGTACATTAGATTAAATCCCAAGGGCATTGTCCATTGCAAAAAAAGAGTGCAGTCCACTCCTAGTGCGGCAGAGCTGAGGCCAGAACCCGTGTCTCCTGATCCTGGTGTAGGGCTCTTGACTCAAATATTCAAAAGGAATCACTGGAACTGTAAAAGCACTTCCTTAAGTTTCTATCATCAAACATTTTGTGGCCAGAAAAATTCAGTTGGAATTTGGGAAAATAAAAACATGTATATGTGAAAATGCCAAGGAAAAGCCCATGGTTTTAATGAAATGGCTTTGGGTTCTACGTTGTAATCTATGTCTCACCATGACCAAGAGTGAATGGAAAATTCCACTGTGTTTGCTCTGTGGCTGGTCTCATTTCAAATGTGCACCAAACTGATGATGAAGTAGAAGGTTTCTCCCCCACTGACTCCAGTGGGACCATGGGTGATTTTCAGTAGACGAGTGAAACTGGTCCACATGGATTGAATTTAATTTCTTCCTCCTTCATGGGCTTGCATCCTGCAGGTTTCAAAGTTGCTGATGAGTAACCAACAGGCCACAGCAATCACAGAATCGAAGTCTCTTTTATAATCGCCCTTCATCACCTCTCTTAAGCATGTACTCCTATCTTACTTGTATATATTATAGGTTTAGGATTTTCCCCTTCCAGTGCTTTGAATGCCCTTAAAGGCATTTTTCCTTGAATTTAGTCAAGGATGGCACACGGCCCCTTGAACAACTTCAAACAGTGGGAAAGCGTTCTCGGGCCAGAAGCATGGGCCCAGGTTGGCTTCTAAGATTGCTTTCACGTTTATAGTATCAATGGCGGAATTCACATTTTCCAAAGAGTCGTGAAATCTGAGTGAAATAGCCTCTCAACATTAACTTAGAAATATTACTTTAAGAATATATTGTTTGGACTCCTCTCCAAAATCTTACCTCTGAATCTCAAAACGGAGATTTCAAATTGCCTGCTTGTCACCATCAACTAGAGTTCAAAGGGATGGCTTTGCCACCCCTCCCTGCCAGGCTCAAGGCTGCAAGAGAACATCAAGGTTCTCTTATTTTCTCTTGCCTTTGAGATAGAGCCCAGGCTCGTCCTCTGGAGCCCTATGGATGGGGCTCAGATCTGTTCATTATTTCTCAGGCAGATTTTCCCCACTATCTTCTTTTCTCTGGGCATCACTCTCCTGGGTTGAATCTTAAATACCGTTCTATTCCAACCATTTCAGAAGCCTTAGTGCAGAAAGACGATCAGCTCTGAGTTTTCAATGCAAAAAAAAAAAAAAGAAAACAATGGTCATAGAGCAATTCAGTAAATATTTCGACCATCTGCTGGGAGGAAGGCCTTATGGAACACAAAGGAGTCAGACATGAATTCTGTTTCAAAGAGCCTACAGTCCAGAAGGTTCCTCAAATCGCTCCTGCTTAGTTATCCCCATTCATAATATTGGATAATGTCCCACCGCTACACGGAGTGAGTTTCTGGGAGAATTGAAGGAAATAGATGACTTTCTCTCCCTTTCCTTCTGCTACTACAGTGGGGCTGATCTATAGGAACCCAGGGGAGAGAGGAGGGAACATTGAGTTTATTCTCCAGGAATATAGAAAACGAGATTAGAGAACTGAAGTGGATTACAGAGGCCCAGGGGCCCAGAGAGGCTGCGACTTCTCCCCAGAGACTCAGAGAAAGCACCGCTGGCCAGAAAGAAGTTTCTGGGCAGCCTGGTTCCATGGTCTGATCGATGTCAATGAATGGAAAGATACGATGAGCTGTCTGTGAATGGTGCTGCCTTTATTTGTTTTGCAGACTAATCCAAGCCTCAGCAGCCACATACTTACTGCAAAGCCTTGGTAAATCCCTGAATTCTGTGATCCTCCTGCATAGCAAGAAGAGTGACGGGGCACTTCCTCTACCCACAGCACATGCAGCTTCCTGATAGTTTTGAGACGTTGACGGGGCAAAGTCTTCCTTCCCTTCCTCAGTGCCTCCATCTGACTTGGCTTCTCCCCACAGCACCCTCCGTACCACACACTGTTGGCTGTTTGAGCAGAACACGGCACGAGGGTTTCATCTGTCCCTCTCCCCTTCCTTCTAACATCTCAAACTCAGAGAGAGGAAAAAAAAAAAAAAGGCGCCCTGGATTTTCATGCCAAGCCCCTTTGGGTCTAAAATCCTCACTTCTTTATTTCCCTCCCTCTTTCCTTCGATTTTCTAGTTCCTTGCTCCTTAGAAACTAGTAAACCAGTGATGACAGGCACCCTTTGAATTTGTCTTTGAACCCTTCTGCGAAATTCCAAAGTATTCATGTGTGATGCATTAAATTCTCCAAGTGCGCAAGCCAGGCCTTAAATATTACAGAGCTCCGTTGGGAAAAGGCACTCTTTTCAGACCCCTGAGGCCATCCTTTGGGTACCGAATAGGCAACCTGTTGCTACCTAAAGAGTTAAGACAATTTCCAAAGCATTATCACACCCATAGCATGGAGCCCATTTGTTTGGGGAAAAAAAAATACTCGTGGGCCAATTTGTCCTTAACAGCAGAGCCAAGAGAGGACAGGTGCTACTAGATGCATTTTGTAAGTGGGAAACTGAGAACACAGGAAACCTATCAGACGTGTTCAAGGCTGTTCCAAAAATAGATGGCAAAGCAAGGACAGAGCCCGCAGGGAAGGCTCCCAAAATTTTAGTCACTTTTTAAACTATACCCATTACTGCCATAGGTCTTGCGTTTGAATTAGTTTTGTCTTCCTCCCAAAGAACCCTACATATGTGAATTATTAATCCATATATCTGTCTTTAATTAGTGGCATATAAGCTTACCAGCCAGTGCTTCTTGATGAGAACAACCAGTTCTAACCCAAGTTATTCTGATTCGAGACAGCAAGTATGAGAAGTGGCAGTTTCATTGAACTAAGCAGCCTTTCTCTGGGCAAACACACCCTTTTTCTTCAGCTTTTTGAAATACTGAGAAATCAGTCCTAGACATCATTCCCCACTTTTTGAACTCTCAGTTTCCCAAGGACTCTAGATCAGCACCCACTGGCCTTGTAAACGCCGGGGCGCCAGGATCTCCCAAAGCGCGTGTTCCAACACAGACCCCTCCGTCCCTCTACGTCCCACCTGAGCTTTGGATTCTGTAGGCCTGGAAATTGGTATTATTAACAAGTTTCCAGCTGCTGCTGAAGATGCTGGTGCAGGGGCCACACTCTGAGAACCATTGCTCCATCTGTTGCCCAAGATGCGGCCTCTTTGATGCTGCCTCTTGGTCCCTATCCGTATACCAGTGGAGCTGGGTTCTCCCCTGCAAGCCTGGCAGTGTGCGGCCCTGGGAGACAAGGCAGGCCCCGCCTCTGCCACCAGAGCTGCTACCAGCCCCAGGCCCCTCCTCTGTGAGAGCCAGGCCCCTCTCCCTGACGGATTGTCCATGGCCTTGCAGCCTGTTTTCTCCTTTTGCTGGGCTCCTGCTGGAAGCAGGAGGTTAGCAGCAGGGGACCGCAGGAGGCCTGTTCTTATCTTGGGATCTTTTCCTGAGCTCTAAGTAAGCAAATGTTTATACACACAGCTGACCTAAATTAGCTGGAGCCGCGGGGACAGAAATAGGAACAGCCCCTAACTAAACTCCGCCGCGAGAACATGAATTCCCCTGTGAGAAGCGATTCATCTTCCTCCAGGCGGAATGAGTTAGACGTGGGGTTGACTGAATTTACAACCGTATTTTAATTTGAGA
The DNA here is from genome assembly GCF_949987515.2 of Delphinus delphis. NCBI lineage: Eukaryota > Metazoa > Chordata > Mammalia > Artiodactyla > Delphinidae > Delphinus > Delphinus delphis. The sequence continues at coordinate 54,778,605 of NC_082701.1, forward strand.
TCACATTGACTTATTATTTTTTTTAATTTAGAAATCCAAATTCCTTTTCAATCCTAAATGTCAACGTCCCTTAAATACAAAATTGTGCCATTGGATACTCCCAGGGCTGGCAGCAAAGGAGGTCCTTTCTTCCAAAAAGTCAACTGGGATAGGGGGTGCATTATGGCTTTCGCTGGCCCTCAGGGGAGGTGGCTAAAACCCACATTCTCTGGAATCACAGAAAAGGCAAATGTCAATCACAGGGCCCATGGCAAGCCAGATGGTACCCCACGTAACACCCCTTAAGCCCCGAAAAGAAGAGCGTGGGGTAGAACGCAGTGTGTGGATGTTTTAGCTTCCTTCCCAAGTTCTGGCTAAATGGGCGTAGCCTCTCCCACCCTGGGGCAGAAGATCCCAGAAGACCTTTGTGCTCCTGGCCCTGGAGAACTGGACTGTACAATCATTTCACAGGGGAATAGTTAACACCAAGAAGTGATGATTTATAGCTCTGCAAGCTAAGATACAGGAAACGCAGTGTTTCATAGGAGAATTAATAAGTTCCGCAAATAAGAATTGAAAAACCTCAGGGATAAGAGAACCAGATGAACTGCCCCTAAGTCCTAAGACCAATTAAAACCAATTGAGTTTGGAATGTAAGAGCGATCTCAAGATAGATTCATGCTGTTCCCTTAGGGTTGCTTCTTAAGGCAAAGGCTGTGTTGCTCTTTTTAACCACTTAATAAGGCCACACTGAGATCAGTTCCTTTTCTGGATTATGGAAGAGATTAAGCCGCACCAATGTATAATACCCACTTAGGTGACCACCAGACCGTCGGACAGAGGTGCAGACCTATGGGTTCAGGTTGTACAGACTCACCAGGGCCCACTGGACTTCAAGCAGATTCGTAGCATCTGGTTGCCTGGGGAAATGGGAGATGGTTTCAAAACTCCATCAATATAAATTGCAACTGTGATCAAGTGCAAATAACGGCAAGCCTCCTGACTCAGGATGAGGGTCAGACCCAAATCAGAGAAAATGCGTGAGCAACGCAGCAGGCCTGCACAGTTTTCCAGATGATTCCTCAGAGCCACTGAGTGAGGAGACAGGGAGGGGGAAAGCGGCCATTGAAAAGGACAGGGTTGGCAGAGAGGCTCATTTTAAGCGTGAAAAGCAGCAAAGAGAAACGGGGGCTGTTAGATCCATGGGAAATAAGATAGTCAAGCAACGGGTGATTCTTTTTTTCCTATAAGGAAGGAAGCCTCTTAGTCTCTGGTCTGATCGAGGAGAATAGTGTGCTTGTCCATTCTCCTCGGCACGAGGCAGCCAGCTGGGACTACTCTGTGCGTTCCTTTGGTCAACATGGCAGATGTCGGGGTGAGACAGGAAGACTTAGAGATGCCTTAGTAGCTTCCCAGGCAGCATGCTCAGTAGAGGATAACGTGGTCGATCAGTTGCCAGGACCACAGTGGAGTCTGCCTGCTGTCCAGCAAGCCCATCTGAGAGCTGGGCTCAAATTCGGCATGGTCTTAAGGCTGAATGAGGCACACACACTCACGCACATGCACACACACACACACACACACACACACACATGCACACACACACAGCCCCAAGTGCCCACCTGGCTAGAAATCCAATTTTTTTATGCCAGCCAAGGTTTGGAAGAATATTTTCTTGCCTGCTGCTCGAGAGTTGACATCTGTGGGAGTGAATATGAGAAACCTGGATCACGTGATTCGCCCACTTGTCCAGACCTACTATCCAGAAAACTATCTGATGCAATTCTCTAACCTCTGAACCGCCTCATCACTTCTGATGAAAGGTGGTCCTTTACGGCTTCTGGTTGCAATTGTTCCAGGGGATCAGGAAAGCCAGTAAAAAGGTAGAATTTTGCTGAGTGATGTTCTACTGCTTTGCAAAGTCAAAAGCTCAGTGCATCGTCCTGAGGAGTTGCTGGGAGCTGGGAAGGGGAGCAGTGGGTCTTGGAAAGAAGGGAGGCTGGCGTTCGGTCCAGGTTGTCTCCGGCTGCTGTGAGCTGTGAGAGACCAGTGCCCTGTCGACTGGTTGTTAGTGTTTTGAGCATCACACCCTGAAAGAAGTTAGGTTGTCAGAAGACCTAGGCTCCTAGCCCTACCTGTGTGACCCTGGGCGAGGCAGTCCCGTTCCGTGGGCCTCCGTTTCCCCATTCCGCTCAGGCTTGGAGCTGTATTTCACCATCTCCAAGGTCCCTTCCAGCCCTCAGAGTCTGATTCTGTGCTTCTCACTCACTGCCCTTTGGTTGCATGTTCCTACCCCACCAGCCAACTCCCTGACCCAAAGGACAAGTCCCCTCCTGCAACGTGGGACAAGGTTCCTCCACAGACTGCAGTCTCCACCCAGACTTGCGCACTCAAGGGCAGAGCGAAGTCAAACAGGGTGGTAGTCACCCCAGTCTCCCCTAAAGCTAGAGCATTGCCTGGTCTCCTCCCCCAGGCCTGTCCCTCCTCAGTATCTTGGAATGCCCTGTCTCTGCCACTTCTCTTCCTGTCGCGTATTCTGTCTCTGCTGCTCCTCTTGTTTGAGGCTGACGTCCGCCTTCCTCTGGATTCTCCGGCTGCAGGGAAGCTGGTGACCTCCAGGCCTTTCCTCTTCCATTGCTTGTGGCCTGATGAAGGCCATCACATGTCCATCACATCTCCACTGTGCACCGCTCGGCAAGCACACCGGCAAGCACCGCGACGCCGCTCCCAGCCCCAAGCCCTCTCTGCTCACGTCTGTGTCTTTCTGTTTCAGCCCTGAAAAGCCCACCTGAATTCCATGAGCAAAGAAAACGTTTGGATAGTGGCAAGGTAACTGTTTGCAAACTTCCCACCTTCCTGAACTCAGGCCCCAGCCTCTGGATCTCTGAATGCTAAGCTTGGGGGAAAGCGGGTAGAATTTCTCCTGCAAACTCAACCGATTTGCTGGTCCTCTCCCCGCACACCATGTGGAATCTTCCTCCTAGAAACTGAAAACTGTGGAAATGGGATCAATAGTATTGGCTTTGAAGCTACTGTTTATTAGCTTTAAGAAAATGTCCCCCATCTTTCTGATGTTGGGGGGTATCCCTGCAAGGATGCGGCGGGGGTCAGAGAGACATGAAACAGGGAGGTAAGGTGTGTCGGCAAGCTGCCCCCTCTTTCGTGACAGGCTTTTCTCAGCAACAATCAGATTATTTTAAATCCAATTCAGTGGTAGGGTAGGGGCTGCAGATACAGAGCTTATTCGTGGCTATTTAAAGGCAAAGGGAATTCTATTTATTTCTCTTTCTCTTAGCATTTGGGGCGGGGGGGAATCGGTGTATATTCTGTACCTCCAGAGCAAATCTCTGCCACTTGAATTTATCAATACAGTAAGTGCTATTGAGCAAGCATCAGCAGTGTATGTAGAAGGAAAGGCCATTAGGTATCTTTCTCCTGGGACGTCTTAGCCTGGCAACTAGTGAGGGGAGGGGCTGGAAGAAGGAGCAGAGCCCTGGGACTCTTCAGAGTCACTCGTGAGAGGCTGGGGTTCCTTACTGCCTGGAGAATAATTGTCTTTCATCAGAACTGGAGTGATCCCCAGACTCCTCTCGGGGGTCCATTAAGAGATTCAGGACAGTGGGATAAAAACCCAGAACTAGAAATCAGAGCCCTGAGGTCCAGTTGTGGCCCTGTCACAGCCAGCGCCGTCCCTACAGACAACTCCATCATCAAGAAAGCCACGAGACTCAGTAAATAACTCATCTCTAAGTGTCCTCCCAGCTTACAGTGGGTCTCGGTCTGCAGGACTTACATTTTCACGTCTTGAGAGAGAGATCAAGGGCAAAACAGGAGGGGGGCACATGTTGTCATGTTATACTGGATGGATTGAGGTTACATTTCATCTCTGACTCTAGTTAATTTCTGACTCTTTTAAGAGGCAATGGAGGGCTTCCCTGGTGGCGCAGTGGTTGGGAGTCCGCCTGCCGATGCAGGGGACACGGGTTCGTGCCCCGGTCCGGGAAGACCCCACATGCCGCGGAGCGGCTGGGCCCGTGAGCCATGGCCGCTGAGCCTGCGCGTCCGGAGCCTGTGCTCCGCAACGGGAGAGGCCACAACAGTGAGAGGCCCGCGTACCGGAAAAAAAAAAAAAAAAGAGGCAATGGAATAGGATTGGCTCTCATGCAAAAGCAGTGTAGTATCATCACAGTTTTATTAATATTTTATAATTAGGTACCTGCCTGGCCTTTAAGTGTGGAGCGCTGAGGTGGACCCAAGCTTTTGACCTCTGTGTCTTATTTTTCTATCCTAAAATTATTAGAGGTCTTTGTGAGCCCTCCTTCATCAAGACATAGGAGAACAGAGATATTTGCATGTTGCATTTGTCAAACAAACAACAAACAAAAAGAGACATTTTCCCTTTGAGAGAAAAGGGGTTTCTTTTAAAGTTAAAACTAGGTGACTCAAGTGTATGAGGCTGATAGCAGAATTAATTCTGTGTGTGTGTCTGACAGGCTGAAGACACCCTGAAGCACAAGGTCAGAAACAGGTCCGACCGTGCAGACGTGGTGAAAATGCACATACTCCAAGGTAAGGTTGCCCAGAGTCATAAACTGGGGCCCATCAGCGGGAATGGAGCGTGGGCCGTTTTCCAGGGTCCTTTGTCTCTGCACAATTGCTAACTCCCCTTAGAAAGGGTCCCCTGCCATTCCAAAGTGGTGGTTTTGAGCTCTCAGCTAGTCATTTGAGGCCATGTAGACGGTCAAATTGGGAAGCCATGTAGTGGCCAAGAAGTACCAGACCTGGCATTCATTCTGGGCTGTGCCCCCTCCCAGTTTTCTCTGAGCACATAGAGAGTGTCCAACATATATCAGCTTCCTTTAAAATGTCCATCCTTCATACCAGTAATAAATGTCTAGTATTGTATCAAAAAATAATCAGACATACAAAGATTTATGTACAGTGGCGTTTATCATGTCATTACTTTAAATAACGACACAGTGAAATCAGTGGAACGTCAGAAAATAGTAGAGAGACTGAATAAATTATGCACCATCCGTGTGATTAAATAACTTGCAGCTACCACAAATGAGGCTTTAGAAGAATCGTGTTTTAATGAGAAAAGGCTCCTTAGTGAGGAGACCAGAAAACAAAACTATATTTACAGTCAAAATCGGGGAGGCAAAAATATATACATAAATTGTATTTACAGTCAGATTCTATGATGAAGAAATACAGACTTACCAATAATACTGTATAAGTAATTAAGAAAGATGCCCAGTTATTAAAAACAGTTGACCCTGAGTGGGGAGTTTCCTAATGCTTTCACTTCTTTTGCATAATGTTTTAGCGTTTTCCATACTTACGACAATACGTATGTATAATATTATAATCAAGAAAGCATCATCTGTTGTATCAGGCCAGTCTTGAATTAAAATATCAGGCTATGAACCACAGAAACCCCAAGTTTAGTCTCTGTTGGTTCCCATGAAACCCACCCTTCCCCCCCACAGAAACTGGAAATTGGCTCCCTGGTGCACAAAGGATCTACTAGATTATAAATGACCCTTGCCCTCCAAGGGTTCATGGTCTGATTTTGGAAATAGCAATATAAGATTAGGGACCAATGCTTGTAACTGCTGGGGGTAGTCGAAGCAGAAGGAAGCTATAAGAACAGGAGTCAGGAAGACTTTGTTAGGGCGGGGAAACAAAGTAAGCAAAGGTACAAAGGTGACCTCAGGAAGATGGGGGGCGGGGGGCAGAAGGCGAAGGGCCAGGCTCGCTGGAGCGGTAGTTTGGACATCAACCATCTCAGGTCACGTAGGGGGTGGATTCAGTTTCTGGCGAGCCTGCGAAACTGGACTGAGAGACGGATGGAGAGGACCATCTTGGAGGGGATGCAAGAAAGGAGCGTTTTCTGAGGATGAATCCTGTATGGCTGTGCAGGATAGGTCAGAAAGATCCCTGAGGCAGGGGGTGTAGCAGAAGCCCTTGCACTGGCCTGACGGGTAGTTGGGAGAGGATTTGGGCTTAGAAACTTCCATTTTGGGGTTTGGAATATGGATGTTTTCTCCATCCCACATCGAGTGCTTTGCAGATGTAGCTTCTAAGCAAGGCTGACCTGTTGCAACCATGAGACATCCCTAGCCCTCCCCTGTGTGGAGAGTTCTAGAGCAGCGGCCAGACACTAAGCCTGGGTTAGTAGATGGATATTAATAGAACAATAGGACCAGGACGTCCGTAAAGGTCTCAACTTCCAGATGTGCAGAGTTGAGCGGAAAGCTACAAACTCCCGTGGAACCCTAACTTCCAGTCCTGCGTTATAGCCACCGCCGGCTCACAAGATTCTCTTCCACGTTCTTGCACAGAAATAAGTCTGGGCCTCACCCAAAGAGGAATAGAGCGGTGATTCAGGGCTTGTCAGTGACCTTTCCCACTCTCCCAAAGATGAGAGACTGCCTGTTGGATAAATTCAATTTTTTAAAATCCCTGTTTAATTAAATATTCCCCCCCCAAAAATTGTTTTTCTTTTACAGCTGGACCTGGACATTTGAATCAGTTAGTAACACAACCTCAACAAGTCTAAAACTCTTGAGAAGTCACGCTACTACAATTAATTATAATAATAGATAATATTTACTGCCAGCTCAGCCTGGGCCGGGCAATATGTAGACAAGGCTTTGCATGCAAATGCTATAGTTTAGTGTCAGCAAGCAATACAGGCCCCGTGGACTACTTACTTACAGAATCGCCAAATTGCACATTTTTTTTCCCCCAAATCCCCACAAAGCAAGTTTCTCTAATTCTTCTGTGCTTCTCTATTTGCCTTTATTTGGAAGTGTCTAGTCTTCGCTGCTAATCCATGTGAAATGAGGATGATTGCATTGTAAAATTATTAGGATGGTGGAGTACAATGTGTCAGAGTGTTTGGGTTATAAAAGCAAAAAAAAAAGAGAAACCCACAAAAATAACATCGAATTCTAGAGCTGACCCTTTTGATTTTAACCCCTTAGGCTCCACTGCAGAGAGATCCGTTCCAACTGCTCAGATGAAGCTGAAAAGAGCCCGACTTGCAGATGACCTCAATGAAAAAATCGCTCTCCGGCCGGGGCCCCTGGAGCTGGTAGAGAAGAACATACTCCCTGTGGATTCTGCTGTGAAAGAGGCCATAAAGGGTAGGTAGCACAAATGAGTGGCACGCTTCCCTCCGTGCTGAGGTCTGAGGGCAGCCATGGCTCTGAAACGCTGGGGCCCTGGGGGTGAAGACCTCTCACTAGACAAGAGTCAATCCATGGGTCGCTGTTCCAGAGTGTTCCCCGTAACCAGAGATCCGGGGAGTAAGGAAGAAACTGAAACCCGCTCAGCCTCCAAAGTCAGGTTAACATAGACCAGTCTGGTTCTGCTCAAGCAGGTTGGGGAGCTGACTTGATTTTAAACCTCAAAACATCTTCCCTGCAAGGTTCCATCACTTTGGGGTCCTGGCACTCTCCGCCCTTCCTCTTTTAAAGGGGTGTAGACTGGCAGAGTGGGAAGAGCGCTGGACCTGAATGGGAAGACCTGGACGCCAAGCCCAGTTCGGGTGCTGTGGCTTGGGGCTTCCCCAGGTCCCTTCACTCCTCGAAGATGAACACCCAACCAGCCCAACTCATCGGCTCTTGGGAGTGAGCTTCAGTTCTTTAAGCACGTGAAAACTCTTTGACAACACACATGTGTGCTACACGGTTGCAGTACAGATACTGAAAGAGGAGACACAAACGTTAATTCTCTCATCAGCTGCGTAAAATCATTTTGTAGACCTTTGGAACAGTTGAAGCCACGTGGATCCAAACGGCCGGAGGGTCCTGAATTCCTTCACAGAGGTGTTGAGGTGGAATCTGGGAAAACCATGGTAGAAGGAAGCAAGGGGATCCTGGCATTCCCACGGGCAAATTACACTCTTCCAATGAAGCCTACAAAAGCTCTAAGAATTACTGATATATAACAAGCCATGCACATTTACATGTTTTGACAATATTATGCATAAAGATGTTTTATGAAATGCTAAGTTCATTGTTAAACTTATCCACATTCTAAAATCGTGCACCCAACCAGTCAGAGGCCAGCCACATGAATTTTGTATTTGGAACCCGTAAATATGGAAGAATCAACTCTAGGGGAGACAGTATCCTCATCACTGCCCATTAAATATCTCACCGTGGTTTTCTCTCTTCTTTACTCTCTCTGTCCACACTAAATATCTTGTGCCTTTGAACTTGGACTAGCCCAGTCAACAGTGCACCATCCCCGTCTTTACCTTGATGAGATCTAGGACAGAAAAGATCTCTATCGCGTATCTCTTATCATTTATTGAAACATTATATTTATTCCATGCATGCAAATTTATCTTTGATTTTTATACGATAGGCAAAATATCTCATTTTAAATCGCCTTCTTTGGTTTATAGAGAGATGATGTTTTTCCATGGGCTCTTGTGTCATTGGCAATTCGTGGCTATTCCTTTTTTCTACTGGGCATTTTCTTCCCTCACTATAAAAGCTATTTATATATATTGAAAAAAAAAAAAAAGCTGATCCTCCATCTGTCACAGGTATTACACATCCTTTTACCAGCATGTCCTTTGCCTTTTATTGTTGGCTTTGTTTGATGTTTGTTTGTTCGTTTCTGTCCTTTGCCTTTTGATTTTGTGTGTAGTGTATTTCACCTGTAGCAGTTTTAAATTTCTGTATCGTGCAATCTCTTAATCTTTTACTTTGTAGTTTCTGAATTTGTTATTGCTTATCAAAAACACTTCCTACCTCAAGAATAGAGTTATTCACCTATACTGTCTTCTAACACGTATATACTTCATTTTTATATTTCAGTCTTTACTGCATATTACATTATTTCAGTGCACGGTTTAAGAGACAGGTCTAAGTTTCCTTTTTGCACGATTTTAGTGGTGTATTTTATAATTCGTCTTAATATCTGTCTTCACAAGTTGCTTTACATTGGTCTGATTTTTCTAATGTTTCTTGGCTACTCTCACAAGTATATGGTGGGTGAAATTTAGAATCAGTTTATTATATTCCAACTTCAATCCTATTAGAATTTTGTTTGGGATTGCAGTGAATTTATAGATTAGTTTATGGTGAATTCATAGGTTTAAAATATATTAATTCTTCTGAGGCAGAAAGATAGTATCTCTTTTCACGTCTACACATCTTCTTTTATTTCCCTTGGTAAGGTTTTTTTAAATAAATTCACATCAGTTATTACTTACATATTGGAAACCTCTTAATTTTGCACATTTATTTTGTAACTGGGCATCTTTGAAGATTTTCTTAATTGTTCCGATAGTATCTCATTTTATCTTTAATTGTTTGCGTGGACAATCACATCATCTACAAATAAGGAAGATGCGCCTCCTGTTTGTTTTTTCTTTCTGCCTTGGAGCGCTGGCTGGTTGTTGAAAAGCAACGTCATGGAATTATTAATAAATTACACAATTAACATCATTTTAAAAGTTACATGCAGTATATTCATAACATAAATTCAATATAATTTTATGTATTTTATTTATAAATTAAATATTTTATTTGTAAATGATATATGTTATAATAGTATAATATACAAATCTATATATATTTTATCATATATAAAATATTTATATCACGTAGATATATATCTTACATATAAAATTATATGTGTGAATTATATAAAGCACATATAATTTATATTATTTTGCATTATGCAATATTTCATTATATAATTTAAAAATTATTGCTATATTACATAGTAGACAATTATTATTCTTGGTACATTGCCAGTGCTTCAAAAGCAGTATTATATAATGTTATATATTTGTTATGTTGATGATAACATTTTTTTTTTTTTTTTTGGCTGCGTTGGGTCTTCATTGCTGCACGCAGGCTTTTCTCTGGTTGTGGCGAGCGGGGGCTACTCTTCATTGTGGTGCGCGGGCTTCTCATTGCAGTGGCTTCTCTTGTTGTGGAGCACAGGCTCTAGGCACGCAGACTTCAGTAGTTGTGGCACACGGGCTTAGTTGCTCTGTGGCACGTGGGATCTTCCCAGACCAGGGCTCGAACCCGTGTCCCTTGCATTGGCAGGCAGATTCTTAACCACTGCGCAATGAGGGAAGCCCGGTGATAACATTTGTTGATTCAGTCTTCAGTGGGAATTCCTCTGGTCATTCACCTCTAAATATGACACTAACTTGTGCTGGAGGTAGATGTTCTAAGGAAGTGTTTCTCTATTCTGTTCCACTAAGGATAGCTTGCAAGGTGGATGCTGAGTTGTTTAAATGCTTTCAACACGCATGAAAAGATGATCATATGGGCTTCTTTCTTTGATCTAGCAATGTGGTATTGCTATCTTTCCTAATCGTCCTTGGCATTTCTGGAAATAAATCCTCCTTGGATTTTTTTCCTAGAAGTTGCTAGTATTTTATTTGAGACTTTACATCTCTTTTGTTGTTAGTTGGGATAACAGAGGCTGCTAAACAAACCACAAAATTTCAGCTGCTTAACAACAGACGTTTATTTCTTGTTCATAAACAGTCCAGAGAGGGTTTTCCTCGACAGCAAACCCTTCAGGCACTCAAGCTCCTTTGGTCTTGCTGCTCCACCATCCCCCAGAGCCAGGGTGGCAAACTTTTTCTTAAAGAATAAGCTGAGGTCTCTAAGCTGTCGCAGCTACTCATCTCAGCTGCTGTAGTAGGAAAGGAGCCATAAGCAATATGTAAACAAGTGGTCATGGCTGTGTTCCAATAAAACTTTATTTACAAAAACAGACAGCAGGCTCACAGGCCCTAATTTTGCCAACCTGTGCCCTACAGTCTCATCATCCTCTGGATCTAGCCAGTGAAGAGGAAAGAAAAACTGAAAAGGTCCACCCACACGCTTAAAAAGCCTCAACCTGGAGATGTACACATCGCTTCCACTCACATCCCACTGTGAAAACACGGCTGGCAGGGGTGGTGTTCCATGGCTGAACAGCGATTTCACAGCAATGTCTCTGTACTTCGGAAGGGGGAACATAAAATCTGATGAACAGCTTTTAGTTAAGAGTCTGAACAAGAGTCGTGCTGTGGGTACCAAAAAACGAGCATCTGAGAGGTAACTGACGTTGCATCATTAGATGACCAGTGGAATATGTCAGTGTGAACAAAAGGAAGAGTCAAAGATGACAGTGAGGTTTCCCTCTTGGTCAACTGAGTAAATGACAGCCATGTATCAAGAGTGGAGGAGCAGATCTGGGGAGAGATGATGAATTCCCGTTTCAACTGTTGCAGCTGATAGGTCTGCAGGAACTCCAAGGGCAGGGATTCGATAAGCAGTAGATTCTATCCAACTAGACTTCAGAAGGAAGTATTGGTCTAGAGCTGTAGACTTGGGAGACTTTAGTGTTTGCGGTAATTTAAACTGATGGACTCGATAAGCCTGCCCTTTCATTTATTTAGTTCTTCATTTAATATTTATGGAACATCTTCTACGTGTCTGACACTAGACAAACGTACAAAAATTTCTGCTCTAACAGAGCTTATATTATAGTGCAGGAGACACAGACAACACACAAAACCCATAAATAATTATATATCCCAATAAATGGTGATAGATGCTGTAAAAATAGAAGCTGCGCAGGGTACAGAGAATCAGGAGTGCCCGGTAGACGGGGTGTGAAGGGGGAGCTGGGGGTATGAAGGATGTATAAGAAGCAAAGAGGGCTAGGGGGCTCTCATGTAGGAAGATGTAAGACAGAGGCAGGGATCTGTGAAGAATAGAGAGAAGGCATAGCTAGCGAAAGAGGTGGAGGATATAGGTTGACCTCATCCAAGGAACGTCCATGCCTCAGGCTCTCTAGCGGTAATCTTTCAATGTGCGTGAGTTCCTGTGGGCAAGGCCGTGGCATCCTGTGAAGTGTCAGAGAGGCAGAGGGAGTTGCTCAGCGACCGGTTGTAGAGACGGCGCTCTGAGTAGCCCTTCCGGTGGTGGTGATGATGCCGACCCCTCACCTATCTGTCACTTCTTGGGGTCACATCATCCACCCTCGGTGAAGTGGTGACTCAGGGCTGTGGTTTTCTGTGTATCCTTCTCCTGGCATCTGTGTATTTTTCCTCCTCTGTGCACGTGCCTTTCCAGATGTGTTTACATTTTCCAGCTCCCTCTGCAGCTGTGCGTCTGTGTTTCTGCCAAGCCCTGAGCGAAACACTCATTGTCTCCCTCCCTCCCGGTTTTATTCAAGACCAACTCTTCTCCATCCCAAACATACAATAATCCAGAACCTCTCTCAGTGCAGGGAGGGAAGGATACTGTAAGACAGGGAACCAGCCCCTACTCTGGGATTTTTCTTCTCCTTCCCAGATGTCCCCCCTCTTGCACTCAGCTGAATGACTGTAGCAAATCGTTTCCCCCCAAACTTTCCTCTTCTTTCTGGGGTGCCAGCTAGTCATCTGTCTTCCAGCCTGGAAGTTTATTTTCTGAGTCAGGTAGAATTTTACAGATTCCCTGGGGAGGAAACATAGGCTTGTGTGACCAGAGTGACGCAATGTGGATGAAGAGGGGGCCTTGTGGTTTTACTGACACAGAAGGAGGCTTGGGGCGCCTCGTGGCTACATCTCAGAACATACACCTGTTTTCCCTGTTTCTCCTTCTTAGAAAACCTCTAACAGCTACTCTCTCTCAGGCCAGAACTCCAGATACAACAAGTATAACATTATGTGGGAGTGATGATTTACGAGAACAGAGACTGTACACTGGAGTTGAGCCTGGCTTTGTTCTGCTTACACGTGGGCATTGTCACTTAGCATCCCTCAGTTTTGAGAGCCGTACTCCAAGCCTGTTAATCCTCTCTCTGGTCATCTGGGTGTCTTCTTAACTTGCCAGGAGCATCCCTTAGGTACCAAGGAAGCTGGCTTCTGCTTGGGTAAAAGAGAACCGCAGCTGGCTTTCCCAACTCTTCAAACAGTGGAAGGGTCCCAGCATCCTGCTCTAGTGGACAAGCCCCTCCCCCTGAAGTGTCCTCCTCTTTTCCTTGAACTGAGCCAGGCTTCCCACTTGAATCCCTGAGTCTGCTTTTCAGCTCTTTTTTTTTTTTTAATTGAACCTGTGATTCAGAGTATACAGCACCATTATCCAAGATAAAGCAGTTCTTTTTATCACCATAACCCTTCGACACAGGAAAGCAACGTTTCTGTCCGCCAGGGATGGCCCAGGAGTCATCCATTTACAAGCGTCGTGTACATTTTTCTAGAAGCTCCTACGCTAGTCTTCGCTCACCTGTAAGCCCAAGGCTCAGACTTTATAACTAAACAGAACAAAAATTCTTGTTTACTAAGTATCCAGTCATTCTTCAGAGACTCTGGAAGTCGACCACTCCGATCATGCACCTTTAAGACAAATAGACAATAACCACGGCCTTAAGGCAGATGGTAGCGTCGTTTGCTTTGGCATAACTTTCTCGTGGACAGAATCTGTCATTCCGTAATGAGAAGTTATTTCCAAAGCGCGAATAATCCTTGGGGCAAAGAAACGCACGGAGGCATACGTGATAAATACTTTTCTGAGGAAGGTTCTGGAAAGGGGGTGGGAAAAGAGAAGTAGGAAGCCAGTAGCTTTGAGGGGGGCGGTGACAGGGAGGAAAGTTAGGGTGCCCTGAGACAGTGCTAATGTATCTTTGCCCACCTAAGAATTCGTTCCTGGAGAATTAGCCTCGAAAGCTGTTACGGGACAAGTGCTTATGCAACTGAATTTTTTTTCACAACTCGTGTGTTCCTAGCATCAGGGTCTATCTAGAGACTTAAAGCCAATTTCTGAAGTGCCTGGGATCTGAGGGAAAAGAATGCTTGTTCCTCCAAAATTCCACTTTCATCGATTTCCATCCTAAAGGCATCTGACCCCCTGCAAGGGCAGTAGGTTCGGTCTTTGTTGGACGGCATAATCCATCTCCTCCGGACTGTGGTATCTTCAGAGTACTGAAATCTCTTGAGGCAAGAGCCACTCTTAAACTATAGCTACTGTCACCGGCCCACCTCCTCCCTTAGGAAGTGGATTTGGCTTCAGTCTCTTCCAGGAGGACATGGGGAAGTCTGATCATGAATTAAAATAGCTGTCATGCGAACACCGCTCAGGCTTGCAAACAGATAAGCGAGCGAAGCTTGTTCTCACATTCCCACCCCATGCTTTCCAGCCCCTGGTGTGGGTCCCGGCGGAAAGGTAACCAGGACTCTAGCCATCGCATTTTCATCTTGGAATTTTAAATGTTTATGCAGAGGAGAGTCCAACTGATGCATTCATCCAATCACTTCCGAGAAAGAGGGGGAAAGCGCCGAGTCACCAGGCCGAGATCCCCAAGGGGCTGGTGCCCAGAGACAGCCCCGTGGGCATAGCCTGGGGGTGAGTCAGGGCTTCCAGAAGCAGGTCCTTGTCATCACAGCGCCTGACGTGTCTCCAGGGACAGCAGCCAGCGCCCTACTCTCCCACAGCGGCCAGTGAGCCCCGCGCCCGCCGTGGGGGATTGGAGCAGGGGCCCAGGGTTACAGCACGGAGCCAACAGACTTTGCTTGTTCCTGAAGCAGCCAGATAAGGTGACCTTCGTCCCTCTACACCGAGCCCGCCTTGAACCAGGCAGGAGAGGGGGGAGCGCGCAGCCTTTCCTGTGACACTCCTGCTCTGGGGAAGGTCTGTCTTTGCTTTCCCGGGAGGAACCTCTCAGTGTTTCTGGCTCCGGAATTGGGCTGACCTTTGCAAAGCTGACCACAGGATAAACCGCCTCTTGGGTGGTCTTTGTTTTATTTTTTAAAATTTTTTTTGTGGTACGCGGGCCTCTCACTGCTGTGGCCTCTCCCATTGTGGAGCACAGGCTCCGGAGGCACAGGCTCAGCGGCCATGGCTCACGGACCCAGACGCTCCGCGGCATGTGGGATCCTCCCAGACCAGGGCACGAACCCGTGTCCCCTGCATCGGCAGGCGGACTCTCAACCACTGCGCCACCAGGGAAACCCCCCTTTGTTTTATTTTTGATCGTGGTGAACTTGAGACAAGCAGACACTGCTACCAAAAACAATAATAACAACAGCGGCAGCTAGAAATGACTGGACACGTGTGCGTCAGGGACCATGTGAATAACATATAAAACATGTAAAGCGCAGTGCTTTTACATGCGTTATTTTAATTCTCAAAACCCCGAGAGGTGACTATGATGATGTTGCCCATTTGATGGATGGGGAAATTGAGGCTCTAAGAAGTTGAGTAATTCATCAGCAGTCACTCCACCACCGAAGTGGTAGAACAAGAAACAAACCGATCTGTCTGGCCCACACTGAACACCACGTACCTCAGCTCCAAAGGCAGCCACTGCCATGCTCTCGGGGGCCTCTTGCTGTCACCGTTCTAATCAGCAGGGGCTGAGCCTAGTGTGGGCTCATCTGTCTGCCCTGTCGCTCACCTTCTGGCCTCGCAGTCAGAGATCCAAGCCCTTTGTGGTGCTGGGGGACTGGCAGGGCCCCCCGTGGTCGGCTCTCTGAGTGTGGACAGCCTCTGAGGGGTCCTCAGTGTGTCTGTTGGCTTATTCTGACCTGGTACAACATGCTTTTTAGAAACTAGATGGGAGTCATTTCGGGGGCCTTGGTCTTCACCCTGTGTTTGTTCATTCAGGTGTGAACAACTGCCCTGTACGGGGTTGCATGTATTCATGGCTTCTTCATGTATGGGGTTGCATGTACTCATGGCTTCTTCATGTACGGGGTTGCATGTACTCACGGCTTCTTCGTGTATACAGTTGCATGTACTCACGGCTTCTTCGTGTATACAGTTGCATGTACTCACGGCTTCTTCGTGTATACAGTTGCATGTACTCACGGCTTCTTCGTGTATACAGTTGCACGTACTCATGGCTTCTTCCTTGACTTAAGCAGAGGAACCTCTTTAAATGATGGATGTCACTTGTAAAGTAGACTCCTCGAAGCTGTGTGTCTCCAGGAACTGGATCTTAAAGTAATCCAGTCCGGTGGCTGGGAGAGTTACTTCTTCATCCTTCCCACACCAACTCTGCTCATCACCACCCTGTGACTTCCCTTCTGCGCCCCGCAACTCTTGCCAGGTGCCCTCCCCTTTTCTGTCATCCTGTCCACCGTCATTTCAGGCTCAGCTCCATCCCACCTCGCCTGGGAGTGAGTCTGCCTGGACGACCCACATCTCCATCCCCTTTGTCTGCTAGCCACCAACAGCACTCACCAGGCAGTCTAGTCCTTGACAGGTTCTCCGGTTATGTCCTGTGCAGATAGACGGATAGCATCCTTCTCGTGGTTTCCGTATCTTCACCATACTGTATCTGATTATACTTCTGCTTGTCTCTACTCCTCTCTGAGTGGGAAGGCTGGAAGTGAACAAAATAGTTGAGGAATGTTCCATCCAATTCTGGGGAAAATGGGACTGGTTACCAACTCCTTTATTCCAAACACTCTACTTCTAGGACGTTTCCACATCATTCCAGGCAGGTGCCGAAGTGAAAAGGACACGCTGATTTACGGCCACAACAACAGGGCTTCACAATCCTCCCAGTCCCTTTTCTGAGACAGTGGCAATGAGATCGAAGTGATCGCCTGCCTTCTTTCTTCTCACAGTCAAGATGTCACGTTCAGTCCTTCAGATCTCAAAAACTCGAGTAAAAGATGTTGTGGAGAATGGAGCTGTCCTTAGTACGTGTGTGCCGAAAAAGAAATGGACGTTGGCCGATTTCTACGCTACCCCTCCCCACTGCCACCAACCCAGTGGGTCTTGCGATGTTCCCTAAACAACATATATCTGTTGACCTCCCGGGAGGGATATTGATTTTGCCTCCCCCTCTGCTGGAGGCTCTGAGCATACAAAGGCTGGGCCTGTGTCTTAGCTCGGTCTCTAAAGAACTGGGGGACCTGGATCTTGCGATGTCCTCGTCTGCAAAACAGAGATGAGAGAATGTGGTCCTTCCTCTGACTTCCTGGACCGTTCTAAGGCCTAACACAAGTTGATTGTTTCTGTTACTCCTGCCACTGCTAAGTGAACTGCTGATGCAAACCACTGTTTTTCTCATTTGTTATCTTTCCCCTTGAAACTATTGAAGGGGGATAGTTGGGGGATTAAGAGAGAAATTTTCTCTCTTTCTCCCATCCCCGCCCTTCTTGTAACATTTCCATGCGTGTTAGAATGCTTGGACAACTTTGCAATTTGGTTAATTCCCTCTCATTTGCACGCGTTTGGGACATGATCCTTGATGCGGGTGGAGGTGGCAGGGGGCGGGGGCGTCGTCTTTGTCACACGAAGTGTCAGATCACACAGAGAAGATCCGTACCATTCAGACTGAAGGAGGTGGGGAGGGAGTGTAATGCTACAGCTCTCCCCACGGTGGTCCTGTTGGGCAGGGCAGGCTGGCTGCCCCCAGGGGCTGGTACGGTCACACACCAGGGCTCTCTGAGTTGGTCTTGCCTCACGGTCTACGCCAAGTAAATCCCAATGAAATGCTGTGGCTTCTGAGGTGGGGAGGGCTTAACACCCACTCCCCCCCACCAAATCCCATGCCCACCTGGCCCTGAATAATACATGTCATCTTTTCAACAGGGACAAAGCCTTTAATTCCACAACTAGAAGTGGGACCTGAAATTTCAATGAAAACGTGGTTTCTAAAGTAAAGAAATTAACAGGTTGAGTTTACAATGGAAGGTATTCATGGAGGCTCCTGGAAGGACCTTCCTAGGAAGATCACAGGCACATGATCCCCTGGAGAAAGGGGAAATGGCATATAAATTCCTTCACACTGTGTGAAAATGACAGAGGGAGGCTTCTTTGCAGAGCCCCGGTGGGGGGGGGGGGGGATGTTGCTGTAAGAAAAGAAGGGAAGGGTGTGAGCTAGCTCTGGACCTTAAAATAGAGAGGGAGGGAGGAGGGAGAGACCAGATGGGAGAGAAGAGCGACTCCTGATTGCAAAGAAAAAGTTGACATTTGTCAAATACCCGCTGAAAGCCCTTTCTGTTAGAAAATGAATAGGTTTCTGATGCAAATATAGGAAAATACTGGCATATATTTATTTCAGGTGATTCACATGTTTTATATTATTCTCTGTACTTTTCTATTATGTCAAAAATTTTATAGTTAAAGATAAGGGCCCCTTGGGAAATAAAAGTTGGAAAACAAAAGTTCCCATTCATACAATGAAATATTGTGTAGCTGTTACCAAAACATTGAGGAAGATCTCTGAGTTCACATGTAAAGATCTCCAAGATACACTGTAGGGTGAAAAAAGCAAGTTTCAGTACAGTGTCTTTCACTCAGTCCTGTCTGTTTGAAATGCTTTTTCAATATGTGCGTGTCCTGCTGTATGGATAGAATTAAGTCTAGAAGAGGGACTAAATCATTAACGGAAGTGGGATGGTTACGTACCTTGTTATGTACGTTTCATATGGTATGAATTTTTATAAGTAAACATTACTTCTATAATCACAGAAAAGTAATAATGACTTTTATAAAGAAATCTTGAAACCAAGGAGCAGCAACGCTGGTCCCCGGGCCTTTCCAGGTTAGCAGGCTGCCCAGCGGGCCAGTAACTGGAGTTCCCACCTGCCCTGTCCTGGTCCGGCCTCTCTCCTGATTTGACACTTGCGTGTCTGAGTGAGGGTCCGTGACAGATGCCAGCAGTGGTGGTGATGACAAGCCCCAAACCACATTCATTCCATTACTTCCAGCTCCTTGCTGCCTCTCCAATCTCCACAGTGAGAGCTCCTCTCTCTTATCTGCCCCAAGCCTGAGTCAAAAGTTCTTGTCAGTGTAACTGCAGAATACCGGGCTGGAAACCTTGCTGATAATACATAAATTCCTTTCGAAGACCTGTGCCTGCAAGAGGGTCACAAGAGCTGTGTAGCCTCAGCACATTTTGTACTGTGCATTTGGATAATAAGCCAGAGGAGATTTGGCAATTAAAAAACATAAGGGAGGGACTTCTCTGGAGGCACAGTGGTTAAGAATCCACCTGCCAATGCAGGGGACACAGGTTCGAGCCCTGGTCCGGGAAGATCGCACATGCCGCGGAGAAGCTAAACCCGTGCGCCACAACTACTGAGCCTGCGCTCTGGAGCCCACGAACCACAACTACTGGGCCCACGTGCCGCAACTACTGAAGCCCGCGTGCCTAGAGCCTGTGCTCTGCAACAAAAGAAGCCACTGCAGTGAGAAGCCCGCGCACTGCGACGAAGAGTAGCCTCTGCTCGCTGCAACTAGAGAAAGCCCGCGTGCAGCAGCCAAAAATAAATAAATAAATAAAATCACAGTACTATAAATGATCAAAATGATAAAAAAAGAAAACACATAAGGGACATAAAAGGATGTCACGATAGTCCCATCTGGTCTGGTATCCCCACTCCCCAAGCCAATGTCTGGGTTTCCCTCCCGAGACCACGCAGGCTGCTGGGGAAGAATCTGAGCACGTGTGATTCGCTGGGGATTTCCAAAATAGAGACAAAGATGAGAGGAATAACAACAAAATCCAAATAATAAAAATAAATAAGTAAAGATCGCACTCCAGTTTCTGAAACACGGTTATGGCTTTTATAAACAGATATGCGTTCGTTGAGTGGGGCTTTGGGACATTCTGGTGACAGCTCTTCTGACACTTAGGAGTTTAAACTTAGGAGCTCCCTGTCTTCTCCTTAATAGCAAAGTTCGCGAAACATTTTGCGCCGGTTGCCCCGCTTTATGTTTGAACACGATGCAGATGGCCCTCTGTCATTTCAGTTTCACCTCTCGTCGTAAAGCCCCAGGGAGACAGGGACCTTCTCCTCCTGCACCCGGTGGCCCCTGTTCTTTCCTTCATCTTCCCTGATTTAGCTTCAGAAAGATAGGGGCTCACATACAGAATGTGCAGGAATGGATCAGTCTGAAAATGAAGTTTAATAAAGATGATAGACCTTTGATATGTCACTCATTCGTCCCTGTCAAACGTGTCACTTATATAAACACAAGTTCCCCTGTATGGAGTAAATAGAGGGGAAAGCAAGTCATTTTAAATATATCTCCACTCCTACCTTGAACTGGAAACATCTAAGGAGGTAGGTAACTGCTCCTGAAAGGGAAGCACTGTCACTGACCCAGTTCTTCTTGGCTTTCACTCCCTCAGGTAACCAGGTGAGTTTCTCCAAATCAGCGGATGCATTTGCCTTTGAGGAGGACAGCAGCGATGGGCTTTCTCCGGATCAGACTCGAGGTGAAGACCTCCAGGGCTCAGCAGGATCCCCCCCAGACATGAAAGCTACAGAGACCCCTTCGGCGGGTCCTCGGGGGAAAACCCAGGTAAACAAGCCACATCTCAGCCTGTCACCTCTTCAGTCTTGAAATCAGCGGTGCTGAGGTGGTTTTGCTTAGAGACCCCAGAGATGTCTCTTCATGGCACGTCATCTTGATCCTTCTTCTCACCCTATTCGGTCCAGGGGTCTGTGTGTAAGGGCAAAAGCTTCCAGATAACACCGAAAGAGAATCCCCAGAAATATGCCCTTTTGACTTAGGTTTTCGGTATCTACTCTGTCAAGGAGATCTCTTTTATCTCCACTTTTAGAGACAAGGTAGAAATGAGGCTCTCCAAGATGAGATGACCAACCAACAGTCTCCTGGAGAGAAAGGGCCTCAGCAGGACTGGTTTCAAAGCCCACAGTCTTTCCAGGCACTGGGTTACCACCGTAGGACCCTGGGGAGCGGGAAGCAGAAGGCGCTGATTGGCTACAAAGCTGGAGCCCCGAGCCAGTTCTACCCTTAGCAGGCGTCTACCTGCCGAACCCCTGGAGCAAGGACCGCTTCCAGCCCCAGCCCAGACACAGCATTCCCCTTTTTCTGGACAAATCCGCAGACTGTCGAGATGTGAGAAATGGACAGTGCACATACTGTTAAAAGCACACTTATAAGGAGCAGTATAATGATGGCTGACATCATCTACTGCCATTATTAAGTGCCCACTGTATACCAGGGCCAGTGCTAGGCACCTTGCAAGCGTTTTCTGTTAGATGTTGCGGAGAAGGAAGTGAGGCTGAGTAGCTGTGTGGCCCCAAGAGCATGCAGGGCCCCCCACCAACACCTGGAGCTCCCCCTCTATGAGCCACACCCAGGCTCGCCGGGACTTTTCCTTGGGCTGGCAGGATGGTATTCCCAGAGCCCCCAGAGGAGATGAGTGTGAGGCCCACACAGGAGGGGGAGGGGTCGCACTTGTGAGACAACGAGATGTGAATCTTCCACCACATGCTGGCTCTGGAGAGAACCCTCCGACCTCAGCCCCTACCCTTCAGGAAGCGTTTACTCCTCTTGGCCTCACAGGAATTATTCGATGACTTGAAATCAGAGATTTTATATATATGATGTATATTTCATTAACAGATATTATTTTATATATTTTAATTATATAGAGATATCTCATTTTTATTGTATATGGATATTTTATATCTGTATGTACTTCTGATTTTTTAAATTGAGGTATAATGAACAGATACCGTTATATTAGTTTCAGGTGTACAACATAATTGTTTGATATTGTATATATCGCGAAATACACAATGTATACAGTGTATACAATATCAGGTGTACAAAATAATTGCTTGATATTGTATCTATGGTACATATACACGTGTATTGTGTATTTCACAATATGTACGATAGATACAATATATCATTGTATGTATTGTGAAATGATCACCAGGGTAAGTCTAGTTCACATCCATCTCCACACATGGTTACAAATTTTCTTTCTTGTGATGAGAGTCTTGTAAGATCTACTCCCAGCAACTTTCAGAGAGACAATACAGTATTGCTAACGATGGTCACCATGCTGTACATTACACCCCCAGGACTTACTGTAGAGCTGGATGTTTGTACTTTGTAAACCGTATTAGATAGTGTATTTGAAAACATTTTTACACTGTAAAGCATGCAGGGATCAGGGGCAGTTTCAGGAATTATTTACCACGACGCTGTTTCCTGAAACTGTGCTGTTACCGGTCGTTGTCAGGCCCTTCTTCACTCCATCAGAACAAAGCCAAGGCTGCCCAGGAGGAAATGTGGAACAGGAGGGAGACGGGAGACAGAAAAAGCAGAGCCAAAAGAGCCGTACGTTTATTGTGCAAGAGTTTATAATCAAAGCATTTTTCCTTCCCCTGCATCCCGCAGCTGGTCTCTGCAGCCCAACTTCTTTGATAACATCAAACAGTACATCAGACCATTTGTATCTTATTACTCTGACAGTAAATTCCTCAGCTTCTGATTTAAAGATGCTTTGGGGAGAAGACGCATTCTTTTCTTTTTAACCTTCGGAGCAGGGCAAAAAGGGAACAAACGCTGAACAATGCCAGGCAAAATGCAAAAATCATCTTATGTCAGTTCATCCGGCAGCCTCATGTGACAGATGAGGGCACAGGCTCTGAGAGAAAGGGATGCTGCAGACCTTTGATAGGTGCTGGGGCCCAGGGAAGGGCTGAGCCGCTCGGGGAGATCGTGGAGCAGCCCCTGCCCCTTTTTCAAAGTCATGGCCTAGGATTGTAGGGGAAAGAGAGAGGGCACTTGGTCCATTTCAGAGTCCTCTGCATACGGGAACGTGCCTTTCATAAAGGTTTTCCTGATACTACACACATACACACACACACTTACATAAACACACATGTTCATATACATAGACATACACAGACACAAGTATACACACAGACACACGTGCAAAGGGATACATATATATATGCACACATACATTACACAGGCATACACACAGACACACAGAGAGGCACACATGCACACAAATACAGAGACCCAGATGCGTACACACACATACACATACCTACACACTCTCCCTCCATCTGCTAACCCCCGTTTCATCTAACTTTTTTGTTGTCCTACTTTCCCCCAAAGCTCCTACACCCACTTCTCCCACTTCCTCTCTTTTTCAATCCCACTGTCAATTCCAACAGGTAGACCTAGCCGCAGGTAGGTGGAACCCTCACCCAGGGTGACCAGATGTCCCAGTTTGCCTAGAACAGGCCAGTCCTATACCTGTCTGCTGGAATAATTATTAATCATGCCTGCTTTCTCTCTTAAAAGTGTCCTCAACTGGATGACAAATTATACACACGACTCCTCCCACTGGAGGACAGAATCTGATGTTCCTGAGATGAGATAAGCCAGGATTAACACAGCAGACCTCGGGGTGGGAGCGGGAGGCTCTCCCGCAACATTTCCACGTCACGCAGTCTTTACTCCCGCATCCTAATAATGCTAAACTTTGGATTTTTAGGATCTTATTTCTGGCTCAGAAAATGAAAGGAATGACTCGGCCCCGCAGCCCGGCAACCAGTCAGACCCGGGGAAGCAGGGGCTCGGCCCCCTGGGCAACCCCATCCCTGTACACGCTGCTGTCAAGGTAAGGTGGGCCGGCCTCCACGCCCGTCTGAGCACTCAGCTCACAGGGCCAGCTCGGGGCAGGGAGTGCCGAGTTAGGTCTGTCAACAGGGGGAGCGTCACACGGACCCACGGACGTGTTCGATCCACCGGGAGCATCGCAAGACAAGAGTTGAGACCTGGGCCATCAGTGTATATGGACCAAGATGCTCTTGCCCAGCAGGGGTCTCCCCTGCAGACGAAGACCCCCGCTGGGCAATGTTTGCCCTTCTTTGGGATCACAGCTCAGCCAGCCTATTCCTGACTTAAAAGGCTTCATCAGCTCAGCCTAGAGATAGACACAACTGACTGCAGTGCACACAGGCTTTGTATGTGGCGTAAAACAGGTGTAGGGCAGCTGCATTTTATGCAAGGGAAGCAAACCTGAAGGCCTTGCCTACAGCAGACCCTATATCATTCAAGCCAGTCTCCCTATGGAAATAAAGACAAAGCAGAGGGTTACACTCACAAGAGACACATAACTACAAGCACGATCACATACTTTTGGTTTAAGTTTCTCAGGATTATATCTAATAGTTCACAGAGTACTTTCTCCTCAGTGAACTGCCTGGTAGTCATTTGACTTTCTTCGTTTTATCCCAAATAACTTCTGATTGATCGGGGGGCATGTTCTCTCAGCTCTAAAGCCACCGCTTGATGCTGAGATGATTCTTAAGACACATTTTTTGAAAAGGTTGTAAATTGAGTTAGAATCAATGCTAAAGTAACGGTGCCCACCCGCCGCCCCCTCCACTGCATGTACACAGGAGTGGTTTTCATCTTATAAATGGAGGGCGGGTATTTCCGATTTCCAGGAAAGCTCCCCAGACTGCAGTGGCTTAAACCCAGCCTACAGTCCACTCAGCTCAACAGCGTTGAAAATAAGTGGCATGGATGAATTTTGTTCCCTGCAAGTGGAGGGTGGAGGGGATGATTCAGGGATTTCTAACGTTGTGTGCCAGGAGAAATTGCATCGGTATTTCTACCAAAGTATTTAAATTCTGCCTAATGCAAATGAGCAAAGCCTTCAGCCTCTTGGTACTAAGGGAGTATAATAGTTGCCCTGAGGAAGGACAGTCAGTTTCAACGAGGAGCAGGGTTGATAACCAGCTGGTCCAGCAGGACTCACGTGAAAGCCAACAGCTCTTCTGACTGGTCAGTGCCTGTGGGTTCTCAGCTGATGAATATTCATCATCTCTAAGCTAGGAGGCTACTAGAGGGCTTCTCAAAGAAGGAAGCAACCCAGCTAGGGGAAAACATCTCTGCCCTATCGACTGCGTAAGCTTCACATAAGGCCATTGAGAGCATGCACAAGAATACTCTGAAAACAAGGCCATGGAGAGCATGCACAAGAATGCTCTTTGAAAACTGTAAAATCCTCTATAAGAGAACGGTGCTCACATTGCAGGCTCCAAGTAGTGCATATCAGGTTGAATAAAACATGATTCCTGGGCTTCCCTGGTGGCGCAGTGGTTGAGAGTCCGCCTGCCGATGCAGGGGATACGAGTTCGTGCCCCGGTCCGGGAAGATCCCACATGCCGCAGAGTGGCTGCTCCCGTGAGCCATGGCCGCTGAGCCTGCGCGTCCGGAGCCTGTGCTCCGCAACGGGAGAGGCCACAACAGTGAGAGGCCCACGTACTGCAAAAACAAAAAAAAACCCCATGATTCCTGCCCTCAAGGAGCCTACAATCTAGTCTGATGTCACGGCCACCACTAGTCCATATGGGGCTTTGAGCAAGTAAGAAAAATGTGCCCCAAAGGACTTGAATAGACATTTCTCCAAAGATAAACAAATTGCCCAACAAGCACACGAGAAGGGGGTTCCATGTCATTCGTTGTCAGGGAAATGCAGCTCCAAACCACGACAGAATACCACTTCACACGAACTAGAATGGCTAAAATTTTAAAAATGGAAAATAGTAAGTGTTGATGAGGGTGTGGAGAAATCGGCACCCTCGTGCACTGCTGATGGAGATGTGAAATGGCGCGTCTGCGTGGAATGCAGTTTGGTGGTTCCTCAGTAAATTAAACACGGAATGACCACGTAACCCAGCAAATTCCACTCCTAGATACACACCCAAAAGAATTGAAAACAGGTGTTCCAACAAAAATGTATGCGGCAATATTCATTGCAGCTCTATTCCCAATAGTCAAAAGTTGGAACTAACCTAAATGTCCATCAAGTGAAGAATGGATAAATAGGGCATATCCATTCAATGGAAGATTATTCAGCCAGAAAAGGGAATGAAGCCCTGATTCTTGCTACGGCGTGAATGAACCTTGAAAACATGCTGCGTGAAAGAAGCCAGACACAAAGCACCACAGTGTCTGATTCCATTTTTATGCAGTTTTCGGAATGGGCACATCCGTGGAGACAGTAAGCACGTTCGTGGTTTCCAAGGGAAGCGGGGGATGGGGAGTGACCGCTTAATGGGGATGGAGTGACTTTTCGAGGTGATGAACATGTCCTGTAGCTGGGTAGCAGTGATGGTCGCACCCCATTGTAAATGCGGTAAATGCCACTGAATGGTGACTGGGGATTTCTGTGTTCCTTGTATTTTACCGCAATACAGAAGGAGAGTCCCCTTCCCCAGGTGGCCACAGCCCCCCATCAGGGCCAGTAGCCTCGGGAGCAGACCTGGGGCTGGATGTCCGTCTCCCTCCCCCCTCAGCAGGGTCTGCAGCAGTGTGACCGTTACGGGGCAGCCTCGAGTGTCATGTGAGACATGCAGAGGAGAGACCTCACTGTGGGTTAGGAAAGGCTTCCCAGGTGAGCCAGGGTTTGAGCCAGCCTCGAAGGATGAGCCGACGTCAGACAGTAAGCAGAGGAGGGAGTCCCAGATGGCAGAAAATGACAAGGAGAAGAGTCAGGAGGGGTAAGCCATTGGAGAGGAGTATGTTTAGGCAGCTTGGTGATGGTCTCCTTTGCAGGCTGCAGTTTGGACTTCAGTGTGCCGTGCGGGATGGACAAACTGAGTGCAGGTGGCTTGGGGGGCGTGCTGCGTGCCCGGCGCAGTATGTGTGCGAATTCGAGGCAGAAGGCCTTTAGGAAGTCGTGCCCTCTCTAGCTGCAGGCCCCACCACTCCCTCTTGCCTTACACTAACTTGCTTTATACATTCATGCCCAAGTCTTAAACCACTGGATTTGGGATCCAGGTCTGCTTTAGAAAGATGACTGTGCTCCCCTTCTATCGGCCATGCAGTTCTAGAAAGAAAACAAAAGCAAACCCACAGCCTTAGTATCCTCTGGTGTCAAAAATATGAAACTGTACAGTTCCAGGGATTCGGAGTTCCATGGGTTCAGCGGCCTTTGCCCCTCACTATCCAGAGAAAATGGTCCGATTTTCGTACCTTCTAAAATGTTCAGAGTCCCTATGTTAAGGCGACAGATAGAGAAAATGCCTTAGCCCCTGACTTAATTGCTAGACCCAGGGCTGCAGCTCCCCCAGACAAGCAAGTTCTAGGAGTGGGAGCGGAGGCTGCACCGGAGCAAAGCAGGGCAGAGCTGACTGTAGGAGCCCTGCAGAAACTCTCCCAAGTGCAGAAGACTGATTCATTACCTGGAGCGCTAACCGATGAATGAGCAGGGAGGAGAGCCCCTAGCCCACGGGAATACTTGAGTTCATTGTTCATTGGTCTCCAAGAAGAAGCCTCCCTGAGAAAACAAAAAAAAGGCTTCGGTGGAGGGATGCGCTGAGTCAGAGAAAACTTTTGTGGTTAAAACGGGGAAGCTGCCCAGTCACAACATGCCCGCCAGCTATTCAGGAGCCCCCTCTTCTGGACACTGCTGGTACCACACCTTCCCTCCCACTTGTCCCCAGATCCTCAAAAGACTCTACCATCACCATGTCTATGTTCCTTTCAATCTTCTGTAATAAAGTCAGGGTTTGGAAATGTATGTTTTTTAACCGATTCCAGTATGGATCTATTGCTTTCCAATCTATGGAGGCCTTTGGATTTTAGGAGTGGGTTATAAATATAATCACACTGTCCTTTGAAATCTGTTATTATTTCAACAGTATGTTTCACCATCCTTCCATTGATTACTGAGATCAAAAGTAGAGAATGTTTTTCCCAACTTGCAAGTGAGGTAATTGAGATGTCATGAAGTTGGATGATTGTACCATGTTCAAAAATGTGTCTTCACTTACGAGCCTGTGTCCTTAACTTTTTTCAAGGGTCCAAATCGTGCTTCATGATGGGTAACTTCTGGAAAGGTCCCAGTGGGTGACTAGCCCTTCTCATAGTCAATAAAGAATCTTTAGTTCAGAGAATGTCACTTCCTGATCTTATATCAGTGTTTGATGGGAAGGGGAATTGATCTTACGTTTGAGGTAACAAAGGTCCACATTCTGGATTTTCAGAGGCAAACTGAACTTCATCTGAGTTTACGTCATTAATAAGTCAGCGTACTAAGGGCTTCACTAAAGGTGATTACATGCATACAGATGAAAGAGCTTTCTTCTGAATCCATCCCAAGAGCAGAATATCTCCTTCGTTAGGCCGTCAGGTGGTTTTAGGTTAAGAAGTTGTCCTCGGGCTTCCCTGGTGGCGCAGTGGTTGAGAGTCCGCCTGCCGATGCAGGGGACACGGGTTCGTGCCCCGGTCCGGGAAGATCCCACATGCCGCGGAGCGGCTGGGCCCGTGAGCCATGGCCGCTGAGCCTGCGTGTCCGGAGCCTGTGCTCCACAGTGGGGGAGGCCACGACAGTGAGAGGCCCGCGTACCACAAAAAAAAAAAAAGGTGTCCTCATGAAACACAAGTGTACCTCTCCCTCTCCTCCGGGAAGGAAATTCTCCTGGAGCCACTTCTAAGACTCAAGACTCCCCGCCTCAGGGGTGTCCTTCCTTTGCGATGCATTTGCAGTGGATCTGCCCGTTAGGTACCTTAACGTCCAGGATCTCTTTGTGCATCCTGCCTTTGCTGTATTGTGTGTCGGGGGTTCAGGAACATCCATCCCATGAAACCTCCTAGAGATAATTCATGATGCCAAGCCATTCCCATCCATCACCTAAAGCACATGCCGTTTCTCCATCCGCTTTGCAGTCCAAGTCCTTGAGCGACAGTAAGAACCGCCACAAAAAGCCCAAGGACCCCAAGCCAAAGGTGAAGAAGCTCAAATATCACCAGTACATCCCCCCGGACCAGAAGGCCGAGAAGTCCCCTCCGCCCATGGATTCCGCCTACGCCCGGCTGCTCCAGCAGCAGCAGCTGTTCTTGCAGCTGCAGATCCTCAGTCAGCAGCAACAGCACTGCTTCAGCTACCCCGGGCTCCACCAAGCTCAGCTCAAGTAAGTCAGGCAAGACCAGGCTGGCGCCTGGGGGCAGACGCTGCTGGTGGCTTCTCCGGCCGAGGCCCCCGGGCCAGCCCCTGGGGACCCAGCGAGTCCTGCGCTGCACCGCATCCTGGTCGGGTGTGTTTAGAGTATGACGTTCAGAAACCACGCCCACTTTTTCAGGGACGGAAGGCCGGGAGGAAGCAGGTACATCGGTGCCCCTGATAAGAGGCCTCTTTGGGGAAAGTATTAGCGCTAGAGAACGGAGGGGAGGAGCCATCTAAGAATGTAACGCTGGAATTGGGAGCTAATCCAATACGGATTACGTTTCAGGAATTGGCTCAGGGCTGAGTGACTGGGTGACAGCCCCAAAGATTGACTCCTGAGCCCAGTGTGTGATCTCACAGTTAGGTCACCTTGTAAAGGGTCTTTCCCCTCAACCATGAAGTTGGGATGTAGGTTCCCCCACCTGCCTCTGTTCAACCTCGGGTCATGCTGGTGATCGTGCCACGTGCTGTACGCGATCAAGCTTCGTGCGCACGCTCCTTCCTCCCCAGGACAGGGCATCTGCTAAATCACAGATGGACGGGCCTCTCCCGCGGCCACAGTCTCCACCACTCCCTCTTGTCTCCCCAAAACTAGCTTGAGGGGTGCTTGCCGCTTGCCATCTGGCCCACTCTGCTTCTTCCTCACCCTGCCACTTCTACTGATTTATTATTACGTTGCACTGATTATTGTTGCTGATGTATTTATTATTACACGCCTGATCCTTCTGGGCAATTAGCTTGTGATCCAGTCTAACTGCAAGCCACCCCCTAAGGGTTCTGGTCACCCAGTTTTCCCCACACTGCCAAGCAACTCTCTGACACCAGCCGGGTGTTCTACAATGCAACTCAATTCCGATGCTCTCTCCCCGGAGATCGTGTCAGATCCCGCCGGTTGAGGGCTCAGTCCCACAAGACTGTCCCCTCCCCCTTCGGACACCAATCACAAGTCCAAGTTGTCACCTGTGCTTCTGACAGACCAGCTACAGATGGGAGGTTCCAACAGTCCCCTCCTTGGGTTCGATTAATTTGCTAGAGTGGCTCAGGGAACTCAGAGAAACATTTTACTTACGAGGTAACCGGTTTATTGGAAAAGCATGTAACTCCCCATGGGAACAGCCAGATGGATGAGACGCTTGGGGCAGGGTACATGGGAGGCAGGCAGAGCATCTATGGCTCCTCCAGGTGCACCAGTCTCCCCAAATCTCCACATGCTACCCAACCCGGAAGCTCTCCAAACCCCATCCTTTTGGGTTTTTATAGAGACATCATTACATAGGCACGGTTGATTAGATCATTGGCCATTGCCGATCAGTTCAACCTCCAGCCCTCTGTCCTCCCCAGAGGTCGGGAGCGAGACTAAAAGTTCCAACCCTCTAATCACATGATTGGTTCTCCAGGCCACCACCCTCCATCCTTAGGTGGCTTCCAAGAGTCACCTCATTAGGATAACAAAAGACAGCTCTGCGCTCTCATGACTTAGGAAATCCCAAGGGTTTTAGGAGCTAGGCCAGAAACCAGGATGAAGACCAAATATATATTTCCTATTCTAAATCACAGTATCGCACCCCCAGATGTATAGCTGACTGTATTTGATGATATTTTAAGTGCCTCTTTTCTGTTTGTTTTTCAGGGAACCAAATGAGCAGGTGGTCAGAAATCCAAACCCTCCTTTAGCACCGCTGAGCAATACCCCTTTGTCTCCTGCCAAAAACAGTTTTTCTGGACAAACTGGTGTCTCTTCTCTCAAGCCAGGCCCGCTCCCATCCAACCTAGATGATCTGAAGGTATACGGTTTGACATGATTTTCTTTCTTTCTTTCTTTTTTTAACAAATATATATATTTTTTTAACCACTGTGGTTGGATACCCAATAGAACAGGAGACTGGGGGCTCCCAGCTCAACTCTTCTCTTAATGTTTCTGCCTCTCACATTCTTCCTTTGCAATGAGTCATTGTAAGAGTCAAATAGAATCGTATACGTGATAGCCCTTAGCGCAGAGGGCGGCTTTGAGATTGATACAAGTTTCCGATGGCCAACTTCACGATGAACTTTTACCAGTCTCTTGAAATAAGAAAAACAAGAGCCACGTCAAGAGCTTTTCATGAATCTAACTGCGTTCAATATATCTGACCAGTCTTTATCTGAAGTATTTATTTCCCCACAATGTTTTGAATGTCAAAACGTCCTTTCCATCGGGAAATGATGGCAGCAGTGGATAGAAGTTGAGTGTTTCTGGTGTTTTATTTCTTTTTCTTCCATCAGGATGCTATTAAATACGGAGAATAGTCCTTACTCAACGAGGTAAAACGTTGGGAACCCTACGTCGATAATACAATTTAAGACCAGGTGCTGTTCTATTATGAAATCCCCAGTTCTGAGAACTTCTGCCCTGAAGTGTAGCAGCAGCTTGTTAAGGGATACACGTGCGCTAGCAGTTGACTCTGGATCACACTCATGGATCTCTGTTCACTGAAAGGACGCTGGCCTTTTGAGTTGAACCTGGTGTGTTTCAGAGCAGTCCTCAGGATCGCCAGATTCGTCTGTCCGGTGTTTACAAAAGGACAGAAAAGGATGGAGGCAGGGCCCTTCCGGGTCTCCAATGCGTGGGCACACCTCCCTCTAATGCCTACTGCAGCTCCATGATTGCACCTCTTTACCTAGTTTCCACCCCACCGATTACTCTTCTCCCCAAGAGGATCTTATCATTTTTCCCCAAAAACACTAAATTCCTAAAGGCCCCTGTGGTCCTCACTGGGCCAGTCTTATGGCCCTTCCCCAGCCCTCAGTCCTCCTTGGTCATCCTTCTTCCCATGCTCAGCCCTCAGTCATTCTCTCCTTTGGGGGAAAAGTAGGCTTGGGACTCTTTCAAATTAGAGGAAGTTCAGTGGCCACCAAATGTCAACACTGGTAGATAAAATGTATCTTGGGCTTTGATATCAAAGGTTTCTCTGTTCTTACACTTGGAATAAAAGTGCTTAGGTTTCGTCGAGTTTGTTTCAGTTTGGCAGCTGTAAACCTAGAGGAGGACGTCAGGTGTATGATGTTGCTCTGCAGAGCGGTGGCCCCTCACCCTCCACACCCCCGCAGATCATCAATCCATAGAGACAGAAGTAGCTCCTCTCACCTGGAAGACTTTATGCTAAGTGAAGTAAACCAGACACAAAGGGACAAATATTGTGTGCATCCACTTCTGTGAGGTCCCTGGAGTCCTCAAATTCATAGAGGCAGAAAGTAGAATGTTGGTTCCCAGGGGAGAGGGGAATAAAGTGTGAGTGTTTCATGAGTACAGAGGTTCAATTTGAGATGATGAAAAAGTTCTGGAGATGGGTGGTGGTGATATTTGCACAACATCATGGATGTACTTAAAGCCACTGAACTGTACCCTTACACATTATTAAATGGTAACTTTTATGTCATATGTCTTCTACAAAGATTTTTTTTTTTTAAGTAGTCTCTCTCTGGATGGGAGCTCAGATCACGTAGGACTGGAGATGTCTTGGCCCCAAAGAAAGCATAGTCCAGCTATGATGTGCCTATCAGAGCCCCTAGAGATGGTTTCCTTGGCGTGCACATGCGCAGAATCATTGGCTGGTTATAGTTACAGTAATTAACAGAGGTATAAGGAGATGGTGGTGGTGACAGTGGGAACTACCATTTTTTGAGTATAAACTATCGGTCGGCCAGCTTTCAGAGGTTTGCTTTAGAATTGAGTTTGGGAGTGTTCCTTCCTCTGCAATTTTTCGGCAGAGTTTCAGAAGGAGAGGGGTTAACTCGTCTCTAAATGTTTGATGGAATTCACCTGTGAAGCCACCTGGTCCTGGTCTTTTGTTTGTTGGGAGTTTTTAAATCACAGTTTCAATTTCAGTACTTGTGATCTGTTCATATTGTCTATTTCTTCCTGGTTCAGTCTTGGGAGATTGTACCTTTCTGAGAATTTGTCCACTTCCTCCAGGTTGTCCATTTTATTGGCATAGTAGTCTCTTAGGATCCTTTGTATTTCTGTGGTGTCCACTGTTTACTTCTTTTTCGTTTCTAATTTTATTGATTTGAGCCCTCTCCCTTTTTTTTCTTGATGAGTCTGGCTAAAAGTTTATCAGTTTTGTTTACTTTGAGATTTGGTTTAATTTTTGACCCACAAGATAAGTTTTAAATGTAAACATAATAAATCAGGATCTTAAAGAGGTTAAGTGAAATGCAAGTTAACCAGCTTCTACGTGACAAAACTGGGGCTTGAACTCAAGTGACTGATATCAAAGGCTTTGCTATTGTCATTCTTGAGAGTGGAAAGGGGGCGGGGGGTAGACGGGAGAAACCTGAACTGGGCTTGACTACTGGGTGTATGGGGAGAGGTGTCACCTGGGAGAGTTACAGCAGTAGCAGAAATTCGGAGGGTAGACTGAGGAGATGGTTTCAAGGTATGTTGGCAAGTTCATTCAGTTTAGAAAAGTTGGGCACAAGTACCAGGAGGACAACCAAGAGAAAAAGTCTAGGCAGTTTCCATCAGTTAGACGTATATTAGCCTCGCTCAGCTCACCTGTGCTGTCAGGGATAGGAACAGAAATCTTGGAATCGTTTGTATAGTGGGGAGGGTTGGAAGTAGAGCAGCAAGTGAGATAGAAGGAGAACAAAATGGAAAGAGTGGGAGGGAAGGATGGAGAAGGCGGAAAGGAAGGAGAGAAGAGGAATAAAGGAGGTGAATGATGGAAACATTTAGGGAAAGGAAGAAATCAGAGGACTTAATGAAGGTAACCCTCAAAAAAAGTAATCAGAAAGGTAAGGCAATGAAGGTGATGTTTTCCAGAAAAATGCTTATGTTTTGCTTCATAGAAGTAAAAGGGGAAGGGCTTCCCTGGTGGCGCAGTGGTTGAGAGTCCGCCTGCCGATGCTGGGGACACGGGTTCGTGCCCCAGTCCGGGAAGATCCCACATGCCGCGGAGCAGCTGGGCCCGTGAGCCATGGCCGCTGAGCCTGCGCGTCTGGAGCCTGTGCTCCGCAATGGGAGAGGCCACAACAGTGAGAGGTCCGCGTACCACAAAAAAAAAAAAGAAAGAAAGAAAAAAAAAGAAGTGAAAGGGGAAAGGCACTGAGAAAAAAATTTGATTTCTCATTAAAAAGTTCTAAGTGGAAATTTGACAGTATATGGATTTTTTTGTATCCTGCTTCTAACAAACTGGAGAGTCAGAGAACCAGAGAGCATGGGGGGTCGGGGGAGGAGAGAGAAAGTAAATGGGAAGTTTAAAAAATTGGGAAAATATTTGATGGATATTAAGAAATAATTATTCATCTTTTTAGGTGTGATAATGATCTTATATCTATATTTTTTAAGTACTTACTTTTTAGACAAAGATACCAAAATATTTACAGATTAAAATGTATAACTTGCTTCCACATAATTCAGGAAATGTAGGGGAAGAAGTAGTTTGGGGTGTAAATCAAACAAGATTGGCGTATAAATGAAACAAATGCGGGCTGATAATCGTCAGAGCTGGTTAATGGGTTTGTGGGTTCGCTACACTTTTCTATTTACTTTTGTGTATGTTTGAAATTTTTCGTAATAAATGGTTTAAAGTTTTATCAACGATTAAAACCCCAGGGAGGGACTTCCCTGGTGGTCCAGTGGTTAAGACTCTGTGCTTCAAATGCAGGGAGTGCGGGTTCGATCCCTGGTCGGGGAATTAGAATCCCACATGCTGCATGACACAGCCAAAAAATTAATTAATTAAAAAAATAAAACACCAGGGAATGTAAGAAAGAGGTTTATACAAATCTTTGTCCCAGGCAAGCCTACACAGCATAATATTCTGAAATTTATAGCAAACTGGACTGAACAAGTATTCATTTTATTTTAGAATATGAGCCGCATTATTTAATAATGTTGTTTAAATTATTCAGTGCCAGAGCAGATTCTAAAAATAAACGTAGAGCTCATTAATTTTAAGTAACTCTAAATTAAAACAGTAATGAGCTGCCATCTTGCACTTTTTCAAACCAGCAAATCTAAAAGAAAATGGTAAAACAATGCTAGCCAGGGTGGGGGGCCGAGAACGTATTTTATTGCTTGTGGTACGGTAAGTTATTCAAATCCTTTTTGAGATAACTTTTAAAATAACTCTTAATGTAATATATATTCACTATTGAAATATGATAGCGTATAAAAAAGTGAAGAGTATTTTTTTTTTGGTTGCACATCATGTGGAATCTTAGTTCCCCGGCCAGGGATCGAACCTGCGCCCCCTGCAGTGGAAGGCGCAGTTTTAACCACTGGACCAGCAGGGAAGTCCCAAGTATTTTAAAAGACAATTAACTCACAGATTCGGTATCCTTCTAGACTTAAAATATGCATGAACGTGTTTGGTTTTAAAATAATTATTTTAAAATAATTATGTGAGCGTATACTTCGGGCATGCTCTTTTATTTTATTTATCATGGACTTTTTCATAACGTTTAATATTCAATAAGATTTTTCTTTTTAATATTGGCATATCATTTTTCCACCTCGTTGACATCCCTCTATTGGACTTTTAACTTGCTTCCAAATTTTTGCTATTTAAAATATAATTTGTGGGCTTCCCTGGTGGCGCAGTGGTTGAGAGTCCGCCTGCCGATGCAGGGGACACGGGTTCGTGCCCCGGTCCGGGAGGATCCCACATGCCGCGGAGCGGCTGGGCCCGTGAGCCATGGCCGCTGGGGCTGCGCGTCCGGAGCCTGTGCTCCGCAACGGGAGAGGCCACAACAGTGAGAGGCCCGCGTACCGCAAAAAATATATATATAGATATAAAATTTGTACACACATTTATTAATTTCTCTAATTATCTCCCCAGGCTTCATACATGGGAGTGGAACTTCTAAACCAAAATATATAACTATTTTTAAGAACTCTTGATCCATATGGCCCCATTCCTGTCCTGAACATTTGTGCCAATCTATTCCCAGAGGTAGTGTGTTAGGGCAGCACTTCTCAAGCCTGAATGTGCCCAGTGAACCACCTGGGGCTCGTGGTGAAATGCAGATTCTGATTTGATAGGTGTGGGGAGGGGCCTGAGATTCTGCATTTCTCCCGTAAGCTCCAGATGCTGTCTGATGCTGCTGGTCCAAAGACCACACTTGGAATAGCAAGGTATTAAAAAGCTTTTTTTTCTTAACATTTTTATTCAATTATTTTTCTGCTACTTCACTGACACAGTGTTATTATTCATTTCTTTGTCGATTTGATGAATACAAAGCTAGGTACATACTTATTTTATTTGCATTTCTTGGAACACTAATGATGGTACACATATGTTATTGGCCATTTTTCTTTTAATTTTATCTTTTGTTTGTGAAGGATTGGATCATGTCCATTACCCAGTTTTATACTGGGTGTCAGTCTTTTTCTTTTGATACATTGAGCTTACGAACACTTTATTACTTGCCCTGCAATTATTGTTTTAATGAGATGACTGTTTGCATTTGCATTTTCTTCCAGTATTTTTGACTTATAGTTTTCAATTTTTGTGGTCAATATTTTTATTATTACTTTCTTTGCTTTGAGGCTTGAAAGATCTTTCCCTGCAAAGTATCAGAAGAATATTTCCC
Organism: Delphinus delphis; assembly: GCF_949987515.2. NCBI lineage: Eukaryota > Metazoa > Chordata > Mammalia > Artiodactyla > Delphinidae > Delphinus > Delphinus delphis. Next base: position 54,814,884 of record NC_082701.1, read on the forward strand.
TATAGATTTCTGGCTGTTTTATGGAATTATTGACATTTAGGTATTTAATATATTTCCCATTTTAATTACAAAAGTAATATGCTGATGTGGGCTATTTTGGAAATACAGATAAGGAGAACGATTGTTAACATTTTAGCATATTTTTATCTAGACATTTTCATCTTGCAAGCATAGGTTTAAGTATATATATATATATATATATATATATACACACACACACATATACACACATACACATGTTTATATAATTCTTATAGAAATAGAATCAAGCAATTCAAACATTTCTCACTTAATCATATACCATAAATAATTACTCATTATTCTATATCAACAAATAGCATCAGTTTTAATGGATCTAAAGTGTTCTATCATGTCTGTCATATTTTTACATATCTGTGATTTATGAACACATGGAATTATTTCAACCCTGCAATTTTATATAATATATATATATTATATAAAATTGCAGGGTTGAAATAATTCCATGTGAATCAACGTAATAATAATAGCAAACACACTGCACTAACAATTTGTGAGGCACTACTCCAAGCCCTTTACAAATTTTAGGCCATTTTAATCCTCACAAAAATGTATAAGGGAGGTACTGTCAGACCCATTTTACAGAAAGATCACTGAGCTGGGAAGAGGCAGGGCCAGGATTTGAATGATGGTCTCATCTCCGCACACACTTCTCTCAGTATATGACTGTTACCAAGCCAGTCAGTAAAATTAGGACATTGATGGTGAGGCAGAACTGCAAGGCTGAGAACCTGGTCCTGAGACCAGTAGCATCTGCATCCTCTGGGAACTTGCTAGAAACCGAGATTCTCAGCCCCCAACTCAGACCTGCTGAATCAGGAACCCCGGGCTGGGGCCCAGCTGTGCTGTAATGCTCTTGCCAGTGGTGGCAAAGAGGTGGTGGACAGGGCACTCAACTAGGATGCAGAGGTCCTGGGGCGTCAGCCTGCTTTGATGTTGTGGGTTGAGGGTTGATGTCCAAACCCAGGCAGGTATCAGTTTTCTCACCTGTAAAGTGGGGACAAGGACCCAGATGGGGGTTGGAGAGCAGTAGACCAGATAACCGCCGTGGTTCATTTGAGCTGGACATTTCTATAATCTGGACCCGTGAAAACATGGTGTATGCCAGTATTTTCAAATCAGTAAAATTGTGCAAAACCGTCGAACATCTGGTGTAGGGGAGGAAATCGGAAACAAGGAAGGGGACATTATAAAATCCCATTCGTGATGTCTTAAAGTTTCTGTAACAATAAATACATTTTTAAAAGATTGTCATTAAGCAGCACTAACGACGGCCTGGTTTCTTTAGGTCTCTGAGTTAAGACAGCAGCTTCGAATACGAGGTTTGCCGGTGTCCGGCACCAAGACGGCCCTCATGGACCGGCTTCGGCCCTTCCAGGACTGTTCTGGGAACCCTGTGCCCAACTTCGGTGACATAACGACTGTCACTTTTCCCGTGACACCCAGCAACGCGCTGCCCAATTACCAGTCCTCCCCGTCCACCGGCGCCTTGTCCAACGGCTTCTACCACTTCGGCAGCACGAGCTCCAGCCCCCCAATCTCGCCCGCCTCTTCGGACCTGTCGGTGGCGGGGTCCCTGCCGGACACCTTCAACGATGCCTCCCCGTCCTTTGGCCTGCATCCGTCCCCAGTCCACGCGTGCCCCGAGGAAAGCCTCATGGGCAGTCTCAATGGGGGTTCCATCCCTCCCGAGCTGGACGGACTGGACTCCGAGAAGGACAAGATGCTGGTGGAGAAGCAGAAGGTGATCAACGAGCTCACCTGGAAACTCCAGCAAGAACAGAGGCAGGTGGAGGAGCTGAGGCTGCAGCTGCAGAAGCACAAGAGGAGCCACTGTCCCGAGAAGAAGCTGCTGCCTTTCCCGGCCGCCCCCATCAAGCAGGAAGACGCCACCTCCAGCTGTCCGTTCGCGTCCCCGCAAATAGCTGTGAAAAGACAGAGCGCCTGCTCCGAGGGCCAGCCGCCGGCTCGTGAAGATGCTCAGCTCCTGCCCCTCGGGAACGCTCACTGTGCGGAGCCCTCGGGTCAAACCAGCGTACTTTCTTCCACATTCCTCAGCCCGCAGTGCTCCCCGCAGCATTCGCCCCTCGGGGCTGTGAAAAGCCCGCAGCACATCAGTTTGCCCCCCTCGCCAAACAACCATTACTTCCTACCCGCATCTTCGGGCGCCCAAGGAGAAGAGCACAGGGTCTCCTCACCTGTCGGCAGCCAGGTGCGTACTGCACAGGTAAGAACTCCTGGCCCCATGCCTGGTGAACCCGTCTTCCTGGAAGCGGGACGTGGACGTGCAGCTGCTACAGAGCTGACGTTGGAACTTGTCACGGGGAGGGTTCGCCACAAACCCAGTAGCAGCTGCCCGACACCACAATGCACAAGCCTTTACAGTAGAGCGAACTCGCTTCCGAGACTAGCGTGGCTTGTTCTGGAAAGGGCTAGATCATAAGTGGTTTTGGCTTTGTGGGATGTACAGTCTCTGTCACAGCTCCTCAGCCCTACGCCTGGATCATGAAAGCAGCCATAGACAACTGGTAAACGAATGCACGTGGCTGTGTTCCAGTGAAACTTTATTTACAAAAACAAGCCAGGGGCTGGATTTGGCTCGTGGGGCTGTTCCCAGGACCCCTTGGTATCTAGCCTTACCATAGGCCAAACCAACTCATCAAGAGGGCCAAAGAGGGAGTGACCACGGCCATGTCATGGTCTGCACGGTGCAGATCTTTACCTACGGTGTGCCAGGCTCTGTTCTAGTCTCTGGGGATTAGTGCTGAGCTGGCCAAACAAAATCCCTATTCTCATGGGGAGACAGATAGTAAACAAAAGGTATAAGTAAGTGTTTAACACATTAGAAGATGATACATTTTACAGAAAAAAGGCAGAGAAGGGAGATTAGGAGTTTGGAAGTTTACAACTTTAAAGGGAAGGGCCCGGGACATTTGAAGGAGGTAAAGGAGAAAACCTTGTAAATACTTGAGGCAAAGGCATTGCAGGTGAAGAAGGAGCAGCAAGTGCAAGGGCCCTGTGGTAGGAGCACGTGTGGAATGTTCAAGGACCAGAAAGAAACCAGTGTGTTTGGTGCAGAGCGAGAGTAGGGATGGCTTAGAACAGTGACCCGTTCAAAGACTAGACCAAGGTGACCATCCAGGACTTTCCTTTTATCCATGAAAACAAAGAATTATTAGGAAAGTCTCTTTGAGAAAGACAGTTAACGTTATCAAAAGGTTCTGGAATCCATGTTATTAGAAAGGGAATAGGAAAAACACTTACATTAATTGGATGCCTGCCGTGTACCGGGTAATAAGAGGCATGTACATGAGTCATCTCATTCATTGTCACAACAACCTTACGAGTTCCAATTTATCACTCTTTGCTATTGAGGAAAATAAGGCCCAGGGAGGAGAAGCCAGTTGCCCAGCATCACAGGAACCTAGGTTTATCAGATTCTAAAATGCATGCCCTTTTCCCACTGAATATTCTCTACCCTGGGAGTATGAGGCGTGGCCATAGGTAAGGCGAATGCATTTTTATGAACCCACCAGAACAACACATTCACGTGAATGGTGCTCAGACCTCAGTCAGCACTCTGGGAGGAGCTGAAACTCACACGGATTACCATCCTCATTGACAACAGGTATTGAGCGCCTCATGGCCTAGGCAACAAAGGTGAAAATAGCTCTTGAAATATACAGCTGTGGACCAGAAGGGGCTCAATTGAAGGATATCGATACTCTGAAGAAGAACTACCATTTGTACAGTCATTGATGGTTTACAAAGCACTCTTTGTAAAGACATGAATGATTCCATAATAAAAAAAATCAAAAGATAAAAAGCAATATAGGATAACATCACTGATGGGCACTTTTGACATTAAATGCCCCCCAGAGCATGGCAGTGGGTGTTGACCATGAAGTGCTAGAAAAGTCTGGAAGGCTTTGCAAAGGGGTTGAACTTGAGAAGTGGAGTTGGAGAAGGAGAGTCGGGAAAAGATCATTCCATGTGAAGAAACACAGGGAGGGAGTATGTCCAGGGCCCGGAGGGGTTAGTAGAATTTAAGCTCGCAGAGGGAAATCGTACTCGACTGTGGAGCGTCTGGAAGACTTATCCTGGTTAGATGTGGAGACCCTACGATGTAGATGTGTGGAAACCATGGAAAGTTTGTGAACAGGAAATGATACGTCGAAAGCCAGATCTGAGACTTTGGTGATGGAATTCAGGGAGGTTTGGAAAGATGAGATACCAGGGCAGGGACTAGTTGTCTCAGCAAAGGTTACCCTCAAATATGCTGCTGGTGGCCATTTAATTTGTCCTTCTTCCTTTCTACAGAACTCAGGGGCACGTGAGGGCCATCCTTCAAGCTTCTCTCCCCAGCCTTCCAGCCTTCACCCCTCTTTCTCTGGAGCCCAGGCAGACAGCAGTCATGGTGCCGGGGGCAACTCTTGTCCCAAAAGCCCAGGTGTACAGCAAAAGGTAGGCACCTGGGAAGAGCTTTAAACTGGGGGTTGGCTTTGCCTCTTCTCTCTCTGTGGCCCCTGTTCTCCAAATGTTGAGGTTCAAAGGCAGAAAGAAATTACATTTTGGATAGAAACAAGTCCACTTGAAAAGGACAGAAATGGATGTACAGATAAAAGTGAGGGTATTCCAAGGCACTGTTTCCAGGGTTCATCCCAGAAATCATGCCAACTAACACGGCCTTGGTATGTTTGTGAAACATCATGGCAAACAGACCTGGTTCAGTGAAGTTCAAGATTGGAGTCAGGGCTCATGGGAAAAAAATGTGGAGAAAGAAGTAGTGGGTCCTCGGAAAGGACTGGAGAGATGCAGAAAGTTGGAATCATGGTGCAAAAGGGAAGAGATGTTACGTGTCAGCAGGTGGGACAATCGGGGATATAAAAGATGTGGATACATGTCAGCAGGTGGGATAATCGGGGATATAAAACATGCGGGACACAGGGAATTCAAGGAGCAGTGGGAAGATGGTAAAAAGGAGACAAATGGGCTTCCCTGGTGGCACAGTGGTTGAGAGTCCACCTGCCGATGCAGGGGATGCGGGTTCGTGCCCCGGTCCGGGAAGATCCCACATGCCGCGGAGCGGCTGGGCCCGTGAGCCATGGCCACTGAGCCTGCGCGTCCGGAGCCTGTGCTCCGCAACGGGAGAGGCCACAACAGTGAGAGGCCCACGTACCAGAAAAAAAAAAAAAGGAGACAAACGTGAGACGGCCATGACACAAAAGTGCTGCAGGCCCCAGGGCAGGGCATCCTGAGGGGACAGAGACCCTGAAAGGTCCCGGGCACTGCACAGAATGCTCTCACAATCCCCAAGGCTGGCTCATGAAGAGATACCCTGGCAACACCTGCCTGCAACTGTCTGCATATATATCCACTTAGGAATGAAACGGGGTGGGAGATAAATCACTCTGGAAATTCCTGGGTTGGTGGAGCTCTTCATGTCTGATTGGATGGACCCTTTGCTTTATTTTCTTTTCTCATCTCACTTTCTCCCAACAGACAGGGTGTACCTTAGAGGGGGGAAATGAATTTTCGAGGTTCCCATCCTGAGACGCCTCCAGCTTTGAGTCCATAGTGATGTGTACCATTGTTAATATGTATCTGTGGTATATATGTAACATAAATTTAAGCTGCAGCTTTTGTTTTGCCTTAAGTCAATGTTTGCAGAATTTAGCCTGTCGTTTCTAAAACAGAAGCTGTACCGTTTCCGACGCATGGATTGATTGTCTTTCTCTGCGTTTTACTCACCCAGATGGCTGGTTTACACTCTTCTGATAAGTCAGGGCCAAAGTTTTCACTTCCATCCCCAACTTTTTCTAAGTCAACTTCAGCAGTTTCAGAGATAAGCCAGCCTCCATCCTATGAAGATGCAGTAAAGCAGGTAAGCACATGATCTGGTCTTTACGGAAGAGTAGGCTGACTCAGCGGACGTGTTTTTACATGATGGCGGCCTCACGCGTGGAGATTCTGTTGTTGAGCGTGTCTGTCACCTCCCTGCTGGAATGAGCAAAATGTCTAGATGCTCACTGTGGGGATGTGTTGTGTGTGTACAGATGCTGCCTGAGGCAGAGAGAGAAGAGGTTGGCTGGACGCCCAGATGCCTGGGCTTCGTGCCAGCTGCCTCTCCCACTACCGTTGGGCAAGTATTCAACTTCTCTTACATAAAATGGGGACGATATCTACTGCATAAGGATTTCAGATGATGCATCATTTATCACATGGTCCAGACATGGGATAGGTACTCAAATATACGAGAGGAATTGCTGGGCCAGTCGTTTCTAAGTTTCTTCCTAGCTTCAAAATTCAGTGATCCTAGTAAAATATGAATGGTTGTAGAAGCTGGGTAATCGTGGAGGTTTGTCGTAGCCTCCACTTCCATTTATGTTTGGAAAATTTTCAAATACTAAGTAAAAAAAAAAAAAAAGAAAGAAAAAAACAGCAATGCGTGATCTTATATTTCAAATGGCCTGAATGTGGATAAAGGATCACGTGGCCCTCTGTGTGTGCTCAACCCAGAAAATACCATCTCCATCGGTGGCTGCCCCCTGGTATCCTGCAGAGCAAAGTCAGCCTGCAGTTAGATTTCATTTAGACGAGAGAGTGTTTTAAATATCGGGAAATTTTATGCAAAACGTAGGCTTTCCCATTTCTGAAAAAAAATCAGAGAACTGGCAACCCGGAGGCACATCTCTGCCAGACAACCATTGCCTGAAACAAAGTATCGCCGCCTCCTTGGACCAGAACATGTGTTCTAGCCTCTACCCCTCTCTCTCTTGCTCTGCGTTTGGCTCATTTACATGACCTGCCAGACCTTGTAGGCATTTAATGCAAATGATTCGTTCTCCAAGCAGTGCTCTCACCCACGTTGATCATTGATGCCTGTGTTTATTGGGACCCAGCTCTCAGAAGAGTGAGATCCAATTATGCCTCTGTTCTCCCCATTCCTGTCCCCTGGTATCTGTAAACATCAACACATCCTTCTTGGTTTCAAAAGAAAAAAAAAAAGGCCAGGCAAAGTGGACTTCCATAAACGGACTCTGCTTCACAACTCAGATGAGCCAGAGGAGAAGGTGTAGTCCGTACAAACGTTGATAGGTTCCACAAGCTATCACAATGAGGAACAAGAGAAATGTGAACCAGGTTCTTGGGTCACATCCTCAGCAACCAAATGGGAGGCAGAGCTGAGTCACCTCATTTCTTATTTTGTTTATTTGGGTTCTCTCTCTTTTCTTCTTGGTGAGTCTGGCCAGAGGTTTGTCAATTTTGTTTACCCTTCCAAAGAACCAGCCTTTGGTTTTATTGATTTTTTTCCTATTGTTCTTTTAATTCTTCCTTGCTTCTGCTGACTTTAGGTTTTGTTTGTTCTTTTTCCAGTTCTTTTAGGTGGTAAGTTGAGAATTTTCTTGTTTTTTTGAGGAAGGCACGTATCACTATGAATTTCCCTCTAAGAACTGCTTTTGCGGCATCCCATAGGTTTTGTACGGTTGTGTTTTCACTGTCAGTTGTCTCTGGATATTTTTAAATGTCCTCTTCGATTTCATCGCTGACCCACTGGTTTTTTTAGTAGCATGTAGTTTAGTCTCCATGTAAGCATTTTTTTCTCATTTCTTTTTCTGTGGTTGATTTCTAGTTTCATGCCATTGTGATCAGAAGCGATGCTTGAACTAACTTCTGTCCTCTTAAATTTGTTGAGGCTTGTTTTGTGTCCTACCCAAGTCACTTCAAAGTGATAAAAAATGACCATACTATATATGTGTTAAGGTGCCCATCTCCTGGGATGGAAGCTTCTCAAACAACTGAATTCACTCTGAAGAACTCTGGGCTGGGGAGCATTCTGCCTCCTTTTCCCCTTCTTTTGTTGTAATAGATTGTTTTATTCAGTAGTTTTCCTGTCTAGAATTCATACTGAGCTTTAATCACACATGGTTCAAAAACCTTTAGTCAGTGACACCCATATTCATGGCCGCATTATTCACAAAGGCCAAAAGGTGGAAGCAACCTAAGTTGGTTGAATGGATGAATGCATAAACCATTGATGGAGGTATGGATAAACCAAATACATATTCTGTACATGCAATGAATATTACTCAGCATTTACAAGGAAGGAGACTCTGACATACGATACATACAGCGTGGATGCACCTCGAAGACATTATGCTAAGTGAAATAATCTAGCTGTAAAGGGAAAAATGCTGTATCAATCCACTTATCCGAGGTACTCAGAGTTGTCAAATTCAGAGGGACAGGGCTTCCCTGGTGGCGCAGTGGTTGAGAGTCCGCCTGCTGATGCAGGGGATGCGGGTTCGTGCCCCGGTCCGGGAAGATCCCACATGCCGCGGAGCGGCTGGGCCCGTGAGCCATGGCCGCTGAGCCTGCGCTTCTGGAGCCTGTGCTCCACAGCGGGAGAGGCCACAACAGTGAGAGGCCCGCGTACCGCAAAAAAAAAAAAAAAAAAATTCAGAGGGACAGAAAATAGAACGGTGGGTGCCAGGGGCTGGGGGAGGGTGCAATGGAGAGTTAGTGTTTAATGGGGACAGAGTTTCAGTTTTGCAAGATGAAAAAAGTTCTGGAGCTGGACAGTGGTGACGGTGGCACAACAATGTGAATGAGCTTAATGCACTTGAACTGCACACTCTGAAATGGTTGCGATGGTAAATTTTATGTTGTGTGTATTTTACCACAATTAAAAAAAAACAGACCCTAGCCAAACCTACTTCAAAAGCCTGTTGTGCTGCTTCTAATGATTTCCTACAGAAGCGGTTGCCATTTTTTAACTTCTCTGTTCTCCTTTGGTTACTTTGCAATAGCAAATGACCCAGAGTCAGCAGATGGACGAACTCCTGGATGTCCTCATTGAAAGTGGAGGTAAGGCATCAGGATGCCCTGCACCTGCATGTACTCTGGGGAGCAAACCTTAGGATCAAGGTCAGATGCTCATTGTAAGCTGGACCAAAAAGTCGTCTCAGGGTTGAGTGTCACTTCCTCTCAGCCTCCCGTCCACATTTGAAGCAGAGATAATGTGAATAGAAGGCATAGATGATGATTCCTCACTGCCTCTGTCCCGTTGTCCTCAGAAAAATTTTCATCAGTCATTTTAACAGTTTTCATCTTTCAGCTCAGTCCATGTTTCCCTAAATGTTTTCTCCTGCTACACCACTTGTCCCTACTGTTCTAATCCCAACGTCCCCCTCTTCTTAATTATAAGAAGAAGAAAGCAGATAAGGCAAGTTTTATGCTACCTACTCAAAATGAAATTTAATTGGTAATCTCCCACTGATGGCCCATTCATGTTCACATGGCATTCAAGTAAAAAATGGTCAGTGTGTTCTTTTTGCCTCCTTTTAAGTCATTCATTTATTTCTTTTTTAAAAATTACATAGTATGTGCCTAAAATTTGAAACCACACAAATGAGTAGGATCATGTAAGGAGAACGTGTGCATAGAAAGAAAAGACTCCAGATCTGAGCCCTTAAGTAACGACATTTAAAGTTTCAGGGAGAAAAGTGGTCAGGCATCATACTAGGTTCAATACTGTACCAGGCACAATCTCCACCTTTAGGGGGTTTGCGGTCTGGTAGGGGAGATGGGGAAAAAGCAAGTAAACAGGCAATTCTTCCATTGTAACAAGAGGGAAAAAGGAAAAGATGGACACAGGGGTATGTATCGTTGTAAGTTTTGTAATGGAAAGATGAGTGGGTTCCTATCAGACACCCTTATATTTTTAATGAAGTATGTTGGCAAGGTCTGCAAAGAGTCGGGGTACAAGAGGGGAGCACGGGAGGTTCCAGGAAAGAAGAACAGTGATGAATTGATCCCAAGTGAATTGAGTTTTCTGGAGAAACACAGTAGGATCCCTAGGCGGTATTAAGTGCCCCTCGTAGGCTTGACATCATGAAGTTAAAGAGAAACCGGGCAGCTTCATTGTGTAATTTTTCTCTTGAACGTCCAGCCGATCCAGGGCAGGCTCAGAGAAAACAGATGATAAGATTCATCCAGATGCGGGCTTTTGCCAAGGGAGTATGGTGATGGGAGAAAAGGACAAGGGGATTAAGGATATTTGTGAGAGAGTAATTACAATGGTGGCTCAGGAGTATAGGCGGGACAAGAAGTAAAAACCAGAAGGGGCTGATGGATGGTGATAAAACAGCAGAGTTGGTAGGTTGGGGTGACCCCAGCGGGCTGAGAAGTTGTTGTCGTGGGGTCCTTATGAGGGGAGCTAGAGGAATAGGAGGAGATGGACAGAGAGTTGGCAATATTGATCGAAATCGAGCTTTCAGGGGGATGCAGTGTTTGGGGACAACCAAGTCCAGGCTGTGTCCGGCAGAATGGGAATGGCGGAATCAGCTGGGTTGGAGGGATGGAGTGTCAAGGAACGGAGAGGCCAGCTGGACAACGGGTCACTTCTGGGGATGCTGAAGGCACAGAGGATGGCAAGAGTTGAAGTGGGAGGAAAACAATGAACCGGAAGTAGAGTTTTCAGTGGATGAAGAGGAGGGGCCAGGAGACTGGGGGGCGGGGGCGGGGCCAAGGAGAGCAGCATGACCCTCGAATCCACTGAGGAGGGCTTCCCTGGTGGCGCAGTGGTTGGGAGTGCGCCTGCCGATGCAGGGGATGCGGGTTCGTGCCCCGGTCCCGGAAGATCCCACGTGCCGCGGAGCGGCTGTGCCCGTGAGCCATGGCCGCTGAGCCTGCGCGTCCGGAGCCTGTGCTCCGCAACGGGAGAGGCCACAACGGTGAGAGGCCCGCGTACCGCAAAAAAAAAAAGAAAAAAACCACTGAGGAGTTAATAATAATGAGGGGGAGTGACAATCAGAACGTGGCAATGGGAAAGGACCTGATGACCCATCTTCTGGCTCTGCAGCAAAGGAACCCCCAGTGAGGGTGTAACGGAGGATGTAGTGTCCTCAGGGGACAGCCAGGTGTCAGTGAAGAAGCAGGTAAAAGAACCTGCTTTGAGCAATCAATAATCACAGAGTGGAATTTCCAGCAGGAGAGGGTTTGGGTAGAGACCCAAGGGAAGAACTGAGGATATACAGAGCAGTTTGGGGATCAGACTGGGTGATGAGCAGTGACCCGAGAAGCATGGCCATCTCCTGTGTCTACACGTAAGTCATTCATTCCAGAGATTCATGCACGTGTCATGCTCGAGCGGAAGTGCTTGAACAATTCCCATTGTGTTTTACCAACAGAAATGCCAGCCGACGCCAGAGAGGATCATTCATGTCTTCAAAAAGTCCCAAAGATACCTGGGTCTTCTCGAAGCCCCACTGCTGCCCTCCCCGCCAAGCCCCCGGCTTCATTTGAACCAGCCTCTGCAGGAGGCCAGCTCTCCTTCGATCACTACGGCGCCGACAGCAACGAGCACCTTGAAGTCTTATTAAATTCCCAGAGCCCCTTGGGGAAGGTGGGTGACGTAGCCCTTCTGAAAATCGGGAGCGAGGAACCCCCTTTCGATGGGATGATGGATGGATTCTCCGGGAAGGCTGCAGAAGACCTCTTCAACGCGCATGAGATCCTGCCGGGCCCCCTCTCCCCCATGCAGACTCAGTATTCACCCTCTTCCGTGGACAGCAGTGGGCTGCCCTTAAGCTTCACGGAATCTCCTTGGGAAAGTATGGAGTGGCTGGACATCACGCCACCCAGCTCCACCCCGAGCTTCAGCTCCCTCTCCACCGGCGGCCCCAGCATCTTCAACATCGATTTCCTGGATGTCACGGATCTCAATTTGAATTCCCCCATGGACCTCCACTTACAGCAGTGGTAGATGCCTGACGCAGCGTGCTACGGAAGACCAGTAGGAACCCGGTGGGGGAGAGCACACAACCGTAAATACTTACATTATCCAAAAGAAGGAGGAGGGGGGTGGAGGAGGGGAAGGAGAAGCCGGAGAGAGTTAAAAAGAAGCAATGGAGACTTCTGTGACAACGAACAAGAGCAAATCGGAGTCTTTTCTATATAGATAGATAATGTAATATTTACCAGCCTTCAGTGACAGTTCATGATTTCAGCAGTGCACTCAAAAATATGCTTTTTCAGACCAAGAATGCCAAAAAAAAAAAAAAAATTCTTCCACTGCCTTTTCAAACACCAGTCTTTTTTCTAGCCCGTACTTCTTCTCAGGCATCGTTGGGGCATAATCTCACTTTGTAAGCTTTTCTCATGAATTTATTACACATACCGTGGAAAGAAGATGTAAGCTTTCTAGGGAGCACAGGGAAGCCAGTCCGTCAGAGGTGATGGAGGACGCACCCATGACGGAAGCTGCTTCCTGTCTCTCCGTCACCTGGCTTTCAAAATAGAAGTCAGGCCCAGTGTCAGGTTCTTAAGGCAGAACAGAGGGACAGGACCAATCCATTCCCAGGGGAGTGAAATGAACTCAGCGTCCCTCAGCCGCAAAGCTGCCGCGTTGCGGTGGCCCCAATTCTATCCCACAACCGACCCACCTTTGGCCTCAAGAACCCCACCTAGAATTTCCCTCCTTCTCAACCAGTAGCCGAATCATTCCCACTGTCTCCGTGGTGATAAGCGTTGTGAAACAGGTGAGAACCCTAAAGCAAGAAGAAAAGCAAAACCTTCTGCCGTAGACAGTTCTCCAGCACAACCCCCTTTAGTGTCGAAGACTAGAGAGGACCATGTAGGCAGAGCAGAAGGACCTCCCTAGCCTCAGGAAGCCGTATCAGAGATCATTCAGACAGGACTAGAGAACATCGTTTCACGTGTCCTGGAAATAAATACCGTGGGTTACTATAACAGGACGATTATAGAAGTCAGGCTGCTTTTCTTGTTTTCTTATTGGTGGGAGGTGGTCCACCTCTGTTTACCTTTCTCCCGCTCTGCTTTTCTTTCAAGATATCAGTCCTTTCTTGCTCCTGTGTTGGAGATCTTTCCTTTTCTGCCCCACCATCGGGAGAAGAGAACTTCTGCCTTCTAACCAGCTGTCATACCCCTAATAAAGCCATATGTTAAAAAGCTAAAAAATCGAGGTTCTCCTGGAGAACTTATTCTCCGTATGCGTAATCTGCTATAAAAGGAAGTCAAAAGAATGCCCTCAGGAAGAAACCAATGACTCGGCCCATTAGTCACAAAGCTGTCTCTACCCTCATTTGATTAATAGCAATCCCTGATTTGGGTTGCTCTGGGGAAATCGGAAATCATTATATAGTAAAGATAAATACGAATCATAGTTACAAGGAGAGAGTATTTCAGGTCTGGGTTTCTGAAAGAAAACACAATTGCACGTTGAAAAGGATGGAAGGAGAAAAGACGACGGTCTCGTGTGCATTCCTCATTACCTCTCGTGCTTTCGCTGGGAACTGAAAAACTTAACTTGCAGGATCGTCTCCCTAAGGCTCACTGTGGTTCCAGCTCACCGTTTCGTAGTGTTGCATGCTGTAGAAAGTAGCTATCGCTGTTTTTATTTTTTATTGAAATCACTAAGGCACTGTTTTCTTCGTTTGTTAAAAAAAAAAAAAAAAAAATTGTTCACTGTGCACTTATGGAGAAAATAACCAAACATGTTGTGATTTTAGAAGTTCTCTTTTTGAAAAAAAACCAAAGATTTAGAAGTCATTCCATTGTTAACTTGTAAACGTGTGTGAACACAGAGTGTTTTTGGTGACTGCTACTCTGAGAGCTGCCAGATCTTATTGGGGGGTGAGGAGGGAAGGAGAGGGATGTACACACACACACACACACACACACATGCACGTGTGTATAGATATATACATATGTATATGTATGTGTGTCTATAGGTGTGTGTGTACATATGTATCCATATGTACACATACATATGTACATATACATACACATATGTGTATGTGTGTGTATCTTCAAGGCAGTGTTAGAGTTCTATACCAAAAGCCTTTAAGCCTCCATCTGCTGTGAAATGATCTTGCCGTTTCTCACTGCGAGTTCCTGATTAATCACCCAGATTACACGTTGCCTCTCTGTTTATGACTCATGGCTCCAACCCAATGACTCACAGCCACCTGCTTACCATGAACAAGCGCGTCTTGACTGTGATGTGAAAAGACGGAAGAGCATCACCGTTGGTCGCTGGAAAGGGTACTGCCGTCTCTCACGGGAGAGCACCAGTGGAAGATGACAGTTGTTTTACATTCCTCCATCTGCGTTGTGCTTTAAAAGAGCCACACGGTACACTTTGCTTTTATCAGAACCAAACATCTAGAGGGGAAGATTGCCAGTCTCTTCTTTGACGATGAAGCTATGGAGAAGAAAACCTTCGTGACACATTCCTCACGTTTGTGTGTTCCTCAGACGTCGAAGTTGTATTCAGATCTTGATAAAGCTCGCTGGTCCGTCCATTTCTCCTATGCCACGTTGTGTGATTTTTTTTAATGTTATTTTTGTCCCCCTTCCTTTGGAAAACAATCGCACAGCAATCTCTGAGACTCTGGTCTGAGTGTCAATTATTTTTTCCTTTGGGTATTTCTGTCTGAAGTGCTAGACTTGGTTAGGAGGCCCCTATCTTTGTAAGACTATGCATTTTCATTGGGATATTTTTAGGATATTATCAGGCACTGACATATACGCCTCACAGTGAAGATACTCGCAACTACAGACCAACACACAACCCGGAGCAGCCTCCTGGATGGTTGTTTTTAACCTCCTCCCACAGTCTTCACCCGCCATATTCACTGTCTCTTCGTAGATCAGATATGATATTTGCAAGATAAAACTGAGGATAATTGGGAGGAGGTTGAGGATTTTTTTTTTTTTTAAGTTCTTTTAAACTCTTAGTTGTGTCTCCTTTTCTGGTGACAAATTGAGCATGACTAAAAGATGTACAGAGACTTAGGAAGATGGCCAGGGTCAAGGTTCGCTTGAAACTAGCCACATGTAGTTCTCTTGAGACCCCTGGGACCCCCCGTGGTAAAGCAGACCTGCAGACATTTGCAGCTTTTCCCAACGCTGGTGCAGTAGGTTCACGCTTATCCAGTGGAGTCAGGAAATTGCTTTGTGCAAATGATTTCATTAAGCCAGTGCTCATTAGAAGCTCTGCTGCTAACAGCGTTACTGAGATGACACACACTCTGCTATAAAGCCGGGGGGGGAGGAAAGAAAGAAGGAAGGAAGTTGAAGGAAGGAAGGAAGGAAAGAAGGAAGGGAGGGAGGGAGGGAGAAAGAAGGAAGGAAAGGAAAGGAAAGGAACGGAAAGGAAGGGAAGGTCCTAACCTCTCAGTTCAACTAAGACTCTGCATTATGAAAAGCAAATTGCAAAATTTTGGATGAGAAATGATTCTCTCCAATGAAATGATTGCACTGGTAAATGAGGAAAGCAAGAGGGTCTTCACCTAAATAGTCAAGGGGTTGTGAACTGGTGGCCTTTGCCATTCAGAAACATTTATTTCCAATCTGAAAAAAATAATCAAAAACCTACCCCAAGCATTCAAGACAGTCCTTTTCCAAAAATGTTCAGACACCATCAGCTCTTCTAGAAACCAATGCTGGCCTAGCCGAAAACTCCCACATCCAATTTACTCATCCAGTGGCTAAGTACTCGATGTCTCACCTGTGCAAAGCACGCAAAACCCAAATGGACAGCACCACGTAGACTCTGCACAGATGGTTCAGATTTTGAGTGATTGGGGAGTTGCAGGAACACTGGGAATCTCTCAGTCCTCCAACCAGAAACCCTTTACCTGTGGTGACAAAGGGATCTGCGTTTTCCCGGAAGGTGGAGGGGAGGGCCCCTTTTTAGGTAAAAGCTGTGCCCATGCTAACATTTTTTTTTTTCTTCTCAAACAGCCTCAATGTGTCACTTAGACATCTTTCCTTACTTGCACCACTTAAATCATCTGTGAGAGCTTTAGGGTTTGTTTTCATTGCCCGATACAGAAGCCTCTTGAAAATCAGGGAAGGGTAAAGGAAACTTTTTTTTGGCCTCACCCCCTAATCTTGATCTTCAGAACGACCTCTCCGGACCAAAGGGACACTTAAGGGTGGGGGGTGTCCACGGGGAGTCTCCATCTTTTAGGAGAAAAGCTGCAGGGTTGCGAGGGCAGCGTGGTCCCCCTTCAGGGCTTGGCTGTGGTCCTCACAGGGGAAGTCCACAGATGCACACAGTTTGCTATCAGCTGTGAGAGAACTCGGATTAAAAGAGTCTGGAGTGTTCATTTTCCTATAAAGCCAATAGAAACCAACAGGGCGGTTCAGATGCTGAAACTGCTAATGCTTTATTAGATGATATTACTAGACACACAGAGTCCAGGTCCTAGAACAAGACGGTCCTGTAAGTCTGAGAGCCGCTCTGTGTGGTGAGAAGCTGGGTTCGATTCTGGAATCCACATTTTCAGAGCAACCCTGTCTAGGCTGGGACTGCACATTAGGAGATGATTTTAAGACAGCAAGAGGTCTGAGAAAAATGTCTATCATCTTGCAGGGAAATTGTAATAGGATTCATTGAGTTTGATAACATATGAATAAGTTCCCTCCTGATTGTAGGAGTCGGTGGATTCTAGGCTTCTAGAATTCTGCGGATTAAGGCCAACACCTGATTGTCTCTTGTGCTTATTTGAATCACCTCCAGCCTCATGGACACTGGTCATGTGAGTTTCCTGTACATGTTTTAACAGCTCCCGGGGGTTTATGGGAAAAGGGAGGATAAGGATGAGGATCCTGGAGGCTGTTCTAATGTTTTCCAAAGGAAGGGAATCCACACTGCTGCCCAGAGTTCTCTCCAGTGCGCCCGCAGTGGGGAAGGAGGGCAGTGTGTGGCTGGGTACTTGAAATCCTCCCTTGGCGAAACACCAAGAGACACATTGTGAAGAAGTCAGAAGAGCCAGCATACGTTCTCTGCAGGGACCCTGCGTGGTGGAGTTTTCACGTCGGCCTCCTTTGCTCAACGATACGTAACTAGAAAGAAATGTGGGTGACCAGGAAGAGAAAAGAAGCAATGGCTAAATACCAAAGTTGGCATGTGTTCTTTTTAAAAAAAATACGTATATTTTTAAATAAAATGTTTATTTTAGAAAAAGATGGAAGCTTTTTTCTTAACTATGTGATGTACCAGGCATTGTGCTGTTATTTCACTGAATTCTCACAATGGTCCCATGAAGCGGTACCGTGATCATCCCCAGTTTACGTTGAAGAAACAGAGTTTGGAAAGGCTAAGTTAATCGCTTAAGGTTACACATCTCAAAATTGGCAGAACCAGTAATCGCACTTTATTTATCTCCGATGTCCCTGATCTCAAACACTGTACGTCTCACCCGCACTTACCACTGATGATACTAATAAAATGAGGACTTTGGTGAAAAGGAACAGAGTCTGCAGTTACATACATGCTGTTAAAACACACGGACAGATAAGTTAGCCAACCCAATGTTCTCATCAGTTTCGCAGCTGAGCAAACCGAATGGTAACGTAGAACAAATTGGGCATCAAGGTGATCTATAAAATCTGTAGAGACTCCCCAAGGAAGACTGAGTTTTTATCTTCTTTTCTCCCCTAAATTTATTCCTGACCATCATTTTCTCATCAGTGCATATATAAACCAAATGGAGGAGCTGAGATTTTGTGAAAGAGCCCTGGCATGGGGGTCCTCAGCTCTAGTTCAGACTAGCATTGATCTTGCCCCATGCCATGGCTCTTCCTTCCCTGTTCTGGCCTTACTTTCTCGTGGGTTCTCCCCGCTTAGAAGCAAGAAGGTCACAGGTGGCCAGAAGCCCCAGGTGTTCATCCTGCCAGATTAGCAGTCCCAGCAAAAAGAGTTTCTCATTCCTAAGAGTCGCAGCAGAAATCTGACAGCTGTCTCTCAGCGGTCTCATCCATGAACCAATCTCTGTGGCCATGAGCATGAGATACAAATTCATGCATAGGGTCTGGATCTCCTGTTTAGCCCTGAGCTGCGGTGTGGGACCATTTGAATCTCGTGCACTGACAGTGGAGAAGGTGAGCTTTTCTAAAGCAAGGTTGAGGCGCTTTTACCAAAAGGTGGAAAGGATGCACAAACTACAGATTACTCTATACAACCCCTGTTGATGAGAAGTTTGTCACCTAGTGGAGGAAACAAACAAGGAATGACAACGTAGCCTACGTTGCTTACATGCGGGTAAGTGCATACTGCTCCCATGTGGTATGTGGTAGAGAAAGGGCATTGAAGGAAGTCTTGGGTGGGGAGGATGGTCAGGAAGGGCTCTCCAGAGGACCACCAAGCAAAGATAGTTACAACAATGGAGTTAGCCAGGCCAAAGCAGAGGAAGAAAGCATTCCAAGCAGAGGCAACAGCCTGTGTAAAGGCCTGGAGATAAATGAGAATTTGCCATAAGTGTGAACTTATCTTTAAAACATGAGGGTATCATTGGAGCATTTTAAGCAAGGAAGTGCTATAATAATCTTTACACTTTATGTTTTAATTTTTATTGTTTTATTATTTTTATTTAATTATTATTTTTACTATAATTTTTTATTGAAATATACTTGATTTACAGTGTTTCAGGTGTACAGCAAAGTGATTCAGTTACACATATATATCTCTATTCTTTTTCACATTTCTTTTCCATTATAGATTATTACAATATATTGAATATAGTTCCCTGTGCTATACAGTAGGTCCTTGTAGTTATCTATTTTTATATATAGTAGTCTGTATCTGTTAATCCCAAATTCCAAATTATTTAGAAAGAGAACTCTGGCTATAGTGTGGAAATGGATGGGAGTGACAAGGATAAGGGAAGGGCAGCCGAGTAAATTGTGAATTCGTTTGATAAATCACTGGTGCCCTTCTTATTCTACAGGCATGAGAACTTCAAGGGAAATTCAACATGTTGAATTTAGTACATGAGGAATGATGGAGTAAGGCTAGGGGTTAGAGTGATGGTAGTAACCTAAGAACCCGTAAAAAAACAGCCAACAAGCTGATGGTGACTAAGAAAACGGTCGTAGCAATAGAGAGATTAAGGTAGATTTGAAATAGAATGGAAAGTATGGGGCTTGATCACTGGATGTGGTGAGCAAAGGAGAGGACTTGGATCTGGGAGGGGTAGGTGGTTGTCCAGTGTATGTTCATCCCATTCACAGAGGCAAAAGGCCAGAATGAGTGACTTAATAGGAAAAATTGTGAATTTGAGTTTTGAGCGACTACTGCCTGTAGGACACTCAAGTCAAAAGCACTCACGAGAGAGGTCTGGAACTCAGAGTCCTTTGTGTAGAGATTTAGGGATGGGAGAAGTCAGCATACGGAAATCAACTGAAATCATGGGGATGACTATGAGCTACCCAGTGTGTGGAGTGAGAAGAAAACAGGATGCGGAGGACCACCACCACGTAAGATATTGGTGAAGGCGAGGAAAGGGCGTGGCTAGAAAACCAGGAAGAGGACCGGAAGAAGGTGGTATCCCAGGCACGGAGGCGGGAGAAAATGTCAAGAAAGAGGGAGCCTTCAATCGTGTCCAGTGCTACTGTTTCAGTAAGGTAAGGAATGGAGAGTGCTGTTTGATTTAATAATAGGGAGGTGGTGAGAGCACCTTGGGTGCAGTGGTGAAGCCGGGTGGATGTAGACCGAGGAATTGAAAGGCGGTGAGGAAATGGAGACAGTAAATCCAGACATTGCCTTTCAAGAAGCATGTCCATGTGAGGAAGGAGACACACAGGACCGAAGCAGAGAGTCAGAAATTCAACGGATTGATTGTCAAGAGGAGAGATATTTGAGGTAACCTAAAAGCAAATGAGAGTTTGGTAGTGCACACAAGAGAGAAGGTGGTAGGGGTACACGGCTGTATCACCTTTATTTGTCCACTCTACTGTGGATGGGTGTTTCAGTTGTTTCCAATTTCTGACTATTGAAAATGTTGCTGATACAGACATCCTAGCGCATGCCTTTTGGTACAGATATGTACACATTTTTGTTGAACGTGTGAAATGGTGGGGTCACGGGCTTTGCATACTGCTAAGCCTCAGCTGATAATGGAAAACAGCTTTCTGAGGGGCTTGACCTCCCATCAAAATATAGGAGCTTCAGGTGAGCTACATCCTCGCCAACGCTTGGTTTTTGCCAGTCTTTTTCAATTTTAGCCAGGCTATGGGTGCGTTTTGGTATTCCCTTGTAAAATCGATTGGCGTATATTGGGTGACTAACGAGGTTCAGCAACTTTTCATATGTCCTTTGGCCATTTGGATTTGTCTCTGTGGTAAGGCGACCCTTCACATCCCCCGTCCATTTTTCTTTTAGGTTTTCTGCCTTTTTCCTATTGTATTGTAGAATTCTTTATATATCCTGGAGTTGAGTCCTTTGACTATTATGTGGTTTGCAAGTAACTTCTCCCACTCTGAGGATTGCTTTTTTTAGTCTCTTAATGGTATTATCTGATAAACCAAACTCTTCCGTTGTTAAGTAATCCCATGTATCAATATTTCCTTTAAGGTCAGAGTTTCTGGTGTCATGTTTAAGGAATCATTCCCTACCCCAAGTTCCTATAGAAAATGTTCTCTCTTGTTCTTTATTTTGATTTTTTATTTCTTTTGGGAAGAATAATTTTTTTAGAGAATGGGTGGTTGATAAACCTTTCCAGGCATTGCATGTTTAAAAATGACTTTCTTTTGCCCTTGTTTGTGAATGTCAGACCAGATGTAGAGTTTTTGAGTCGCACTTGAGTTACAACCTGTTTCCATTGGAACTCTGTAAACATGGCTCCAAATTTTATTGCATTGAGTGTTGCCAATAGGAAACATTGAGAGAATCGGCTTTTCTTCAGAGACAAACTTTTCTCGGAACAGTACTTATATACATTTGTATCTGTCTATCTTCCTTTTTTTGTGGTGGTGGTGGTAATTGTTTTAATTTATTTACTGGAGTATAGTTGATTTACAACGTTGTGTTAATTTCTGCTGTACAGCAAAGTGATTCAGTTATACATATATATATGTATATATACATTCTATTTTTATATTCTTTTCCATTATGGTTTATCACAGGATACTGAATATAGTTCTTTGTGCTATACAGTAGGACCTTGAGGTTTATCCGTTCCATATATAACAGCTCACATCTGCTAACCCCAACTCCCCGCTCCATCCCTCCCCCACCCCCCTCCCCCTTGGCAGTGGTTGTCCTTTTAGATTGAGGTATAATTGATATATAACATTATATTAGTTTCAGGTATACAACATAATGATTCGATATTTGTATATATTGCGAAATGATCACCACAATTAGTTAACATCTATGCCACACAAATTACAATTCTTTTTCTTATGATGAGAACGTCTGAGATTTACGCTTAGCAAATTTCAAATATACAGTACAGTATGTGTCTATCTTTGAAATTCAGAAGTTTTACCAAGCTACATCTAGGGCTTCCACCTCTACCCGCTGCAGTAATATATTCTGGTACTTGATGAATGATTTCAATTTTGATTTGGGCCTTTCTTCAGCTGTGCAGAGTATCTTTTCAAGAACTTTTATGCTATTTTCTTCCTCATCATTTGCTCTGGAAATTCTATTACATGTATATATATTTTTTAATGTTCTGAAAAAGATTCCATGTCTCTCTTCCTTTTCCTTTCCTTTCATTGAATTACCTACTTTTTTCCTCCGAATTTTGGGGAACTTTCTTCCAGCCCATGTTGGAATGCCCCAGTTTTGCTTTGGGCAGTGCCAAATCTGCTATTTCCTGCCTCTGTTGAGTTTCATTCGTTTGGAAGTCGTATGCTTCTTATCCAAGGACTCTTTCTTGTTTAATATGGCTCTTTTTCTTGGCAACCAGCTCCTGTCTTATTAAAGCCATGTTCTCTCTGTTCTCACCAAGAATACAAATTAGACTTTAAAAACTCTAGTTCCCTTACTTCCTGCTTAACTTTTTCACTGGAGGACATTTCTCTGAGTCCTCAGATTCGCCTCCCTGTGTTATGGAGGTAATAACCTGTAATAAAAGCACAGGCATTTGAACTAGAAAAACCTGGGTTTGCAGCCCAGTGGTGACACTTGAATGATATTCACAGAAAGCCTCTGAGCTTTGATTTATTTGATGGGTGTAATAAAACCCTCATCCCAGAGTTCTTTTCAGGATTGAACAGGATAATGAGTGTTGAGATCCTTACAGTATTGCTTAGCTACATGGTTTATTACTATCTTCAGCGTCACTTGCTATCGTCACTGCCGGCATCATCATCATCTTTACCATTATATTGAACTACTCAGTCTTTTTGTGTGTGTGTGCGTTTGTTCATTCGCAGAGAGGTCTGGTTAGTCAGGATTTGGTGGCTGAGATGGTGGGGGCAGCGGTCTCTTGGAGATGGTGTTGGTCTCTGTTTAATTTCCCCCAAAAGGTTACCACACATAGTAACGTTTTCCTGGACAGCTTCCCTGACTCAGAATCACTGGTACTATTTTCTGCCAAGGTAGGAAGTAGGACGTTTCCCTAATTTCCACGAGTGAAATAGAATTTTTTCATATATATATATATATATATATACACACACACACACACACACACACACACACACACAGACACACACATATATACTTGAATTATTTCTGAATGACTTTAGAGGAAGAAATGAATCAAAACTACTGGCTCTAGTTAACTTTTTGGTCCTCAAAGTTGAATTTAAAATTGATTCCAAATAAAGAGAATTAACACATGAAAAGGCTTAGGTGAAAATACAGTTGAATATTTCTACCCTTTGAGGATAGGGTAGACTTTCTAAGCATTAAACTAAGGGCGTAAAACATAAAGGAAAAGATTGATGGATTTGACCACATGAAAAATGTAAAATTCCTGGAAGACAAAAATCAACGTTAGAGGTTTTAAAAGGGGGAAGGCCAAACTAGGGGAAACATTTGCCATAAGATACAACAGCATTAGTATAGTTAATATAACAAAAGAGCTTTTTAATATCACTAAGAAAATATGGAACGCCGTAAGAGAAAACCAGGCTGAGGACATGAAGAAGTGAGCAACTAACTGAAGAAGAAACACTCATAGCCATGAAACATGTGAGAAAAATGTTTAATGCGATAAAAAAGAAAAACCCTGCCAATTAAAATAGCACTATAATGCTATTTCTTAGCTCTTCATCTGGCAGGATTATTAAAGTGGTAATACCCCATATAGGTCAGGGTGTGGGGAAAATAGAACATTTATGCATGGTAGGTGGGCCTGCAAAATGTTTCCATTTTTTAATCTAGAAGATAATTTGGCAATACAAGAATAAACTTGAAAACATGACACACTCTGGTGCAGAAATTCTCTTTTTAAATTGAACTCTAGTTGATTTACAGTGTGTTATTTTCAGGTGTACAGCAAAGTGATTCAGTTATATATATATGTATATATACACATACATACATATATACACACACAAATATATATGTATTTCAGTTTCTTTTCCATTATAGGTTATTACAAGATATTGAATATAGTTCCCTGTGCTGTATAGTAGGTCTTTGTTGTTTATCTATTTTATATACAGTGGTGTGTATTTTTTTTTTTTTTTTTTTTTGCGGTACGTGGGCCTCTCAGTGTTGTGGCCTCTCCCGTCGCGGAGCACAGGCTCTGGACGCGCAGGCTCAGCGGCCATGGCTCGCGGGCCCAGCCGCTCCGCGGCATGTGGGATCTTCCCGGACTGGGGCATGAAGTTGTGTCCCCTGCATCGGCAGGCGGACTCTCAACCACTGCGCCACCAGGGAAGCCCCAGTGGTGTGTATCTTGATGCAGAAATTATAATTCTTTAATTTTGATCTTAAGAAAGTATATGTGCAAAGTTTTAGTCACCATGTTAATCACAGAGATATTTAAAATAACAGAAGATGGGAATGAACATACTGACCTAACAAGTGTGATCCCTTTTTTGAAATATATTTATAAATTCATAATGTTATCTTGGTTAGTAAGAGTAGGCACGGTTTTTATTTTTTAATTTATCTGCACTATTCATTCCTCAATAAATACCATGAAAATGTACCTGCATTTATATGTAAACACATATAGTGTTAGATTTTATTCATTAACATTCTATTAGTGGATTAATTTTATTCATAATTTTTATGTCTATTCTTAAGATACTGGTTTGTTGTTTTTGTGTTTGTTTCATGTTTGTGCTACATTCATCAGGTTTGGTTACAGGGTTAGGCCAATTTCATAAAATGAACTGAGTTGCTTTCCCTTTATTTCTGTGCTCTGGAACACTTTAAATAGCCGAAGAATGACCTGTTTCTTGAATCTCTGAAATAAATTTATAGTTTTTTAAATAAGTGAAATTATCTGAGCCTGACTACTTTGGGGAGTGTTGTTTTGTAACGACTTTTCCAATTTTTTCAGTGTTCTTGGTCTACTCATACGTGCTACCTATTTTAGTTATTTTTATTTTTTAAAATTTATTTTATTGAAATATAGTTGATTTACACTGTTGTGTTAGTTTTGGGTGTACAGCAAAGTGATTCGATTATACATATATATATATATATATATATATATATATATATATATATACACATTCTTTTTTGTATTCTTTTCCATTATGTGTTTATCCCAGGATATTGAATACAGTTCCCTGTGCTCTACAGTAAGACCTTGTTGTTTATCCATCCTATATATAATAGTT
The DNA here is from genome assembly GCF_949987515.2 of Delphinus delphis. NCBI lineage: Eukaryota > Metazoa > Chordata > Mammalia > Artiodactyla > Delphinidae > Delphinus > Delphinus delphis. Next base: position 54,839,490 of record NC_082701.1, read on the forward strand.
TGCATCTGCTGACGCCAAACTCCCAATCCATCCCTCTCCTACCCTCTCCCCCTCGGCAACCACAAGTCTGTTCTCTACGTCTGTGAGTCTGTTTCTTTTTTGTAGGTAAGTTCATTTGTGTCATATTTTAGATTCCATATGTCAGTGATATCATATGGTATGCGTCTTTGTCTGACTTACTTCACTTAGTATGATAATCTCTAGATCCATCCATGTTGCTGCGAATGGCATTATTTCATTCTTTTTTATGGCTGAGTAGTATTCCATTCTATATATATGTACCACATCTTCTTTATCCATTCATCTGTCGATAGACATTTTGGTTGTTTCCATGCCTTGGCTATTGTAAATAGTGCTGCTGTGGACATAGGGGTCTTGCTACCTATTTTTTTTTTTTTGGCTGTGCTGTGAAGCATGCCAGATGTTAGTTTCCAGACCAGTGATCGAACCTGTGCCCCCTGCATTGGGAACACAGACTCTTAACCACTGGACTGCCAGGGAAGTCCCCATTGCTACCTATTTTAAAAACATCTGTAGTAATATATATTTTCCTAGTGAAAAAAGAGCTTACTTTGAAACAACTAGACATAAAATTGCAAAAATATTCTCAAAATTTCTTTTGGCATCTGTGATTAAATCCTTTTTCTCATTCCTAAAGTTGTACCTTTCGGTTTTTCTTCTTTTTCCCTTTCTTGAGCTCTATTCATTTTATCTATCTTTTAAAGTAGCCCACCCTAGAATGAGTTCATCAATTACTCCCTTAATTTCAGCTGTAGTCCGTATCAGGGCTGCCTCAACAACTGTTCGTTCTGGAGCCCAAGGTGACAGACAGATAGTCCCCTCAAGGAAGTTCATCTTATGGCACTGACAGAGGTGAAGAAAGCCTCTTAATACATTGGGTGGAGGTGGCACGTGTCCCTTCCACCCACATGCCATTGGCCAAAGCCGTCACATAGCCAAGTCCAAAGTTACTAGGTAGGGAAATACACTCTGTCCATGATAAGGTTCTGGCAAAGATATAGATCCAAGGAGAGCTGAAAAATTGGAGTTGATGTGCCCCAAGATGGGAACATCTATCATCCTGTTTAAAGATACTTTGGACTGGGCTTCCCTGGTGGCGCAGTGGTTGAGAGTTTGCCTGCCGATTCAGGGGACACGGGTTCGTACCCCGGTCTGGGAAGATCCCACATGCCGCGGAGCGGCTGGGCCCGTGAGCCATGGCCGCTGAGCCTGTGCTCCCGGAGCCTGTGCTCCGCAACAGGAGAGGCCACAGCAGTGAGAGGCCTGCGTACCGGAAAAAAAAAAAAAAAAAAAAAAAAGATACTTTGGACTAACAGGTATGTTTTAATGGTGTAAGTTTTATACTTGCTGGTATAAAGGTGATTGGAATCTGAAAAGGGTAATAATATCCTTCACTTATAGCGTAACACTGAATATAACTTTGGACTTGTTAAATCCTGGAAGGCTTAGGCATATCCAGGCCAACAGCGATTTATTGAGCAAGTAGATTGGTCAGTTGGTGGATTTCCCAAAACTTAAGGCTTAGAGATCTTGGGCTATAAACCCCCATATAATAGATGAGGAAAGAATACCCTGGATAGGTGAGATAAAATGACCGGCCATAGGGCTTCCCTGGTGGCGCAATTGTTGGGAGTCTGCCTGCCGATGCAGGGGACGCGGGTTCATGCCCCCGTCTGGGAAGATCCTGCATGCCGCGGAGCGGCTGGGCCCATGAGCCATGGCCGCTGAGCCTGCGTGTCCGGAGCACGCAATGGGAGAGGCCCGTGTACCGCAAAAAAAAAAATGACCGGCCATAATTACACTGAGCTTGTCACTTCCTGTTCTGTTTTCTCTCTTCTGGTGGACCGTGTTTTGTTTTTTTTTTTAATTTTTTAAATTGAACTAGAGTGGATTTACAATGTTGTGTTAGTTTCTGGTGTACAGCAAAGTGATTATATATATATATATATATATATATATATATATATATATATATATATACATACATACACATATATATATTCTTTTTTATATTCTTTTCCATTATGGTTTATCATAGGATATTGAATATAGTTCCCTGTGCTATATAGTAGGACCTTGTTGGTTATCTGTTTTATATATAATAGTGTGTATCTGCTAATCCCAAACTCCTAATTTATCCCTCCCCCACCCCCTTTACCCTTTGGTAACCATAAATTTGTTTTCTATGTGAGTCTGTTTCGGTTTTGTTAGTAAGTTCATTTGTCTCATATTTTAGATTTCACATATAAGTGATACCGTATGGTATTTGGACCCTGTGTTTTGAATTCTGTTCTAAAGGCCAGTACTGTCCAACAGAACCTTCAGTGATGACGTTGGTGCTCTATTTTACACTATGTAATATGGCAGACACAAGCTATGTGTGGTTTGGGGGTATTTGAAATGTGGCTAGTGTCACTGAGGAACTCAATTTCTAATTCTCTTGAACTTAATTTAAACTTAAATTTAAATCACCATTTTTCTTTAGTGACTCCTGAGTTGGACAGGGCAGCTCCAGCCAATGCTGGGACTGAGGATTAAGATGCTAAAACCACTCTAATTCAGGGGCTCCCAAATGGAATATCGGATTTCAAAGGAAATGGATCTCAGATAAATAGTACTACCACATTGTCGAAGCAAGTAAGAGACCCCTGTTTTGTTGGTCAAAGCAAGTCACGTGGCCACATGTAAGGCCCATAGGAGCGGGCAGTATTATCCTTCCATAGATCAAAGTCAGGTATAAAATAGAATTTTCTTTCTTCTTTCTCTTCCCCCTCCTCTCTCTTCCTCTTCCTCCTTCTCCTCCCTTTCATTGTCTTCTTCAAATGCACTTAGCTGAAACGTTCGGTCCATTCTTCTGGTGATAGAAATTAAATGTCAGAGTACTTTGGGGCTTGTTGACTGCACACCCCAGCCATTGCTGCCTTCTCATCATCTTTGATGCCAGCAGCATCGCGTCCAGCTCTTTCTGGTACCTTTGTCAGCCCTCCTGGCACACGCACGTTCATTGCGTGTGGCTTGGTGCAGGGAACCCTGGAACCACCACAGCACTGTGTTTTGGGTGCCCCAGGCCCTCACATGGAGGCTCTCTGTGACCTTTACTCTATGACCTAAAGCTACGTGATACATCTGCGCCCAACCTGCCTGTACCCAACTTAAGTTTTGACCCTGGGAAGGGCAAGGGGAAAGTCGCTTTCTCAGAGATTCCCTCTGTAGTAGTCAGCTTAAACTCAGTGATGCTGCAGGAACAAACACTCCCCAAACCTCTGACGACAACAAAGGTGTTGCTTTTCATTCCAGTTGGATCACCACGACTGTGATCCGTGGCAGCCCCTATCTGGCTCATTGCTGGTCTCATGGCGGAGTGAAAAAAGAAGGGGGTAGGATCTCTAAATGACTCTTAAAGCTTCTGCTCTGAAGTGACAAAAATCACTTCTGTGCATATTCTCTGTCCAAGGAAAATCACATGATCGATTTTGACCTCAAAGAGAAGAGGAAGTATAATCCCTTCCTATAGGGAAGGCAGTGACATTTTTGAACAGTGATAAAATCTGCACGCTCATCGTCTACGTTTCATCTCCCTCTCTCCCCTCCCCCTCCCCTATCATCTTGTTCAACACCCCACAGCTTGTGGGTTCTTTATCTAGAATAGGAAGGATAGGATATTCTTCAAACTCTGCTATTAATGGCGTAGACTATTAACATTCCAAAGCCCATAGTCTTGAAACTGCAAACCCCTTTCTTTTAAAGCCCTGCTCTCTCACATGTGTTTCTGAAGCCTGCTTTGAAAGATCAAAAGAGTAGTCTTGACGCTCCTTGCTCTTTTTTTCTGCACTGTCATCCCCTCCCTGGGGTAGGAAGCAGAAAAAGCCCCGGCTGAATGGAGGAAAAGCTCATAGGAGAACAGAAATTTGTGAAGAAACCACCAGTTAATAAACTATTATTGGACCACACTCTAGCAGGGTAGGCTGTCTTTTGTGGAGAAGCAGAGCTGAACTGAAATATCTCAGAATTGAAGGCAGGGTCTGGCATGATATTGGAGTGGTCTACCAGAGTTCTGTGCTGTCCAGTACAGCATCCCCTAGCCACATGGGGCTCTGAAGCCCTTAAAATGTGGCTAGGGTGATTGAGGAACTACATTTTAAATTTTATTGAATTTTAATTTCAATAGCCATGTGTAGTTGGTGGCTACTGTATTGGACAGTGAGGTTCTAGACGTTACCAGAGACAGTGCTACTAAAAGTCAGCCAGTGCCCTTAATGCCTCACTATTATTTATACATATGAAAACGCGCTGTGCCTTGGTTTTTTAAAAAAATGTCAAAACAAAAATAACTTCAGTTTGTATAAAAATTAAGTTGATATTATAGACATAACACAGTTGGTTGAAAGCAAATAATGCTTTCACTTATTAATTGGCTAGAGCTGCTGACCTAATAAACTGAGGCTAAATTCACAACTAATTAAAGATTTCATGTTCATTCAGCCAAGACATGCCTCAAACCATCTTTTTTTTTGTTCAGCTGGCCAGCAAGATACTTGGAACCATATTTGGGACATCTTGCAACTATAATCAACGTATGCAACATATCCCGTTTCAAAAAAGTTCTTTCATTTATCACATTAGTACTTCTGTTGTAGGAATAGCATTTTTCTCTAGTGCACTCACAATAATCATATTTGTAGTAAATGAAGATGACAATGTACTACATAGAAATTTAGATGTTATTTGATTGTTGGTAATTTAGCAAATAGTTCTCTAACTTTGCTATTTCTCATGCAGTATTATTTCTCTATTAGAGATGAGAAAACTGAGGCTTAGGGAGGGTGTGCACTTTTCCCTAAGGTTATATAATTGGTATTTGGAATTCTAATATAAACTCATACCGGTTTGATCCAAAGACCCTACCACGCGACAACACTGCTCTTACTCGGTAGATCATGATGAAACCTAACTGCAATCACCTTTGTTTTCTTAAGGATAGAGGCTGCAGAAAGTCAACGAGCCCTTTTCAAGAGCCAACTGAGGTCAATGGGCTGCCCCTGTGTAGGACGCTGTGTAGGACGCTGCAGGCGGGTCACAGCTGATGACCCAGCGGTGGAAGGGAAATGAGGCTGGAATGTAAGCCACACAAGAAAGTTGTCCTGGTCAAATTCGGCCCGTGATTACAATGCCACTATCATTATATTGGCTTCTGGTTACCTACTAGGTTTGGTGAAAAGCGAGGATCAAATTTCTGGGATGCAAACTATGCCTGGTTCAAAATCTGACCATCAACCCCTGTGCCCCAAGCTTAACCCCGCCCCCAATGTTCATCAGGTGCAACTTTATGAGACACGTTCCTGCTGGCAAAACTCCTCCTGTGAATTCAAAGCAGCGATGCCTCCCGTTCACTTAAAATACACACAGGTGGTTGCCAGAAGAGACGAGGGTGGAGGGGCTGCGGGCGAAAGAGGTGAAGGGGATTAAGAGGTTCAAACCTCCAGTTATATAATAAGTCACGGGGATGTAATATACAGCATAAGGGATATGGTCAGTAATATTGTAACAACTTGTGTGGGGACATATGGTTACTAGACTTATGGTGGTGATCATTTCATAATGTATGCAAATGTCACATCATTATGTAGTACACCTGAAACTAATATGATACTGTAAGTCACCTGTATTTCATTTTAAAAAAGAGACAATGGAAGACAGATGCTCTTAATGTGCCGTTGTATTCTCGGTTCCACTTTATTTCTAAAGCAGGAAAACCTTTCCCTTCCTAGAATGCTAAGGGCAAAGCCGCCGGCTACGCCGCCTCTGCCCACCTCCGCGCCCCGCCGCACGTGGAAACTTCGGGCAGAGGGAAGGTGGGCACCGGGCGCGGAACTACAAGTCCCAGAATGCACGGCGCCCTCCGCACAGGCGCAGCGGGGACCCCCGGCCGCCGGCCAGCCAGCCTGCGGAGACCCGGGTCCCGCGCCGGAGCTGGGCTGGGGGCAAGCAGCCGGGGCGGACCCGGCGGCGCCCAGGGCGGCCCGGGCGTTGGGATGAAGGCGCCGCGGCGCGCGTGAGGAGGAGGATGCGGCAGCCGGCGCCGCGGCGGCAGGGGGAGTAGGCGGTGGAGCCCCCGGGAGGGAGGTGCGCTCGGGGCCAGACGGCTCCGGAGGCTCCGCAGTGCCGCCGCCGTCGCCCGGGAGGCTCCGCGCGGGAGCCATGTAACCCTGCGGCGGGCTCCGGGCTGCTCCGTCCTCCCCAGCTCCCGGGATAGCGCGCCAGCGGGACCACGATGAAGAAGCAGTTTAACCGCATGCGCCAGCTGGCCAACCAGACGGTGGGCAGGTAGGTCACCCGCTGGCCGCCGCGGGCCGGGGTGCGCTGCGAGCCTGCATCCGCCGGGCGCGCAGGTGATGGAGCGGGCGCGCCGGCCTCCGGCCCTCCGCCCTTCGCTCCCTGCCGGCCCTCGCCCCCTTGGGGCGCCGCTCGCGGGCGCAAGCCCTCCTCCCTGAACTTCCCGGACCCCTTCTCATGCTCTGCCCGCTGCTCCGGGGCTCCGGTTGCCAAGCGCAAACTGTGACGCATCCTTTACCTGCGTCCCCAGCTGCCCCTTCACCTCGTCCTCCCTGCCTTTCCCCGGGACTCCCTTCTCCCTCTGGCCCCAGAGCTTCCTGGAAACAGGTGTTCGCTCTGATGGCGCTGGAGGCCGCCGAACCGCGGTCGCCCTGCGAAGATGCTTTCCCCTGAGCCGAGTTCGGGGCTCCTCGGGGGTCCGGGGGAGTGTTGGGCCTGGTCGTCTTGGCAGAGCTGAGCCTGCGCCTCCTGCCGTGTTTGTTTCTTGGGGCTCTGACCGTATGAGATTCTGGATCTCTCTCCTGGCCGGGTTTGTCGAGGCGTTAGGTGGTGGAGAGAGCATCTGTAGGGGTGGGGGAAGCGGGGGCAGGGCAGATGCTGGTGGAATGGCGCTGCTGTCGGCTTGGTTCTGAGACAGGTTTCAGCGCAGGGAGGGAGGGAGGCTGCGGAAAGGGAGGCCCAGCTCCTCTGGAAGATGAGTTAAGCAGAAGATCACAGCCAGGTAGGGGAGGGGGACCGAGGCCTCACAGTCAGGAAGAGCCAGGCCCTAGGACGCTGCGAGACCCAGCCGGCTGTGGCTGTCATCGCGGTGAAAATGGGCTACATCTGGGCTAGTGTCTTCAGAAGATGCTCCGCGGGGTGCCAGGCTCTATTGATGTTACAGAAGGGTTCTGGTGGTTCTCTTCCAAAGCTCGACAGGCTCTGCACGCAGGGTGGTTAGGTAGAGGGGATTTTTCGTGGAACTTATGTCCCTGGGGAGAGATTTCTGTTGTTGCTGTGGTCAAGGAATGCAGGTGTTCCCTACTAAGGCCGGCGGCAGAAAGCAGAGAACCCAGCCTTGGGTGCAGTTCAAGTGCGAGCTCAACACATCGAGGGCCCTCCGCTAGGTTTACCAAGAAACCCAATACCTTTCTTGGGTGGGAAATGGAGCCCGAACTGGCATTTGGTAGGGCGGGAGTGGGGACCTAACTGGGGACACTGAATGCCCATGTAAGCATACTGCCCTGATTATGGTGGGCATTTGAGGGCAGGGGATGTGGTGGCTTCCTATGCTTCCAGGGACGCCAGATGGTTTCCAAGTAACCATGTCTAAAATTGACTTGGATGCATTTTCCTTTCCCAAACACATGTGCTTTCACATGGGGGAGAATTTATGAATAGCAGAGTCAGATTAGCCCGGATTTCTGGCATGGCATTGCCACAGATATAGCTGCACACAGGCTGCCTTTGGATATGTTGGACGCGGAAGCAGTGTTTTCCTGTCTGGGTTGTTTAGCAGATGACAGTTGAGTTGACATGTCTTTGGTGACTTGATTTCTGCATCACTCTGCTGGCTGGCCTCTGTCATCAGGTCATCGCACCAGGCCAACCACGTGACCAAGAGGCCCCTGACCGTAGACTTGGATTGCCCTTCTCACTTGGTCCTGGCGTGTCACTTTGGTGCTGGAAGCGAAATGGTAACAAGGTGTTCACGCTTCCTCCCTGGCGCCCCTGAAACACAGCTCTTTCTCTCTTCAGGACTTGTTTTGAAGTGGTAAGATTTACGAGCCTTGGGCCTAAAACCTGATTTCCACCCTCATCCATGGATGTAATGACCAAGGGAAAAGGGAAGAAGTTGAGCCTTGGGCATAAAACCTGATTTCTACCCTCATCCATGGATGTAATGACCAAGGGAAAAGGGAAGAAGTTGGGTTTCAGAATAGGAACCAGGTGGTCTTACTAATTTGAAAGCACGTTCTTGGAAGTCCAAGCAGCTGGTCACTAAGAGGTACTTTCCACTTGTTTATGGAGTCTCTGGTGGATGCTGGTGTGTGGATGAATTTCTGGCTCTTCGTCAGATGGCATCCGTGGTGTCCTGCACCGGGTAAAGTGGGGGCCAGCCCACTCTTGAGTATCACTAGCTTGTATCCATTTTGGTGACATTCTGAGTGAACCTTTTAGAGCAAAAACCAGTTTGTGCCGCTTTGCTGCTTGAAAGCCTCCAGGGGCATCTCAGTGCACCAAGCGCCCCAAGTCTTTCCAGGGGTCTACAAGACCCTGTCCGACTTGACCCCCTCCTTGTCTTTCCATACTCCTGTTCCGCCCACCCGCCTGCCCGCCCCTCCTCCACTGTGCTCCAGCCACGATAGGCTTCCTTGCCCCCAACACACCAAGCTCATTTCCATCTGGGGGCTTTGTTTGAGCTGTTCCCCACTTTCCCTGCCCAGCTGAGGGTCTGCTCTTCCCATATTGCCTTTTCCTCATCATCCAGGTCTTTAGCTCAAAGGCCTTTGAGAGCACCCCCCCCCACCTCCTTCACGGCCCCGCCCATCATCCTGTTCATTTTTGTCACAGCACTCATCACTCTTTGAAATGCTTAGTTTTCTTTTTTTTTGACTTCTTACAATTACAATACCACAGAATGTATAGATCGCCACTAATGCTCATTGTATATAGCACAGTGCCTTGTAGGCAGTTGGTGCTCAGTTCACGTTTACTGACAAGGTTAAAAGAGTTTGCCGTAGGGTCCATGCAGGTAAATAAAAGGGGCAGCCTTTACTTTGTCTTACTGAGAATGTAGTGAGGCATGATGCTAACCCTGCTTCTTAATTTCTTGAATCCGTGGAAGCAATAGGATTGGACGCTTGGAATTCAGGTGTGGGGTTGGTGGACCACCTAGTGGCGTGACTTTAACAAGCCACTGGATTCTTGTCCTTGCGTGTCTTTGAAATGCCGACGTTCCTGTCTTTGAGGGAAGGCTGAGAGGTGGGCTGGAGCGGTGCCCTTCCTCACGGCTCTTCACCCAGCTCGCCTTCCATAAGTTGCGGGTTTGGGAGGTCTTCTGAATATAAAACCTCCGGAGGTCAAATCCACTCCCTTTAACAATGTAGGAATTGCCGTGCTTACACGTACTCAGTGGAGCTAACGGTATTTCCTCTTGAAGTGCTCACCTCTCCGTGGAGAGGGTACCAGCATCTGGGAAGAGTTTCAAACCCACTGCACTTAACTGGGAAAAGTTTCGTCTCCTCTTTGGTCTGCCTCTCCCATCTTTGCACACAGTCCTTCTGCTTTGGACTCTCTCTGTCCTTTCACTTCAGCTCATCCTCTGGGAAGCATCCCTGGCCCTTCAAGACTGGACCACCATGTGCCTAATGGTTCCAGCTAGCACCGGCTTTCGGGTGCGATGGATCTGGTTGGTTGGTTACTGACTACGGGATCTTGAGCTGAAATCTGCACCTTAGTCTCCTCATCTGCAAAATGGGCATAACAAGAGTTGCACTGTGGTAATGTAATAGGGAAGACCCTTTGTGTTCTATTACAAGTCAATCACTAAAGGGATGTTGCCTATAAGCTTAAATTACACATAATGGCCCATCTCTGGGAACCCTGCCTCCCAGGTCATGATCATTAAGCTAAAATACCTTTGTTTAGCTCACAGGAAACATCCTGACCATGCCCACCTGTGAATGCAGGGAGGAAGAAATTAACACCTCCCTTCTGGAGGCTGACAGGAGCCAGGAAGTGTTTGGCTTTACCCCCTCCCCTTTTTGTGTAAAAGAAGCCTGAATTCTAACTCAGGCAAGACAGTTCTTTGGGGCACGAGTCCACCGTCTTCTGGGTCTGCTGGCTTTCGGAATAAAGTCATTATTCCCTGCCCCATCACCTCGTCTCTCGATTTATGGGCCTGTCATGCGGCGAGTAGCACGAGCTTGGACTCGGTAACAGTAATGTGGTAATTGTGGCAATGAGGACCTGAGATTACCCCTGAAAAACACCCAACACTGTGCTCAGCACTAGGGCATGCTCCATAAATAGTAGCTCAAAGTATCTTTGGGCATATGCTGTAACTGCTACTGGATTGTATGCACGTGGCATTCGTTCATGCTTTCCTTTATTCAGTAAATGCTTATTGGACGCCTGCTGTGTGCTAGGCTCTGGGCTGGTTCAGGGCCTCTTGCAGTGCAGGGTAAACAAAATCCCTGTTTCTCTCTTGGAATCTGTGTCTGCAAGGCATGCATTGTTTTTGTCTCGTCTTGTTTACCTTTCCCACTAGACTTCAAGTTCCTCGAAGGCAGGGATAACTGTCCTAATGCCTGGTGTATAGTCTGTTCTCTGAAATTCTTTGGCAGCCGAAGGCATGAGTGAGCAAGGGATCCCTGCATCGTAGACAGAGATGCAAGAGGCTCCTGACACCGGGCCTCTTTCATTTTGTGGTGGGCAGGGGCGTATAGAGGCGTGAACACAGCTGCACAGCTGGGCTTTGGAAGGACAGAGCAAGATTTAAGGGAGGAACTAGTTCATGCCTGACTTACGTTGCTTTTTTTTTTTTTTGCCTTCAGGAGAGTCTATCGGCTGCTGGGGTGAGAGGCATCCTGAAAGGCATAGAGTATTTTTCTTGCAAGTGGTGTTTGGTTTGTGTTGGGTGGAATTGGTGGGTTGGTCTCCCTGAGCTGAGATTTAGAGACCTGCTAAGTGACCGAGAAAATGGAAGTAAAACTGACACTTTGACCTGGGGAGGAGGGTTTTTTTTTTCAATCTGCACAGTGGGGGTCACGGTAGCCCTTGCCTCAGAAGACTGTTAAGAGTTAAAGGGAGCCTGGCTTACACCAGGTGCCCAAGAAATGGTCGATGAGGTTCCTTGTCATTTTCTGCTTCTTGCCCATTCAGCTCTCCAAAAATGCTGGCCTCCCAAGTGTAAGGGGCTTCTTAGATTCCCAGGGCCGCTGCCCAACGGTGGCCGTCAGTGGACTCTGTGCTCTCGTGCAAAACGGGGGACATTCAAGAAGCCCAGGAGTAGGCAAGGAGCTCTGGAAGTGTGAGAGAGAGAGGCGTGGGAGGGCGGGAGCAGGGCCGGTGGGGTTGGATTCTTTGGTTTTCAAGTCTGTGAGTTGGTGAGTGGAAGGCCAAGTTTGGTCTGCACAGCCCCCGTCTTCCATTCCTAGACCGCTCAGCCTGCCACCGTGATTGGGCTCGGTTTCTGGTGCAGAGCCGGGCTGAGCCTCACTGCTGCTGTGCAGCTCTCAGGATGTCACTGCAGTCGCCAGTGGTACCCAGATGGATGCCGAGGATGCAGCAGCCTCTAGGAGCACTGGTGCTGCAGGCATTTTTTGCTTGGGCCACAGCAGCCGAAGCCAGCGAGGATCTTTTCCTTGAAGGTGTCTCTGAGACACTGCCTTGCCCATCAGCAGGCCTCCTGAGAGCCATGATCCAATCCATAGGGCATCATGGAAAGGTCACTGCAAATTAGTCATTGGACTGCTTGGCTCCCACCTCTAATTCCCTGTGAGTGGGACCACGTCCTCCTGTTAGGCCAGCAGGGCTGGGCAGACTCAATCCTGTCCCCCAAGGTGCACGTTTATGAGGTCTCAAAGCGAAGTTTTTCATCAGTTTTATGGAAGCCCATGTCTGGCCACCTGCTGTGGTGTGTCTGTGTGACAGAGAACAGAATGTACTCACAAACTGATGAACGGGCTAGCGAATCTGGAGGGAATATTCTCTGCTCCTGTCTCCTAAGCTCCTTGCTGTACAGCCCTCAGTCGTCAGGATTTCCTGCAGAATTCTGTTCTCCCAGACCTGCAAGTCATTGCGAGGGAGCCATTACTTTCAACAGCAATTAATGACTTCCCCTCCCAGTGGCCATCCAGCAAAGAAATGTATCAGTAGTCATTAGCGTTTTTTCATGATGGGTGACAAGGAGCAATTTTTTTTCTCTAGAAAGAGTGAATCCGTAGCCATGTGAGCAAAACAGTCATTTAATTTATGGTTGTTCCTTTTAGAGGGGATAAGTAAGGAGCTCTTTTATTGATAACCAAGAGATTCAAATGCTATGACAACATATATTTCAAATGCTATTTTGATAACGACAGCAGATAATACCCTGAGGCTTCAGCTCCCAGTGAAGTCAGTTGTGGGTTGGAGAGAAGCTGGGGGGCGGGTTGGGGGGAGCCGGGGAGAGTTAGGGCTCTCCTATTCGGTGCAGGGCTTCCCAGCAAGCTGGCACCTGGCACCCCACTGCCTGTGGGAAGTGTGTGGCTGTCGAGCAATTTTAAACTATCCTTTCTGTCCAGGAAGCAGATGTTTTTGCTTTCATTTTCCAACTTCAGGGTTTATTTTTAGGATAAATGTTTATTTTCCCACAGAATTCAATCTACTTTTTTTTAACTTTCTTTTTGGTTGCATAAGTGATACTTTATCGTAGAAAAGTTTTAAACTCATGGGTGGGCAAAAAGGCAAAAAAAAAAAAAAATCACCAGTAATCTCACTACCTGGAGACCACAGTGAATATTTTGGATATGGTCTTCCAGGTTTTTTCATAGGTGTATATCTGTTCTTAAAGAGCTAGAGATGGTTTGGTGTGTACTGTTTTGCAACCAGATTTTTCCTCCTTTGTTTTTTTTTTTAAATTCATTTATTTATTTTTAGCTGTGTTGGGTCTTCATTGCTGCGCGTGGGCTTTCTCTAGTTGCAGCTAGCGGGGGCTGCTCTTCGTTGGGGTGCGCGGGTTTCTCATGGTGGTGGCTTCTCTTGTTGCGGAGCATGGGCTCTAGGCGTGCGGACTTCAGTAGTTGTGGCACATGCGCTCAGTAGTTGTGGCTCGTGGGCTCTAGAGCGCAGGTTCAGTAGTTGCGGCGCACGGGCTGAGTTGCTCTGCGGCATGTGGGATCTTCCCGGACCAGGGCTCGAGCCTGTGTCCCCTGCATTGGCAGGCAGATTCTTAACCACTGCTCCACCAGGGAAGCCCTGGCAGGTGGATTCTTAACCACTGTGCCACCAGGGAAGTCCCTCCCCCTTCATCTTGAATATCATCCCATGTCAATAATAGTGTGTCTCCAGCATAGTTTTTCAACGATATAATATTCCGTTAGAGTCCGCCTGTTTCCTTTGGTAATCATGTAGCAAATATATCCTATGGGTTTACTTTCCTAGGATGAAGTCTTAGAAATAGAATTGCTGGGCCAAAGAATATGTAAGTTTTTAAGACTGTGAATGTACGTTTTATATATATGAACACACACACATATTCTATTTTCATCCTCAGAAGAATTGCTAGTTTCTTCTCCCCAACTCTATCAGCAACTGATATTATAACTTTGTTAATTACCTGAATAAAACCAAAACCTCTTTTCTCCTCTCAAATTTCTAGTGAGGTTGAGCATTTGTTATGTCTGCTGGACATTCATGGCCTTTCCTGAGTTGCTGCAAGCCCCACTTGTTTAAAGTCATGTTCATAACTGTTTTCTTACTGACTTTTAGGTAATTGTTAATAAGCATATACAAGCTTTGTCTTATGCCATGCACATCTCCCTGTAGCTTTTTCTGCCTTTTATATTTTGTTTTATGTCATTTATAATATTTCGTGATCTCAAGTCTATCAATTTATGGTTTGTGCTTTAAATGTTATGCTTTGGAACACTTTTCTCAGCCTAAGATGACATAAATATTTATACATTTTCATTACCATTTATATAATTTTATTTTGCCATCAAATCTTCAATTCATCAAATTCTTTAATTTTGGTGTGGGACATCACGTAGGTGTCACATTTAGTTTTTTTTTTTTTAAACAGTTACCGTGATAGGAAATTGAATGATGTAACTCATACCCACTGTATTGAAACGTCATCATTATTATGTACTAAAAGATTTCATCTACTTGTGTCTGTTTGTAGGATTCTAGTTTGTTCTCTTGATCTGCCAGTTGGCAGGGATTTAAGGTGGGCTCTACTGCCCAGGTGAGAAGGGATGGGTTGGTGCATCCCAGGCTTTGGGTGGGGGGTGCAGTGGAGTCGGTCTGGGCCCCTCATCTCAGCTTCATCTGGGGAAGCTCCTTGGCTTGGCAGTTAGGACTCAACAGCTTTGCCTAAAAATCTTGTTGTGCCTTAATCAGAGCTAATTTACAAATTGCTTTTTTATTTAAAAAAAAAGTTGATTATATTCTTTTGGCTTCGCTCATTGGTTTATTCTTCCTTAGTATCTTTTAAAACGTATGCATTAAGTTGGGGAAAACTGACAGTTTTGCAGTATTTAGTATGATAATTCTTCCCATCTGGGAATAGGGTATGTTTATTCAAGTCTGTTTATGATCCTATAAACTAGTTTTTGTCTACTTGCGTCCTGTATAATTTTGCTTCTGTGCTTTAGGTAATTTGTCATTACTGTAGACTTAATGTTTGGAATCTTTTGTTATGTTTTCCTTACTCTTTATTGCTGGAATGTAGGAAAGTTATTGATTTTTGTATATCTTAAACAATCACCTTCATAAACTTTCTCATTATTTTTAAGTACTTTAAAAAAATTGAGTCTATTGAATTTTCCAGGTAGCAATCATAAATATTTTCTACAAATAGTAATTTTGCTTCTTCCTCTTCAGTATATATTTATTTTATTTTCTTGTCTAATTGCATTGTCTAGGACTTGTAGAACAGTGTTAAAATATTGGTGAATAAATGGCAAAATGTGGACTTCCCTGTCTTCTTCTTATCCTCTGTGGAAATGCGTGATAATTGGTTTGAGAGATTTTATTTTTTAATCATGTTACATGCTGCATAAATGTATTTTACTTTGAGTTTTTCTTTGGCATTAAAGTTAAATTTGATTAACTATATTATCATGGTCTTTAGAGATAATCATGTTTTTCTCCCTTAAGTTATTAATATATTCACTCAGTAATTTATGCCACAGATATTTATTGAGCACTTGCTACGTTCCAGGCATTGTTTTCTGTGCTGGGGATACACCAATGATTGTTCCTACAGTTCCTGCCCATGAGGACCTTGTGTTTTACATTCTTGAACCTCAGTAGATTTTCTAATATTGAGCTCTCCTTGCCTTCCTGCAGTTGATCTTATTTGACTATGGTTTGCTAATTATTCTTATACAATGCTAGATTTAGTTGTTTTATTTAGGATTTTGGCATTCAGTATTCATATACGAGAGCATGTGAATTCTTTTCTTATGCTAAACTTGTCACATTTTGATAACACTGTAAAATGAACTGTCAGTTTTCTTCTTTTTCTGTGCAATGGTGAGGTAAGGAATTACTTGTTCTTTGAAAGTTCGAAACGACTTTTCCAGGACATTTTTTGGAGGTAGTTCTTTGACAGCTTTCCCAATTTCTTCAGTGATCATTGGACTATTTATGTTTTCTATCTTTTCCTGAGTCATTTTATAGAAAAGCATTAATTTTGTGATGATTTTAAAATTTAATAGAATCTTTTTTGAGTATATACGTGTATCTCCTTTGTCAGCCTAATTTGCATTTCTCTCTTTTCTCACCTGGACTAGCTTTGCTAGAGTGTTTCCTGCCCCCCACACCTAATCAGCTTTTAGGTTTAATCTAGTTTTATAAAAATTTCTTTCTCGTTAGCTCTTGATTGGTGCATTTTTTTCCCCATTTGCGGTAAATTCTGCTTCTTTAATTTTTAAATTCCTTCCTCCTGATTTCCTTGGGTTTCTTTGTTCTTTTCCTAGCCTCGAGTCTTCCATGTTGTCTCAATATTAGGATGTTAGGTTCCGCCATGGTAACACCTGCGCTTTGGAACCTCGGTGGCTTAACATAGCAATAGTTTGTTTTAAGCTCATGTGATATGTCACGGGAGTCAGGGGGCTTTCCAGGACAGTTCTCTATGCATGATTCAGTGATCCACCCCCAATCTCAATACATGGCTTTCAGTCTCTACTAAAGGTGAAGAGGGGATGTAGAGATGGCATCCTGGCTCTTACATACCTTGACCAGGAATTGACAGATGTCACCTTTGTTTACATCTCATTGGCTTGAACTAGTCACAAAGCTCCCCTAGATAAGACTGGAGGAAGGGAGCCTCTGCCACAGGTGAATAACCAGGAGTATACCTCTCTCCTGTCCCACTGCCTGTCTTTGAAATCCTCCTTGTACCCCTGCTCACTCCAGTCCCTTCTGGCTGCTCTCTCCTTCCGTGTGCAGCTATGAGAAAGGTCATTCTTTGTCTCCATCATAGGAGGGTGGCTGTAGATTCTCACGGTGTCCAGGAATCTGTCAGGTCCTTCAGAGAGGAGCGTCCTTAGGATAACAAAGTTTTCTCTTGCTGATACCTACCATCTCTCATGTCAGAATTTGTGTTTGTGTGTGTGTGTGTGTGTGTGTGTGTGTGTGTGTGTGTGTGTGTGTGTGTATATATAAATAAATTTTAAAACCTTTTTACAGTGGGGAGAGGAACCATGAGAACAGAATTTCTCATCCTGTCACACTGGAATGACACCTAATGTATGGGCTGATTGCCAGGATTAAATAAGATAATAAATAGGATATCCTCAGCCTGTAAGCACTCAATACATTATAGTTATGACCACGATCCCCTGCTGTGCTGAAAGCCTCTTTGACATGAGACACTTGTTCAGGCCTTATTTATATTCTTAAGTACCTGAAAATTACAAGTTGCAATTGATACCCATTTGTCTTGTTTTCCCAGATCAAACCCAGTTTTTCTATGTTTAGTGGCAAACATGAAACATCTTGAGATATTAATAATACTGGTGGCCTCAGTCATTTAAAACTCACTGTGACTACTAGTTATTGCATTCCTCACGATGGTCCATGTTAAAACCCTCAGGATCTTGGTAGCTTAGGCTCTGGCCAGGCGGGACTGGGGGTGGCCCCTCAAGGACCCAGGCTTTGCTCCACGTGCACCTCTGTGATGGTAGTGGGTGAATGAATGAAGATGTGGTGAATCATACATTGGCTCCTAAGGTTCCTCCTGGAAGTGACCCAGGTCACTTCTCACATTCATTGGCCAGAGAAGATCACACACCCCGTGCCACTTGAGCTGGGGCAGGGAAATCCAGTCCCTCATGGATTCGGAAGAGCAGAACCACAGAAGCCACAGCTGTGTCCCCTGTCGCCAAGGACTGGGCTGTGTTCTTTATAGGCATTATTTTTATTGGCTCATGGCAACGTGGATAGGCATGGGGTGCTCTTTGTAGCTCCATTTTGCAGAAGTAGACTAAGAAAGGGGCAGACCATAAGTAGGTTGCGTCCTAAGTAGGTCAAGTACAGGCAAATGCTCCCCCTGGTCCGCTGTCTCCTGAGGGTGGATCTTAGCAGCCTCAGGGTCCTTCCAGTTACTTCAGTTTAGGTGGTTCTGGAAATGCTAATGGACCGCTCTTGACATGAATAAAAATAAAACTGTCACATTCAGTTAAGGTAATGGAGTGTCTTGTAGGTAGCCAACCACAAAGAGCATACAGTGAAAATCTGCCGATAGAAAATTCTTCACTTTGTTTCCTCACTGCAGTTTCACCAGAAGGGGTAAGAAGAGGACCCTTTGAAAGTACTTTTTTTTTTTTTAAGCTCTATGTTGAAAGAAGAGCAGTTTCTGTATCTGCAAAAGCCCCTACAGACTCCTACATAACGAATAAACCAAACAGGGACCTTTACAAAATAAGGACTATGAAAAGCGGGCAGAGCTTTTAGCTGTTTGCTTATGGGCACTGTTGCTGCTCTTGGTTGAGTTTTCATAGCTGCTCTTGGTGGCGTGTGTCCTCCAACAGACACTTTCATGTACTTTACAGATATTCCTGTTGCATCCTCACAGCGCCACTTCAGAGTAGGTTCTGATCTGTCCTCAGTTGTCTGCATAAATCTCTGAGCAGGTGAGTATGTGTTGCTGCTGGGTGCATAGTTGGTAAGAGAAGGACAGTTCTTAAGATTTGCTCCCAGATCTGCTGGCTCTGACACCAGCGTTCTGTATCGTTGTACTTTAATGATTCTGCAGGAAGGGAACAAGTGGAAAACTTTCAGTGTCTAACGTTAGTGGGATGATTAAGTAAATTCTGACACATCTCTGCAGTTGTAGCAATCTTAGTGTTTTCCTAACATTCAGAAAAATTTAAGGGCTTTTGAGAAATGTTTAAGATAAGGAAACAGGGTACAGAAGTGCATACATAGTTGAGACTGTACACTATTTTTTTTTAAAAAAAAGTACATAGAACACGCTGGAAGGAAATCTGGAAGGACTGGACAGTTCAGCATGTAGTGTTTACCTTTGGGTAGGATTAGGAGTGATTTTGTTTCTTGCTGCTGGTACTTTCTAAAAATTTCCAAATTCTTTAAAATGAACGTTAAAAACAAAACAAAACAAAACTCTTGCAGGACTCAAAACAAAGAGGGAAAATGTAAAATGTAGCTGGAAATTCTCATACTGATGTTTTAAGTTTGGGGCCCTGAAACGTCTGATTAGAAATATGTTTGAAGTTCTCCTGAACCTTAGTTTCGAACATGGGGAACTTCTTATGGTCATGATCTGGAAAGGTCATGATGTCAGATCTCATTTTACAGAATAAAATAGTCTGCTCTTAGGAAGTGATGGGCTAGTAGCCTTTGAGGGTGGCTAATTTCCAAGACACATCACATTTTGAAATTGTCTGCATGACTTGGAGCGGAGGACCAGTGGTTCCCCGTGACCTATTAGGGTTCTCTGGTTGCAGCAGTAGAAGGAACTAATTTAAGCCAAAATGGAGATTTGGGAAGGATGGGGGTGGCTCAGAAAATCAAAGGAGTGACCAGGTGCAGGGCGACAGGACAGCTCTTCAGAGGCTACCTTCGAAAGGGTTACTTCCCTGCAAATGAACTTATTTATCAAACAGAAACAGACTCACAGACATAGAAAACAAACGTACGGTTACCAAAGGGAAGTGGCGGGGAGGGATATATTAGGAATTTGGGCATAACATACACACATTACTATATATAAAGTAGATAACCAACAAGGACCTACTGTATAGCACAGGGAACTATACTCAATATATATCTATATATATATATTTTTGTGGTACGCGGGCCTCTCACTGTTGTGGCCTCTCCCATTGCGGAGCACAGGCTCCGGGCGCGCAGGCCCAGCGGCCATGGCTCTCGGGCCCAGCCGCTCCGCGGCATGTGGAATCTTCCCGTACTGGGGCATGAACCCATGTACCCTGCATCGGCAGGCGGACTCTCAACCACTGCGCCACCAGGGAAGCCCTATACTCAATATTTTATAATAATGTATATGGGAAAAGAATCTGAAAAAGAATATATATATATATATGTATATATACACATATATATATAAAATTATATATATGTGTATAACTGAATCACTTTGCTGTACACCAGAAACTAACGCAACATTGTAAATCAACTATATTTCAATAAAAAAATAAATTTAAAAAGTTAAAAAAAAAGGGTTACTTCCCAGTTGTTTTCTGTCATTGGGCCACTCAGGATTCCATTGCAGAAGAGAGTCTCATTGGCTTGGTTTGGGTCATGTGACCTGGCCAACCCTTGGGGACAGTGGGAGGGTAGAGAGTTGACTAGATTGCATGCCCACACAGACTGCAAGTGGGGAGAAGCAGTTCCCAAAAGGAAAATTAGAGGCTTCTGCCCAAAGGACCAAGAAGGGATGGTGGCTGTTCAGTCCACCCGGATGGTTGACCAGACCCTAATCAATGACATCAAAGACTCTACCTTGGTCACTTTGCCAGGGATCTGTGACCTTAGCCGTGACATAGAGGGCATGTTTCTTGGTATTCCGAGGTCATTCCTCACCCCTCCGTATCCAATCAGTTCCTGCAAATCTCTCTCTGAATTATAATTTATCTATCAATATATCTGCTGTTTCATCTCTGATTCTTCATTGTCATCTGTGTCCCTACCCTTGACTATTGCGGTGTCCTCCTTATTTGTATTCTTGCCTGGAATCTCTTCTCTCTGGCTGCCTGCAACACAGGGCATATGATGTTTTTGAATACATGGACAGAAGCATGTCCTTTTCCTTCTTTATCAAGTTTTGTTCTGTGGGAAAAAAATCCTTGGACTGTGAAGAATGTGGCACAGTGTAGATTCTTCTTAGGAACTTACAGTCTACATTTCTATTTAAGGCTCTCAAGTTCTGTAGGAAAGAAAACTGTTCATCATTTGTATCACCTAGAATGCTTTTAATTATAGTAACAGATGTCAATCCAGAGACACTTAAACAATAAGGAGACTGTTTCAGGTGACAGGGCGTCCAAAGGTAGGGAGAGTCCAGGGCCCTGTGATCTGGGCCCCTGCTGTCCTTCTCCCCATTTCTCTTTGCTTTGCCTTCACCTGTGTCTTGGCCTTTTCCTCAGACTGGCTTTTTTCATGGTCACAATATAGCTGCTAGCAGCAACTGAGGTACTTTGTTTTCATGCCTATAAACCCACAAAGGACAAGGGAGAGAGATGCTTTGCGAAAACTGCTGCATACGCTTTAGAATAAAATAGAAGGAAGCTTTAAATCTGAGTAGAATGTTAGAGATTATATTATTAGATTAGATTATATATTAGAGCAGCAACGGCACATGCCCATCCCTGCCATTCTAAGGAGAATAAGTCATAAAAAGTTCTTGAGTGTGATAAAAAGGTATGAAAAATGGAAAGAAACTCTAAACTGTCATTACTTTCAGATATGATTGTTTATGTAAGAAATCCCAAAACCCTGCAAAGAAATAATTAGAATTAAGAGTTTGTCAAGTTTGCTCCATTCAAAAGAAAAGGGTGAACATATTCATATCAAATACAGTAAACTTCAGATCCAGGAAGATTACAGCGATGAGGAAAGATATCAATATTACATGACAGTAAGAGGTTCAACTAATCAAAAAGACATAATAATCCTAAATGAGAACAGAAGTTCAAAATACATGCAGCAAGAAGTGATAGATTGAAAAGAGAAGTACTCAAATCCACAGTAATAGGTGGGGACTCAAAAGCTCTTCTCTGGTCTTGATAGAATTAGTAGACAGAAAATCAACAAGGATATAGAAGAATTAATAACAGTAGAAACTAACTGAATCTATTTGGCATTTAGAGAACACTTTTCCCAATAGCAAGATGATGCATATTCTTTTCAAGTGCCCCTGAAACATTTACCAAGGTTGACCATATCGTGGGTCATAAAATAAATCTTAAATTTAAAAATCTGAAATCATGCAAAGTATGTTCTCTGGCCATAATGGAATTCAACTAGAAATCAATGACAGAAAGATAACTAGAAGATCCCAGTGTTACACAATATGCTTATAAGTTATCCATGGGCCAAAGAGGATAGTTCATGGGAAGTTAAAAAATATTTTGAATGAAACTGAAACTAGAACATCAAAATTTGTAAGATACAGCTAAGGCTTAGAGGGACATTAATAGCATTAAATGCTTACATTAGAAAAGAGGAACAGTCTCAAATCAGTAATCTAAGCTCTCACCTTAAGAAAATAGAAAAATAAAAAATAAACCCGAACCAAACAGAAAGAAGTGATCAAGAGGTGAATGAGAATCAATGAAATAGAAAACAGCGAAACAGTAGAGAGGATACATGAAACCAAAAGCTGATGTTCTGAAAAGATTAATAAAGTTGATCTCGCAAAACTAAGGAAAAAGGTGAGAAGACACGGATGACTAATATCAGGAATAAAAGAGAAGATATCACTGCAGCTCTGACAAGTTATTAAAAGGATTAAAAAATACTACAAATAACTCTGCACCTAAATTGGACAACGTAGATAAAATGTACCAATTCCTTGAAAACCACAAATTACCAAAACTCACCAAAGAAGAGTCAATATAACTGGAATTGTCTTATATCTATAAAGAAATTGCATTCTTTCCAAAAACAGAATGCCAGGTCCAGATGGTTTCATTGGTGGTTTCTACAAAACACTGAAAGAAATAACATCAGTTCTACACAATTTCTTTCAGAAGAGGAAAGAGAGGAGAACGCTTCCCACCTAGTTTGTGAGGCCAGCCTTACCCTGATAACAAAGCCAGACATACACATTACCAGCAAAAGAAACTGTAGACCAACAGCAGATCAAATATAGCAATAAATAAAAAGAATCATGCACTATGACCAAGTGGGGTTTATCCCAGGAATGTATGATTGGTCTAACATTCACAAATCAATGTAACCTCCTATATTAAATGAAGAAGAAAAACCGAATGCTCATATTAACTGGTATAGCAAAAGCACATGACAAAATTTAAAATCCACTCATGATAAAATCTCTAACTAGAAATAATAGGAACTTGAGTCTGATAAAGGGTATCTAAGAAAACTCTGAAGCTAACATCATATTTAATGGTGAAAGACTGAATGCTTTTCCCTTAACCCTGGAACCAAGGCAAGGATGTTCTGTTACTTCTATTCATCCTTGTACTGGAGAGCCACACCAGTGCAAACAGGCAAGAAAAATAAAAGATATACAGATTGGAAAGGAATAAATAAAACTGCCCTATTTATAGATGACCTGATTACATATGGATAAAATACTAAAGAATCTATGAAAACGCTCTTAGAACTAATACGTGAACTTATCAAAGGCTCAGGATGCAAAATGAACATACAAAAATCAATTGTAGGGGCTTCCCTGGTGGCATGGTGGTTAAGAATCCACCTGCCAATTAGGGGACAGGTTTGAGCCCTGGTCCGGGAAGATCCCACATGCCGCGGAGCAACTAAGACTGTGTGCCACAACTACTGAGCCTGTGCTCTAGAGCCCACGAGCCACAACTACTGAGCCCTCGCGCCTAGAGCCCATGCTCTGCAACAAGAGAAGCCACCGCAGTGAGCCACTGCGCACCTCAATGAAGAGTAGCACCCGCTCACCACAACTAGAGAAAGCCCGTGCACAGCAACAAAGACCCAACACAGCCAAAAAGAAATAATAAAATAAATAAATTAAAAAATATGTATGTGTTTAATTTTAAAAAGTCAATTGTATTTTTAATAACTTGCGGTGAACATTTAGAAATAAAATTTAGAAAACAGGAATAAATCTCAGAAAATATGTGCAGGGTCAGTATGCTGAAAACTTGAAAACAATGATGAAATAAAGAAGACCTAAATGGGGAGACAGATCATGTTCAAGATTGCAAGAATCAACCTAGTTATGATGTCAATTCTCCTTACATTAATCTATAGGTTTAATGCAATTCCAGTCGAAATTTCAGCAAGATATTTTTATAGATACAGAGAAGCTGACACTAAAACTTGCAGGGAAAGGCAAAGGAACTAGAGTATCAAACACTTTTGAAAAAGAGGAATATTGTTGGAGGGATCATACTACCCAATTTTAATAATTACTGTAAAGCTACTGTGATCAACACAGAGTGGTAATGACAGAGACATCACTTAGATCAGCTGAACAGAATAGAGAGTTCAGAAAAGGAGTCACAAATATGGTCAGTTGATTTTGGACAAAGATGCAGAGACAATTCAATGAAGAAAGGATTGACTTTTCAACAAATGGCATTGGAACGATCGGATGTGTTCTTTTGGGTCTGGCCGCTTCTCTCGACACATCATTTGTGAGATTCATTCACGTTGTAATAAGTATCAGTAGCTTATTCGTTTTTCCTCCTCTTTAGTATTTAGTATATTCAGATATACCCGCAATTTGTTTATCCATTCACCTACTAGTGGACATTTGGGTTTTTCCAGTTTTTAGGTTTTTTTCTTTTTAAATGTGTTCTGAACATTCTTATGCAAGTCTTTTTGTGAACGTAGGCTTGTTTCTTTGGATACATACCCAGGAGTGTAATTGCTGGTCAATTTTCTAATAAACTGTCAAATGGTTTTCCAAAATGCTTGTGTCATTTTCACTCCCACCAGTTATGTGTAAGAGTCTATTTCCTCCATACTTGTGACAATACTTGGCATTGTCTGTCCTTTTGATCTTTGTCACTCCAGTGGGTGTGTGGCTTTAATTTGCATTTTCCCTAACAACTAAAGATGTTGTACACCTTTTCATGAGTTTATTGGGTATTCAGATCTCTTCTTTTGTGAAATGTATATACAATCTTTTGCTCATACTTAAATTAGATTTTGTGTATCTTCATTATTGGTTTCTAGGGGTTCTTTATATATTTTGGAGAGAAGTCCTTCGTTATATTATTACCAGTACTTTCTGCCAGTTGTTGGCCTTTTCACTTTCTTGATGTCTTTTGAGGAGCAGAAGTTTTTAATTTTGATAAAATCCAAGTTTTCTTTTATGGTTAGTAGTTTTTGTACCTTGTTGAAGAAATCATTGCCTACCCCATAGAAAATATTCTTCTATATTTTCTTCTAGAGGTTTATCATTTTACCTTTTACATTTAGGTCTAAAATTCACCTTAAATAGGTATGTGAGTATGTTGTAACATAGGGGTCAGTTTCATCTTTTTTCTAGATGAATAGCCCGTTTTCTCCAGCACCATTTATTAAAAAGCCCATCCTTTCCCCATTACATTACAGTGTTCTCCTCGTCATAAATCAGTTGATAGTACATGTGGGTCTGTTTCTGGACTGTATTTCTGTTGCATTTTACCCATCTTTTTAATGTTTTAAATATTCTTTTGTAACTACTCAATATCTAGTAAGACATTTTAAAAACCACAACTAAAGACGAAAAAAGTTACTGGTTATAATAGGTGGAGACTATTTCATTAGGATTTACACAAGATTGTATACTTCAAAAAAATGAATTTAAAACTTAAAAATCATTCTTAGATTGTGGGCCATACAAAAACAGGCGACGAGCTGGATTTGCCTACTGGCCATAGTTGGCCGACCCTGCAGTAGGTTTTCATTGACTTCCCTTGGCCTGGGAGGGAGAGTGGTGACACCCCTTCAGGTACCTGGGTTCAAACTTCTGTGCCTCAGAGAGTTCAATGCCAGCAGGTCTCTGGAGCACCAGTAAGGCCATACTCTATTTAATAAACCATTACTGTTAATTATTCAGAAATTATTCAGAAAGAAACCAGAGTCTAGAATGCAAGTCATTTGCAAACCAGGATAGAATCATCTCATCACTTTA
This sequence comes from Delphinus delphis, assembly GCF_949987515.2. Lineage (NCBI taxonomy): Eukaryota > Metazoa > Chordata > Mammalia > Artiodactyla > Delphinidae > Delphinus > Delphinus delphis. The sequence continues at coordinate 54,864,865 of NC_082701.1, forward strand.
GGCCCTGAGTAGAAGTGATGAAAGCTGAACAAAGACAACTGTGCACAGCAGTAGAGCCAGAAAGAAGATACCCTGGATAATGACGTTCGGTTCCCCGGCTGCCCTCCTTGCCTGGGGACGCCATCATCTTTCTCTTCCCAAGGCACATATCTGATGCTGAGGCTGGACTTAGGTAATTGTTAAATGTGCGAAAGAGGCAGTTGTTCTGCTGCACAAGTTGATGGCAAGGCCAACAAGAAGTGTTGGATCTATCCTGTTTTCTTAAAATAGCAAGATGGTGATAGTACTGGGGAGACCTTTTTCTTTCTCTGCTGCACTGCACAGATAGATTCTGCTTTTCTAGCTTCTTTCATCCACGTAGTCTCCTAACTCAGAAATCTGCTGTGGTTAAATACCAACTTAGTGTAGACTCTCTAATTATAGAGTAATGTTCTGTCTGGCACTCTTGGCATTGGAGATCAGCAACAGCTGGTTTCTTGGGAGGGCATGAGAATCTCAGGTTCCTTTAATACTTCTAATCACCTTGCAAACCACTGAACCCTCTTGAAGTATTTCCCCATGAGATTTTTTTTTTAATTTATTTTTGGCTGCGTTGGGTCTTCGTTGCTGTGCAGGGGCTTTCTCTAGTTGCAGCGAGCGGGGGCTACTCTTCGTTGCGGTGCACAGGCTTCTCATTGCGGTGGCTTCTCTTGTTGCAGAGCATGGGCTCTAGGTGCGTGGGCTTCAGTAGTTGTGACTCGCGGGCTCAGTAGTTCTGGTTTGCGGGCTCTAGAGCTCAGGCTCAGTAGTTGTGGCGCATGGGCTTAGTTGCTCTGGGGCACGTGGGATCTTCCTGGACCAGGGCTCGAACCTGTGTCCCCTGCACTGGCAGGTGGATTCTTAACCACTGCGCCACCAGGGAAGTCCCTCCCCGTGAGCTTTGTGCCTGTATCTGAGGCGGTAAACCCTGCTGTTGGAAGTGACTCAACGAGGCAGGTTGGTACTCCTACAAATTCTTTACCATCCAACTTGAATGGGCCCCTGTTGCTGCCTCTGAATCCTACTGTTTGTCAGATCAGCTCCTTCTGTCCTTCACCAAAACAATAGTACTTCCCTTTCCTACTTTCCTCAAACTTCCTCATCCCCAGCCCTTTCCCTCACCACAACTAACCTCACCTTCTACTTCCTATAGAAAACTGAAGCTCTCCCAGATGGATGGGATGGCCTTAACTTTCCACTGTGAAGTCCAAAGACCACCTCTCTGTATTCTCTCTTCCTTCTCACCTTTTCCAATGGAGGAGGAATCCTTTTTCTCTTCTTTCTATCCTTCCATCTGTGCTGTGGGTCTCATCTCCTCCTGAACCTTATTATGTTATCAGGTCTCCCTTCTTATGTATATTCAACTACTTTTTCAGACAGTTCATTCCGTCAAGATGTGAAGGTGTTCAGTCCTTTCCATCTCAGCAGCAAAACCTCCCCTGACACTCCCACACCCTGACTTACTTCTCCTCTTTTATAGCCAGACTCTTTGGAAAGGTGTCTATTCACAGCCTCCATTTCTTTGCCTCCTCTTTTTTTTTTTTTTGTAAATTTTTTTTATTGAAGTGTAGCTGATTTACAATGTTGTGTTAATTTATGCTGTACAGCAAAGTGACTCAGTGATACACATATATACATGTATATATGTTATTTTTTCATATTCTTTTCCATTATGGTTTGTCACAGGACATTGGATATAGTTCCCTGTGCTCTACAGTAGGACCTTGTTATTTATCCATTCTACATGTAATAGTTTGCATCCACCAACCCCAAACTCCCCGTCCATCCCTCTCCTTCCCCCCCACCCCTTGGCAACCACAAGTCTGTTCTCTACGTCTATGAGTCTGTTTCCGTTTTGCTGACAGGTTCATTTGTGCCATATTGTAGATTCCACATATAAGTGGCATCATGTGGTATTTGTCTTCCTCTTTCTGACTTATTTCACTTAGTATGATCATCTCTAGTTGCATCCATGTTGCTGCAAATGTCGTTGCCCCCTTTTCACTCTGTATTCCCCCCTGCCTGGCTTCTGGCCCTATTCCTTACCCACATACCTCTGCCTGAACTCAGTAAGGCACCGAAAAGGCACCAGACTCCATATTGCTAAATCCACTGGACATCTCTGAGTCTTTACTATTTAACGTTTCAGCAGCCTTGGTTGATCACCTTTTCTTTTTTTTTTTAATTAATTAATTTATTTTTGGCTGCATTGGGCCTTCGTTGCTGCGCGCGGGCTTTCTCTAGTTGCGGCAAGCGGGGGCTACTCTTTGCTGCGGTGAGTGGGCTTCTCATTGCGGTGGCTTCTCTTGTTGTGGAGCACAGGCTCTAGGCGCACGGGCTTCAGTAGTTGTGGCGCGTGGGCTTAGCTGCTCTGCGGCACGTGGAATCTTCCCGGACCAGGGCTCGAACCAGTGTCGCCTGCATTGGCAGGCGGATTCTTAACCACTACGCCACCAGGGAAGTCCCTGATCACCTTTTCTTGAAGTGCTTTTTTTCTCTCCCTTGGCCTCAGTGATACTATATTCTGCCGGGATTCTTCCTGTTTTTCTGGTCATTCCTTATCTGTCTCCATTGCAGGAAATAATGGATTTCCTCACGCATCATTCTACAGTCCTATGCAATATCCTTCATGCCCTTGGCTTCAGTGACCACTCTGTGCAGGTGAATGAATGCTCATAAGCCCTCTTGGAGCTGCCTATGGTAGAGCCCCAGGTCCTTAATACACCATGGAAAAGAGTTTGAAATTTTCTGTGAAAAAGTAATATGGTTTTACTGACATTTTAAAGAGATTACTCTTCCTGCTGTGTGCACAGTACCTAGTCGAGAGGCAAGAGTGGAAGCAGGGAAACCTCTTAGGAGGCTGATATCCAGAAAAGAAGTCATGGGGGCCTCCAGTTAGATGTTCAAATGTGCCTTAAACTCAACATTTCCAAGGCCTAATTCAGGATCTTCTACCCAGGCTTCCTTATTGTTGTGTCTGCGGTCAACACCCATCCAGTTGGATGAGTTAGAAACACTGACCCCCACCTGTCTTAGTCTGTTCTGACTACTGTAACAAAATACCATAGACTGGAGATCTTATAAACCGTAGAAATTTATTTCTCATAGTTATGGAGGCTGGAAGTCCAAGATCAAGGTAGCAGCATGGTCTGGTTCTGGTGGGAACCCTCTTCCTGGTTCAGAGCTGGTACCTTCTCTCTGCGTCCTCACATAGTGGAAGGAGCTAGGGGGTCTCTCTGGAGCTTCTTTTATAAGAACATTTATGTCATGCATGAAGGCTCCACCTCCTAATATCATCATCTTTGAGAGTTAGGATTTCAACATATGAATTTTAGGGGGACACAGACATTCAGACCATAGCATCACCTTTTCCTTCCAATTCTGGCCCTCTTCTATTCTGTTTCATACGCAGACTTATTGAGTCTTCACAAGGCAGATCTGATGTTATCCCCAAACTGATTCCTCTCAGTGCTTTCCCATTGCTCTGAGGATAATGAACCCCATGTAAGGTTCTTCACGGTCTGGCCTTGATGTACCTACCTGACCTCCTTTCCTACCTGCTTCCTTTTGCTTCTGAACTGCTCTGTCTTCTGCCTGAGACACTCTCTGCCACCCTGACTGCTGTTGCCTGCGTATCTCCTCTTCTTCCAGAATCTTGGCTGAAGTATCTCTTTCGGTGAAGATTTCCCAGAGCACTTGACCCCAGTTGAGGTCAGATTCTCTTATTTCATGTTCCTATAGAATCAGATTTCTTTCCCTTTTGCAGGCTAATCTTAGTTTTAAAATATATGTTCACTTTTAGAGTCTTTTGATTACTATTTTTTTAATGACACAAGGAACTGTGTTCACCGGAGTTCTCCAGAGAAACAAAACCAATAGGATGTATATATGTAGACAAGAGAGAGATTTATTTTAAGGAATTGGCTCACGTGATTATGGGATCTGGTAAGTCTGAAATCTGTGGGGCAGGCGAGTAGGCTGGAGAACCAGGGAAAAGTTGATGTTGCCATCTGGAGTCTGAAGACGGTCTGGGGGCAGAATTCATTCTTTCTCAGAGGTCCTCAGTGTTTTCTGTAAGGGCCCTCAACTGATTGGGGGTGGTGCACTCACACTATGGAGGGTGCTGGGAACTGGATGTTTGTGTCCTTCCAAAGTTCTTTTGTTGAAACCTATTTTCCAATGTGGTGGTCTTTGAAATTGGGGCCTTTGGGAGGTGATTAGGTCATGAGGGTGGAGCCCTCATGAAGAGGATGAGTGCCCTTTTATAAAAAGAGACCCCAGAGAGATCCTTCTCCCCTTCTGCCATGTGAGGACACAGTGAAAAGACAGCTGAACCAGGAAGTGGGCCCTCACCAGACATGGACTATACCAACACCTTGATCTTGGACTTCCCAGCTTCCAGAACTTTGAGAGATAAGTTTCTGTTGTTTATAAGCCAGCTAGTTCATGCTATTCTGTTACAGCTGCCCAAATGGACTTAGAGGGTAATCTGCTCTGCTTCAAGTCTACTGATTTAAATGTTATTCACATCTAAAAAATACCTTCACAGCAACATCTAGACTGTTTGACCCAAAACTTGGTGCTATAGCCAAGCCAGGTAGCCACATAAAATTAACCATCACAGGGACCATATCTGTTTGAGCCCATCATTGCATCCTCAGTGTCTATCACAGTGCGTGATATGTAGAAGGCACTCAATAAATATTGATTATGTGGCTTTGGGAGTGTTAGGTTTCTAGATTTTCTATCTGCAGCCAGTGCCAGTGGGAGTAATGCATCTGTGCTGCATGCACTGTTCTTTAGCGTCATTCTTTGTGTTCGTTCTAAAGTATATTATTATTTTTTTTACTTATTTATTTATTTATTTTTGGCTGCATTGGGTCTTCATTGCTGCACGCGGGCTTTCTCTAGTTGCGGCGAGCAGGGGCTACTCCTCGCTGTGGTGCACGGGCTTCTCATTGCGGTGGCTTCTCGTTGCGGAGCACAGGCCAGCTCTAGGCACGTGGGCTTCAGTAGTTGTGGCACGCAGGCTTCAGTAATTGTGGCACGTGGGCTTCAGTAGTTGTGGCTCGCGGGCTCTAGAGCGCAGGCTTAGTAGTTGTGGTGCACGGGCTTAGTTGCTCCACCGCATGTGGGATCTTCCTGGACCAGGGCTCGAACCTGTGTCCCCTGCATTGGCAGGCGGACTCTTCTTTTTTTTAACATCTTTATTGGAGTATAATTGCTTTACAACGGTGTGTTAGTTTCTGCTTTATAACAGAGTGAATCAGCTATACGTATACATACATCCCCATATCTTCTCTCTCTTGCGTCTCCCTCCCTCCCACCCTCCCTATCCCACCCCTCTAGGTGGTCACAAAGCACTGAGCTGATCTCCCTGTGCCATGCGGCTGCTTCTCACTAGCTATTTTACGTTTGGTAGTGTATATATGTCCATGCCGCTCTCTCACTTTGTCCCAGCTTACCCTTCCCCCTCCGCATGTCCTCAAGTCCATTCTCTATGTCTGCGTCTTTATTCCTGTCCTGGCAGGTGGATTCTTAACCACTGCATCACCAGGGAAGTCCTAAAGTATATTATTGATAAACACTTTCCTGCTTCAACAGATCTCTCTTATTTTTGACAAATCTGCTTCTTTATAATTCATTTACAATCCCTCTTAGATTGTTTCTCTTCCAGCTCTTTGAAGGAGTCTGGTAAGGAAGCCATCTCAGCCATTTGACTTAATCACTTGATTTCCTCTTCTCTGGTCTTCTTCCTCTTTGTGTCTTTTGCCTGTTTTTTGGGTACAGTAACCAGAGCCAGCCTTGTTACCAGTGTCGTTGGACCGTGACTTCACCTAAGGAGGTCACTTCATTTAAATTTCCCAGTGCCCTTACATTTTATTGGCCATTTTGGCTACAGCAGCACATGGTGCTGAATTTTCTATTTCTAAAATCCAGCTTATCCTCCTGGCTCCATCTCCAGAGTTTTCTGTTTCCGTCCTGGGTGCCAGACACCAAGACGGGAAAGCTTGGAGTCTTCCTTGTCTTTTCCACACCCACAATCCCCGTTCAGTTCCAAGATTCTCTTGATTCTTTCTTGATACGGTCCCTCCAAGTTGATCCTTTAATTTTTCCATTTCTTCCAAAGAGGACTCAAGGGCCCCTGCCATGGGAATAGATTTATCACCGGTGTTCCTACAACTGTCATCTCCCAGCCTCAACCCACTGTAGCCACCAATGTCAGGTGAGCCTTCCTAAGTGTCATCTTGAGAACATTCTCTTCTCCCCAGCTCTCGACACCCAGTCACCACCTTGAAACTCGTTTAGTAGTCCTCCTTATATACCACGTGATTCAAACTGGATTGCTTTTCTTTATTGGACCTTCAGCACAGAGGGTTAAGTTAGCTTCTCAGATCATGGCGCACATCCTCTGGTCTGTCTGTGTAAGCCTGTTGTCTTTTTAATCTTTCCCCATAAAAACAGTTTGAAAGTATTGTCATTCGTCTGTGTGCGTTCTTATAAAATATGTACTGTAATTTTGGGTGTTTTAATTTACATGAATTGTACTCTAGATCTCATTTTGTTCTGTGTATAGCACCGCTTTTCAGATCGATGCACGATGCAATGTGAACATACAGGCTAGAGCCTCTAACTACTGTTTTTCTTTTAATCACATCATAATCTGTATTTATTAGAGTTTAATATTTCTCACTGTAGAGAATGTATTGGTTGATTTCTTTGTATTTCATGGTTCATAATGCTCTTGTGATTGATACATTATTATCCTATATTTTATAGTTGGATTTTGCTGCTGTAATGAGATTGATTGGGGAGGCAAGTTATCCTATATCGGCAACCTTGATGAAGTCTCTTATTAACTCTCATAGTTGGTTACCTACTAACCTTACTTTGAGCCGAGTTGCTAAACTTACATCGAACCATATGACATTGCTGATGTCTGACCATTTTTGCCTATAAAAACTGTAATTTCAAACAGTTTAACCTAATAGAGCATCATATTATCTACAAATAATGATAGCTTAAAAAATTTTTTTTATACTTATTTTTTCTTTTCCTAAGTGTTTCAGAAATTCCAGACCATGTTAAATAGTGCTGATAGTATCATACAGGTTTCCGGTTTATCATTTTGTTCTAGGTTTTTGTTTCATGTATAGGTACTCTATCAGGTTTATCAGGTTCCTTCTTATCCTCACTTGCAATGAGGTATTTTTATTTATTTATTTATTTTAAATCACAAATAGAAGTTGAATTGTATTAAATGCTCTTTCTGCATCCGTTGAGATAATCCTGAGTTTTCTCCTTGACTATACATAAATGTACATGAAATCAATAAACAATTTTTATGGTGAATCATCCTGGACTTACTTACTACTTAATTATGTATTTTTAAAATATACAGTTGGACTTGCTTAGCCAGTATTTTATTTTGGATTTTTGGATCACATTCATAAGGAAATTGGCAGGAACTCTGTTTTCTTATAGTTCTTGTGTGGCTTAGGAATTCAGTTCTCAGAGTTTAGTCTCATTAAATAAGTTGGGCAACTTTTATTTCTGTTTTCTGGAACACTTTGTATAAGGCAGGTAGCAAGGGCTCTTTGGAAGGCAGAACTCACATGAAAACTGTTGGTTCTTGGGGCCCAAACTACCTGTGCATCCTAACCTGTCACCCTGCTCAGCTAATCAGGCTGGTCCCTCATTCCTGTTTCCATCTGAGTGTGTTTCCTCTCACTGTTCTTGATTGACCAACTTTCTTTTCCTCTGCTTATCTAAACCTTATCCTCTAAAACCCACAGTACACCCCAAATCACTCCTGAAATCCTCTCTGATGCTCCCAGCCTTCCAGCAGCCCTCCTAGTTTTGACTTTCTATAGCACTTATTGTCTGAGTTCACTTTTTTGACCCTTAGCACAAGCTACATTGCACAGTTATTTTTCCCCATGTATATATGTGTCTGGGACCCCCTCTGGGTCACCTCTCCCAAACCTGGATTTTAAGCCTCAAGCATAGTGCCTCGGTTTTATTATAAGCTCTAATTGTTTTTCTTTTGTTTTGTTTTATCTTTATAAATTTATTTTATTTATTTATTTTTGGCTGTGTTGGGTCTTCATTGCTGCGCACGGGCTTTCCCTAGTTGCGGCAAGCAGGGGCTACTCTTAGTTGCGGTGCAAGGGCTGCTCATTGCGGTGGCTTCTCTTGTTGCAGAGCACGGGCTCTAGGCACACGGGCTTCAGTAGTTGTGGCACACGGGCTCAGTAGTTGTGGTTTGTGGGCTCTAGAGCGCAGGCTCAGTAGTTGCGGTGCACGGGCTTAGTTGCTCCGCGACATATGGGATCTTCCCGGACCAGGGATCGAACCCGTGTCCCCTGCATTGGCAGGCGGATTCCTAACCACCGCACCACCAGGGAAGCCCATAAGCTCTAATTGTTGATGGTGATCATTTGATTAGCTCACACTCACCTTTGATCAAACTGGCCTTTTCATGTAATAATCATACCAAACGTATTTTCACCTTAATTAAGGCATTTCCCTACCTTTACTGAGTCTCTGCCCAAATGTCACTTTCTTGATAGGGCCTCTCTTGACCACATACCTAAAATCGCAATCCCAGTGCCTTAGCATTCACGATCCTTCCCCCTTAGCACTTACCACCTACTTACTATACATATATAGATATTATGTTTATTTTCTTTCTCCCCCCACTATAATGTAAGATCCTCAGAGGCAGAGATTTTGGTCTGTTTGCTCACTGACTATCTTGGTGTCTAAAAGTGTGCCTGTAACATAGTTGGCACTCAATAAATATTAGAATAAATGAATAAAGTCAAATATGCCAGCCTTCAATTAGGAACCTGCCCTGCAGTTTAGGCCTCCTACCACTACGTGGCAGCAAAGAAGTACTGGTTGTGTGAGCTCTGGGGGTTTGGGATTTCAAGGAGATAGAAGTCTTTTCTTAAGTATTTATTTGAATGCTTTCCTTCTTTGCCTAAAAGAGTGATGAGTCTTTTTGCTCTGATTGCTAAATTCTCTTTGGCCAAGGAACTTATTTTCTGTCTTGAGATGCTCTGTCAGGAAGATATCTTATATGCTGTCTGGTGCTAGTGATGAGAGATGCTTTCCCTTTCCCTAATTCGCTTGCTGCTCTGGGCACAGACTCTCATCTCTGTCTCCCTTGATTCATTTAGGGGGTGGGCGAAGATTGATTTCTCAGATTCTTAAATCTTTACGTTTCAGATTGTTTTGAACTTAATGTCTTGTAACTCAGATTTCTTGTCCTTATTGGGGGATATTTCCTGGGTCGATGTTACATTTTCCTTTATACCGTTACTATGAGAAATTGACAGGGTGTGGTTAGATTACCTTCTAGGTCCAGTCTCATCCCTGATTGCCTTGGGACCTTGGGCAAGTCACTTTGCCTCTGGAGGCTTAAGACTTGCCTCCTGTATAACGGAGGAATCAAATTAGGTGTCCTGTACATTCTTTATTCCAGCAGCTAAACAAGAAAAAAAATCTATGAAATTTGTTTTTTTTTTTTTCCTTTGGATAGGGACCTATTCCAGACAGCTCTCATCTGGTGTTTTGCTTAATTTACACACAATGATTAATTTACACACAAGCTTAGCCTGTATCCCTTGGCAACACTTAGCAACCGCCTGCTTTAGAAAAGAGGTTTGTCCAGGTTGTTTAAAGGGACATTATCCCATGTATTGGAGAAAAGAAGTGAGGGTAAAGTTGATTTCGTTTGGGGACACACCTTCTGACTTTGCAGTTATTTTTCTTTCAGTGTGTCACATTCCCCTGGCTTTGGTTTTCTGTCCCCTTGTCCAGTTTTAATGAGTCCTTCCAGAGGTTTATTTCTGTTTGCTTTTTTAGGCACTACTTGTTCAGCACTTCTGATATTCCAGACATGGCCTATATTCATGCCATGTCTTACTTCATGCTTCAGCAAATCTTGTGAGATTCAGGAAAGCATCTTGAGGTCACAGTCAGTCGGTGACCAAGCCCAGTGGTCAGAGCCTGGGCTGCCTGTTCACTTCCTGCTGTCATTTATTCCTTAATTTCGCTAAGGTAAAGCGATAAGGACAAATTTTAATCAGTAAAGTCAAACAGTAATCAGTATCAAGGCTGCGGAGAACAAAGAACTTTATCTGGGGTCTTAAGAATTGCAATTCAGGGGACACAGATTTGGATAAAAAGAGAGTGTTCCGGGGAAGAGAAAGAATCAGGGACTTATAAAGACAAAACCTATGAGGTTGTTCAAGAACTGTGATTGAAGCTGGTGGAAGAAAGGCAATATGTGTCCTTAAGGGGCAGGCTGTCAGGAGTTACTTTAGGATAAGGGTCTAATATGTATCTTGCGTTTCTGGGACATTGGGCACATGTTCCGGGTGCCTGCATTAAGAAATAAGTGTCACAGTTCAGATTCCATCTGGGCTGAGATGTACATAAGTCATACTTTCTCAGTGGCCTCCTGGGCCTTTGAATCATCATCTGGTCCTGTTTCATCCTCTTCTTTGAATTCTCATCCTCCCCACCTCCTTTTTAAAATTGGAAGCACTTACTAAATGCCGGGGGCAGTTCCGTCCCCCCCCCCCCCAACTGCTCGCTTTTCTTGTTCCTGCCTCTCAGCTACTCACTTCCTTACCTTGATCTCTTCCTCACCTGTTTTTCCAAATGTCTAGTTGACAGTATGCTCCTACAAACCATACCAAATGTAGAGATTACGTTCACATTCTCTGCATGAGGAATAGAGCTGCTGTGAAATTCTGCAGCATTGGACGGCTAGTTGTGTGAAGCTAAAATTCTGCACCAGATTGTGAATTTCACTTATTCATCCAACTAGTAGAATGTCTGCTGTCTCCATCACTGGGTTGGCGTTGAGGATACAATACAGTCTTTTCCCTCATGGAATTTGTTTTCTAGTAAAAATGATTTCCTCAGAAGAGGTATAACATTTGGGTGTTGGAGAACCAGGTGAAGTCAGTGGGAAATAGACAATTTGGGAAAACGTCAAATACATTCTTGTTTGCTTGTTTCTTTTATAATGCTATAGTGTCCTTTTTTTAATAATCATATAAATACATGATATATAATTTTGTTTTTCTATCATAATATTTAGTGTATTAGGTTTTATAAATATAGTTCATTCTAATCGTTGAAGGTTTAATTGCTTTTAATTATTTCAAGGTTTTGATTACTAAGGTGCCTGAAAGCCAGGCTTGCTAAGAGGGTTGGAAAGGTCTGAAAAATTAAATGCATTTTTCTTCATCCCAGATAATCTTGTGTGTGTGTGAGAGAGAGAGATTGGTTCAGTGTGATCCAGAGAAACGAGAACATCCCATAGAAACCCTTGTGGCTTCAGGCTCTAGTCTTTTGACAAGTTTAATTTAGAAAGGACTTATCAAACCAGGGGAAAGGTTTTCAGCTAACCTGTAAACCACCAAATGGTGCCAATCAGTATGAAAAAATTGGAAAAGCTGAAATGAGTGGTGATCATTTTGTAATGTATAGAAATACGGAATTGCTATATTGTGCACCAGGAATTAACGAAGTGTTGTAGGTCATTTAACTCCAGAATCAAACAAACTCATAGAAAAAGAGATTGGATATGTGGTTACCAGAGGCGGGAACTGGGGGAGGGGGAATTAAACGAAGGCGGTCAAAAGACACAAACTTCCAGTTATAAGATGAATACGTACTAGGGATGCAATGTCCAACATGATAAAGATAACACAGCTGTCTGTTTTAATACAATTTTATTTTATTATTTTTTTTTTGCGGGGGAGGAGCTGCGTTGGGTCTTCGTTGCTGCGCGCAGGCTTTCTCTAGTTGCGGTGAGTGGGGGCTACTCTTCGTTGCGGTGTGCAGGCTTCTCAATGCAGTGGCTTCCCTTGTTGGGAGCGTGGGCTCTAGGTGCGCGGGCTTCAGTAGCCGTGGCACGTGGGCTCAGTAGTTGCAGCACGCGGCTCAGTAGTTGTGGCTCGCGGGCTCTAGAGCGCAGGCTCAGTAGTTGCGGCTCACGGGCTTAGTTGCTCCGCGGCATGTGGGATCTTCCCGGACCAGGGCTCGAACCCGTGTCCCCTGCATTGGCAGGCAGATTCTTAACCACTGCACCACCAGGGAAGCCCCAGCTGTCTGTTTCATGTGAAAATTGTTCAGAGCGTTAAACCCTAAGAGTTCTCATCAGAGGAGAAAATTTTTTTTCTTTTATTTTGTATCTGAGATAATATGTTCACTAAACTTATTGTAATCACTTCATGATGTATGTAAGTCAAATCATTATGCTGTGCACCTTAAACTTGTACAATGCTGTATGTCCATTATAGCTCAATAAAACTGGAGGGAAAAAAAAAACCTTTTGGTAGAGGCTTACCAAAACCCTTAAGAACAAGAAAAGAAAGGTGTGTGTGTGTGCGTTTGTGTGTGTGTGTGTGTGTGTGCGTGTGTGTAGGATATTTTCGGTCACGTTCAAACATGATGAAGAACAAGAAATATCAGTTTCTGGGCTGCATAATAAAGTGTAGAAAACATAAGCCAACTCCTTGGGCTTGATGATATAAGTTGGTGAATAAAACCCTGGTGGCACAGTGGTTGAGAGTCCGCCTGCTGATGCAGGGGACACGGGTTCGTGCCCCGGTCCGGGAAGATCCCACATGCCGTGGAGCGGCTGGACCCGTGAGCCATGGCCGCTGAGCCTGCGTGTCCGGAGCCTGTGCTCTGCAACGGGAGAGGCCACGACAGTGAGAGGCCCACGTATTGCAAAAAAAAAAAAAAAGGAGAAAACTGGACTTCTCAATTACTTTCTGTCTTCCATCCACTGAGAAGAGTGATCTTCTGATTTAAAAGAGTAAAATGAGCTTTAGTGGTTTGGTTAAAGCCTCAGATATTATAAGAGAACATCACCTCCTTTTTCTATCATTGCCACCTGGCCTGGTCCAGTTGCCAAACAATGACTGGTAAATTTATTTTAAAAATAATTGAAAAAAATTTTTAATTGTAAATAACCCCACATAACATAGAATTTACCATATTAACCATCTCTAAGCATATAGTTCAATAATGTTTAGTATATTTTATTTTGCAAGCGATCTGCAGATTTTTTTTTTCATTTTCCAGAAGTGAAACTCTGTTCCCACTCAACACCTCCCATTTTCCTCTCCCCCAACCCTTGATAACCACCGTTTCGCTTTCTGTCTCTATGAACTTAACTACTTTAGTTACCTCATATACATGCAGTCATACAGTATTTGCCTTTTGGTGTCGGGCCTAGCGTTTCACTTACCATGATGCCCTCAAAGTTCATCCATGTTGTAGCATGTGACAGGATTTCCTTTTTAAGGCTGGATAATATTTTATGTATAGACCACATTTTGTCTGTCTCTTGATCTGTGGATGGACACTTGGGTTGCTTCCACCACTTGGCTATTGTGAATAATGCTGCTATGAACAGGGGTGTACAAACATCTCTTCGAGATCCTGGTTTCCGTTCTCTTGAGTGTATAACCAGAAGTGGGAATGGCCGTATCTTTTAAGAACTTGTGGATCAGGACAGAAATGCTTGCAGAACAGAGCTGAACAAAGTCATGCTAGGGTGTTTTGTTTTGTTTTCTTTAAGGAAAGAGGGTTGATTTTTAAGTAGAGTTGATGGGTGTGTCTGACTCAAATCCCAAGCAAGATGCTAGGATGAATGATGACTGTGTTGACTTGTAGAGATGTAGAAAAGGAAGCAGTGGTCACTAGGAGCTAGCCTAAGAAGAGTCAGAACACGGGTCAGACTGAGAGGCTAATCACTCTCGTTTTTTAATCAGGTCACTAGTCCTATAGATGTGGGCAGATGGCAGAGCTGATGGATGTAAGTGACTTTGGCAAGGCTGACAGTGATTGGGTAATACGAGGAGATGTGTGGGATGCTGGCATTGGTAGGATGAGTGGTACATGGATAAATCACTTATATATTGAGGGCACCTGTAGAGGTGAGGGGCAGAGAGGTGCTTTATAGAATTGTGCTCTGTGGGCCCTGCCCTGTTGATGGCTGGTGTGAGTAATCAGATGTATAATCTTGTATTTGAAGATGATGAATTTGCCCCATCCAGAATCCCTCCTTGCAGTTTCCCAGCATCCTTCTCCCACTCACAGATTTTTCCACTTCGCCATCGCCTCACGGCTGTCTGCTTTTGACTCCCCTTCGTCAGTTTTCCTCCCTTTCCATCTTTCTTTTGTAATAGGGAAACCCGTGAATTATTTCTTTATTGTTCATTTCCTCATCATAATAAATATTTAAATAACATCTTGTAAAAAGCAGATGGATCCTTGGGACTTCCCTGGTGGTGCAGGGGTTAAGACTCCACCTGCTATTGCAGGGGACATGCGTTCGAGCCCTGGTCCGGGAAGATTCCACATCGCGGAGCAGTTAAGCCCGTGTGCCACAACTACTGAGCCCGTGAGCCACAACTACTGAGCCTGCATGCCACAACTGCTGAGCCTGCCTGCCACAATTACTGAGCCCACGTGCCGGAACTACTGAAGCCCATGCACCTAGAGCCCATGCACCGCAACAAGAGAGGCCACCGCAATGAGAAGCCCACGCACCGCAACGAAGAGTAGCCCCCGCTCCCTGCAACTAGAGAAAGCCCTCCCGCAGCAAAGAAGACCCAACACAGCCAAAAAAAAAAAAAAAAAGGATCCTTTTGTATACCTTATTTAAGAGTAATTCCTAGAGGTATCACTTTTTAAAAGTGATGTGTTTACAGAATTTCTCAAGACCTGGAAAGATGTGTTTCCCTGGAAAATATTAAGTGAGCACAAAAGGAGGATACACACTGATGTTTGTATGTTCACAGTCCTCTTAAAAATACCTGTGTATGTGCATCAGAAGTCTGAAAGAAAATACATCTAAAAGGGCAAGTTTTGAATATTTCAGATGTTGTTTTTTCTTTCAGCAATTTCCTGTATTTTCCAAGTGGCCAGCTTTCTTTTCAATATATCAGCGGTTGACTATTGTGTCCTTCCTGTGCTGGAAATCACTGGTCTCCAACTTTAATAGTACTCAAGCTCTCCTTATTGTAACGTGAATTAGTCCTGTATTTGGGGTGAGGTAGCCTCCCTGGGAAAACTCCTTCTGAGTTTATGGTTTGGGCCCAGGAGGGAATGGGAAATGTAGTCACCTCCTTCCCAACTCCAATTTTTTTTATTTTAATTTTTTATTTTTTACAGTGTGTTAGTTTCAGGTGTACAGCAACGTGATTCAGTTATACATATACATACATTCTTTTTCAGATTCTTTTCCATTACAGGAGATTGAATATAGTCCCCTGTGCTGTACAGTAGAACATTATTGTTTATCTGTTCTAACTGGTTTTATTATATGTACCAGGTTGCTGATTTCATCTCTACCAAACCTTCTTTGATTGTGTTCTATGAGAATTTTACTAGTGGAGAGACAGCAGCCAAAAGATCCCCTGCTAGGCTGTTTATTCAGTGGTTGAAAAGTTGGCATGTCAGTTAACACTTCGCCAGGCATCATGGTCTGGTCCCAGTGTATCTATTTCTTGCCAGGGGCTCACCTTTGTAAAAGTGGGATCTTCCTATCTGGAAATTGATGACAGTTGTCGTGCGTCTTTGCAGCATGTGCTCCTTGCGTGTTCCTGCATCTTTGAGCCAGATCTGGTTTCCTCATCATCACCCTTTGAATCCTTCTTTACCGTGTCCTGTGAGCTTTATGGAAAACAGTTTTCTCTCCTTGAGTTAGTACAAACCACATTCGTTCTTAACAAGATGAAGTGCAGTGGTTGACCACGTGCTTTTACTTACACTGATGAAATTTGGTCCTAGACACTTCTTCTAATTTCCATGTCTCAACTTGCTTGGAATTATTTGTAGATTCTGGGCTGGATTCTATTCCATTTTAGAGTTTTTCAAACCCGATGAACGGAAACCTGCGAAGATTTAGTAGAGGTATTTTATCAGTGACCCTAGGCTTAAAGTGTTTTTTTGTTCAAGAAGGAAGAACTCAGTACTTGAAATTGAGAGGATAGTATTTTTAACTTTCCTCCTGGCTCCTCTTCTGTTTCCAAATTATAGGTCATCTTCACACAGGTCATCGTGATTTCCAAATACAGTTAAGAGGTTAACCCCAAAAGAAAACAGAGGTCAAGCCCTCACACTTACAGGTAAATAAGAAGTTAGTTTTGTTCTGTGATCCAGGTCAAGGCTAACTTAAAAAGGGCAGGAAATAACCAGCATTCACCCTCAAACACTGATTTTTCTCAATTGTAAAAATTGCAGATATACCCAACTCCACTTCCCAGTGTATCTCCCCAGTGTTCATTGTTCTTGAGTGAAAGGCCAGCATACATTTTTCCTTCTTGTCACGAGCTGTGGATGTATGCACTAAAACTAGATTTCTTTATCATTCTTTTGTGATTTAGATTTTTAGTATTGAGAGTTTCCTGTCATCGGGAAGTTTAGTAATAGTAAACACATTTTATTCTATATCCCAGTCTTTGGAAATGGATCCATTGTACTAACCTACCTCTTTGTTTTGTGCAAGCTGGTACACATGGCCCTCACTTCTGCAGCCCAGTAGTGTGCATGTGGTTATACTGGGCAGGCAGTGTGTTGTGGCCAAAACATCTTCGGACTGTGTCCTTAGCTCTGTCAGAATGGCTCTGCCACGTCTTGGTTTTTATCTTCATCTTAGATTTCAAAGGAATGGCAAGTGAGGTACACAGCCAGTGTACCAATGACCTTCTGGATCTCTTGATGCTGACCTAGGGAGCCAGGGTCAAAGAAGGCACTTTTGTTGGTCACTAGTTGGCCACGCTTTCATCTCAACAGCCCTTTAGTTGCTTTCTTTCACCCTCCGCCCCGTTTCTTGGGGTACCAACTTGTGTCCGAGGCCCCCTCTCCCCCTTCCATGAGGATAGGAACAAGCAGTGTCTGGCTTGGGAGAGCACAGCAAGGTGAGATGACAGGTGGTACTGGGTGGCTCATCTGGGTCGAGGAGGTAGAAAAGAGGTGCTGTTCCCCTGGGGAGAAGATTAGAGACCCTTCAGGGCCACCGTGAAGGCAACTGGTGTCACCTGCCCAAGGGGCCTCGGGTAAGGGGATCACCTTGGTGCTCGGCGGTGCCCAGACCTGGCCGGACCCCGAGCATCCCCCGAGTAGGACTCCGACCCTGGCGTGGTCCCCTCCAAGTGTGTGGGTGCTGGGTGCTGTCCCGCAGCTGCGTGTTCAGCTGAGTCCCCAAGGTCCTCCAGGCAGAATTCTTCACACTGCAGATACAGAGTAGCCTTTGCTAGTTTTCCTTGAGGAAGGGCTGCCCTCTCCAGTTTGCACAAAGGCGCGTCCTGAGGCAGCAGCAGTCTGGCTTGAGGGTAGGAAAGAAAGCACAGCTGGGAGGCAATTCACCTTGGGAGTGAGGGCCCAGAACCAGGGAATGGGATTGCCAGTGACCACTTCAAAACGTGGTCTTTGCAGGGACACCTTGGGCTCTGTTTTCACTGCCACTTCCAAGCTCATGTGATCTCGGGCATGCTAATTACCCTTTCTGAGCTGCAATTTTTTCATTTTTCACATGGAGACAGTTGAGGTAGAGCTACTTTATCTATGACGCTTACATGATTTGGGGTGGGGGCTTCTTGAAAAAAAAAGTTGCAAATTTTCCTTTGCGCATTTTACAAGCGCATACAGCCACGTGAACACCTTGGAGAGAGAACACCCCAGGGATGCGGACTAGAGCTGGCCCTCCGTATCCTCTGTTCTGCCTCCGCCAGTTCAACCAGTCGCCTTTTGATCTACAGATGCAAAGGGCTGACTGTAATAGGCCATTTTATATAAGGGACTTGAGCCTCCGTGGATTTTGGTACACACGGGGGTCCTGGAACCAATCCCCCATCGATACCGAGGAACGTCTGATCGTAGTGCGAACAAAGGAAAGAAGTTTGAAACAGCGTAACCGCTCCAGGGAAATAAAAGTAACTCCTCGAGGTCTTTGGGGTATCGCGATGCTCACCTTTAGCTGAACGTGGGAAATCATATGCGGACCTGCAGATACCGATGCCCACATCCCACCCCCAAGGGCCTGACATGTCATTGGTATGTGGTGCAGCCTGGCCACTGGGATTTTTAAATCTCCCCAAGTGACTCAGATATACTGCCGAGGTTGAGAACACTGATTGGTTCCTGGTTCATTGGCACACCAACTAACGTGTGCCTCAGAATCGCCTGGAGCGCTTGTTAAAACTGGTCTCCACCTCCAGAGTTTCTGATTCAGGAGGTCTAGAGTGGAACTCAATAAAATGCATCCAGCAAGTTTCCAGGTACTGCTAATGCTTCAGGGCTGGGACCATACTTTGAGAACCACAGCTGTAGCCAGTATAGGTAGCATGTGACCTTGACTAAACCCTGAATTATCCATCTCGGAGGACAGGAAAACAGAGCAAGGCCTTAGAGTACATTTAGAACAATATGAAAAGATTTTTTTGCAGTGTTTCTGGTTACCTTGACAAACCGGAGACACCTTCAAATGCCATGGCATCTCTCCTAATGCCATTCTTGGAGGTACATATATGAGTAAAAGAGACAGAGATAGAATGAGTGAAAGGGCTAGACTGTAGACTACTTCAGATGATTTCAAGTGGGGAACACTTTTATGGTTTGTTTCTTTAGCTGTGCAGGTGAAATTCATCATGGTGTTGCTTGTGCTACAAAGTAATTTCACAGGGTCTTCTCGCCTTCAGGGGAGAACTTGTATGGTGCTAGAATGGAGCTGAGAATTCTCTTTCGCAGTCTTTGTAGGTTGTTTCAGGTTTACCCACTAAGTAATACCGAGTTGACGAAGTGGTCGTTGAAGTGGCCTGCTGTGTTACCTGGGCTCTCCCCCGTCCTGAACTACATCTTTCTCATCCAGCTTTAGCTCAGCACACCACGGCACAATTTGATTTATCCCATTGGATGCGTAAAGTTCTTTAAAATAATGCTTAGGGAAGCAGTATAGACTGATTTGCTACAAAGTCTGTTTGGACACACTAGGAAAAAAAATGTGAATTAGACAATGAGTGATGAGTGGAGGGGTGATGTCCATAGAATGTGGAAGTTGCATTGTTCCAAAGGCAGTTTTCCCAGCATGCTGTTGTTGTTATTTTTTTTTATTTATTTTTTACTGAAGTATAGTTGATTTACAATATCGTGTTAGTTTAAGGTGTACAGCAAAGTGATTCAATTATACTATATATATAGTTATATATATATGTGTGTGTATATATTTTTTCAGATTCTTTTCCCTTATAGGTTATTACAAAATATTGAGTATAGTTCCCTGTGCTATAAGTCTGTTGTCTACCTGTTTTATACATAGTAGCGTGTATATGTTAATCCCAAACTCCTAATTTGTCTCCCCACCCTTTCCTCTTTGGTAACCATAAGTTTGTTTTCTGTGTCTGTGAGTCTGTTTCTATTTTGTAAATAAGTTTATTTGTATCTTTTTTTAAAGATTCCACATATAAGTGATATGCTATGATATTTGTCCTTGTCTGACTTACTTTACTTAATATGATCATCTCTGGGTCCATGCATGTTCCTGCAAATGGCATGATTTCATTCTTTTTTATGGCAGAAGGTGATCTTGAATAAAGTCAGGTATCAGCCCACTTCTTGTTCCCTGCTATCTGCAATAAGAATAGAATGGAAAATGGGGAAACTCTTATTCATGTTCTTTGGCGAAGTATAGCCTAGAAATCTTTCTGTTAAATGTTATATTAATAGTAACTTTGAATCAAAGGGTAGAAGTACCATTTTTCAAGTGGCCATCTTCCCAGGGACTTCCTGTACTGCCTTTTTTTGGTGTCGATTTCTAGCCTTTGAAATGATGTGTTATCACTGCATGGAAACGCTCTGCGCTGCTTCAGTCACCTTGTCAACACCAACGCACTCATTTCTCACTTTCTATTGAATTTGTTGATTGGGAATGAAACATGAATATCCTTCAAGTATTGTTGCCGATACATTTTTCCTGTAATTCATACCAAAGCCTTCCCGCCCCCCCCTCCTTTTTTTTTTTTTTTTTAAGTCAGGAGCTACTTCTGGAAATTGATGACCAAGTTCTCTGGGAATGTTCCTCAAACCTATATCAGGGCACTTAGATGCCTCTGAAATCCTGATTTGCTTCACCATCTCTACTAGATTCTAAGATCCATGAGGGCAGAGACAGTTCTTACTGGGCAGTATCCTGTGTTTCTAGAAGGAATACAGAATGCGTGTTGTTTTATCCAAATAAATGTTGGCTACATTCTCCATTCAGATTCTAACCCATAAAAGAACAGAGTCTAGCTGCAGAGAGCATTAAAAATATAGCTTTTCTGTTGTCATGAGAATGAGCTGTTTCTAGGGTTTGCAGGTCAGAGAACTTTTCCTGAGGTTTGTGTGTGTGGACTTTTCACAGTCTGTCTCATGCGCTGTACAGAGTCCTTTCAAAAGCATTCATCGCCTGCCTTCCCGCCCTGACCCTGTACCAGTCTGTGTCTGTGCCTGGTGCCCACGATGCTTGACACTCTGTGTACTGTTTCTGACCCTGGCTTGTCTTGTTCACGTGAATCTGATTTTCTGTTTCTGGTTTGAATCCTGGTGGCTACCTGGAACCTGATCTCTCTGGCTTCTGATGTTTGTTAAGTTACTTAGTCTTTCCTTCCAATTTCGGTTGTTTTTAGGCCCTTGTGTTTTCACCTTGTCTGGCCCCAGTGAACCCTGCGTTTGCTCATCATTAAGAAACAAAGTCACAGACATAGAGAACAGACTTGTGGTTGCTGGGGGTGAGGGAGAGGGATGGATCGGGAGTTGGGGGTTAGTAGATGCAAACTATTATATACAGAATGAATAAACAGCAAGGTCCTACTGTAGACTACAGGGAACTATCTATATTCAATATCCTGTGATAAACCATAATGGAAAGGAATATGAAAAAGAATATATATGTGTATAACTGACTCACTTTACCGTACAGCAGAAATTAAACACAACATTGTAAATCAACTATACTTCAGTTAAAAAAAAAAAAAAAAAGAATTGCCCAAACCCAGGCCCTAAAAGGGTCTGATGATAAACATTTAACAATATCTGCTAATTATTGGCTTTCGAAAATATTAATTCCTGCCACGTCCAAAAATATGATAGCACTTATTATAAGCAATACATAGCATCTTCTCCTGTATACCTTTGCTTCCTTTGTTCCAGACAGCATTTGATGCTGCGTGATTGAGGATGACAAGCTGGTCCATGATATGTTGGTGTGAGCGTATGACTCTGTGATGAGTCAGTTTGTCTGTCACTGAAATGTTCGTTTTCTCCAAGCCCGAAAAACATTGCCCATAAAAGAGCATTCAGATTGTCCTTATGCTTCATCCAAGGCACCAGATTCG
Organism: Delphinus delphis; assembly: GCF_949987515.2. NCBI lineage: Eukaryota > Metazoa > Chordata > Mammalia > Artiodactyla > Delphinidae > Delphinus > Delphinus delphis. The sequence continues at coordinate 54,886,296 of NC_082701.1, forward strand.
CTTTTGCCTGCTCGGAGGGAAGCTGGTAAGCATTGCCAGGGTGGAATGTCACAGACATATAAGGACTTGTCAAGGGATAAATCAACTATAAATATAAAATGATCCAGCTTTGGAGTCAAGACAGCTCAAGAGAGCATGTTCCAACCAGCTCCGTTTTAAAGTCAAGGACGTGATGAAGGCTTAGGTGGTTGAAGCGAGTTGCCGAAGACCCGATGCAGAGCTGACAGATAAGGAGCCTGGCCCGAGTCAGGCTTTCATACTGACAAAATTATACGTAGCCAATTGCTTTTCACTGCGTGCGTTACACGTGGATGGGCTCTAACCTTAAAATAAGCCAGAGGCAAGGAGTAGAGCATCGTTTTCCATTTCTTAGAAATTGCAGCTGCCTTACTCAGTTTCACTGACCTGTACGGGATCCTTTGCCTTCTCATTTGTGGTGGGTAAGACTACCTTACTCTGAGCCCACATGTCCATGGACAGGGGTCCAAGAATGTGAGGGGCTTTCCCGGGCTCTGAAGATCGTCCCTCTGCTGGCTTCAACCATGGGTAGGAGTGGAGGGAGGGCCCAGGGGCTCCCGAATGTCTCACCTCATTTACCTGCCTTAATCCCATCAGCCTCACCTCCACCTGCTGTCAGCCTGGAGACATCGGGACTTACCCTTGTGTTCCTGGGGCCCAGGCCAGTTCCTGGTCCCTAGCATTTTTGCTCAGTAAGCATTTGGTGAATGAATGAACATTTGGCTGAAGTTAGAAGCTTCTAATCTTTGAGAATCATGCATCTAACAGACAGCTTGGGACCTGGGTGGAAATCAGAAGAACTGGGTTTTACTTCCCACTTTGGCTTTGAACACTTGTGAGTTTTGATTTGTAATAGGAAATACATATTTAGTCCTTGTCCCTAAGTATATATTTAGAACTCCTAAAACTCTTGGAATTTCCCGAGTGATAAGAGCAGTAAAGGCATCTGGATATTTAGAACACATCCCTTTCAACCACACCTGAGCTTACGTAAATAAGAAGACTTTTGGAAAGCACCCAAGCACGGGGCTGGCCGGAGGGTTAGAACTTTCAGTCCCATCCCCTTGACCTCCAGGGAGAGGAGTGGGGCTGGAGATCAAATCGATGACCTACGGCCGGTGATTTAATTAGTCGTGACAGTGTGACAGAGCCTCTACAAAGCCCCAGAAGGATGGGGTTTGGAGAGCTTCTGGGGTGGTGAACACTTGGAGGTGCTGGGAAGATGGCGCCCTGGGAGAGGTCATGGAGGAAGCTCTGGGCCCTTTCCCTGTGCATCACTTCCACTCTGCTGTTCCTGAGTTATATACTCTAAACCAGCAGTCTTGTGAGTACAGCTGACCCTTGAACAACATGAGTTTGAACTGTGTGGGTCCACTTGTATGTGGACGTGTTTCAATACTCCAGTGTTACATGATCTGCACCTGTGGTTGGTTGAAGGCTTGGGCGCAGAGCTGCAGGTAGGAAGGCCGACTATGGGACTTGAGCGCCCTCAGATTCTGGTCTTGGGCGGATCCTGGACCCAATCTCCTGCATTGTTCGAGGGTCAGCTGTATAATGTTTCTGTGAATTCTGTGAGCCCCCCCCCAACCAATTAATCGAACCTGAGGGAGGGGGTCTTGGGAACCTCAGACCTGTAGCAGGTCAGTGAGAAGCACAGGTGACAACCTGGACTTGTGATTGGCATCTGAAGTAGGGGGGTGGGAGATAGGTGGTGCAGTCTCATGGGACTGAGCCCTGAACCTGGGGGATCTGATGCCATCTCCAGGTAGGTAGTGTCAGAGTTGAGTTGAATTGTAGGAAGCGCAGCTGGTATTGCAGAAAGTTGCTTTTTGGAGTGAAAAGAGCCCACACACATGTGGGAAGTGGAATCAGAAGTGTCCCAGTGCATCAGTTTTGTGGGTCATTTCCACTCTGCTCACGGGTAAAATGAGAGGGTTGGCTGTGTCCACTTGTAGGGTCCCTCCCAGTCTTGTTTCTGCACTCAAGCATCCACACGGGGAGATCCTGAACAGCTTTGCCAGCATCACAGGAAGCAAAGCCCTCTAGTCCTCAGGTCCCTCCCGTCAGGGGTTTTCTCAGCTACGGGGGCAAGGCTGGTAGCTTCCCCACCTCCCGGGTCTCTCCTGCTCAACTGGCTGTCGGAATCAGCTTGGGTTGCATATAACAGAAAAGTCCTAGATGGTCAAGATTTAAACAAAACAGAAGCCTCGACAAAGGCAGAAGCTTATTTATCTCTTACAGAGAGGGCTAGAAGGTAGGGAGGACCTGAAGTTTCACCCCAGAACTCTCTTCCCCACGGCTCTCCCACCCAGGTGACTATCTCAACCCCCGGCTGCAGCCTCAACCGTCCCCCGCACCCCCCCTCCCCTGCATCCATGGAAAAATTGTCTTCCCTGGTGCTAAAAAGGTTGGGGACCGCTGTTCTAAACAGAAGAAGGGTATGACTTTCTAAATAGATGAAGTCTGTGGGGGAAAACTTTTCAGAAACCAGGTCGCGCATGCTTTTGTCTGCATTTCGTTGGCCCAGAATAGGGACCATCTAAGTCAGAGGGAGGTTGGGGAGTGTAATCTGTTAGGAGGAGTGGGCTATGCCCTGCTGAAAATCTGTGGTTATAAAAATGAGCTTTTTGTCTCATCAGTTTCCTTGTTGCTGTCTGTATTGGATTCTGGTTTCAAGGGTGTAGAAGGCATTGACCCCGATTCCCCTGTTCTTTGGAGTAGTTTGAGGAGATAGGATGGAAATAACCTGTTCCCTGACTGGGTGTTCAGCTTGCCTGCAAGATCTGAAACGTGTGAACTGTTTGCTTTATCTTAGGGGGCGGTGATCATGTGCAGAATAGATTTTAAATTCTGGTTAAATTTATTTCACCAGTTTTTTGTCAGTTTGTGCAGTTTATATGTTTCTGGAAATTTAAAAAAAAACTTTTTTTTTAACGTCTTTATTGGAGTATAATTGCTTTACAATGGTGTGTTAGTTTCTGCTTTATAACAAAGTGAATCAGCTATATGTATACATATATCCCCATATCCCCTCCCTCTTGCCTCTCCCTCCCTCCCACCCCTCTAAGTGGTCACAAAGAACCGAGCTGATCTCCCTGTGCCATGCGGCTGCTTCCCACTAGCTATTTTACGTTTGGTAGTGTATATGTGTCCATGCCACTCTCTCACTTCATCTCAGCTTACCCTTCACCCTCCCCGTGTCCTCAAGTCCATTCTCTACGTCTGCGTCTTTATTCCTGTCCTGCCCCTAGGTTCTTCAGAACCTTTTTTTTTTTTTTAGATTCCATATACATGTGTTAGCTTACGGTATTTGTGTTTCTCTTTCTGACTTACTTCACTCTGTATGACAGACTCTAGGTCCATCCACCTCACTACAAACAACTCAGTTTCGTTTCTTTTTATGGCTGAGTAATAGTCCATTGTGTATATATACCACATCTTCTTTATCCATTCATCTGTCGATGGACACTTAGGTTGCTTCCATGTCCTGGCTATTGTAAATAAGAGCTACAATGAACATTGTGGTACATGACTTATTTTTTTTTTAACATCTTTATAGGAGTATAATTGCTTTACAGTGGTGTGTTAGTTTCTGCTTTATAACGAAGTGAATCAGCTATACGTATACGTATATCCCCATATCTCCTCCCTCTTGCGTCTCCCTCCCACCCTCCCTATCCCACCCCTTTAGGTGGTCACAAAGCACCTAGCTGACCTCCCTGTGCTATGCGGCTGCTTCCCGCTGGCTATCTATTTTACATTTGGTAGGGTAAGCTGGGACGAAGTGAGAGAGTGGCATGGACGTAAAAACACTGCTTTTTCATTCACAGTATTTGTCATTTGTGCCTTTGCTTGGTTTTTCTTGTTTAGTTTTCCCAGGGGCTTGTCTGTTTCGCCTCTTTTTAAAGAACCCATATTAGCTTTGGTTAATTCCCTCTATTGCTTATATTATCTTTTTTCTTAATATACATATATATTTATAAAGAATACATTTATATAAGTTTATATATACATTTATATATGATGCATTTGTATGTATATTTTGTCTATGCTATTTGGTCTCCTGCTGTTTTTTTTTAATTGATTGCATGTGGTCAGGTGAGGTTTTTTGGTTCATTTCTCAGGCAGTTTTGGTGATTTAATATCTCATTACATCGATGTTTGTTTTAACATTCTAAAGAGTTTTAAAAATCTCTACAGTATATGTAGTCATATTGCCTCTTTTTTTTTTTTTGCTGTAAATGTTTTGAATTTGTTACATCTCTACTGCTTAACTGTCTCGGAAGATGCTTGCGTATTCCATTATTTTTTGTTTTATTGATCAATTCTGTTTTCTATTCTTCTATACTCATTTCTGTCCTTAACATTTTATTTCTTCCCTTTTTTTTCCTTTGGGATTACTATCTTCCCTAGCCTCAAGTTAAACATTTATTTCTTTTCTTCTAATGGCATTTTGCTTGTAATAAATGTAGTCAGTGCTCTCTAAGGAATATTTCTTATATACTTAATAATTATTAAATATTTCTCTCTAAGGAATATTTGCCTCCACCCCACAACACTGATAAATTATCCTTTAATTATCATTTAGTTCTAAATATTTAATAATTTCCATTGTGATTTCCTTTATTTTTTATTGAGGTATAATTACCATATAATATTGGGTTTCAGGTGTACAATGTAATTTGATATTTGTATATGTTGCGAAATGATCACCACAATATATAGTTAAAAGTATAGTTAACATCTGTCACCATTTATAATTACAAAAATTGGGGTCTTTTTTTTTTTTTTGGCTTCTCGTCATTTGGCATTCCGGATCTTAGTTCCCCGACCAGGGATCGAACCCACGCCCCCTGCAGGGGAAGCACGGAGTCTTACCCACTGGACCGCTAGGGAAGTCCCTTGGGGTCCTTTTTAAGGGAAAAATAAACGTGTAGCACGCAGGGAAGGACATTCTGGGTGTGGGGCACGTCATTTCATTCAGTGGCACCACCTATGTTCACGGCAGTGTATTAAGCATCAGAGGACCTAAGATAAAACAATGGATATGCCCAGGGGAGGGGGAGGAGTTAAAACACAGGCTGCCGGAGGGCAGGACGGGGAAGATAGAATGAGCGTTGGGAAAGTGGAGGTGAGCCGTTCGTTCGTGAGAAACGTTTGGCGGTTACAGAGGACAGAAATGTGAATGTGAGGAAGGGGGGTGCAGGGGACAGGGGAGCTGGAAGCCCCAGGGCAAGAGCAGGATGCCCCCCGCCCCGGGAATTGCTTTACCCCGGACCCTGCAGTCCCTCGTGTCAGCTGTTCCAGTTCCCCGAATCCACTGTATAGAAGATCCCCCGCGACGAGCAGAGCATCACCTGGGTTTCCCGCTCTCAGGTGGCTCTGTTGCACCTGTTGGGAGCCCTCAGTCCCTGCACATCTCCTGATTCCCGACTCAACTGCCTGAGCATCCTGCCGCCTGCCTTTCTCTCCTGGTGGACTTGTCCTCTGTCTCTGCCCTGCTTCTCACCCACCTCTTAGCCCGGTGACCCCAGCACATGCCATCCCCCTGACTCTGACTCCTGGTCCCTTTTACCCTGATTCTGCCGGGTCTGTACCGATCGTGCTTCCCTCTCCCTTTGGGGCTTCTCAGGGCTGCCCTCTTGACTTGGCCGGTCAGGGGGCAGGGTGAAGGGCAGCAAGGACGAGAGGCTGCGTTTAGAAACAAATGCTGCGTGTCATGTTGGCGAGCAGACAGGCAGGCGCCGGCACCATGCGGTGTCCAAGCAGAGGCAGAGGTTGTCAGTGGTTTCCGCAGCCTCAGCAAACAAGGGAATGAGGTGGGTTAGCTCCTTGTGAGCAAGGATTTGGGTGAAGTTGGCGCGCGTTGATAGTGGTCTGGTCTGCAGTGTTCTCTCCCCAGAGCACATGGTATCCCTGAATGGGGATTTAGGCAGCTAATGGCGGGGGGGCTGGAGGGTGGTAAGGCAGGCTTGGTGGGAGTTAGAGCTAATGAAACCCTCCCCAGGGTGGTACACGGAGGGATGTTGGGTAAGCCTTGCATCTCAGGACTCCAGGGTCCTCTTTGCCTTATCCAAGCAGGGCCCAGCCTGCTTGCAGAAGCCCCAAAGCGGGGCTTCCCGACCTCTGAGACTCCAGCCACGTTACACTCCAGCAAAATGGCCTGTGCAGACGCTGTCATTGACAAGCCACATCACCGGAACCTGTTTTTGAGATGCTGGGTACAGTGTCTTACTGTGCCATGACCACCATCTTGCGTAATTGGCCACAAGTTCAGTGGCGACTGGTCATCATCACACGCTGCAGTCAGTACCTCCCAGCATGTGAACACATTTCGTCATCTGCAAAGCCCGGGAGGGGCCGGGGAGGCTAGACGTTTCTAGAGAAACGTGAGTGGGAGGATGGAAGTTGACTTTGGGGGTGAAGGACCAGTGTTGGGAGGCAGCTCTGATTGTTCACTCTTGAGGTTGGTGTATTTGTTCGATCAGTTGCTCGTTTAATTATGTCCACGTGACTAGCATAATGGCCCTTAAGGACTCCATGGTCTTACCCAGTACAGCTGCTTCCTGATAATCTTATTTTCCTTTGGGGTGAGGGACATGGTTCCTAGGAGACCAATTCTGAGACTGCTTGTAGCGCCATCTCCAGATATTGCAGGCTGACTCGTGGACCTCCCTTCTGGTCGTCCGAGGACCCTCAGCTGTAATCACTGACTTTGGCCCCAAACCATAACCTCCTCGTCCCCACTTGTAAAAGCAGCCATGCTTCCCACGTTTTGACTTCCTGTAACAGGCGCACTAATACTGGGTCACCTATCAGAGCTCTTCTGTCCTTCACTTTCACGACCTGTAAAAATACACAAGAATCCTGTTCTCACCCAGAGACCATTCTTTAGTAGCATCCACCCTCTAGAACACAGCTGAAAACCCACAAGTTAAGTGGGGAAAGGCGTCTGAGTGATTGAAATCATTGTCAGTGAATCGAGAGCCATACCTTCTGTCTCCATTCAGAATTTACTAACTCATCCCGAAACTTACTTTCTCTGATGATTAACGTATAGTGTTCACCACAGAAAAATGATCAACCACAGAAGAGTCTAAACGAACTATGTCACTCAGTCCAATTGTCGGGTTGTATCCCCTAGTCGTACTTGTGGTATGTTTGTTCTAATTTGCTTTCTCTGTACATATGTGTGTGGTTGTTTTTAAAACCAAGTTAGGGTAATGTTGTATATCGTTTTGTAAACTTTTTCCCATTTGACAGTGTTATGACACATACACACAAAGATAAACGTACAGGACGTTGATGGGCACATGTGTAACAGAATCACTGGAAACAAATATCTCTCAGTTGGAGAAGGGTTAAATAAATGCTGATATCGTGAGTGGCATCTAACATAGCTGATGAAGTTGGGTAGACGCATGTGTAGATACTTAGAAAGATCTCTAAGCCGTGTTATGTGGAAAACATCAAATCACACACAGTACAGACAGTATGAACCCAACGATGTAAAAAAGAAAAAGGGTGTCTGTGAACTTACATGTATATGTATGCATATAGATGTATAGTTGTCCCTTGATTCCAGGGGGGGATGGGTCCCACGACCCCTCATGTACCAAAATCTGTGGACGCTCATGTCCCCTTTATGAAATGGCATAGTATTTGCTTATAACCTACATACATCCTCCCACATACTTTATATATTTTTGAGAAGACTTTATTGAATTTTTGTTACCATATTGCTTCTGTTTTATGTTTTGGTTTTTTGGCCAAGAGGCATGTGGGATCTTAGCTCTCTGACCAGGGTTCGAACCCACGCCCCCTGCACTGGAAGGTGAAGTCTTAACCAAGGGACTGCCAGGGAAGTCCCCTCCCGCCTACTTTAAATCATCTATATAGATTATAATACCGAATACAATGTAAAAGCTATGTAAATAGTTGTAAATACAATGTAAATACTATGTAGATAGTTTCCTGTGTGCGGTCAATTCAAGTTTACTTTCTGGAACTTTCTGGAATTTATTTTTCCCAATTATTTTGAATCCACAGTGTGGAACGCTGACTGTGTAGAGTAAGGATAGAAAGGGTATGTTTCAGGGGTTCCTCTGGAGGGAAGATTCAGGCTACAGGTAGATGGGAGAAAGGCTTCACGTTTCACCCTATGCTTTGTAAATGCCCTGGAAACCTTTGCAAGGAGCAGTGGGTGCTTTGTTATGTATATTGAAGGTGTTTTCTTCTAGGCTGTCGTTTGTCATTTATTATGACTTTTCGCCCATAGCAGTTTAAGAAATTGGTCACAGAATCTTTTGACATTATGACTTCTGACTTTAGAATCCTGCCTGGGAAGGCCTTTCTCACCGTAAGATTACACACTGTCTTGATTTTTTTCATCATCTTACTTTTTTTTTTTTCCAATGAACGATGTCATCCACTTCCTGTGTATTTTTCTATGTGGTCCCAGGAATGGAGCAGCTCCAAATGGATATCCAGTCGCTCCCACACCATTGATTGGACCATCGGCCAATCTGACTTTGTGCCTTCTAAATTCCCACACATACTTGGACTGCTTATTAAAAGTTGTCTAAAATTGGGGGTCTCTTTGTCTCCAGCAGTTAAGTGGTCCATCGACGTTGAAGAGTTGAGTGACCCTCTGTGATGAAGTGTCCAGGGGGGGCCCTGGCACTAAGGGCAAGCTGCTCTTAAACGTAATAACAGAAGGCGTAGTGGGATGCCTGGGCTGGGGTGTGTGGATGAAGAGGCCCTACTTGTTTGTGTTGGGGCAAAGCCCTAGATTGCAAAATGCAAAGCACGAGACAGAAAACCCTCAAGCTGCATTGACGAAGGGGCAGTTGATTATAAGCACCCAGCAGCTAGCACCCTCGTGACGCTGACCCTGAAGGATAACTAGGTGTCACGGCAGTGAGAGATGTGCCGCCACTGGGAGCCGAGGGGCCACGTCCCCCAGGCTGTCCTGTCTTTCTCTGCCCTCACCAGTTCTGTTCCTGCAAGTTTCCTTACAGACAGCCCATCCAAGCCACTGGCCCTGACAGGTCCAGCCCCAGCCGACCGTCCTCTCTTATTATAAAATCCCAGGAGCATCTAATTAGCTGTCTGTCTTCACTGCACTGCCTCCCCCAGCCCAGTCATTTCTGGCTGCAGGGATGGGAGTTGTCACATTGTCCCTGGGTGGCTGCTTCCAGAGGTGTTAGGGCAGATGAAACCGGAAGTCTACTGGGCCTGGCGGGGAAATGTCCTTCCCCTCTGCTTCCCTCTAGGTAGCCTGACGAGCGATGATTTTCTGCTGTTTTTTGAAAAGCAGTAAGACTATATTTAGAACTCTATCGAAAGCTAAGCCCTAAGCAGTTGTGAAGTAGGCAGTTTATTTTTGCCTTCCCTGCCTCCCTGTCTTCCATAATCAGAGTTTTTATTTGGAAGGATCTCTAAACTTTTTTTTTTTTTTTTGCGTTACGCGGGCCTCTCACTGTTGCGGCCTCTCCCGTTGCGGAGCACAGGCTCCGGACGTGCAGGCTCAGCGGCCACGGCTCACGGGCCCAGCCGCTCCACGGCATGTGGGATCTTCCCGGACCGGGGCACGAACCTGCGTCCCTTGCATCGGCAGGCGGACTCTCAGTCACTGCGCCACCAGGGAAGCCCTCTAAACTTTTTAAAAAGCTGTGGTGATACAGAGGTTGCGAAAGTGGGCTCTGAGCTCAGACTGTATTCGTAAGATGCTTCTCCAAGCTTTGTGACCTTGGGCGCATTATCCACACTTGCTAAACCTCAATTTCCCCGTCAATAAAATGATGTTATTAATAGTCCCGACCTCAGGGGTTATTGGGAAAGTTAAATGAATGTCAGGTTTTAACGTACTGCAGGGTACTTAGTGGGGACGTATGTTTCGTTGCTTTTTAATGAATAAAGACACTGCCCGTGACGATGCATTCCCTGTGCATTTTCTGCGTTATCGCAGTGCCTTCCCAAACTTTGAGATTTACTTTCTGTAATCCGTATTCTGAAAATAACACATCCCTAGAAGTATAATGATGATACTTGTTTTCCAACAAAACTCTTCCCCCACCTCTTGCCAGACTTTATTGAAAAAAAAAAAAAAGTCGCCTCACTTCTCTGAACCTCATTGCTCTGCAGCTAATTAATGGCAAAGCCATTTCTGAGTCCTAGAACAGGCCTCTTTTCCCACTTCCTGCCGCTTCCTCTGGAAGCTTGTTCTTAACGCGAGGACCTGGTTAAATCCTCCCTGAGGAGGCCTGCAGTGAGCGACTTAAGCCACCAAAGGACTGGATGCTTCATTGTGGTGTTTTAGACATCACTCCCCCCAGCCCCGCATTTGAAAGGATAAGGAATGAATTACTTTGAAATACTAAGTCACCTCACAGGGGACTCAGGCGCTTAATTAGATGTGAATCCAGCCACCATCTGAAAAGGAAAGTTTATCCTTTTACTAGGTTCTGCACTGATCAGACCCTAAATAGACCCCTTGGGTTCATGAGCTGCTGATGATTTGAGGAGGATTTGGAGAACCTACAGTTCAGGACAGATTAAATATTAATATTCAGGTTAGAGAGTTGAAAAGGAATATTTTGTCAAAAAGCCAGACACATGCCGTTTGGTGAACGCCCCAGCTCGCGGTGTTCCTTCCAGCCAGAGCTCAAGGCCGTCTGTAATTCAGCCGCAATTTGGCCATGACTGATCCACAGCCCCATGTGACCACTGGGGAACCAGGAAGTGTTGAAATTGGCCACGGCCCAGATAAGATAGAATAATTGTCCCCCTCTCCTCTTACACACGTGGTGCTGGAGACTGAATATTTGTGTCCCTCCACACACACAATTCATACAGTAAATCCTGTTTAAAAAAACAAAATTCACCTGGGTAAATTTGAAGATCTAATTTGCTCTAATGATTCATGAATCGGGCAGCAATCCCATCTTAGCACATAGAAAGGAGCACCAAGGAAAGTGAAAGACTTTTATAGGCAGAAGGGGATGGACAAAGTAAGGTTCTGGCCTAGAGTGGATTGTTTCAGGCAAGGTCGCCTTCCTTTCGGGGAAGGTAGGGGTTCTATCAGGCAGAATCTCACTAGTGCTGGTCACTAGTTAAAGGTCGTTTTCCTGTCAGAGGCCAAAACTGCAGTTAGGTGTTGAGTCTCGGTTTGCTGACGTGGGATTTAGCACAAGTGACTCCATTTTTAGCCTGTTTCTTTTTAACAGTCCTAATCCTCCAATGTGAGGGTATTTGGAGGTGATTATGTCATGAGGGTGGAACCCTTGTGAATGGGAGTACCCTTATAAGAGAGACCCCAGAAACCTCCCTTGTTCCTTCCACCACATGAAGACACAGGGAGAAAACATGGGCTGTCCACCAGAAAGCGGGTCCTCACCAGACTGCGTATGTGCTGGTACCTTGATCGTGGACTTCCCAGTCTCCAGAACCGTGAGAAATGAATTTCTGTTCTCTGTAAGCCACGCTATCTAAGGTGTTCTGTTACCGTCACCTGAACAGACTAAGACAGGTAGGAAACGGATACTTGCCATTGAGTGTCTGCTCTTTGGGTACGAGTGGATTTATATTCTTGTGGAGGAAAAAAAAAAGGCTTTCCAATGCAGCTGTCCTGGAGAATATTCTATAATGGCAGAATGGCTTGGAGCTAGCTGCGTTTTCTAGGAAATGACTCGTGCGAGACCATGTTTTCTGTAAAAGGATACTCTGTCTACTAACAGGCTTTACTTGCATTGGCTGTTCGTGTTATTTATTTGTTTATATCCTGCCCCACGCCAAAAGGGACTTGTAAATTTATTCATCAGGTATCATCAGATGTGGCTAAAGATTATGTCCGATTTGGGGCAGATCTGCTTTTCATAAGGAAGATGCATTCGGTCCGTGCTAGTGGGTTGAAAGTTTGCTGTCGCTTGCCCTGTTTGTCCTTGTGCCACTGGTATTACTTGTGCTCAGGACCCCATAGGTTCTCACTTCTATATATTTTGAGAAGCCAGCATTTGCTCGAGCTTGGAAGGAGGAACGGGGGGAAGACTTACGCCACGTGTGTAGTAAGCCTTCGGCAGTGTATTAGCCCACGGTGTGTGGGCACAGGAATCTTAAGAATGGAAAGTGCTGACCAAGTCTGCTATTCTAAAATCACCCAGGTCAGCCAAGTAGAGGAGCTGTGTGTACAGCGGCCATACCTCATCCCCTTCCTTTACCTGCCCTGCCCTCTGGCAGCTGTGATGAGCTGTGAAGTGCCCCAGCCAGAGCCCCTCACTCACCTCCACTTTGGTGCCCAGGAGGGAGGACGAGGAGAGTCAGCGGGTCGCCACCGGGGGTGTGACTATTGCAGCGGGGATCCTGCAGGTGTGCAAGGGTTCCTTTCATGGCTCTAGCATCAGGCCAGATAAAGCAACCCTCCTAGACTCCTTTTCCATAGTTGAAGCTCTCAGCGTGTGACGTTGTGATTTATAATAAGAAATATGTATTTGGTCTTGGTCCTCTTTCTGGCACAGAACTTCTAAAACCCTTGGAATTTCCAAAGTGGTGAGAGCTATCACCGTGTCTTTTTAGCTTTTTAGTTATGTTAATGAGGTGACTTTCAGATGGCACCTGAGGATGGGGGTTGGTGGTCAGGGAAACCAACCCTGTGATTAGAGGCTGATCTTGAGTTATATCCTTTTATGGTAAACCGGTAATCTAGTAAGGAAAATGTTTCTTTGAGTTCTGTGAGCCACTCTAGCAAATTAATCGAACCCAAGGAGGGGGTTCTTTGGAACCTTCAATCTACAGCCAGTCAGAAGGCGAAGTGTGTGTGTCGGGGAGGGGGGACAGTCTTGTGAGACTGAGCCCTTAAGCTGTGGGATCGGACGCTGCCTTCAGTTAGATGGTGTCAGAACTGAATTGCACTGTAGGACACGCAACTGCCGTCTGAAAATTGGTGTTGTGGTGACCACACACATACACACACACACACACACACACACAGGAATTGCGTGATCACAATTGGTGATCTGAACCCTTTTATTGGCCTTCTGGGTTTAACTTTGAAAGTAGCAAAGAGGGGTGAACGGGCTGAACTAAAGAAAAAGAACACCAGTGAAATGGATGAGGAGCTCTTATGGGTTGAATTGTGTCCCCCCAGAAGATGTCGAAGTCCTAACCCCCAGCACCTGGGAAGGTGACCTTACGTAGAAACAGTCTTTACGGATGATGGAGTTAAGATGAGGTCATTAGGGTGGGTCCTAATCCAGTGGGGCTGTGTGTGTCCTTATAAGAAGGGAAGATTTGGACAGACATCCACACACAGAAGGAACATCATCTACCAGCCGAGGAATGCCCGAGGCAGCCACAACCTAGAAGAGAGTCTCCCTCTCGGCCCTGGGAAGGAACCCCCCAGCCAGCCCCGTGACTGCAGATTTCTGCCCTCCAGAGCTGTGAGGCAACACACTTCTGTGGTGGAAGCCGCCCCTCTGTAGCACTTCGTTATCGCATATCGCAGCCCTAGGAGACGAGTACAGGAGCTTTTCACATGTCCTACAGGAAGGGATCTGCCCTCCTCTTCCTGGCGTGAAGCTCTTACCCCAGGGGGTCTGCTCGGACCCAGGAGACACCTGTTCTCATCATCTCGGAAACTTTCCGGGCCGCTTTACTGCCCACATGTTGGGCTGGCACCCAGGACCTAAAGATCGTCCCTTGACTCTCCTCTGTTCTTCTCTCTCAGTACTTCCTGAGATGTCCCCCTGTTCTTGTGGAGTCCCGTCTGCCACCTTCTGCTCTAAAATGTACCTGGGACTTGTCTTGAGGCGGTGGATTGAGACCCATAGACATGCAAATGATTGCCAGGAAGGAGGAAGCTTTTTATCACTCACGGTCCCTTAGAGGCAGGAGTCATGGCCAGCCACTCAGGGCCACGCGGGGAAGCATCTTGTTTCAGTTGAAGTGGGCGGGAGCGGGCAAAGCATGGGAAGCAGGTGGCACAGACCTGTGATTGGGTAGTTGGAATAATGTTGGTGGCCAAACATTTCTCTGCCACATCGTTGCGTAGCTCCTCCTTGTGAGGTTGGTAGCAGAGATCCCACAGGCAGGACATGAGTGAATCTCTGTTTTATTGCTCTTCGGAGCATAGGGTGCAGCTATATACTGAGAACATCTGGGTTGATCCCACAAGCAGAGTTTCATGGTAGCGTATTGTTCCGATGGTGGGGATTCCGTTTCTTCCTCTCTGTCTCTTAATCTCTCACTTGCTTGCTAACTCTCAGGCTGTCTTCAGTTCTTCCATATGTGAAATGATGGGGTTGGGTGGACAGCATGTTCTTGGTATCGACATATGAATGTTCATTAAATGTCCGCAGAATGGCTGAGCTCACAGGATCTTAAATATCACTGAGCCCAATTTCCTCGCATAACGGATGAGGGAACTTGGAGAGGCTAAGAGGCTTCCCTGGAGAATCAACAGCCCAGAGATAAGCGAGGACCTCTGCTTGCTGACGCCGTTACCCCACGTTTCTAAAACTCCTTGACCTAGTTAAGTGAATTCATGCTTGTCATGTACAGGTAGTTTCCCCTAAAATTTGTAAAATCTAATGTCATTCACTGAGCCAACTCAAAATATTTGCATCTCAACCCGAGAACTGACATAACATTTACATGTCTTCCTCTGCTATACTTGCGTAAAATAGAATTATTATTTTATGCCAGTTTCCTCCCATTTTACCTCTCACTGACAGTCATTTTAGTACCAAAGAAGTGGATGGCTCTAGAATCTTCTCAAAGCCATCCCTAAGACCAAGAAAGCTGGAGAGGACGTGAATCCTTGTTGAGAACGATGGAAATTCTGCATCAAAATATAAATGCTGGAGGATTCTAGGGAGAAGCTGGTCTGAGCCCAGGTCCTTGATATCTTGTGTGGAATAGCATGGTGGACCATGGTGACCATTCTGGTTATCTAGTAATGTGGTATCAAAACTAGTGGCCAAAAACTAGTGGCCTTAAGTTAACAATGATGTTTTCCTCATGAATCTGCTCTTGGGCGGGGCTCACAGGGGACAGCTCATTTCTGCTGCGCTCGATGGTGGCTGTGATGGTTCGGATGCTGAGGCCGGTGTCCTCTGAAGGCTTGCTCACCTGTCTGGAGGTCTTTGCTGACCTTCCACTGGGACCTTAGCTGGAGCTGTTGGCCAAATACCTACACATGGCCACTCTGTGTGGCTTGGGCTTCTTCGCAACACGGTGGCTGGGTTTTAGGACTGAGCATCCTTATGACCTAGCCTGGGAGGTTATTTCTGTGCAGCCACAAAGGCCCTCCCAGGTTCAAGAGGATGGAAATAAACTTCACCTCCTGATGGAGCAGTGGAAGTGCCCTGGCGGGGCCCGTAGGACTGGAAATCCTGCCGTTTTGAAAACTACTTTCTGCTATAGTGGCAGAGATTCAGAGGTTGAGTCTGAAGCCAAGAATTCGCCTAGGATATCCAGAGATGAGAGACAGTGCTGGGCTCAATTTTTTGTGTGTGCATTTGGGTGTTTTTTTGGGGGGAGGGGGGGAACTGCTGTGAATTGAGAGGCCAGAGTGGTACAGGCTGATCCCTCCTCAATCCTTAGTGTAAGCACTTGTTTGTCTTGCAGGAGCTATTTGATATTTAAAAAAAAATTTTTTTTTTAGCTGAGGTATAGTTGGTTTACAATGTTGTATTAATTACTGTTGTACAACAAAGTGATTCAGTTTACATATATATACATTTTAAAATATTCTTTTCCATTATGGTTTATCGTAGGATATTGACTATGATTCCCCATGCTATACAGTAGGACCTTGTTGTCTATCCATACTGTATATACTAGTTTGCATGTGCTGACCCCAACCTCCCACTCCATCCATCCCCCAACCCCCCTTCCCCTTGGCAACCACCGGTCTGTTCTCTATGTCCGTGATTCTGTTTCATAGTTAGGTTTATTTGTGTCGTATTTTAGATTCCACATGTAAGTGATATCATATGGTATTTCTTTCTCTCTAACTTATTTCAGTTAGTACGATCATCTCTGGTTGCATTCCTGGTGCTGCAAATGGCCTTATTTCACTCTTTTTTATGCCTGAGTAGTATTGCATTGTGTATATGTACCACATCTTCTTTATCCATTCATCTGTCGATGGACATTTAGGTTGTTTCCATGTCTTGGCTATTGTGAATAGTGCTGCTGTGAACATAGGGGTGCGTGTTTCTTTTTGAATTAGAGTTTTGTCTGGATATATGCCCAGCAGTGGCATTGCTGGATTGTATGGTCATTCTATTTTTAGTTTTCTGAGGAACCTCCTTACTGTTTTCCATAGTGGCTGCACCAACTTACATTCCCACCGACAGTGTAGGAGGGTTCCCTTTTCTCCACACCCTCTCCAGCATGTGTGGTTTGTAGACTTTTGAATGATGGCCCTTCTGACTTGTGTGAGGTGGTACCTCATTGTAGTTTTGATTTGAGTTTCCTACTTGATACTTTTGACTGCAAAAGGTTCAGCGAGGACTGACTTGGGAGGCTGAATTACTTCTTAACTTTGTGATTTGCAAACGATGAGCATTGCCATCCAGTACCATTGTGGTACCTCCTCTAACCCTTCAACACCAGCCTGCAGGGAGCTGTATCTCCCCCCATCTGCTTTTGTCCTACTGACTCAACACCAGTAGCCTAACCTGTGCAGGTGCTGAGGGACACGTACCTGTGCATAGGCGGGGCACCATCGCAGCTCACTTCCAAGGGCATGGTAACAGGAAGTTAGGAGCGCAAACTCGAAACTAGAAAAAATAGCTCCTGTCGAGGTAGAGGTGAAGAAAGAGATGGAAGAGGACTTTAACAAAGTGCAGTGAACTCTCAAGAAAATACCAGTATAGTAAATAAAATAGATAAATAAAAGACTTCATGGAACTGAAAACGTTGTTTCCACATTATAAGGAACTATTTTCCAGATGTATGTAAAAAATAGTCACTGCTAAGAACATAATGACTCTCTATTCTAGAAGATCAAGAGAAACAGATTTCTCAGGCCACAGAGCAAAGGCATTTCGAGGTGAAAAGCGTGAGGGAAAAGATAAGAAACTTGGAGGTCAGATTCAAGAGACTTAACATGAACCCGGAGGAGAAAAAGAACCAGAGAGAAGAGCAACTGTTAAGTAAAAGTAGAAGGAGAGTTCTCTGAGTTGACAAGTTAGGCAGGGTGGATGAATGTTTCAAACTATGTGTATAGACGTTTCCTGGTGAGGCAGGGTGGATGAATGTTTCAAACTATGTGTATAGACGTTTCCTGGTGAAATTCTAGAATTTTACAGATAAAGAGAAATTTTGCACATCTGGACAGACAGAACCAGAAGAACTAGACTAAATATCAGACTTCTTATCAGCAGCTCCAGAAGGAAGGAGACCATTAAACAATATCTATAGACTTATGGACAAAAAGGTTATTATCAAAAATCCTATATCAAACCTGGTTACCCAATTTGTAAGGTTAACGCATAAAGGCTTTGGAGTTACACTCCTATAACATCTGTTTATTACTCATGTAACATCACTTTTCAAGGGCATGGAGGCCTCAGATTTTATTTATTTATTTACTTATTTGTATAATTTAGCAGGAGAAAACTGGCAAAATGGCCAATCTGATGGGGAGCTCCAGAAACTAGAAGAGGACAGAAAAGAGTAGTGAGCAGTGAATCCTGCGACCAATAGGTAGTTTAGCCTAAACAGATGAGATGATTTTTGCCAGGAATCTGTTGTGTATGCTACGTAGTGATTATTGCAACAAAACAGACAAGCTCTAAAGGAAAAAGCTAATAATAGCCTCAAGTCAAATGGCGACCAAACTCAGGAGTGGGGATGAGAGTTGGTGGTGGGAGAGGGTCATTGGAAAAATAAACATGTTCTAAGTGTTTCTTCTCGTGGATCAGGGGAGAAACAGCTCGGTGGGGGACATAATTATCTTCTACTGATGTGTAAATAGAGGAGATTAGGTTCAGTTATGATTTCAGGGGAAGGAAGTTCCTTTATAAATCAAATCGGGGTTCTCCTCTCCTCTCCTGGGTCCTTGCCCTACCACTGGGAGAAAGCTGATTTTTAACATCTGCATTTCATCGTTTGCCTTGATATTTTTGATGCCAGACAAACTGAGGTTTGGACTACTTTGCTTGGAAAAGTTTTCCCCCCAAACCCTAACCTTGACAGCATCATCAGAACCCCCTTGCTTCCGCAGCCCACAGCATCAGCCTGGACCGCGGTCCGCCTGGCTTCATTTATGGCTGCCTCCCTACCTGGGAGCCTTCACAGTGTGGCTTGGAGATGAATTGAGCCGCACTTGAGAAAGAGTGTGGGGACGGGGTCTAAAATATGTTCCTCTCGTCCACTAGGGAGTATGACAGGTAACAGTTCTAAGACAGAACTGAGAGAGTGGTGGAGAGGGGTGCCTTGGGGGTAGAGAAGGACAGCAAAAGAGAGGCCAGAAGCCCTGACATCAGTGTTTTGTCTGGATGGGGACACTTCTGGAATAGCACCTATCTTAGCAAGATAACATTTTTTGGTCTCTCTGAGCCCTGTCCTGCCAGGACTGCCAAGGGCAGGAGGCTAGTAACGAGTAAGCCCACGTTTGTGGTCCTGGCCCTCTCGCCATAGTGAATTGTGTCCAAAATCCTGCCCGCTGGACCCTGGGGCCAGCCTCCCCGTGTAAAATCTGCAAGTCACACTGGAGCTGGGCACCAGGGTATTCTGTCATTTTCAGTGTCACACACTTGCCCCTCAGAGACCTGTACTTCCAAGCCACTTTCCGTTGGTCTGGGATCACAGGTTTATTTTTAAAACTGTGCCCTAACCATAGACCAGAAAAGGACCTTGGCAAGTCATTGAGTCCAGGCCTTAACTTCAGAGAGAATCACACTTAAACTCCACCCCAGAGAACCCTTCTGCAATGACAGATACCGTGAAAATTGCTCCCAAGGATGGCTTGGAATCTGTTCATCCTGAATCGTTTAATCCCTTCACTTTCAGGAAACACATCAGGTCCTGTTCTGTTGGTCACCAGACCCTGGCCTCTGACAAACACGGACCCCAAATCATGAGCAGAGGACAGTGTGATAGTCGTGCAGTGCTTTTGACTCTGTTCTGTGGCCCCGAGATCATGCTATCATCCATCCTTAAAACCACAAAGGCCCACAGCGCTCAGATTTCACAAGTGACCACGAGGGAGTGGAGGTGGAAGATGCAGAATGCACTCACGGGTGGGTCTGCAGGGACCGCCACGCAAAGTGTCACCACCAGGGGGCTTAACAATGGAAATTTATTTTCTCATAATTTCAGAGGCTGGAAGTCTGAGATCAAGGTGTCCACGGGGTTGGTTCCTTCTGAGGCCTCTCTCTTTGGCTTGCAGATGGCTGTCTTCTCCCTGTGTCCTCACATGGTCGTCTCTGTGTGTCTGGTCTTGACCTCCTCTTCTTATGAGGTCACCAGTCATACTGGATAAAGGCCCACCCTAATGACCTCATTTTAACTTTATCACCTCTCTAAAGGCCCTGTCTCTAAATACAGTCACATTCTAGGGTAAGGGAGGTTAGGACTTCCACATAGGAGTTTGGGGGGGAACATAATTTAGCCCATAACAACTCCAGAGATCAGATATCACCAAGACCACTGTACTTGCGTCCTAAAATCACTTCCAAAACCATGGGGAAAGCCCATTCTTCACAACCCTGGTCCATGTTCGAAAAATTGTGAGAAATTAAAAACAAAAAGACATTTAAAGTAATACATAAAAATGCATAAGAATATGATATAATTAACATTACTAATTTAAATATGAATAATCATGAATATATTATGTATAGTCTTATGCACATTATGCATTATTTTTAAAGTATATATTCTTACCTTAAACCAGCATAAAATTACTTGGAGGGCACGAGAAATACATATTTAAAGATTTAGTATGATAAGTATCAAGACATTTGAGATTTAAACATCTTATTTTCGAGAGGGAAGTACTAATTAACCGTGGGGCTCGGAAACGATGGATACTGTTGGAAAGACTCAGAGGAAGCAGTGAGGAATTGGTAGGGTTTGGATTAGAGATTAAAAAATAATGCCCGGATATTTTGGAATCAGCAAGAGTATTCCTGTTTTGGGACTAGGGAAAAAGTAACGTGGGAGAGAATCTAAAATCTTTGCAATACCTTTAAAACTCCTCTTAGAAATGTACTCATTTGGTTAACCTTCGCAATATTAAAATATGGTGTTTATAACTTGCTGTGTTCGTAAATTTATCACAGGTGACATAAAATATTCCAGTTTACATTATTTTGTAATACAATCACTTTGTTTTTTAAAGACTTTGTTTTTAGAGCAGTTTTAGGTTTACAACAAAATTGAGAGAAAGGTACAGAGATTTCCCATAACCCCCCCCCCCCCACGGATATTCTCCCTCATTATCAACATCACTCACCAGAGTGTTACATTTGTTACCAAGGATGAACCTACACTGACACATCATAATCACCCAAAGTTCATAGTTTACCTCGGGTTCCCTCTTGGTGCTGTCCATTCTGTGGATTTGGACAAATGTATATATAAACATACGCATCATTATAGTATCGCACGACATATTTTCACTGCCTTAACTATTTTTTAAATTTATTTTTGTTTTTTAAATGTAGTAAAAATACAACATAAATTTACCATCTTAACCATTTTTATGTATGCAATTCAGTGGCATTAATCACATTCACATTTGTGTGCTACCATCACCACCAGCCATCCACAGAATTCCTCACCTTGCAAAGCTGAAACTGCACCCGTGAAACTAATTCCCCGCCAGCCCCTGGTAACCACCTTCGCAATACATTTTACAATACTTATACTGCCTCTCGTATCAATAGAAGAAGTAGAACGTTCAACACAAGGGAAGAACAGAGGGCTGACAACACTTTGACATATACCTTAGCATATTTTTTTTGCTTCTGGGTATCCATATATGTATGTTTTTTACTGTGCGTACTGGTTTATAGCTTGTTCCTTCTCGTTTAATTTATCAATACCTTTACATGTCAAATATATGTCATCATTTTTAATACTTACATGAAAGTCCATCCATTTAAACAATCCCTTTGGATTTGAGGGAAGATCTTTGGATTTTTTCCAATATATCCATATACTGAAGGGCTGGAAACAAAAGATTAAGTATAAACGTAGACCTCCATAGGGCAATGCTCTGGTGACCTTTCTTACAGTTAAATCTTTATCTACATCCTCAGGTATTTCTTCAGGATGAGTTCCTCCATTTAAGTTACTTTGAGAAAGGTTTTCTGTATTTTCAGGCTTTTAAAATATATTGCCAAATTGCCTTCAAGAAAGATCGTACCGGGCTTCCCTGGTGGCACAGTGGTTGAGAGTCCGCCTGCCGATGCAGGGGACACGGGTTCGTGCCCCGGTCCGGGAAGATCCCACGTGCCGTGGAGCGGCTGGGCCCGTGAGCCATGGCCGCTGAGCCTGCGCGTCCGGAGCCTGTGCTCCGCAACGGGAGAGGCCACAACAGTGAGAGGCCCACGTACCGCAAAAAAAAAAAAAAAAAGAAAGGAAGATAGTACCATTTCATGCTTCCACCAGCTGTGGTGAACACACCTATCTTCCATACCTTCAGCAACCTTGTCCCTTAAAAATCAAAATAATAGGTGGATGTGGTTTTTAAAATAATCAAGTTGTAGAGAAGGACTTATAATGAAAAGGTATCAGCCGCCTTACCCTGATTCCTCTCCCAGCCCTGCTCTCTGGAGACAATTACTTTTAATGACTTCTGTATTCAATTCCTCTGTAATTTAGCTCCCCGTCTTTAAATAATACGCTTGTCCTGTTGGTTCTCTCCCATATACCCACAAACACACAATTTACTTCCTGTTGGGGAGATGGGGTTTTGATTCTATTATACCACTTGCCTTCCCCTCCATACCTATTTTTTCAATAGTTGTTAACAAAGAGCATTTTACTTCTTATGTTTAAACCTCTCTGCAGTTGCCACAGATGATACGGTTTCTCTTGGCTGGCTTTACTGAGCATTATTCACCTCTCTCTCTCAACTGTTTGCGTCTCCCTCTTTCTTTCCTTTCTTTCCCATTTTTCCTTTCTCTTTTTTCTCTTTCTCTTTTTCACATCTTGAAGATTGATAAAATTTACATTCAGTCTCTCCTGTAATCATCATAATTATGTCTTCTGTGTTTTGTTCATGGGTTGATTCTAAAAGTTCAACAGTCAACTAAGTACTTCTTTTATAGCTACTTAAATGTTGTTCATTGCAGAGCCAAGTAATATGTCAATAATAGTTCATGCTCTGTGGTTCCAACATAAAGATATCTACCCAGATAAAGGAGACTTTGCCTAGTGCCAAGGTTAAATAAATACTCTTTTCTTACATTCTACAGATGATTCAATCATGCATCACTTTACTTTGATTCATATTTGTTTGTTTCTTGATTCATATTTGAATCCTATCTTTCTTGGGTACTTCTCCTGGAATTTCTTTGGGATTATCTTGTTTTTTTCTGTTGGGAGAATCATATGCCTTCATACCTTACTTACTTACTTACTTACTTACATAACTTACTCATTTCATCTATTATTTTGTTTGCTCTCTTCATCTTAGGGGCCACTGAGTTCCAATTTGTATTTATTGCTCTCCGAGCCTCCTGCGGGTCTGACATCCTGGGATTTCCTCTTGGATGGTCTCAGGTTTATTTCTGTCATTTCTTACTTGATTCAAGTTTTATCCTTATTTTTTCTGGAGTGCATCCTCAAGGGGTTTTCTCAGAAAGAGAGGTAACATCCTTTTCTATTTCTAAAAATGATTTTATTTTGCCTCTATACTTGACTGATAAGTTATCATAATTTTTTTTCTTTTTGGATTGAAATGAATTTTCACTCAGAACTTTGGAATTGCTCCATTATAGTCCAGCATCAATTATTGCTGATAAATTCTGCTGCTGGTCTGATTGTGGCAGCTTGACAGCTCCTTCCTCTTGGAAGGGGCCAGAATGAAGAGCGGGAGATGCCTGGGCATAGAACAGTGGGGACAGTTTGGAGGACCTTGAAGAGATAAATTCGTTGACTCAGTAGGATTTTCCAAAGCAGAGATTCTTAGATTTTATTCCATACACCAGTGTTTCTTAACACGCATTGGAGTCACCTGGAGGGCATCTTAAAACAGATGTTGGAGCTCACTCCCAGAATTTCTGACTCAGTAGGTCTGGTTGGGGCTGGAGAATTGACATTTCTAACAAGTTTGAAAGTGATGCTGTTGTTGCAGCTCCAGGACTATATTTTGGTATGTTGCACTAAGGTGATGACTTAATTCAGAGTAACCTCATTTTCCTGTTTAAAAAAATGGGGATAATAACACCTTCCAGGGTTTTTTTTAAGGAATGAGTGATTGTGTTCACTATGTTTTCTGTATTCCAGATGCTCGGGCATCTGAAGCCTCGCTGACTTGGGAGAGACTGCCCCTACGAGGCCTGGCTGATTCCTAGAAAGAGCAAACAGTTTGCCTGAAAGCACGTCTTTGATATGCAAACGACCAATTCTGAATCCATACCTCCACCCACCTCTTTTCAGGCTCCTGTAGTCTGGACAGTATCCTCCTGCCCCTAAATCACTCCAGGGCCAAGTGCTGGACTATTAGGGCCCTCCCCACCATAGCCCAGAGCCCACCAAAATTACTCAGATTATCCCACTTTAAACCTGCTCAGCTTCCTTGCTCTGTCAACCCATCCTTCTTGTGGAAACCACAGTAAAGACTTGCCCACACTGTCCCCTAGCTCTCTCTGCCTCCTGACCTGCCCTGGTGTATCCCTGTGTGTCCCTGCATGGTGTGCCATGCCTCCTGATTCTGGGAACCTGTAAGCGTAAGTTTCTTCATGACGGTACCACGTCTGCATGTCTTATCTACCTGACTGAAACAAATCTCAGGTACATTTTTAAACAGTGGTAGAAAGCTTGTAAAGCGCTTAGCAGAGCACCTCTTTGGCATTAGGTAGAAGGGACATTTTAGGAAGAATATCTAAAGGCAGTGTGAATGACGAATGGGAAGATGCTGGAGACGGGGACATCCATGGGACCCAGCCTGAGAGTCTGCAAATAGAAAGAGAGCAACAGGTGCTGAAAATATCAGTGATAGACAAATTGAGAGCATTGGACAACTTCTTGGGTGTTGTAACTTGGTGACTTATTGTCTGAAATGTTTTGGAATGAGACTATTTCTGCGTTAAAGGCAGCCTCACTGTTTCCTTCCGTGACTTCTGTCATGACAGCTGAGCGTCCTCATTGTTTGGCTCTCAATCCAACCAAGTGTCTTTCTGTGATGAGGCCAGAACTCCAAGGTAGCAGTCTCCAAGATATTACCTCCAAGGTAATACCTCCAAGATATTACCTTTATCTTCATGTTTCCTAAACTATAGTCAGCACTCAGGGTGTAGTCATTAACTGGTGTTATGTGAAATATATTTTTATAGATTTGGGAAATGACGAGTTAGCCAAAATTAAGCCATTTAAATTTCCTACGGGACTTCTCAGAGCGTTTAATATTTTAATGAAGCTCTGTTAATGGAGAATATAGCCTTCAGTGTTTGCTAACTTATTTGTCCACAGAACCTTTTTCTTCAGGGTGTCTAATGAGTCTATCTTTTCATGGAACACATTCTGGGAAATGCTGCCGTGACCTGACAAGCTAATGTATGACACCGCTGACAATCAAGATTTTTGTGGGTGGCAGTGATTGTTCTTCTAAAGCCCATCAGGAGAACAGTGCACAATTTTTAGATCCATTTGCCAAGGCTCTGTTTTGCTTTAGTCTATTGGTGTAAAAAATAAAATGAAAAGACATAACTTGTACCCAGATGTCACCTACACGGTGCCTATCATCCTGTAGAATGACTCATCCTCTGAAAATAGTAGTGTTCATTGTCTTGATAGTGAACAATGCTCTTTCATTTACAAAGATGAGGCCCAAAATACCAGGCTTCCTAAAATTAGCGTCACTTGTTAGCCCACCTCCTTCCTCGGGTCAGTCTTTTTTATTTTATTTTATTTTTTAAATTTTTATTTAATTTTTATTTTTGGCTGCGTTGGGTCTTCGTTGCTGTGTGCGGGCTTTCTCTAGTTGTGGCAAGCAGGGGCTACTCTTCGTTGCAGTGTGCGGGCTTCTCATTGCGGTGGCTTCTCTTGTTGTGGAGCACAGGCTCTAGGCGCACAGGCTCCAGTAGTTGTGGCACGCGAGCTCAGTAGTTGTGGCACGCGAGCTCAGTAGTTGTGGCTCGCAAGCTCTAGAGCCCAGGCTCAGTAGTTGTGGCGCACAGGCTTAGTTGCTCCGCGGCATGTGTGATCTTCCCTGACCAGGGCTCGAACCCGTGTCCCCTGCATTGGCAGGCAGATTCTTAACCACTGCACCACCAGGGAAGCCCCGAAGCTTTTAATTTAGATGAAGTCTAATGTATCCCGTTTTTTGTTTGTTTTGCGGATCATCCTTTTGATGTTGTTTCTAAGAACTCATCGTCTCACCGAAGGTCAAAGATATTTTCTCATGTTTTCTTCAAAAGTTTTATAGTCTCATGTTTTGTATTTAGGTCCGTGAGCCATTATGAGTGAATTTTTGTACATGATGTGAAGCATGGGTCAAAGTTCATAGTTTTGCATATGAATATCCAATTGTACCAGCACAATTTGTTAGAAAGACTCTTCTTCCTCCTTTGCATCTTTGTCAGAAATCAGTTGCTTACATCTGTCTAGGTCCATTTTCCTTATTCTGTCCCACTGATCTGTTTTTCTGCCCTTTTACTACCATATTTTTGTGTGTGTGTGTGTGTGTGTGTGTGGTACGCGGGCCTCTCACTGTTGTGGCCTCTCCCGTTGCAGCGGACGCGCAGGCTCAGTGGCCACGCAGGCTCAGCGGCCACGGCTCACGGGCCCAGCTGCTCCGCGGCATGTGGGATCTTCCTGGATCAGGGCACGAACCCGTGTCCCCTGCATCGGCAGGCGGACCCTCAACCACTGCGCCACCAGGGAAGCCCACTACCATATTCTTTTGATAACTTAGTTTTATAGTAAGTCTTAAAGCTGGGTAGTGAGTACTACAAATTTATTCTTTCTAAAAATTGTTTTAGGTTTTCTACTTCCTTTGCAGTTCATGTGAATTTTAGAATCAGTTTGTATCTACAACAAATCCTGTTGAAATTTTGATTGGGATTGCATTTAATCATGACTGATTTTCTGAGTATTGACATCTTTATTAGGTTGAGTCTTCCAATCCACAGACACAGTATTTCTCCCTTTATTTAGATCTTTCTTTTATTATTTTGTGGTTTTCAACAGACACATTCTTTGCATATATTTATAAATTGATACCTAAGTATTTTATTTTTTAAAGCAGTTGTTAATAGTATTTTATTTCTAGTCTCAGTATTAATGTATTCATTACTAGTGTATAGAAATAAAATTTATTTTTGTATGTTTACCTTATGTCCTGCAACCTTGCTGAACTCATTTATTAGCTCTAGGAATTTTTTTTTTTTAGTAGATTCCTTGGCATTTTCTACATAGACAAGCATGTCATCTGGAAATAGGGACATTTTTATTTGTTCCTTTCGTATCTGTATGTTTTTTATTTCCTTTTCTTGCCTTATTGCACTGATTCAAACTTCCAGCACTATGCTGAATGAATGTTGAGTACGGACATACTTGTCTTGATCCCAGGCTTAGGGGGGAAAGCATCTAGTCTTTCACCATTAAGCATAATGTTAGTTACAGAGTTTTTTTTTTTTTTTTTCCGCGATTTATTTATCAACTTCAGAAGTTCTCTTCTATCTCTTCTGTGTGTTCTGAGAGTTTTCACCAAGAATGGGTGTTGAATTTTGTCAAATGCTCTTTCTACATCGATTAATATGATCATGTAGTTTTTCTTCTTTGATATATTAATATGGTAAATTACATTGATTGATTAAAAAACCCCTGGAATAGTATCCCTAGACTAAACCTAGGTTGATCATGGTGAAAAATTCTTTTTATAGGTTGTTGAATTATACTTGGTAATATTTTGTTAAGGATTTTTGCATCTATATCATGAGGAATATTGGTCTATAGTTAGCTTTCTTTATTACTGTTCTTTGTCTGGCTTTGGTATCAAAGGAATGCTAGCTTCATAAAATGAACTGGGAAGTGTTTCCTCCTCTTCTGTATTCTGGAAGAGATTATGTAGAATTGGGGCTAATTCTTCTTTAAACATTTGGTAAAATTCTCTTGTGAAGTCTTCTGGATCTGAATATTTTTTTGATACTTTTAATAGTACAGGTTCAATTTCTTAACAGTTACAGGGCTATTTCAATTATTTGTTTCATATTGAGTGTATTGTAATTTATGGTTTTTAAGTACAGTAGTCCATTTCATGTAAATTGTCAAATGTACATACGTGTATTAGTTGTTCAAAGACGTTCTTTTGAAATCTACAGGATTTTGTAGTGATACTTCCTCTTTCCTATTCTTGGTAATTTGTCTTCTCTTTTTCCTTCTTTTCAATTGTGCTAGAGGTTTTTTCAATTGTATTTATCTTCTCAAAGAACCAGCTCTTTGTCTCATTACTTTTCTCCATTATTATTTTTGTTTTAAATTTATTATGCCCTTTGTACTTGCTTTCCTTCTGCTGGCTTTGGGCTTATTCTTGGTCTTCTTTTTATAGGTTGCCACAGTAGGAGCTAAGATTCTCATTTGCACGTGTTTCTCTCTTCTAATATATGATTTTAGTGCTATAAAATTTCCTCCCAGCACTGCTTTGGCTATATCCACCATTTTGATATATTGCATTTTCATTTTCAGTTCATTTTTTTTCCCCCTTGAGACTTCCTCTGTTCTATGGATTATTTAGAAGCATTTGGTACTTTCCTGGTTGTCCAGTGGTAAAGCATCTGCCTGACAATGCAGGGGATGTGGGTTCAGTCCCTGGTCAGGGAACTAAGATCCCACATGCCATGCGGCAACGAAGCCCATATGCACCACAACTACTGAGCTTGCGTGCCTCAACTAGAGGAGAGAAAACCTGTGTGCCACAACTAGAGAGAAGCCTGAGAGCCGCAATGAAAGATCCCGCATGCCTCAACGAAGATCCTGCATGCTGCAACTAAGACCCGGCGCAGCCAAAAGTAAATTAAATGAATAAATAATAAATAGAAGCATACTGTTTGGTGTCCGAGTGTTTGGGTATTTTCTTCTTATCTTTCTGTTAGTGATAAGAGAATACACTGTATATGATTTCAGTTCTTTCAAATTAGTTATTTTAGGGAATTCCCTGGCGGTCCAGTGGCTAGGACTCTGCGTTTCCACTGCAGGGGGCACAGGTTTGATCTCTGGTTGGGGAACTGAGATCCTGCAAGCCACGCAATGCGGCAAAAAACCGCCACCACCAACAACATCAAATTAGTTATTTTATGGACCCAGATGTTGCCCATCTTGGTATATGTACTGGAAAAGAATGTGTATACTGCTGATGTTGATTGGAGTGTTCTATAAATGTCAGTTAAATTCCGTTGGTTAATTGAATTGCTGTGTTCTTACTTATTCTTGCTGATTTGTTTTCTATCTAGCTGGTCTGTCAGTTGTTGAGAGAGGGGATGTTGAAGTCTTTATGTGGATTTGTCTGTTTTTCCTTTCAGTTCTGTCAGTTTTTGCTTCACATATTTTTGCAGCTTTGTTTAGTGCATACACATTTAAGATTGCTACATCTTCTTGGTGGATTGATCCTTTTATCATTATATTATGCTCCTCTATGTTTCTGGTCATTTTCTTTATTCTGAATCTACTTTCTCTAACATTAATATAGCCACTTTTGCTTTCTTTTGATAAATGTTTGCATGATATCTTTTCCTACCCTTTTACCTTCAGCCTGCCTATGTCATATTTGAAGTGAGATTCTCATAGATTGCATGTTTTCAATTCACTCTGTCAATCTATCTTTTAATTGGCATATTTAGGCCATTTACATTTAATATAATTATGTATGACTATGTTAAGGCTTAAGTCTGCCATTTAATTTTTTGTTTTATGTTTGTTCTTTCTGTTTTTTATTGTTTTGTGTTCTTTTTAAAAATTAATTAATTAAATTTATTTATTTATTTTTGGCTGTGTTGGGTCTTTGTTGCTGTGCGCAGGCTTTCTCTAGTTGTGGTGAGCGGGGGCTACTCTTCGTTGTGGTGCACAGGTTTCTCATTGCGGTGGCTTCTCGTTGCGGAGCATGGGCTCTAGGCACGTGGGCTTCAGTAGTTGTAGCACGCGGGCTTCAGTAGTTCTGGCTGGCAGGCTCTAGAGTGCAGGCTCAGTAGTTGTGGCACACAGGCTTAGTTGCTCCACGGCATGTGGAATCTTCCCAGACCAGGGATCGAACCCGTGTCCCCTGCATTGGCAGGCGGATTCTTAACCACTGCGCCACCCAGGGAAGTCCCTTGTGTTCTTTTTCTTTCCTTTCGGTGGGTTAGTTTATATTTTGATTTATCTGTTGTGTTTTTGAGTGTATCTCTTTGTGCTTTGCTCTAAGAAGATTTGCATTCTCCTCTGATGTGAGACAGGGGTTGCTAACAGGTTGGGACACTCCAGCCGGCATCCAAGTTCTTTCCCTGAATGTGTTAACCCCTGGTTCCAGCTCCTCACTTTCTGGGTGGGGTGGGGGGGCTCACAGTGGTGACCGGATCTCAGTGGTGGCATTTGCATTTGTCAGCAGGACTCAGTGCTGTCTCCGTGTTCGCTGTTGATCTCTGCTCAGATTTTCAAGCTACTTTTGCTTGTTTGGGGGAGACCAAGGGGGATGGGTGGGGGAACCTACTTAATTCTGTTACTTGGAAAAAAATAATCTGGAGACAGAAGAAGTGTGTTTGTTGTGCTTCATCCAGTTTCCATGCTGTAGCAGCAGACTCCTCAGACCATCTTGTTTACTATGTTTTTGCTGGAATGCTCGTTCCTTGAGGTTCCAATAAATTCCAGTACTGTCTATATTCTCTCTTGTTAGAAATAGCTGCTGTTGATGCAAACTTGTGTATATAGGATGGATAAAGAACAAGGTCCTACTGTATGGGAACTATGTTCAATATTCTGGGATAAACCATAATGGAAAAGAAGATGAAGAAGCATATATTGAATATATATGTATAACTGAGTCACTTTGCTGTACAGCAGGAATTAACAACATTGTAAATCAACTATACTTCAATAAAATTTTTTAAAAATAGCTGCTATAGGGCTTCCCTGGTGGCGCAGTGGTTGAGAGTCCGCCTGCCGATGCAGGGGACGCGGGTTCGTGCCCTGGTCCGGGAACGTCCCACATGCCGCGGAGCGGCTGGGCCCGTGAGCCATGGCCGCTGAGCCTGCGCGTCCGGAGCCTGTGCTCCGCAATGGGAGAGGCCACAACAGTGAGAGGTGCGCGTGCTGCAAAAAAAAAAAAAAAAAAACCAAAAAACATAGCTGCTATTAATGTCTCTGTTTTTCTAATCTCTCTATAAGTGGGGAGAGAGTGGAGAGTAATTATGAGACTATATTCCTAGTTTTTTTTGTTTGTTTGTTTGGGTTTTTTTGACCGATATGTCTCTCCATTTTCTCTTTAGGGCAGAGAAGACTGAAGTTCTGAGCGAAGACCTTCTTCAGGTAAGGTTGTCGCTGGCCTGTAGCTCATAGGTGCCAAAGACACATACTCCCTTTCACAGGCGAGCCCTTCCCGATGCTGTTCAAGCTGCTCCGCTGCTGCTCCTCTGGTCTGTTTAGAGACACAGCTTTTATCCTTTATGGTAGCCCCTTGCCCTGTGGACACCGGTCCGGGTGAGGTTTCTCAGAAGACATTTGAAGGCGTTTGATTGCATGGTTAGCAGAGAGTTCCTGCGTCTGTGGTTCCCCTCCTTTTCTCCTGCATTGGATGTTGTCTCTGCAGAAACCTGAGTCAGTCTTGTCCCTTGATTGTCCAGACCCCGTGACCCCACTTCTGACCTCCCCTCACCCAGAAGCCCCACCCACTGCTCTGTCCACAGGTGGAGAAGCGACTGGAGCTGGTGAAGCAGGTCTCCCACAGCACACACAAGAAGCTCACGGCATGTCTGCAGGGCCAGCAAGGGGCGGAGGCGGACAAGCGCTCGGTAAGTGCCCTCCCAGCCCTGGGGGATGTGAAACTCGCCTGCTGACGTACCAGGCGGTGTCTGAGAATTGTCTTGTGGTGTGGCAGTGCCTCGCACCTCGCCGTGCCCTTTAACCTGCCTGAAGCATCCCCTACCCTCACCAGGCAAGATCTGGTCCCCATCCTTGTCTTCCCCAGACAGGGGCAACGCCTGAGGAGAGCAGGGGCGTGCTGAGATCCCACCGTTAGGGAGGCCGTCACCTTTCTCTTACCCCAGCTGTTTGTTCATAGCTTCCATTTGCCTCCGTAGTATCTTAAGATCACATGCAAGATAATTACAGGGCTTCGCTGGTGGCGCAGTGGTTGAGAGTCCACCTGCTGATGCAGGGGACACGGGTTTGTGCCCCGGTCCAGGAAGATCCCACATGCCGCGGAGCGGCTGAGCGCGTGAGCCATGGCCGCTGAGCCTGCGCGTAAGATAATTACACTGTGGTTTTGGAGGTTACAGGTCTATAAAGGCCTATCTATAAAGGCTCTTATGAAAATTGTTTTTGCTGTAATGAAGCAATAAAGAGAACCTGCTACGTGGAAGTGCTCCAGGGTCTTTCTCTAGAAGGGCATTAGTACTAAAGGCCCTGCATCGTGTGACTTCACCGAATGAGTCCTTGGGGTGAACAGTCGTGAAGATTCTCTTCCCTTTGACCCCTGCATCCCCCGCAAGTCCACCAGAGATGAAAAGCTATTCTTAGCTGTGCGCTTGGCTTTGTTACAGGGGAGATGCAATCTGGGGGGTTTCTTTCCTCCTTGAGTTTATGATCGACGTGTTTGGTGTCTGTTTGATTTTCTCTGGCCTGGAGTTCTTGTTCACTTCTTTTCCCGGTGGTCGCCCCGAGCCCCCCAGGTTCTACTGGTCTCGCTTGTCTAAGTGATCATGGCATGTGCCCTGATCCTTCCACCATCTCACGCTGCAGGACCAGAACGGCTCCGCTTGCTCTATCAATCATTCCATTTTCTCTTCCCAGCCCTGGTTTCTTCTTTCTTAATATTCCCAGCAGGAATCACTCACGTGTGGTAGAAATTAAATGTTTACAGCTTTGGAAAGTGTCTGTGGAAATAATTCTGTGTCTATCAGGACTTTCAGCAAGGGGAGCCTGACAGTCTAAAGGCAGAGTTTGCAATACTGCTTTCGACATGAAACCCTTTCATCAAGCAAACACGTATATGGGACTCCAGAAGCTGGTCCATGCGTGGGGCCTGTAGCCAGGCCTGCCTGTGACCCACTTCCGTCCTTTTGTTCCAGAAAGCACTGTTTTTAAAACAAGCGGTCAAGGGACTTCGCTGGCGGTCCAGTGGTTAAGACTCCGCGCTTCCACTGCAGGGCGTACAGCTTTGGTCCCTGGTCGGGGAACCAAGATCCCGCATGTCTCTCGGCCAAAGATAAAGTAAAATAAAATAACTGGCCAACAGGAATGTATATTTTGGTATCGAGAGTAGCATCTGACTGTCGGCACCAGAGTCTTGAAACTGACCTTTGGTGTTGGTAGGTTGATGACTGCTAGCTTTATTTCTCGAGGATAAGGTCAAGTTCCCCAGATTTATAAGCTTTTAATTGGATCGGGGGTCTTGCGAATTATATAGGAGGCTTTTGGCTCTCCAGGTTTTCTAAAATCTCATGAATCGATAGCAAACTTGCGATATGGCAAGGCCGACAGGTCAGAGGACGATTGGCCCTGAGAAGGCAGCTGGTTACTCACGCTTCCCCAGAGGAGGGGGCACGCGGGCCGCGTGGGGAGCACCGGGATGTCAGGAGGCACAGGCCACACTGGTGCAGTGATTACCGTATGAACTGGACAGCTCTTCAGTGGACCTGGAAGAAGTCTGCAGCAGAAATAAGCTCAGGCATGTACAGATCAGTGATTTCCCTGCACAGATGCCAGGTGCTTGATTTTGTCCATGATTTCTTTTTTTTTTTTTTTCAGATTTTTTTGATGTGGACCATTTTTAAAGTCTTTATTGAATACGTTACACTATTGCTTCTGTTTTACCTTTTGGTGTTTTGGGCCGTGAGGCACTTGGGATCCTAGCTCCCTGACCAGGGATCAAACCCCCTACGTTGGAAGGCGAAGTCTTAACCACTGGACTGCCAGGGAAGTCCCTGCCCATGATTTCTTGAGCTGAGCAGTCTTTCCTTATTCTCATCTGACTGAATAAATGATCAAACTGAAAAGAAATTCAAAGTGACCTTTAAGGACAAGCTAAAGCTGACAGCACTGACACTGATAAAAGTGCTTTTAGGTTAGGGTGCGCGATGTGTGGATTTTCCAGAGACGGGAAGGCGTTCGGCATTTTTGAGCAACGTGAAGGTGGCCCGAGTGACTAGAGGTTAGGGAATGACAAGGAGAGGGTGTGAGATGGGATGGCAGGGCACCCGGTCTCACCATGGCCAACGTCGGGGCTTTCCCCCCGAGATCCGTGGGAGGCCAGCGTGTTATTCAGAAGTAACGTGATGAGATTTGTTGGTGATTGTGTGATGAATGGATAAATGGGGTGGGGCTATGGGGGAAGTCAGGATCCATTTAGACAGGTAGGGGCGCAGTCAAGGTGGGACGCGATGGGGTCAGTGAAGATGGAGAGAGGTCGGAGATGTGATGGATGTTGGACGTAGGGTACCAGGACTTGGCAATCGAATGGATATGGAGGTACGAGGAAGGGAGAGGGGTTTCCAGGTCCCTGGCTTGAGGACTTGTTGAATCCATGGGAGTTCATGAGATCACCCAGGGAGAAAATACAGGTGAGAAGACAAGGGGCCTTGAATCAAGACCCCCCAGGAACTATAGCATTGGAAGCTCTAACAGGAGGAGGACCTAGCAGGGAAGGGTTGGTACTGTTAATCCACCCACTTGCTCAGGTCTACATCCCAGGCATCATCCTTTATCCTTACTTTTCACTCTTTCCCCGCGTGCATTTCAGTAAGTCCTGCTGGCTCTTCCTCCAAAGAAGCTCCATTTGCTTTAACGTTCGTCAGCCCGGTCCACGCAACAGTCATCTGTTGCCTGAACACAGCAGTGTTCCCTTCGGGGTCTCTGCTCTCCACTCCGACCGCCCCCCCAGCCCCTTCATCATCTGGTCTCTACAACTGCCTGAGTGAGTGTTTAAAATGAAATCAGATGCTTCAGTCCCACCAAAGGATTCCCACTGTAGCACAAAATCCCAGCCTCTTAGCTTGGCCCTTGGTCCCTAATGGTACATCTTCCACCTGCATCTCTGAGCTCAGCTCTCGCCACCGCCCACCGTCCTCCTCTGCCCCCATCATCATCCTCCAACTGCACTGACCTGTGATTGAACTTGCCTTGTTCATATCCATGCGGAGCCTTCATGTGGGATCTACCCTCCACATGGAATATTCTTACCCAGCATTTCAGGCCAGCAACTTCCTTTTATTTTATTTTAATTTTATTTAAGTATAGTTGATTTACGATGTATTGATTTCTGCCGTACAGCAGAGTGATTCAGTTATACACGTATATACGTTTTTCTTCATATTCTTTTCCATTATGGTTTATCACAGGATATTGGATATAGTTCCCTGTGCTCTACAGTAGGACCTTGTTGTTTATCCATCCTGTATATAATAGTTTGCATCTGCTAACCCCAACCTCCCAATCCATCCCTCCCACTTGGCAACCACAAGTCTGTTCCCTGTGTGAGTCTGTTTCTGTTTCGTAGATAAGTTCATTTGTGTCCTATTTTAGATTCCACATGTAAGTGATATCATATGGTATTTGTCTTTCTCTGTCTGACTTACTTCACTTAGTATGACAATCTCTAGGTCCATCCGTGTTGCTGGAAATGGCATGATTTCCTTCTTTTTACGGCTGCATAGTATTCCATTGTGTGTGTGTGTGTGTGTGTGTGTGTGTGTGTGTGTGTGTGTGTGTGTGTGTGTGTGTGTGTGTATGTATACCAGACCTTCTTTATCCATGCATCTGCGGATGGACATTTAGGTTGTTTCCATGTCTTCGCTGTTGTGAATAGTCACACCGGCAACTTCTTACTGTTTGATTCTCAGCTCAGATGTCACCGTCTTGGTGCAGCTCCTCTTACCACCTGATGTGTGTGCTCCCTCCCTCCCCCAGTCACGTCCCCCTATTGCATATTCTTCATAGCATGTGTTATCCTCTAAAATTAGCCTGCCCATTCATTTGCTCCTGTGTCTGTTCCCATCACCAATATGTGAGCTACGCGGGAGCAGGGATCTTGTCTTCCCATCATGGCTGCATTCTCAGTGCCTAGAACGGGGCCTGCCACATGTAGGCAGCACTAAAAACAGACGTGTCACGACGGGATGGCCCACGCCTGTTTTAGGCACAGAACCTGCCCAGCGCATCGCGCCAGTTTGACTCGTTCCCGTTCTTTACGGAAGCAATTTAGCGTGGTGGCTCCGAGTTTAAGTGCTGGGATCTGACCCTCCAAGGTGGAAGCCCAGCTCTGCTGCTTCCTAATTTTGCCTGACAGTGGGCAAGTCAATTACCTCTATATGCTTTGGTTTCTTGCCTTGGAAAATAGTAATAACAATGAATGCCTACCCAGTAGGGTTTGAGAGTTAAGTGAGGTAATAAACGTAAGTGCCCAGCACGGTGCTTGACATGAATACATAGTAAAGGAACAGAAACCGCTGCTGTAATTAGGGCCCCGCCGTGAGTCCAAAATCACCCCTGGGAACTGCCGAGCCCCGAGGAGCAAATCTGCCTGGATTCGCGGACAGTGGACAGCAGTTTTCAGAGATGGAGGGGCGTGTGTGCATGTGTGTATGTTTAGGAAACAGAGTGGATATTAGAATAAGACTTTTTGTCTCTGAGTCATCCTACAAACTCTGCTGCTGATGCCTAAGATAATTTTAGAGAGAACACTCATCTCAGACAAGTCAGATCGACTACTTCCAAACGCTGGAACGTTCTGTCTCCCCTTCCCTCTTAAGGATCTCTCGGCACACTAGAATCGGGGAAATGTGTATTTTAATAGCTTCTCTTTGACCCGGAAAACCACTGGTCAGGGTGAAGCTCGCTAAGTAAGGTCTCTCTACCTGGGCGCTAATGGTCCCCAGAATAGTGGGTGATGCTCTCAGCCTAGACCCTCGTCTGCAAGAGAAACACATTTTGGCAGGTTTTCCAGACGGGTGGGCAGTTGAATCCTTCAGAGATTCAATATCCTTCTACGTGAAGTGGGGGTGAGCAGAGTGTGGAGGAGAGAGCAAATGATACCTCAGTCACGGGTAGGCATCAGGTCAAATAAATCAGCACAGTACCCCGCGTCTACCGAGCCCTCAGCTTTTCCTTTGTCTCAGAGCATTTCTTTAGAAATAGAAATAATTTGTAGTCTGTAGTGCGTTGCAGTCCATTAACTTCCTCTATTCGCCCGCCTTTGATTATAGATTTTCACTCTCCCCTTTTTGACGTGCAAGTATGTCACCTTAATCTATTTCTTCCTTCCTTTTTTTCTTTTGGTAGCTTCCTTCTAATTGCTTGATTCTTTTCTTTTTTTTCCTTTTCCTTTTCTTAATTTCTTGACTCTTAAAAGCATCGACACAAGCAAAGACTCACCGCTAATGGAGGTTTCACCCCATTAACACCTGTGCCCTTGGAAGCCAAGCGCTCACATCACCCTCAGTGTCTCCCCTGCAGTGAGTGCTTTCTTAGGAGCTCACCTGGGCCACAAGCACAGGCCCTAGCTTGTGGCCTATATCCCCTTACACCATCACTACAGGACTTGTTTAAATCCATGTTGTCATCTTCGTTCAATGATCTGTATAACCATTTCAAAAAAAAGGCTGAGGCAGCTCTCTATGTCTTGATAGGAAATTACATGAATGATACCTCTACATGAAAAGGAAAGCAAAGTGTAGAGGGGGTTATATCATGTGTTAACAGTTGTGAGGGAAAATGTGTCCACTAAAAATGGACAAATGGGGCTTCCATCGTGGTCCGGTGGTTAAAACTCCTAGCTCCCAATGCAGGGGGCCCAGGTTGCATTCCTGGTCAGGGAACGAGATCCCACATGCCGCAACTGAAGATCCCGTGTGCTGCAACTAAGACCCGGCACAGCCAAATAAATAAATAAATAATTTTAGAAAGTAGACACACACTCACATATACAATTGTATCTTCTTAGCATATTTATGGAAGGATACCTAGAAAACTGATCACTGGCATGGTTTCTGGAGAGGGGAACCCAGTGGCTGAGGGTTAAGGATGGGAGAAGACTTCCTGCTGTAAACCCTCCAGCACCTTTTGAGTTTTATACCATTTGCTCTTCAAAAATGAATTCATTTGAGATAGAGAAAGAGAGAAAGCTTATTCTCCATGTGAAAATCTTAGCAATTAACGTGCAGTTGAAACAGGAATAGCTTTCTCGTCCTGTGGTCCTTCGTCACTTAAAGTGGCTCTCTTTGCCACCTAAAAGCATCTCATAATCATCGGTGAGGATGTTGAGTGACTGGAAATGACTAGAAGATAAAGTTGGCCCCCTGCTTGGGAGAAGGGCCCCTCCAATCCTACCATTTCCAACTGGCTTTTCCTGTGTGAATCTGGAAACCAGACACCTGGCTGTCCCCTCACCACCTCCCTCCAAGACCGATGGCTTTGTGGTCCTCAGGGCTGTTCTTGTGCTTGACCTACAGTCTGCTAGGCATCCCGGGCGTGGTCTTCTGTTCCACTCACTGCCAGGACTAATCGGACTGATCTTTTTCATTTGGAAAAACTCCACTCACTGGTAGATATATTCTCCAAAGGATGCCAACTTCCAGGCCACGAGAAATTGCCTGTCATCTGCTGTAGGCAAGATCCTCCCTTGCCTTGCTTCCTTGTCAAATTCTGAAGAAGGACTCAGAAGGGGCTTCAGTCCTGCCGGAAAGGCAGGTGGGTCATGGGTCTCTGGATCCTCAGCATAAAGAAAATGGTCTTGTGTGGCTGTACTCTCTGACATTCGGGATTGGGGGGAGCGTCTTCAGTGGTTGTGATTCAGATATTTTAGGAGCTTGCAGATTGAACACCTTTCTTTAAACCCAAACCTCAGCACTCTCGATGTTTTGGGCTGGATAATTCTTTGTTTCAGGGGGCTTTCTGCTGCACTGTAGGATGTGTAGCAGCATCTCTGGCCTCTACCCACTAGATACCAGGGATGTCCCCCACATGGTGACGATCACATACATCTCCAGACTTTGCCAAACATCCCGGGGGGACAAGAATTACCCCTGGTCAAGAACTCTAATACCTTAATCCATCCTTTTTCTCTGAGCATGACAAATGTTATACCTGCACAACTCCTTTTCTTTTTTAACCATTTTAGAGATTTTTCTAAAATATGCTTTCAGTAACTTTTTTTTTGAAAGGTGAGGGTGGGAGCAGGTGCTCTCCGAAGATACTGTCCCTCTGCCTTTAATTAAGTCTCTGGACACCTGGACCTAATAGCTCTGTAGGACAGCTAGAAAGTGGTGTTTACATTTGGATATATTAGTACTTCGTTGCCTGGTCTCGTTTTTACCAAGAACAGTGTCCCATTTTATGTGAAATGACGGGGTAGCAAGATTATTCCTCGAGTGAAAGGGCTCAGACCTCTGTGGAGTGGACGTGTCTAAGGGCAGGGAGGGGGTTATATTTTAGACCCGTTGAGGACACCTGGTGTCCTGGGCTCCCCTCCACCTGGACTAACCCAGGAACCCTAGGAACTTCCATACCACTCTTGGGGGTTAGTCTACCTCCTGTGACCTTCCCTGGAGATACCTAGAGCCCATGGGTCTCCTGGGGATGTTCAAACCAGATTCCTAAAACTCCACCTCCAGCTTGGTGCTGCTCTCAAGTCATCCAGTTGCCTGTCTCAGGACTGAGTTCTTTTAATCCAATCATGTTGCTCTTAAACAGGCCCTCAGTGGTCCCCAAGTGCCCCTAGAAGGAAACCCCAGTGCCTGCCTCTGGTTGACGAGGCCCCGCACCATCCCGCCTCCGCCCCCTCCCCCAACCTCTCCCCCATCACACACTGTGCTCCAGCCACGCTGGTCTGCTGGGGATGCAGAGCCAGCTGAGCTGGCTAGGTAGCCCACCTCCGGGCCTTTGCACCTGCAGTTCCTCTGCCCGGAATGTTCTTTCCTAGGTCATCTGGAGGTATGGCTGACTTTCTCTCCCTTCAGGTTGCTTCTTAAATGTCTCCCCTCGGTGGGGGGGTGGGGGGGGCAGTCTTTTCTCCTCACCGCCCCCTCCCCACAGCTGCCCGCTCTGCCCATCGTCCTCCTTTCTGCTGTTC
Organism: Delphinus delphis; assembly: GCF_949987515.2. NCBI lineage: Eukaryota > Metazoa > Chordata > Mammalia > Artiodactyla > Delphinidae > Delphinus > Delphinus delphis. Next base: position 54,925,750 of record NC_082701.1, read on the forward strand.
CCATGACACTTCCCACTCTCGAAAGGGTCTCCTTCAAAGTGTCTGTGTTTAGTGTCTGTCTCCCTGCCCTGGGATGTAAGTTCCATGAGAGCAGTGTCTGGTCTCGGTCACCACGGGCGTGGTACCCAGATAGGCACACCATTCATGCTGGGGAGTAAGCAAGTTACAGCCGAGGGTCTCTGGGTGCTAAGACAGGAGATTCTGGGCTGGGAGGGGCTCCATCACTTTCTGTTTGAAGAGCTTTCTGTGTGGCAGTGGGGACCGGAAGACCCGAGGATATCTACCTGTTCTTTTTTAAATTGTTTGGCCGCGCTGTGCGGCATGTGGGATCTTAGTACCCTGACCAGGGATCGAACCCGTGTCCCCTGGAGTGGAAGCACGGAGTCTTAACCACTGGACCGCCAGGGAATTCCCGGATATCTAGCTGTTCTTACCTTGTTGTTCTCCGTGTGTGCTGGGTGGGTCCAGCTCAGGAAGGAGAGGGCTTGTTGACACTTAAGGAGGGAAGGTGGATTATGCTGTGGTCCTCCTGCCTGCCCACCTCCCTCCCTCCTTCTTTCCGTCCCTCCCTCCCTCTCTTCCACGTAACATAAAGCTTACCACTTTAGCTATTTTAAAGAGTACAATTCAGTGGCGTTTAGTAGAGTCACAGTATTGTGCAACTACCACCATGATCTACTTCCAGAACATTTCCATCACCCCGAAAGGAAATCCCATACTCATTAGTCAGTCGTTCCCCTTTCCCCCTCCCCCCAGCTCTTGGCAACCACGAATCTACCTTCTGTCCCTATGGATTTGTTTATTCTGGATATCTTATATAAATAGAACTGGACGTTATGTGCACATTTGTGCCTGGTTTATCTCACTTATTGTGATGCCTGCAGGGTTCACCCGTGTTGTAATCTGTGTCAGGAGTTCGTTCCGTGTTTATGGCTGCATAATATTCCGTTGCGTGGATAGACCACATTGTGTTTATTCCCTCATCCGTTGATGGACGTTTCTGCTGTCTCCACCTTTTGGCTATTGTGAATTGGGCTGCCCTTTGCATCATGCCCATGTTTTTGTTCAGCCATCTGTTTCAAATTATTTTGAGTACATGCCCCAGAGTGGAATCGCTGGGCCATATGGTAATTTTGTTTAACTTCTTGAAATGCTGCCAAGCTTTTCTACAGTGCTGGACCATTTTACATCTCTACTGGCAAAGCATGAAGGTTCCAATATCTCCACACGCTCACCAATATTTATTTTTTGTATTTAAAAAATAAATTATTAAGATTATGAGAGCCATCTTCATGGGTGTGAGGTGGTGTCTAATTGCAGCTTTGATTTGGGTTTCCTTAATGACTAATGATGTTAAGCATCTTTTCATGTGCTTATTGGCCATTTTATATCTTCTTTGTGGAGTATACCTTATTTTGATGATTATTTTGTTTGCACTGTAATTCTGTGTGAACATTTTTCTCTCTTCCTTGACCATAAGCTGACTTATTTCTAAAATGGGGCTAATATACTTCTTGAGAGAGATGATTCTTAGAAATTAAGGCATGGCTCGAATCTTTAGTTTGAAATCTTCTCCTTTTTCCCTGCTGCTATGCTACTTTATTTTAAAACGCAGCATGTAGGGAATTCCCTGACAGTCCAGTGGTCAGGACTTCACGCTTTCACTGACATGGTCCAGGTTCAATCCCTGGTTGGAGAACTAAATTCCCACAAGCTGCACAGCGCAGCCAGAAAATGAAATGAAATGAAACAAAATGAAAATTAAATTAAAAATGCAGCATGTAAACCTTAGCCTTATTTTCCAACTTAGCAAATTTAATCGTTTTAGTTTTCTGAATTTTGACATCTCTGAGTCTAACCCAGCATTGTATCCTCTGAATTTTTAGGTTTTATTCATATTTTAAAGTCAGTTTGTTTCTTAGCTAATGTAATATCTAGGCAAGTATTTGACTTCTTGCTATTTCAGTGTAAGTGGGTGACAGTTGAAGTAGTTTTCATGACCACGTTTTCTTCCTTTTCAGAAAAAGTTGCCTTTGACCACACTGGCTCAGTGTCTGGTGGAAGGATCAGCTCTCCTGGGAGATGACACGCTTCTTGGGTAAGGCAATTCATGTATGGGTTTGTGCTAAATCTAGGTGAGTCCCCATCCTTACAAGGGGACTAACAGTCCTCACAGAGATAGTGAGGACACCTGTGGTCTGGCTGGAGCCTGGACGGGGAAGAAGGAAAGGTTGCCGGTGAGAAATTGAGGCCCCAGGTCCAGGAGTCATAGTGTCTGTGCAGGCAGCAGCTCCCAAGGGGAGAAGTTAACATGAAACTGTTGGGACTTCCCTGGCGGTCCAGTGGTTAGGACTCTGCACTTCCACTGCAGAGGACACGGGTTCCATCCCTGGTAGGGGAACTAAGATCCTGCATCCCGCATGCCGGTAGGGGGCGGGGAAGGCTGTTGAAGGACACTTGAAATCCCTTGGGCTTCAGCAGAAGCAAATATGAAATCTCTCCGTGTCAGATGTCAGAACTTATGGGATTCCCAGAAGAGCAACCCTTGCTGATTTCGAGCTCACAATAAAAACAAACTAAATATAGAATCATCATGAGAGGCAATCAGTATGCACAGTCTGTGGGAGAATCAGACCCTAAAAATGAAAAATAACGGACAACCTGAAAGGAGATGGACAGTAATGATGTTTAAAATGAAATTTAAAAATTTAATAAAGACAGAACACAATAGGGGTGAAAAAAGAAGAGGCAGAATCAAAGAAAAACCAAATAGAACTTTTAAGAATTCAAATAATATTTAGTATAATTTAAAAACTTCCTTGAGAGAAACTGGAAGTTGCATACAGATACGGAAATTGGTGAACTTAAAGAGGTCTGGAGTTTAGAATTTACAGAATAAAGTCCAAGAGGTAAGGATACAGGCAGCATTAAATGGAGAGACTCAGATGGCAGGATGTAAAGATACAGCATTATGTGTAGCAGTCGCTCCTGAAGAAGAAAATAGAGGGGAAATTTATGGTTGAATTTTCCTTTTCTAGATTTGAATACAAACATGAGTGTTTAGATTTAAGAAGCACCAAAAGTCCTGATTGAGATCAACCGAAAGAAGTCCATCCCTGGACACATCGTCCTAAAACTACACCCTATTAATAAAAAAGAACTTTAAAATCAACCAGAGAGAGATAATTGTGTATAAAAGAGCAACTAGAGTGATAACAGACCATTCAGGAGGCACAATAAATGCCAGGAAATAATGGAGGAGTGTCTTCAGGTAGTGAGTGAAAATATAAGATATCTAGATTCAGTGATAGACTAAATCTTTATTCAGGAATAAGGGGAAGATAAACATATTTTCAGGCACAGATTTAGAGGAGTTACCGCTTGCATGTTCTCACTGAAAAACTAGTTAAGGATGTGTGAAGTAGATTATGTCCAGAAGAAAAGAATGAAATGCAGGTAACAAGATAGCATTTTTAAAAAAAAGTGGTGGGACTTCCCTGGTGGTCCAGTGGTTAGGACTCACTGCTTTTACTCTGAGGGCCCGGGTTCAGTCCCTGGTGGGGGAACTAAGATCCCGCAAGCTGTGCAGTGTGGCTATAAAAAAAAAAAAAAGAAAAAGAAAAAACCAAAAAACAAAAAACCTTTAAAAAAACATAGTGAATATGGTGTAAGGGACGTTTTCTGTCTTCCCATCTTAGATTCCTTCACAGGGCCGTGCAAATTAAATTGACAAAAGACAGATTAATAAGAGAATAGCATACACATTTGATTAACGTGCAGTGCAAACACATGGCAGAACTCGGTGATGAGTAACTCAAAGGGGTGGCTGGAACTTGGGCTTATATAGCATTTTAAACCAAAGAACACTGATTTTTAGAGAAGTGACAAACAAGACAGAGGAAAAAAAATGTTAGTTTCTATGGCAACGAATTGTAGGAAGGTAAGTATATGAGGGACTAGTAGAAGATAAGTGTTAGTTGGTAAGGTTTGTAATGTAGAGACCACTGGTGCGCAGCGTCTCTGGGCTGATAAGGGTCTAGAATTATCTCTGGTGATTAACATCTATCTTTCCTGGTAGAGGGGGGACGGGGACACCTTTACAAATTCATGTCCTGCTTTTAGGCAGTTAGGGGAAGGGTGGAGAGCTTTTTTTGTGTCTGCTTCTTCTCCATTGCCTTCAGTTCAAACTAATCCTTATGCCACAGTGGCATACTTTGGGGAGGTGTATCCTGCTACCCTTCAGTGTAAAGAAATATAAATAAACATTGAATTAAGAAGCAGCAATATAATAATAATCTGGGGGGCGGGGGGCAGTTAAAGCAAAGGAAAACTAAAATACTAGAAAATAATAATAGGGAGCTTTGCAAAGGGCATCAGTGTTTCAAGCTCTTGTATGAAAGGAGGATAAAGGTATTACATTTAAATTTAAAGTGAAGTGTGCATGTTAGAAAGGTAAGAACGACCACAAGAAGAAAAGTAATAGAACGTGTAACTTCAAAATTAGGTGGAGGATGGAGAGAGGAATAAACAAAATAGAAAAATAAAAGCCCACAGAACGTACTAAAAGAGAAAAAAAGGGGCTTCCCTGGTGGCGCGGCGGTTGAGAGTCCGCCTGCGGATGCAGGGGACGCGGGTTCGTACCCCGGTCCGGGAAGATCCCACGTGCCGCGGAGCGGCTGGGCCCGTGAGCCATGGCCGCCGAGCCTGCGCGTCTGGAGCCTGTGCTCCTCAACAGGAGAGGCCACAACAGTGAGAGGCCCGCATACCGCAAAAAAAAATTTAAAAAGGGGAAAGAAAAGGTCAGCACAGAAAAGCATAACAATAGAAAACAGAAAAATGAAGGTAATAGCAATTACTGCCTCTATACCTGTAAATCGTACACAGCAAATGGAATAAACTCAACTGTTTATAATATACAGACTCTCAGGTGGGTAAACGTGGAATCCTGTTGTATCGATGTGTTCTTTCTGAGAGACTTGCCTGAAACGTAGTGACACAAGGTTGAAAGTAAAGGATGGAGGACACCAGGTAAAGATGCCAGAGTGAACACACACATCTCATTTTTGTTCCCTTCCAAAACGGACTATAATGCAGGGGTTTTTTTTCTGAAAAGACATAAACCCACAAAGGCAGGAGAAAACAGGAGAGAAGGCAAGAGGGTTTTGTGAGCTGTGAAGCATATGATTGACTGGGACCTGACTTAGCAAGTCCCAGAAAGCTGACTCTCAAGCCAGAAGTAGGATGTGCAGAGAGCTGAGATGTTCATACCATGAAATGCTGAGAAGGCTCAGGAATTGACGGCCCCAGGGATCTCAGGAACAGTGGGTCGTTGGAGGGGGGTGGTGAGGAAAATCACAAATGGGGGTTGAAAGCTAGTCAGGTGCTATTTGGATCACTCAGACCCAGCTCTTATCCACACCGCTGGGAGACCCTCATCCCCTTGCCTCCAAGCCCAGCAAAAGCCTGGAGCTTCATCTCTGGGGGGGGTAAAGCGGAGCATCCCGAGACTGGGGGCACCGGGCACAGTGGAGTGTAGGGGTAGCAGTCAGTAAGGTACTTAGACTCTCGAGAGATAAGAGGAGATGAAATAAAAAACAGGACGTTAATTAAGAAATACAAGAAAGAAATATTCAGAGATCAAAAGCAAACTCATAGAAATGAAAAATATGACCTTCTCAGTAGGTTTGGAAGATAAAGTTGAAATCATCCAGAAAAGAGAGCAAAAGACAAGGACACGGAAAATAGAGAAGTTAGAAGAACAGAGGGCCAATCTAGGAAGTCTTAGGCCTGAATAACAGGAATTGCAAGAAGAAGAGAGGAAGAAATCATAATTATAGTTTAAAAAATAATCCAGGGGGGCTTCCCTGGTGGCGCAGTGGTTGAGAGTCCGCCTGCCGCTGCAGGGGACACAGGTTTGTGCCCCGGTCCGGGAAGATCCCACATGCCGCGGAGCGGCTGGGCCCATGAGCCATGGCCACTGGGCCTGCGCGTCCGGAGCCTGTGCTCCCCAACGGGAGAGGCCACAACAGTGAGAGGGCCGCGTACCACAAAAAATAATAATAATTAAAAAAAAAATTTAAAAATAATCCAAAGGTATTTTCCAGAAGTGAAGAATGTGAGTTTCTATATTGAAAGGGCCCACCGATCTCCTAATGCAATAGGAAAAATTAAACCTATGCCAGGACTCACCAGTAGTGAGTACTAGTGACAAATAAAAGATTCTACACCTTCTAGAGAAAACATTGTCATATACGAGGGGTCAGGAATCTGAATTCTTCCGGCCTTACCAAAAGCAATAGTGGAAGCCGGAAGATTATTATTATTTTTTTAAATAAATTGATTGATTGATTGATTGGCTGTGTTGGGTCTTCGTTGCTGCACGCGGGCTTTCTCTAGTTGCAGCGAGCGGGGGCTACTCTTCGTTGCGGTGTGTGGACTTCTCATTGCGGTGGCTTCTCTTGTTGCGGAGCACGGGCTGTAGGCGCACAGGCTTCAGTAGTTGTGGCGCGCAGGCTCAGTGGTTGTGGCTCACGGGCTCTAGAGCGCAGGCTCAGTAGTTGTGGAGCATGGGTTTAGTTGCTCTGCAGCATGTGGGATCTTCCCGGACCAGGGCTTGAACCCGTGTCCCCTGCATTGGCAGGTGGATTCTCAACCACTGAGCCATCTGGGAAGCCCGAAGCTAGAAGGTTATTGAACAATGCCTTCAAAATTCTGGGGGAATAGGAAGCATAGAATATAGTCTCCTGTCTAACTTTCATTTAGCCTGAGGGTAAAGAGAAGTTGTGACACGCAGGGTCTCAGAAAATGGACTTCCCACACACTTTCTCAGAAAGCCGAAGTGTGGTGGGCCCACAGTGAGGCAGTGTCCGAGACAAGCAGTGGTAGGGGAGTAGGAAACAGGATCTCCAGCCCAGGACAGGGAGAGAGAGAATCCAGCAAATGGTGAAGGGGGATTTCAGGAAGACCGCCGTGCCTGGAGAGAGAAGGAAAACTCAGTGCAGATGGACACGGGTCTGGGAGAGACTGCTTCAAGAAGATGAAATACGAATTCACATCGGGGTGGTTCAGTAGCTTAAGAGACAAGAAGTGTGGCAGAGGATCTGGGGTGCAGTCAGGTACACAGAAAACTAAACAAGCCGAAATAAGGCAATTATCAACTCCCAAGAGAACAAATAAATGCAGGAAGGACCAGTAATCGTAGTGCATAACCCAGCTTTGCTCCGAATAGCACATGGAGTCAAAAGGTGGTGTAAAGACTAAATATCTACTGACAGAAATAAATGGAGGAAGGGGAAATGCAAATAGAGCTAATTCTCATTTCCCACGGTCGAGAGTCAGTAGTGAATGCTTCACAATTCTAAAAAGAAGCAGCAGTTGAAATAGGGAGCTAAGAATCAGAAAAATCAGAGAAAAGACACCATTAAAAAGATACAGAGATAAACCCACAACCTGGGAGTTGACATTTGCAGCAGATCTGAAAAAGAATTTAAATATACTCTACACCCACACACATACCTGTAAGTATATAAGGAACTCCTACAAATAAAAAGATCGTAATACAAAAATCACCAAAAAATACGAATAGACACCTCATGGACGAGGGACCCTCAATGACCCAGTTAAAGACGTTTACGGGCTTCCCTGGTGGCGCAGTGGTTGAGAGTCCACCTGCCAATGCAGGGGACACGGGTTCATGCCCCGGTCCAGGAGGATCCCACATGCCGCGGAGCGGCTGGGCCCGTGAGCCATGGCTGCTAAGCCTGCGTGTCCGGAGCCTGTGCTCTGCAACAGGCGAGGCTACAACAGTGAGAGGCCCGTGTACAGCAAAAAAAAAAAAAAAAAAAAAAAGTTTACATCCATGGTTTGACACTGAACCTATTCTGTTTCTTGCTTTTTACATTCATCATTATGTTTGGGGCTTATCCATCTTGATATACATGCAGAATTAGATGAAACCTAATGATGAATGTAAAAAGCAAGCAATTTAGCTGACTGAAGCAGCTGTACTATGTAGTGCATGTGAACACATACATATATAATAAAGTGTAAAAGTATGGACAGGGGGACTTCCCTGGTGGCACAGTGGTTAAGAATCCACCTGCCAATGCAGGGGACACGGGATTGAGCCATGGTCCTGGAAGATCCCACATGCCGCGGAGCAACTAAACCCACGCGCCACAACTACTGAGCCTGCACTCTAGAGCCTGTGAGCCACAACTTCTGAGCCCACGTGCCACAACTACTGAAGCCCACGTGCCTAGAACCCGTGCTCCGCAACAAGAGAAGCCACTGCAATGAGAAACCCGCGCGCCACAACGAAGAGTAGCCCCCGCTCGCCACAACTAGAGAAAGCCCATGCGCAGCAACGAAGACCCAACACAGCCAAAAATAAAAATTAATTAATCAATTAAAAAAATATATACGGACAGGAAAAGTACATACTAACTTTAGAATAGTATTACCTCTTTCCATACTTTTGTTAATTTGTAAAAACTTTTTACATGAGTTTCAGGTAACATGGTACCGTGAAAAGGGAGGGCTGCTTGTGTGCCCTTCAGGGGAAATGAACATCTTTGAAATATTGTATTCTCCCGTCTAGGAATATGGAATAACTTTCTACTCATTCAGGTCTTATGTAATTCGCTCATTATTAATAAACTTTTACATGGTTTTCCATTCCATTTTTTCACTGGAAAATCGTCTGCTCATCCTGTATTAAATAAGTTTTCGTGGCTTGGGAGAAGGAGTTTTCTTTCTGTTAGAGCCTAGTGACATGGAGGTTTTGGTATGTGTTTGAAGGTGTGTTGGTTTGTTGGCGCACTGACTTTGGCTGTTTTCTCCAGTGGTCTCAGGAGGGAGAACATCTGGCTCTTTCTAGGCCTGTGGGTTTGGCATGTGTGACTCTGTTCTCTCCACATGTCTCTTACTTTCCCCACAAATCCCCTTTTAGCCCAGGCACACAGTAGGTACTCAGCATCCTTTAGAAAGTAGGCAGTGTCAGAAATGAAACCACGTGCAGCAAGTTGGTCAGTGGGACGGCACAGCAGTCAACTACTTTATTAACGCCATCTCGTGAGTGTTTACCTGGCCGGGGGGTGACGGGCCACATCTTCCTCTACAGGGTACTCAGGATGGTTTTTCTTCCCTTCTGTCGCAGGAAGATGCTGAAACTCTGTGGCGAGGCGGAGGACAAGCTGGCCCAGGGGCTGATTCATTTCGAATTGCAAGTCGAGAGAGACGTGATCGAGCCCCTGTTCCTGCTGGCTGAGGTCAGAAGCAGGAGTGAGGCTGGGCCCGCGTGAGCGGGGAGGGCGGAGTGGTGGGCTCTGGGGTCCTTCTGCTCTGGGCTATTTCTACCCCTCACCCCACTCTGGGGCACAGTGTTTCACTGGGGATCGTTCCTACCCGACTGCCTGGGGTTCCCCAGCCTGCTAGCCCTTTGAGCTGCGGGCTCCCCCCTTCTCCCACCCACCCCCTCCTCTGGTGGCATCCCCGTGGGTGAAGCTGCAAAGCTGGCGGCATCACCGCGTCCCCCGCAGGGTCTCTGCCCCATCTCCACCCCTGGCCTCCACCCATCTCAAGTCTTCGGTGAAATGAGCAGTGGAATCTAAAATAGGACACAAATGAACATAACTACGAAACAGAAACAGACTCACAGACATAGAGAACAGACTTGTGGTTGCCAGGGGGGAGGGGAAGGGATGGATTGGGAAGTTTGGGATTAACAGATGCAAACTATTATGTATAGAATGGGTAAACAACAGGGTCCTACTGTACAGCACAGGGAACTATATTCAATATCCTGTGATAAACCATACTGGAAAAGAATATAAAAAAAGAATGTGTGTGTATATATATATATATATATATATATATATGTATAACTGAATCACTTTGCTGTACAGCAGAAATTCACACAACACTGTAAATCAACTATACTTCAATTAAAAACTTAAAAAAAAATGAACAGCAGCCCCTACTCACAAGGGCTGGGGACCCGTGTCCAAGACACTCTCTAAGGCCCCCTCACTGTTTCTGTTTACATAGGGCCCTTCTCTTTCTACTTTGAAGGACACTAAAGAAAACTGTTTTCTTAAGATGTAGCCTTAATGCCTATGTGACAGTTTTGCCAGCTTCAACCAAGTGAAATTTTATCAAGAAAGAAAATCACTGGGGGATGTTATTTGCCCTGAAGCCTGGACCTACTCCCAGTTCCCTTTAATTGATCGTACAAGCCTCCACGGTGCCGTAGGGATGGAGATGTTCCACGTCTGCACTGTTCGGTGGCCACTAACCACCTGTGACTACAGAGCTCTTGAAATGTGTTTAGTGCAACGAAGGAACTAAATTTTTAATTCTGTTTTTGTTCTCTTGAATTTATGTATTTTTTTTTTGGCCGCGCCCAGCGGCATGGGGGATCTTGGTTCCCCGACCGGGGATTGAACCTGCGCCCCCTGCAGTGGAAGCGTGGAGTCTTAACCACGGGACTGCTAGGGAAGTCCATGTTCCTTTGTATTTGAAATGGCATAGCCACAGGTGGCTCAAGGCTACCGTATCGGGCAGCCTTGCCCTGGACCGTGTCTGGTTTCCTTTCTAGACCACTCCCAGCACCTCCCCATCCCCTGGTGCAATTTCTGGGACAGATGAATGGGTAAGTAATTACCGAAGTGCTTAGAAGTATTCAAGGAGAACGTTCTAGATATGGTGCTTTGATATGGACCAGCCCTCGACTTCTCAGATGCCGTCCTGGTACAGCCTAGACCATTCCTGAGAGGCCCTCTTACTCTCTAGAAAGGTGCTCTGGGGTCCCAGCCAAAGCCGCAGGCGAACTCAAGGGGACAGGTCTGAGCTGGGTGCTGAGACTCGCTTTGCGTCTGGGCTCTGCGATGACCCCGGTGCCTGGGGACAATTGTCTGTCTTCCTACTGGAAGTCAGTGCCCTACTCATCGATGCCTGGAAGAGTGAATACAGAGCACCTCGTACAACACTGGACCATCCTCGCATTTCTTCCTTTTAAATTCTCACATCCTGCCCCACTTTTGCTGGGCCTGCAAGCAACATCCTGCACTGGAATATTCACTTAAGTGACCTTTAGAAATAAAAGAGCGTCCACACACAGCCACCGTGGGAGAACTTATCCCTCAGTGAAGCCGTGGCGATGTTTCTTCATTATTTACTTTGGGAAAAAAACCTCCCTTCTATAGGAATATATCCTAATTGCATTCCGCATAGCATCTCAGGCCTCCTGAGGCCAGGTCTCCTCCTCCAGCTGTCTGTGTCGAATTAGGTCTGTGTGTCAGATCTACCTGCCTTTCTTCCCATGTCTGGCCCTTACGCAAGCAGAGAGATGTTTTTGCCGGCTGGGTGAGAGCGGGAGTGAGGCGGGCAGAAGCGAGCCAGGCGACCCAGGGTCTCTGAGATGGTCTGGCTTGACTCGGGACCTGACAGATTCCAGTGAAGAAAGAGCAGAGTTTAGCTCAGGAAAGGGAACCAAGAATTTCCTCTGAAAATGAGGATGGGGAGACCTCGAGCAAACTTGTTGGGAAGATATCATTAATTCTGTAAGAATCTGTCTTTTCTCGCAGACATAGAAAACAAACTTATGGTTTACCAAAGGGGAAAGGGAAGGGAGGGATAAATTAGGAGTTGGGAATTAGCAGATACACACTACCATATATAAAAATAGATAACCAAGAAGGCCCCACTGTATAGCACAGGGAACTCTATTCCGTATCTTGTAATAACCTATAATGGAAAAGAACCTGAAAAAGAATAGATATATATGTATAACCGAATCAATTTGCTGTACACCTGAAACATTTTAAATCAACTATACTTCAATTTAAAAACATTAAAAAAAAAATCTGTCTTGGGCTTCAAATCAACTGTTTTTTTTTTCTCTCCTGTACCCACAGGTGGAAATCCCAAATATCCAGAAACAGAGGAAACATCTAGCAAAGCTGGTGCTGGACATGGACTCTTCACGAACGAGGTGTGCTGGGATTTCTTTGCTTTCATTTCTGCTGCTTTGAAGGAGCTGTGATCACGTTTGAGGGGTAGGGTTTTGTGTGTGAGCGTTTTCATTCATTGAGTGTTTCTTGCACCCACCGTGTGTCAGGCGCTGGAGGTCCCGGGACCACGCTCTCATGGAGGCTACAGCCTGGTCTGGGAGTTAGATCTAGGCAAGAGAACACCCACGTGAGGCTGTTTCAGAAGCCGTAAGTCCTATGAAGAAGGGAGCACAGGGTAATTTTGGCAGGAGATGTGGAGAAGCGGGCTGCAGCTTTAGATAGGGTGAAGGAGAGAAGGCTTCTTTGAGGCGATGACACTTGATCTCATAAGAAGGAGGCAACCGTGCAAAGATCTGGTGCAGAACTGCCCGTGACAGCAGGAAGAGCAGATGCAAAGGTCCTGCGATGGGAATGAGGTTGACGTATTCAGGACACAGAATGAAGACCAGCGTGGCAGGGGTGGAAGGGACAAAGTGGGGAGTGGTAGGGACAGAGATCAGAGAGGCAGGTAGCGTGATGTGTCGTCCTGTTTACCCTGAGAGGAGTATTTCTGATTCTGGGGACCTGGTCTCCTTTTCCTGCAGTCGATGGTGTGACTGTGTCTTCTGCAGCCATTCTGTAACCCTGAGACCATCATGGGAGAAGTGCAGTTCCAACAGTGCTGCCCTTCCCCTGCTCCCTCCTCCAGAATCTACCAGGAGATTCCCATCCAGCAGGGGCATGCCATGGCCCTGCAGTGGCTTTGACTGTGGCCGTCATCAGTCATGGTTGTGTGTAAATGCCTTTTTATTTCTTCCAGTGGCATGTGTGCGTACGTGTGCACATTGAAACAGTGCAGACTCGTGAATAATAATACGGAAGGAACGTTTTGGTTCCACCTTTGGTCCTTTGTAGGTCAAGTTTAAGAATCTCCGCATCTTATTTTAATTTTCTTGAGAAAAAGAAACAAAGACAAAACTGGAAATACTTTGGCTGGGAGCTATAGGATAACGAGTCCCAAACCAGGAGTGAATGATGAGGTCCAAGATGCAGGTTGCCTGTTCTCTAGACCTGCGACCTTGGTCAAGTCACTGAACCTTCCAGAATAGTAGTCTCCTCACCTGTGCACAGACAGTAGCAACATTTGCAGTATTTGTGGGCCGACCTGGGAGGTTGTTTGGAGTGTCGGATGAGATCCTGTTTGTCACAGCACTTCCCAAGAGCTTTCCAAAAGGAAGCTGCTACTATAACTAGTTGAGGCACCAGAATTCTGCATTTGGATCAACAGAACGTATAGCACAGTCCCCCAAGACAAGAAATAAATCAGACTAGATTAGCAGAGAAACAGAGTTTCTTTCTTCTTCTTTTTTATTGCGGTATAGTTGATTTACAGTGTTTTGGGTGTACAGCAAAGTAATTCAATTATACATTTCTATCTATCTATCATCTACTTTTTTCAGATTCTTTTCCATTATAGTTTATTACAAGATTGCTCTACAGTAGGTCCATGTTGTTTATCCACCGTATATATCGTAGTGTGTATCTGTCAGCGTTTCTTTAATTCACCTAGTGTTTCCCAGTCCACCTGAATGATCTTTGACATCTGTGCCAACACACCTTGTGAAATGTCAATACATTTTTTCAAAATGAGTCTATTTAAAAGAGGAATCTTAACAGCACTACCATAAAGTGAAAGGCAGTGCCCTTAGCTACAAGTATCAGGTAAATGTGCAAGTGGACAGGATGAAAGTAGTGCCCGTGCTGTTAAGTTTTAGGTCCTGTTGCCTGTGGAAGGCTGTGGTCCTGAAGTCTCCAGTTGCTGAAAAGGGAAGAGGAGGAAGAATTAGAAAGTGATTGAAGTTACTCTGACCCAGATCTGAGGCCCTCCCCCTAGGGCCCTTGGAGGAACAGGGAGAAGGTTGCGTCAGGCATAGTGGTGTGGTACGATTTCCTACAGTGTCCGTGCGCCACGTAAAATGCGTCCTGTAGCCCCAGTGTTCAAGTCCCACATCCCGGCGTCACGTAAGATGATGGCGGGTATGCTGCTTGTTCCACCATCCGGGGGACGGTGGACACCGGGCTCCTGGGTTTGCAGAGTCACTTCCTTCTGTGAGGACCTGGGTTTTAGCTCTGAGATCTCTTCTCTGCTTCTCTAAGGAACACCTTCATTCCCAGCCCAGAGCTTCTGCTCAGAGGGCTGGATGTTAGCATCAAAGCTTGTCATTGCCTTGTCCACTCACATATTTTCATTCAGCCCCCCTTAGGAGAGAGAGTTTCTCCCTGGTGACAGCCGCGGTCAACCTAGTTTTGTCTTATGTTTTTAATGGTGACACCAAGTGGTGCGTAGATTCTGAAACCACAGAGGAGTGTCATCAGGGACCTCTCTTCCATGATTTAACAAACTTCATGTCTTCAGCTCATCCTCTCTTGTGTATTGTGATTTGGTAAGGAAATAATCTACTACCCCCTCCAAGTTTTTATGCTTCTAACCTTTAACTTAGACCCTTGACAACTTTGGTTGTTTCTGAAGCCAACTCACCCCAACTTCTTGCCTTTTCCTCTAACCCTTCCCCTGAGCCACTGTTTCCCAAGATGGAGCAGTGAGCGTAAGACCAGATACTGTGCTACTGAAATGCAAACGTCACCAGCTACTCTTGGAGAAGCAGTTGGGTTCTCACTGCCCCCACCTCTGCCCCACCCCACTTCCCCATTTGGTCAGTCTGCATACATTAGGGTCTATTCCTTGTAGCATACTCCTTCTGAGCCGGGACCTCAAAAAGTGGAGGATGCCAAAGGCAGGGGAGTGGAGAAGACTGGGCTGAAGATGATGAAACAATAAGATGAAACAATAAATGTCCCACTAAAGCAACTTCCCTGTTTCGTTCCAAAACTTCTTCCGGACTCCTTGTCACCCTGAACTGACCTTGAGTTTGCCTTCTATACCCTTCTCCTGGTCTCTGAAACATCTTACCCTTATCTCTGGCCTTTTTCTTTCCATTAGCCTTTCCTTAAAGCTTGTATTCTGTCTTCACCATCCCCAAATCGTAGACTGATGGCATCTTTCCCAGAGAATGATGGGGTCGCCTCAGCTACCTTAGTGGGAAGAAATGAACTTTCTTCTCTTCAAACTTCAAAGCTCAAACTCTCCTTGGACAAGAAGCCTTATTTCTTCTCTTAACAGAGCAGAACGATTGTTGAGTTTACTTCTAAGAGCCTCTGAATGAGAAGATCATCCTTCCTCGAAGTTCATGATTTTTAAAAATGTTT